>NC_081414.1:148084528-149284528 GCF_030272615.1 Cryptomeria japonica
TATACATGGAAAACTCGATAAAGGAAAAACCCATGGTGGGAAGCCTACCCACAATTAGATAATACTTTTGCAACAAGTATGTGAATTACAATTGAGTGGCCTTCACTTGCAGGAAGGCCAATAGCCTAGAGCGTACTTCTCATCACTAAAGGAGTCTCACTGACTACATAGAAATCTAGACTACTATTTGAAAGAAGGAATGAACTACAAAGATAGCCTCTCCTATACCTGAATATAATCTCGGTTAAACTCAATACCAAAGGACTAAATCCTCTTACATAAACCCAATTCGATAACCAATGATCGACCAAATCCTTTGCCTAAATTATTATTACATTATTCTCTCGTTACATATCCATATCCCATTCCTATATGATCTACAATGAGATCTTATATCATTTATATTCAAACCCTTGACCATAAACAATAAGATCAGCCACTAGACAATAAAACAATTACATAATTGCAAAACATGTTGGCTTCAGACCAAACAAATAATATCCAACCCATAAGACATCCCAGAAACACATTGAGAAGTCAAATCCACACGTTACATTAAGGCAATCCATAACCTAGACAATACCGAGACCCAATATAGATCCACACACACTAAAGCAATAATCCCAATCAACGAAGTCTTGAATATGATCAGCATCAACATCACAAATCTCCACTAGAAGCTTCACCAACAACACTTATGCATATCCTCAAAGATCTTCAACAAATCTCTATCAGTGAAACCCTCACCAGAACAACAAACCAAGCTTGCTAGCATACATGACATCATCTGATCACTAGATTGAGTGAACAAGAATCAGAGTAGTAGGCATAAGCCAATTCCATAACCAAAACATACTGGATCATGTTGGATCATGATGATCCAATCCAACTAGAAACCAAACAACCTACTAGGACCAAAAGGATACCAATAAAGCAACCAAAATAGCTAGTGTTGACATCAATGATAAATCATCAATGCAACACATAATCAATTCCTCCAAATGGCCAACACTAGATGTGAAAAACATCCAAGTGCCAAGAAATGTGAAATAAGTCTCCCCCAATGGAAGACAACCAACAATCTCCCATACAAAGATATAGCAATGATGTTCTGAAACAAAGACCAAACTCCCCTTGTGAATGATATCTCTGTAAAGCTCTTTTTATCACATATCTCTCTCCCTTTGACATCAATGCCAAAAAATTGACAAAAATATCAAAGCAAAAACAAAAACCACTGAATCACAAGGATAACTACTCCCCTTGAGCAATAACATCCCCCCATAAATCCAAAATGAATGATATCTCTGATAATGCATACCAGACTGATGCAAAATAACATCAATTAGTTCTCTATTGGATGGACAGAAACCCCTAATCTATCTCTCAGGTACTCAAATGATTCTTTAGGCAAAGGTTTAGTGAAAATATTTGCAGTCTACTCTTTAGTGTTCACATAAACTAGTCGAACTTTATTTTCTTCCACCTTCTCCTTCAAAAAGTTATACTTGATAGATATGTGCTTTGTCTTAGAGTGAGATAACAGATTCTTTGATATGTCTATAGCAACAGAGTTATCACAGTGAATAACTACCGGTCTAATACAATCCAATTTAATATCCTTAAACATTTGCATCATCCATAGAACTTGTGTACAGTTAGTATCATCATCAACATACTCAGCTTCAACAATAGATAAAGAAGTACATGGTTGTTTCTTGATGATCAATGAAACCAACTTCTTTCAAAAAAAGAAAGCTCCACTAGAAGTACTTTCCTACTCATCAACATCACCAGCCCAATCTACATCTGTATATGCACATAAATTAAAGTCATCATCCTTAGGGTACCATAAACCATATTTAGATGTACCTTGTAAGCATCTAAAAATTATTTTCACCCCACTCTCATGATTTTCTCTATGATCACTTTGATATCTAGATGCAATACAAACAACATTCATTATATCAGGCCTAGTCTGAGTCAAATATAGTAGACCTCCAATCATAGATTTGTATCTTATAGGATTTACTAGTGTAGATTCATCTTTCCTTGACAATTTTTCACTTGTAACCATAGGAGTACTTACCAGTTTAGAATCTACCATACCAAATTTCTTCAAAATGTCCCTAGCATACTTTATTTGATAGATGAAAACACCTTTATCAGTCTAAGTAATATGCAAATCTAAGAAAATTTTTATTTCCCCAATCATATACATTTCAAATTCTTTCTCCATATTCTTATAAAATTTCATGCACAACTTATCTTCACCTCCAAAAATGATGTCATCAACAAAAACTTTAATAATCAGTATATCATCATCAGTGCCTTTATAATATAGATTACTGTCAGCATTACCTTTAGTGAAACCAAGCTTCAAAAGATATTTATCTAACCTTGCATACCAAGCTCTAGCTACCTGTTACAATCCATATAAAGCTTTCCTTAATCTGAAAACCATCAGGTTGCTCAATATAAAATTCCTCATCAAGATCTTGATTCAGAAATGCACTCTTAACATCCATCTGATAAACCTTGTAGTTCTTGTGTGCAACATAGGCAAGAAATAATCTTACAAATTCAATCCTAGCTACAAGTGCAAAAGTTTCACCATAATCAATTCCTTCCTTTTGAGAATATCCTTTACAAACCAATCTAGCTTTATTTCTTACAACTTGTCCATCTTCATTCAATTTATTTCTAGAAACCCATTTAGTTCCAATAGCATTCTTATTTTTAGGCCAAAGAACTAAAGTCCATGTGTTATTTTTCTCAATCCGATCTAATTCTTCTTCCATAGATTTCATCCAACATTCATCTTTACATGCTTCAATCACTGATACCGGTTCAAGTTGGAGAATTAAACATACCTCATTAGATGCCAACCTTCTTCTTGCCATCACTCCATTGTTCTTATCCCCAATGATTTGATCTTTTGAATGATTCAATCTCACATACCTAGGAGTCTTCTGACTCTCTATTCCTTTTCCAGGTTCTTCAGTTACTGTTGAATTTCTTGATACTGCCATTGTAACTGGTTCAAAATTTTGTTCTGGTAAAGGTATTACCAGTTCAGTTATGATTATTTCCACTGTTGGTTTTTTCTCATGATTTGACTTCTATTTAGCTCATCCACCTTGACATTAGTGCTCTGCATAATTCTCTGCAATCTTTTGTTATAACATCTATATGCCTTGATTTCATTAGAATAACCAAGAAATATTCCTCCATCATGTCTATGATCAAATTTTCCAACGATATCATCTCTCCTGATATAACATTTACCACCAAATATTCTGAAATACTTAACTACAGGTATATTGCCAAACCATAATTCATAAGGTGTCTTACCGGTTTCTCCTTTGATATGTACTATGTTGAATGTATAAACCATTGTGCTCATTGCTTCTCTCCAATAGATATGTGGTAGACTAGCTTCCATCATCATTGTTCTACTAGCATCCAACATAGTTTTTTTCTTCCTTTCCACAACTCCATTTTCTAGAGGTGTCCAGGGAGCAGAAAATTGTCTCGTTATACCATGCTTCTCACAAAAGTTATTAAACTCACTGGATGTGAATTCTCCACCATGATCCGACTTTAAACATTTAATCTTCAATCCTATCTCTATCTCCACTTTAGCTTTAAATATTTAAACTTTTCAAAAGCCTTAGATTTCTCCCTTAGAAAAGTAACCCACATCATTCTAAAAAAATATCAATGATTAGCATAAAATATCTTTCACCTTGAAAACTTTTAACTCTAGCAGGGCCACACAAATCAGTATGAATAAGATCAAGAGAATTATTAGATTTATCTTGTATAATCTTAAAAGAGGTTCTGACTTGTTTTCCCATTGGCATTCTTTACATACCAGATTATAGGGCTTCACAATATTAGGTATATCTCTAACTACCTTAGTTGAACTGATATTTATAATGCAATCAAAATTTACATGACATAGCCTTTTATGCTATAGCTAACTCATCAATTTGTGCAATCAAACATGTCTTCTCACTAGAATTTAAATGAAATATATTACCTTTTGTCTTTGTACCAGTTGCAATCTACAAACTAGATCTATTAATGATTTTGCATTTTCCATCCTTGAATTGTAATTGAAATCCCTTATCCACCAATTTTCCTACACACAAAAGATTATGCCTTAAACCTTCAACATAATAAACATTGTCAGTATTGTTCTTACCATCCAATGATATAGTTCCTTTTCCCTTGATCATACATGCTTTGTCATCTCAAAATTTAAGTAGAACGCCATCAAATTCTTGCAAAGATAGAAACTTCCTTTTATCTCTAGTCATATGATGTGAACATCCACTATCAATTACCCATTCATCCTTATCTTCAATTTTAGTAGCAAGTGCCTTCTCTTCAGGTACATTCTCTTCCAGTGCCAAAACATCTTCCTTGATAGCTTTGAACACCCATTCCTTTCCATTGCCAGAACCACTAGGAGAGTCAGGTGTCGGTTCATCATCAGAATCAGTAATGCCTTCCTCATCCGCTATGTAGCATGATTTGTCTATGTTTATCTTGTACTTATACTTGTTGTTATAACAAGGGCTAGTCTTAAAACATACTCTAGATCTTTTTGTTGGCATTATGGATGAATTGATTATGTGTTGCATTGATGTTTTGTCATAGATGTCAACACTAGCTAATATGGATGGTTACCGACAGACAAGTTTTGGTTACTAGTAGAAGATCTAGTGTTACCGGTAGAAGAGATTATCTGTTGGACACTTCCAGCATGTTTGGATTAGTAAAGTATATTGGATTTCATGAGTTATATGCTCCATGAGCATGTTTTGGTCCCTTGGTATTGGCTTGGTAATTGGATGTTATCATACACTCTGGTAAACCCTTACCAACACTAGTTCAAGGCTTTATCAGCAGAGCTTTCATTGAGGAATCATGACAAGATGCACAATTGGTGTTGGTGCAGCTTCTTCAAGGATTTTAGGATGTTGAAGATGTTCATTGATCATTCTTAAATTACTTGAAGATATTGCTTTGGCATGGTGGACCTAGAATAGGTCTGGTACCTATCTATGTTATGGGTCAGTAGCATGTACTCTACACATTACCTGGATGATTCAAGATGATTTATGGATTTTTTTATTGTTTTGGTCTTAAGCCAACATGGCATATCATTGTAATAAGGAATTATGTAATGATATATTTTGTAATATCTTTAGGTGGCCGACCGAATTGGTTTAGGCCTTAGGGTTTGTATAAATAGGAGATAAAAACTATTTGTAAAGTATCATAGTTATTAAAAAGGTCATGGTCAAGAAATGTAATGTGTGAATAATGTAATATCATTTAGGCAGAGGAGTTGATCGGTCATTCGAGATTGAATTGGATTCAGAAGAGGATTTAGTCCTTTGGCATTGAGCTTAACCAAGATTGTAATCAGGCATGGTAGATGCTATTTCCTATAGTTCACTCTATTGGATTATTGTCCATTCATTTTGAGAAGGTTGTAGCCTATCTATAGTCAGCGAGACTCTTTTGTAATGAGTAGTATGCTCTAGGCAATGTACCTTTTCTACAAGTGCAGGCCCCTCATTGTAACACATACTTTCTGTAGCAATATCATCTGATTGTGGGTAGGCTTCCCACCATGGTTTTTTCCTTTCTAGTTTTTCCACATACAAATTATGGTGTTATGTAGTATGGTTTCTTTGCATTGATTATCTAGTTAATTGTTAAGTTGTATTGTTTACCGGTATCTGTTTCTACTGGCATCTGTCTGTGCTTTACCGATACTTGATTTTCTTAAGGTTGTATTGTGGATTAAAATTTATAAGTTGTTAAATGATTCACCCCCATCTCTCAGTTGTTCACCAGTTATCCTAACAATTGGTATCAAAGCTTTGGTCCTCTTTTGTAGAAGCTTAACCACTTGAGGTAAATTCTATGGCAACTAACACTTCTAATCTACCGACAACTATCTTCAAAAGAGAAATCCCTAAGCTTGATGGAACAAATTATGGGATATGGAAAATTTGAATGGAGACCCATCTTAGATGTCTTGGCAAGGATATTTGAGAGATCACTAAGAAAGGATACACACCTTATGATTCGACATCTAGCAATATTGCTCCTATAGACCTAGATAAGAATATTGAAAATAATTGCAAAGCTAGAGAAGCCCTCTTGTGTGCACTTACTGATCAACAGATTATGGGATTGATTGATAAATCATCGACTAAGGTTATAAGGGACAAATCACAAACTCTGAATGAAGGTGACCCTACTATCGAAATTGCTAAACTTGATGGTTACCAAGTAAGATATGAAAACTTGAAAATGGAAGAAAATGAAAGAATTGTTGTGTTTATGGAAAGAGTAAATGAGATTGTTATGGGAATTCAATGTTGTGAAGGATTTCTAAGTGAAGATGAAATAGTTTCCAAAGTCTTGAGAGCCCTTCCACTAACTTACAAGATGAAGGCAACTGCAATTAATGAGTTAAGAACAATGACAAACACTTCAGTCAACAAAGACATTCTAATTGGGAAATTATCTGCTTTTGAGCTTGAAGAATTTGGATCTTCTGGAGTTGTAAAGTCTGAACCTTCTTTTCATGCATTATCATCAACATCTACCAGCAAAAGTGATTGGAGAGCCCTATATGTAGAAGAATTGGAAGACATGAGGAAAGAAGATGAAGAGCTTGAGCAACTTGAAGCCATATTTGCTAGAAGAATACCTAAAGGTCCAATTGGAACTAAGTATGAAGGAAAAGAACCTTTTAAATTTTTTGCATGTAATAAGATTGGTCATTTTGTATCTAGATGTCCTAAAAGGAATGCAAGGTTTGAGGAAAGAGTTAAGAAAAATTTTAAGCCTAACCCGAACAGATATAGATTCAAGAAAAGAAAACATTGCTACATAGGAGATGAGGAAGGAGTAAATGATGACTCTGGAGATGAACTAATAGAAGACTTTGCTAGTGGATCTGGAAGTGAAAAATAATGGGTGTTCTATGCTTTGAAGGAAGATGAACTAGAGCAGGCTATCAAAAATGAAGAGAAGTTACCGGTAGCAAAAGTTGAAGATAAGCATGAATGGGTAATTGATAGTGAATTCTCACATCATATGACTAGAGATAAAAGAAAATTTATGTCCCTGCAAGAAGACAATGGTGGTCAAGTTAGATTTGGAGATGACAAGGCATGTATGATCAAAAATAGAGGTATTATTTCTTTTGATGGGAAGCATAACATTGATAATGTCTATTATGTAGAAGGCTTAAGGCATAATCTTTTGAGTGTTGATCAATTAGTTGATAAGGGTTTTCATCTTCAGTTTAAAGATAAAAAATGCAAAATCATTAACAAGACTGGTTTGGAAATCGCAACCGGTATTCAGACATGAAGTAATATCTTTCACTTGAATACTGGTAATAATACATGTTTGATTTCTCATATTGATGAGAGTTGGCTATGACATAAGAGGTCGTGTCATGTTAATTTTTATTGCATTGTTAAGATCAGCTCAACTAAGGCAGTTAGAGATATACCTAAGATTATGGAGCCTCATAATCAAGTATGTAAGGAATGTCAATTGGGTAAGCAAGTCAGAAGTTCTTTTAAGAGCATACATGATAAATCTAATGATGTACTTGATTTGATTCACACTGACTTATGTGGTCCAACAAGGACTAGAAGATTTCAAGGTGGTAGTTATTTCATGTTGATTATTGATGACTATTCTAGAATGATGTGGGTGATTTTTCTGAGGGAGAAGTCTGAAGCTTTTGAGAAATTCAATTTCTTTAAAGAGAAGGTTGAAACATAAACTAGATTGAAAATCAAATGTCTAGGATCAAATCATGGTGGCAAGTTCACTTCTCATGAATTTAACAGTTATTGTGAGACAAATGGAATGAGGAGACAACTATCTACACCTAGAACTCCTTAGCATAATGGAGCAGTTGAAAGAAAGAACAAAACCATTTGGATGTAGCTAGATCTATGATTATGGAAGCCAAATTGCCTCATATCTACTGGAGAGAAGCAGTGAATCTGATAGTCTACACATTCAACAAAGTTCACATCAAAGGTGAAACTAGTAAGACCCCTTATGAACTATGGTTTGGACATACACCTACTGTTAATTATTTCAGAATTTTTGGAAGTAAATGCTATATCAAAAGAGATGATTCGATTGGAAAGTTTGATCCTATATGTGATGAAGGGATATTTCTTGGTTATTCAATTTAGAGAAAAGCATACAAATGTTATAACAAACAATTGCAAAAAATTGTTAAGAGTGCTAATGTGAAAGTGGATGAACAGTACAAAACTCATTCTATATCATATGATAGGGAACCGGTAGTAGAAATGATCATAACTAAACTAACAATGCCTCAACTGGTAGAGGAAGCTGAGATAGTTACACCGGCACAATCATAACATTCAACTGTAACTGATGATCAAAGTGGTGAACCTAAAGTTCAGAAGACACCAAGGTATGTAAGATTAAATAATTCAGAAGATCAAATTATTGGAGATAGAAACAAGGGAGTTATGACAAGAATAAAATTGGCAAATGAAGTGGTATCTCTTATTTCTCAAGTTGAACCGGAAACTATTATTGAAGCTTGTAAGGATAAACATTGGTTAAAGGCTATGGAAGATGAATTAGATCAAATAGAGAAAAATGAAACTTGGTATTTAGTTTGTCGGCCTAAAAATAAGAATGTTATTGGAACTAAATGTGTTTCTAGAAATAAACTAAATGAGGATGGTCAAGTTGTAAGAAAAAAGGCTAGATTGGTTTCTAAAGGATATTCTCAAATGGAAGGAATTTATTATAGTGAGACATTTGCACCTGTAGCTAGAATTAAAGTTGTTAGACTATTTCTTGCCTATGCAGCTTATAAGAACTATGAGGCTTATCAAATGGATGTGAAATGTGCATTTTTGAATGGTGAGATTGAGGAAGAAGTGTACATTGAGAAACCTGATGGATTTTCACTAACAGATGACAAAGATATGGTTTGTATATTAAAGAAAGCTTTATATAGTTTGAAACAGGCTCCTAAAGCTTGGTATGCAAGATTGGATAAATTTCTTTTGAAGCTTGGTTTTACTAAAGGAAGTGCTGATAGTAATCTATATTATAAGATCACTGATAATGATATTCTAATTATTGAAGTTTTGGTTGATGATATCATTTTTGGAGGAGAAGATAAACTGTGCATGGAATTTGCTAACAATATGAAAAATGAATTTGAAATGTCCATGATTGGTGAGATGAAATTTTTCTTAGGTTTGCAGATTACTCAAACTGACAAATGTATTTTTACCTGTCAAACTAAGTATCTAAGGGAATTGTTGAAAACATTTGGTATGGAGAACTCCAAACTGGTAAGTACTCCTATGGCTACAAGTGAGAAATTACCTATCAAGGATACTTCTACACAAGTAAATCCGACAAGGTATTGATGAATACTAAGAGGGGGGGGTGAATTAGTATACCAAAAATCTTTACCAAACACTTAAGCAAATTTACTGTAGACCGATATAGCTTTTTAAATAGTAAACCAGTTAATACATAGAAAAGACAAATAGTAAATAAATCATTCACCCACAATAATACAATCACCATAACACAAGATATTTTGACGTGGAAACCCAAATGGAAAAAACCACGGTGAGTAAAATTCACAAGTCTACTATCTGCAGAATAGCAACCAGATCAGTTAAGGTAAGGCCAGTTAAGGCCTTATAATGTTCTTCACCAGAATAGATCCTGTTAGGAATCCAAATCTCTATTAGGAGATAAGTCTTGTTAAAGACTACCCTGTTAAAGGATTTTAGATCCACAATGTGAACCACCTTGTTAGAGGATTTTGAATAGGTTTAACTAAGCCTACCTAGTTAAGGGTTTCAGACTTGTCGAAGAGATTAGTAATCAACAAGTAAGTGATCTAGGAAGTAGCACAAGATTCTTAGTTAGATTTTTAATTCCCTCTATTAATGTATTACAACATTACTTTAGTCTTCTGTTCAATCTCTGTCGCAAGATACCTTTTCCACAAAGACCTAATCTCTTTTACACAACCCTTCTACAATTTCATGTTGGTCCAATGAGATTAGACTATAATTTCCTAGGTACAGTGCATCTAGACATAATTTTTAACACAACACAGAATCACCGCATCGGTGTCAGTGGATGATAACTCATCACACTTTACAAGTTTCTCGGTTAACCAAACACAGTATACTGATTACTAGTTTACAAACAAAGACTGGTAAAATCTAACATAGTGTTCTGATCCTAAAAAGATTGGCTACCGCTTTAGGTCCTCATACCACTTGAAGCCCTCATATCGCTTGAGGTTCTCGGTCATGCTTTGACCAGTAAGCTTCTTCTGTAAACACCAATAATCTTCAACAAACAAAGACTATGCATACAATGGCATACAATATCAGTTTAAGTGTTGGCAAATGCACACTCCAATGAGAAATTGTAGGTGATTGAAGGTATTGTCATTGATGTAAACCTTCCAATCATGTGATACCGGCAGGCAAATACAAGCACCGGTAGACTCTACACCGACATACAAAACACTACCACCAAAAAAGAAGATTACCGACACCCTGGCCGACAACATTTTTGTATTAATGTATTTTGTAATTAATTGTAAAATCTTTTGTAAAGTCGACATGGAGGATTGTAATATGACTCATATATGTATGAGATCATTGTAGATCATTTTATATATGTTAGGGTATGATGTGAAAGATAGAAAGTAGTAGACCTATTATGTGAATCATTAGATAAGGGTTTATGTATGTAGCAGAGCTTAAACCGGTACTAAATCTGGCATAGTAGATGCTAATCTAAAGTAGTACAAGACATTGGATTAGTATAATCCATTTTTATAAGCTAGTGTGGCTTCTTTTGTAATTGAGCAGTGAGCTCTAGGCACTTGGCCTTCCTGCATGTGTAGGCCCCTGATGTAGCAATAATATTCTCTTATTGACCAGTAAGTGAATAGTGTGGGTGACAAACCCCATTGAGGTTTTTTGTACACCGGGTTTCCTCATTAAAATATTGTGTTATGGTGTGCTTTTCATGTTGTGCTTCTTGTTCTTATTTGCTACATTATTTTTCTTTACCGGTACATAGTTTTAGTATTCTTTTCATGTTATAAGTTAAGAAAATATTATTACCGGTCAGATACTGATTCACCCCCCCTTTCAGTATCTTTGGGAATCCTAACAATTGGTATCAAAGGCTGGCCCTCTATTTTCAAAAGCCTAACAGCTTGAGGAAGATCTTGTCACCAGTAGAGATGGAAAACTTAAGAAAGAAATGAGAAATAACTCTTTCAGACTATGATGTAGAAAAGGTGAAGAATATCAAACTTGAGGATGATCTAAAGACTACTTAGGATATCATTCAAGCACTTCAAGAAAATTACACTATAGCAAGGAATAAAAGAAGAGAACTTTGTGAGAAGATGTAGAAAGAGGAAGATGAAAAAGAAACTCTTAATGATTTGGTAAATAAGCTAAGACAATAAATTAGTACAACAAAGAATGAGATGCAAGATATGAATATGAGATTTTGTAAAGAAATTGAAGATAGAAAGAAGAATGAAGAAGACTTGGTTAGAAGACTAAATGATGCTGGAAATGAAAACACAAGACTCAATCATGAAAATGATATGTTGAAGATAGATTTAATGCACACACAAAATGACAAAACTAAACTCGTACAGAAAGGAATCTTAGAGAATGAACTAACTGCTGCAAATAAACACAAGGAGAAATTCAAGAAAAGTTCAGAAGAACTTGTTGACATGCTGAAGAATCATAAACCAAATGGTGATACAAATGGGCTTGGCTTTGAAATTGGTGAAAGCTCCGGTACTGCAAACAATCATGATCATAGTAAACTGGTAAGACAACCTAATGCTTACAAATTCAATGGGAAATGCTTTAACTGTAACAAGTATGGTCATAGCAAAAATTAGTGTTAATCTATAAATTATCAAAACACTATTACACCCACCGGTCAATGTTCTAAATGCAACAAAGTTGGTCATAACTTAGAAAATTGCAAGATGAATGTAAGATGTTACGTTTGTGGAAGATTTGAACACTTATCTAATCAATGCAGAACACATACCAGCATAGGATATGGGAAAGCTATTCTGAAAAACAATGTGACTTGTTATGCCTATAACAAAATTGGACATATTGCAAAATTTTGTAGAAGCAAGTCCCCACTGGCAAATAACAAAGGTCCTAGTTTGAAAGGTAAAGAAAAGGTTGAAGAGGTAAAGCAAGAATTCTCAAAACAATGGATCAGAAAGTTAGATCATAATATTGATAGGAATACCCCTCCACCGGTAGAACAAAGTATCACTCCACTGGCAAGAGACTCTTCATCTAACTAAAGGAAAATCCTTTGGGGGTTTAGCAACAAAATGAAAAACATGCTATTATTCCCTCAGTTGATGGTGAGAAGTTGAAATTACTTCTATACCGACAGATGAGTTAAGTTGTGACTTAACCGGCAAGCATTAAATATGGTAGTTGGATAAAATAACATTATAAAGAAAGTGTTTTGGCTCCTTTTTCATTCACTGAGCATTCAAATCTTTGAGAGCACACAAATTCCCAAGTGAAGGCATTCTTAGCGAAAAAGTGAAGTAGTTCATCAAAGCATTCATCCTTAAGGTAGATTGAGGTATTTATAATCATGGCATCCTCATCCACTCCTGAATTTATTGCACACCCTACTATTGTTGAGGTTGTTAAGTGCCCTAGACCCGTATTCAAACTGGTTCCTGAAATTGCAAAGAAAGATGATAGCATAGGTGCATTTTCTCAAATTCCCAAGGGAGTAGTATATGCTAAAGACCCTAGGATGTATATACATTGTCAAATAGAGGAATTAGGTGATGATGAGATCAAAAATATGTATAGGACTGTGATTTTTGATGAATTTGGAAATATCAAGTTGGAACATAAGATAGTGGAAACCCTAGGTTTTACTAAAATCCTTAGTGTCCCAGATTTTCCCAAGGATATTATAAGGATTGTGCTAAGAAGAGTTCATGGTGAATTCTTCTAGTTGGATTCAATCCATAAAATCACAAAGGAAGCCGTTAAGCAAGTAATAGGGTTACCCTCCACCAGTAGCAGACCTAACAAAATGAAGAGAGTCTCAAATGACACAGTGATGGATTTAACCAGTGCAACATTTAACAAAAGGTCTTTAAGGGTAAACAATGTAAAGGACATAAATGTCAGATTTACCAGTATGATATTAGGCTACAAAGCTACACATGCAAATAGGTTGAACTCAATTTCTAGCCTATGTATTAAAAGTGCCTATGATATGGTTAATGATAATGCTTGAATAGATATATGTGAATGGATCAAAGATGAATTGATAGACAATCTGAGGAAGATTAAAGGAGATTAGAAAAGAACATTCAGATTTGCAAATTTTCTTGTTTGTCTAATGTTGTACATAACTAAACAAGTACCCGGTATTGGTGCAAGAGATTTTGGCTTTGACATTTCAGTAGGAAAGCAGCTATTGGATCTACTAAACAACATGGGAGAAAACCACGAGAAAAACTTAAATGAATACTTTCAAGCATTAAAGGCTCGAATGAAAACTAGAGTAAGACTGTCACAAGCCATTGTGGACAAGTATCAGAAAGAAATTTGTTTTGTAATAAAAAAGGATGAAATCTGGATGGAGGTAGTTGTCCCTAGAACTATCTAGGTAATTGAAATGGGTTATGAAAAAGATGACAATATTATTGAAACTTATGCAAAAGCCCTCCTTGAAGCACCAAAGGAACCCACTGAGAAAGTATTTAGAAATGCTGAAACAATTGAGTGGGGAATTTAGTCTAGAAAAAGGGTTAAGAAGGTCGAAGAAATAGTAAGAAAAGGAACTCGACAGGCTAAAGCAATTAAGGACAATGTTTTGAAGCAAATTGGTATAAATGAAAGTGAGTTGGAAGGACTTCAATTGGAAACTCATCTTTCACCGGTTGGAACTTCTTCTGAGAGTGACATACCGATAGTATTTAAAAGGGTAGAAAGGAAAAGAAAACCCTCATCGATACCCTCACCTACACCCAAGAGAACTAGACAAAAACAATAGATAGTCAGGCCTCCGGTAAAGAAGTTGACACCTAAGAAGAAAAGAAAGGTAAAACAAGATATTGCTCCACTGGATAAACTCTTGAGCGAAATAACTGAAGATGGAAAATTGAAAAACATCAGCAAAATATACAACACACTATTTGCAGATGACAAGGAAAGCATAGAGAACAATGTAATCTTACACTTGGATATATATAAGAAATTTTTGATGGAATTTGTTGATGAAATATCAAATGATCTTTATAGAAGATTAGAAGCTAGAAGGTTAGCCATCGTTGAGCTGGACAAGAAAATTAAAATTGAAAAATTACTTGCAGTACATCCAATCAACTCACCTAATGAAATAGATAAACTAATCAATGCAGCAAATCGGACAGTATTCTCCACTGCCCATTGGCATGTAGCACTAATGGTAGGAAGAGTAAAAGAAGTCTCTAAAGAAACAACTGATGCATGGGATATATTCTTTGTGGAAAAAGAAAAATAGGAAGAATTACTTAGACCAAAGACTATTAAAGTATATCAAAGGGACAGGGATAAGGGGAAAGGTAAGGTAGGTGGACCTGCAAGCCTTAAAATAACTGATAATGTACCCCCACCTCCTTCAAATACTCCATCAGTAGATACTACTGACAATCACCCGACTACTGAAAGTATGGAGACTCCATTAGAGGATACAAATTCTGAGTCTGAAGTTTTATACACTGTGAATATTGATACTCAAGAAGTAAATGTTGTGGTTGATAGAGAAACCACTGAGGAAAAGAAGACAGATGTGACTACCGAGTCACTGACTGCAGATGCTAAAGTTAAGGTAAGTGAAACTGTAAATATAAACACAGAAAAACCTACTCAGACAGAGAAACCAGTAGAGGATACCACTAGTAAACCATTAGAGAAACTGGTAGATACAACTGATAAATAGTCAGGAGAACTGGAAATGGATAGTGTAGAGGTACAAATAGAGAAACGGAAAGTGCATACAAAAACACAGATTGAGAAACTGGTTGTTGAGAGATCAGCGAAACCTTCTGAGATATAGATGGAAAAACCAGAACAAGTACAGGTTGAAACACAAGTTCAAACAAAGACAGTGCCACCGGCCAAAACTGAAAAGCCTAAACCTTTGTTTGTAGAAATGCAAACACAGACTAACCTACCAGAGGTTGAACCAAGCAAGGTGATTACTACAATCGGTAGTATGGCTATTGTGAAGGCAAATGGATAAACATCTAGTACTTCTATGGCAGAATTTAGACCTACGAATGTAACAGAGGTCTTATTGGATTGAATAAAGAAGATTACAGAGTTCAATGCACAAGCCTATAAGGCTATTGATGATACCATTCCCATTATTATATTGATAGCACCAAAGTGCATTGTATATAACAAGGATTATTTAGGTCAACTAGACACATTGTCTAAGTTCATCACCGACAACATATTGATAGTTGATCAAATAAATGAGGATATATTTAAGGAGAGAATGATTAAGGAAAAAGAGAAATTCTTTGAGGAAATTGTCAAGAAGAACAAAGAGAAAATGGATACCCTATTATCAGAACTTGGAGAGATAATTTTTGACTTCAAGAAACTATATAGAGATTCTTGTAAAACAAATATTTTAACAGAAGATCTAGACAAGGAAATTAGCAAGGCACAAGATAAGATTAACAATATTGCTAACAATCTGATAGGTACATCGGATTCATTTTTGGAGATAGAGAAGAAAATTGTAGAGCAAGAAGAGAAAATCAAGCAGTTAGAGAAGGACAAAGAAAGAATAAAGGATAAAGAAAAAGACTTAAAATATAGACTTGGTCTAAAACTAGACTACCTCATTTCTTTAAGAAAAGAAATATCTAAGGCTCTGGTTCCCAGACTGAAGACATCAAAAGAGAAAATGCACATACTCACTAGTATAGTGTAGAGAACTCAAGAGGCAATAAAAGACATAAAATCTTTTAGTAATGGTTTAAATTTGGTTTTGACAAATATTTTTCAGATTGTAACCCACCGGTTACAAGAATCTAGGCAAGACTCCATTGGCAATGAATGACAACCTTTTTCATTGATGTCAAAGAGGGAGTAGTGTGATGAGAAAAATGGTCAGAAGGAAGTAGAGATAATCTACTCAAGGGGAGCACACATTTTTGGACATACAGTTTTTGGCAAGATTTTTGGACTTCAATTTTCGGATACATTCTTGAATTTTTCTAGTGAGTGTTTCCATCAATGCCAAAGGGGGAGATTGTTGGAAAATGCACACTCCAATGAGAAATTGTAGGTTATTGAAGGTATTGTCATTGATGGAAACCTTGCAATCATGTGATAGTGAAAGGCAAACACAGGCACCGGCACTGATAGACTCTACACCGGCATATAGAACACCGACACCGAAAAAGAACACTACTGACACCCTGGCCGACAACATTTTTGTATTAATGTATTTTGTAATTAATTGTAAAATATTTTCTAAAGCTAACATGGTGGATTGTAATATGACTCATATATGTATGATATCATTGTAGATCATTTTATATATGTTAGGGTATGATGCGAAAGATAGAAGGTAGCAGACCTATTATGTGAATCATTGGATAAGGGTTTATGTATGTAGCAGAGCTTAAACCGGTACTGAATCTGGCATAGAAAATGCTAATCTAAAGCAGTACAAGACATTGGATTAGTATAATCCATTTTTGTAAGTCAGTGTGACTTCTTTTGTAATTGAGCAGTGAGCTCTAGGCACTTGTCCTTCCTGCATGTGCAGGCCCCTGATGTAGCAGTAATATTCTTTTATTGGCCAGTAAGTGAATATTGTGGGTCACAAATCCCACTAAGGTTTTTCCCACACCAAGTTTCCTCGTTAAAATATTGTGTTATGGTGTGCTTTTCATGTTGTGGTTCTTGTTCTTATTTGCTGCATTATTTCTGCTTTACCGGTACACAGTTTTAATATGCTTTTCATGTTATAAGTTAAGAAAATATTATTACCGATCAGATATTGATTCACCCCCCCCTCAGTATCTTTGGGAATCCTAACATTGAGCAATACATCATATAGTACCGGTTGAGAATAACTCATGTGACAAATATGTGTCCATCAATGACAATCACAGCTAAACATCATCAAAATACCAACAATCTCCCCCTTTGACATTGATGGCAACACTTAGGAAAATTTGACATCTAAGTGCTTACAAAACAAAAATGATGCCATAATCAAAATTACTCTCCCTAAGCATATACACTACTCCCTTTGCCAAAATTGAAAGCATGTACTACTTCCATACCACTCCCCATAAAAATTTCAAACCAAAATTACTCCCCCTTTGCCAACAATGACAAATTAATACAAACATGCCAAAATTATATTGCATAACATAAAAACAAATTATATGTCTATGACAATAATGAGTAAAAATTTTCAAAAACAAATTTAAAGTTTTTCAAAAAGTCCTTCATGTTTGTAGACCAAGTATCTAGGAGTGAGGCAACAATTTCACTCTGAGTCTTCATCTAGAATGCTAATTCCTCCATGACATCAATAGTACGTAATTCCTAAGTGACAATAATAATGTCCATGTTTAGAAAGTACTTCTGAAGAATCTACAACTTAGGTAACAACAACAACTAAAATTTCTCCAGATCTTGAGACCACTTGTAGATCTCTGAATCAATCTTGCCAATCTGTTGTTGGTGAGTCTGTACGGTTTGCCCATACAGTGTGAAGGAATCATATGGAACTTTTTAGTTATCTATATATTGCTTTAACTCTGATTGGAGTTGACCCTTCTTCTTCAGAGCATCATCACATAATATATCAGTTTGGAAGATTTTGCTCAGAAGTTTATTACCTTTAGTGATGGCCAAACTGATATCATCTCTCTGATGTATTAGCTTGGCTCTGTCTTCATTGAATTGCTTCACCAATACAATTTTTTGTTCCTTTGCATGCTTTTTCTTTGTGGTAGCCTGGACAACATCTTCTAGTAATTGCACTTGATCACCCACTACTAGGTATAGAAGTTTCAACTGGGCCAGTGAAGAATCGGTACCAGAAAGATTGGTATCGGGAACTAAGGTTGAAAAAGTATCAACAATGAGTTGAATAACATCTTTTTCTTTCTTCCTTCTCAGTTCCTCCAATATTTCTTGAGCATGTTGAATACTTCTCAGGAGCTCATTTTCATCTACCAATTTGGTGAGATAGGCAAGAGTCAATACATTATGACTGGTGGAATCAACATGTTTAACTTGACCTTGATCTCTGGTTGCCTTGGGAGTCTCAAAAGTTTGTCCACCTTCCTTTTCTTTGATTTCCTCTTGTCTCTTCTTCTCCTGCTCCTCTTATTCCTTATCCTCCTTGTTGGCCTTCTCTTTTTCCTCTTTCTCCTTGTCCAGTTTCTCCTTCTCTTCTTTCTCTTTCTCTGCCTTTTCCTTTTCCACTTTCTCCTTCTCCACTCTCTCTTTCTCAGATTTCGCTTTCTCTACTTTCTCCTTCTCTGCTTTCTCCTTTTTTTTCTTTTCCTTTTCCACTTTCTCCTTCTCCACTCTCTCTTTCTTAGCTTTCTCTTTCTTAGCTTTCTCTTTTGCCTCTTTCTCTTTCTCTATTTTCTCCTTCTCTGCTCTCTCTTTTTCTTCTTTCTCTTTCTCTACTTTTTCTTTCTCCTCTTTCTCCTTCTTCTCTTTCTCCTTCTCCACCTTCTCTTTCTCCTCTTTCTCCTTCTTCTCTTTCTCCTTATCTACTCTTTCTTTCTCCACTTCCTCCAGTTTAGTACTCTTAGCATCTAATGAATCCACATCAATAGGATCATTTTGATTAGTTATTCTTTCTCCCTTATCATTGAAGGTTTCATCCAGTTTAGATTTTTATAGATCAGGCTCTTGTTCAACCTGCCGATTTGCTTTAGATACCTTCTGCATATTGACAACTGCTTTAGCCTGTAGATGGGTGTCTTTTTCCACCTTAGAGACTTTACCTCCAAGTAACTAAAGTATTCTCTTTCGCATGAAAAACATTGCCTTTGTACTGATTAAGAAACTCAAATAATTCAAAATTAGAGACATCTAGAAAATATTGAGCAAAAATCTGCTCCCTAATTTCTTGCTCCTTTTCAATGACAATGCACCATTTATTATACAAAGAATTAGAAACAACAGGTTTAATATCAATCAAAGATTGATCATTATCACATAAATGTTGGTATTTTGAATATGTTGATATGGTTTTGTCATTGATGTCAACACCCGTCATCACTTGTCAACACTTATCAGCACTTGGAGATCCTTGGTTATGTTCACCGGCAAGTCAGAGACTTATGCACAATCACCGGTATTTGGTTCACTGATAGATTATATTGTTCACCAACACTTGGAATGACTTGGATACAACTTGGTTATGTCAAAGACATTTTTTGATCACTTGGTTTTAGCAATTTGGTTATTTGTTTATTCGGGTTTGCATATTTGTTGTTACCGAAAAATAGGTCCAGGTTATGCACCGACAGGCATATCTATTCCAAATCAGCACGACACGTTATGGAGATGATTTATTATTAGTGTAAATGCATTGAGCTGACATCATGCATCAGATATTGATTTATTTGTCATTAATTTTATTGTAATACCTTTTAGTGAGCCAACCTATTCAATTAGTCTTAGGTTATGGTATAAATGTAAGATCTCATTTGTGAGATTGATATGCGATTGGAAAAAGAATTGTAATAGGGTATATGCAAAAATAAGAAGAGCTATACATGCAGACATCATTTGAAGGTTGAAGGAAGGTTTATGTGAAGGAAATCATAACTTAACCAGTACTAAATCCAGCATATGAAGATGCTATTTTATGTAGTACATTATCATTGGATTTAACCATCCAACTGTAGTCAGTGAGACTCTCATTTTGTGATTGAGTAGTGAGCTCTAGGTAGCTAGCCTTTCTGCATGTGCAGAATCCATATTGTACACACATACTATCTACAGTAGTATCATCTAATTGTGGGTAAGGCTTCCCACCATGTTTTTTCCCCTTACAGGGTTTCCACATACAAATATTTGTGTTATGTGTTGTGGATGTTATTGTCTTTCTGTTTCATGCATTAATCTTTACTAGTACTGCAATTAACTGATAAAACTGTCTACTGGCATAAATTTTGGTTTATCGGCATTAAGCATTAAGTTTTGGTTAAGTTAATTTTAGTTGAATTTATTGGACAACTAATTCAACCCCCCCTCTTAGTTGTCTCCAGGACCTAACAATTGGTATCAGAGCCTAGTTATCTTTTTGCAGAAGTTTAATAGCTTGAGGAGATCTAATTTCTTGTAACTATTTCAAGAAGGACAATCCAAAACTTGATGGAACTAAGTATGGCATATGGAATATCAGGATGCAGACACACTTGAATTGCATTGGAAAGGACATATGGGATGTTACAAAGAATGGCTATACTGCTCCTACTCAAGGTCAACCTAATCTACCTAACTTGGCTAAAGATGAGGAAAATGATTGCAAAGCAAGAGAAGCACTTTTGAGCGCATTATCGGATCAACAAGTCATGGGATTCTCAAACAGATCTACTGCTAAAGCTATTTGGGACAAACTAGAAACATTGAATGAAGGAGACTCCATAGTCAAAATTGAAAAACTTGAATGCTTCCAGGTCAGGTATGAAAGTCTGAAAATGGAAAAAGATGAAAGAATTTATGCTTTTATGGAAAGAGTAAATGAAATTGTTTTGGGTATACAATGTTGTGGAGGAACCTTAAGTGAAGATGAGATTGTTTCTAAAGTTTTAAGAGATTTTCCATTGGCATATAAAATGAAAATTAGTGCTATAAATGAATTGAGAACAATGCCTAATGCATCAGTATCTAGAGACACCTTGGTTGGAAAACTTTCAGCTTTTGAACTTAGGGAATTTGGTCATGTTACTACTATTAAGATAGATCTAGCTTTCAAGGCATCATTATCAACTACAACATCATCATCATCATCATCTGATAAATCTGATTGGAAAGCCTTCTATGCAAGAGAACTTGAAGAAAGCAAGAGAGAAAGTGAAGAACTTGAAGAACTTGAAGCACTATTTGCAAGGAAAATGCCTAAAGGTCCAATTGGAAGTAAGTATGAAGGTAAATACCCTTTAAATGTTTTAACTATAATAAGATTGGTCACATGGCTTCTAGATGTCCTGATAGACATGCAAGATTAAGAGAAGAAGCTAAGAGAACATGTAATCCTAAACCTGATTATTAGAAATACAATTTTAAGAAGAATAGAGACAAATCTTGTTATTATGCTGATGAAGGAGTTACTAATGATTCTGATGAGGATCCGGCAGACAATGGATGGGCTTTTGTTGCTATAACAGAAGATCAACCAACACCTACTATTCAACCGGTAGAGCAGGCCCTGGCAGCTAAAGTTGAAGATAAGGATGAATGGATTATTGATTCAAGATGTTCACATCACATGACTGGTGATAAGAGTAAATTCTTAACCTTTCAGGAATACAATGGAGGACTAGTAAGATTTGGAGATAATAAAGCTTGTTTTATCAAAAGAAAAGGCACTATATCTTTTGATGGTAAGCACAATATTGATAATGTTTACTATGTTGAAGGTTTGAAGCATAATCTTTTGAGTGTTGGCCAATTAGTTGAGAAAGGATTTCAGTTACAATTCAAGAATGGTAAATGCAAAATCTTAAATAGAACTGGTTTGGAAATTGCAACCGGTAATTAGACTAGAGGTAATATCTTTCATTTGAACAAGAATGAGAAAGCATGTTTGATTGCACATATTGATGAAAGTTGGCTATGGCATAAGAGACTTTGTCATGTAAATGTTGATTGCATTGTGAAAATCAGTACAACTAAGGTAGTAAAATATTTACCTAAGATTGTTAAACCTCACAATCTAGTATGTAAGGAATGTCAATTTGGAAAGAAAGTTAGAGAAACTTTCAAGAGTATTCCAGAGAAGTCTAACAATGTTCTTGATTTAATTCATACTAATTTATGTGGTCCAGCAAGAACTAAAAGTATACAAGGAGATAGGTATTTTATGCTAATCATTGATGACTATTCTAGAATGTGTTGGGTTACTTTTCTCAAGGAAAAATCTGAAGCATTTGGGAAATTCAAACTACTCAAGGTGATGGTAGAAAATGAAACTGGAAAGAAAATCAAATGTTTGAGATTAGATCAAGGAGGTGAATTCACATCTAAGGAATTTAATACATTATGTGAAGTGAATGGGATTAGAAGATAGTTATCAGCACCCCGGACACCCCAACAGAATGGAGTTGTGGAAAGGAAAAATAGAACTATCTTGGATGCAGCCAGAAGTATGATATCAGAAGCAAATCTACCTCATATATACTGAAGAGAAGCAGTCAATACAATAGTTTATACATTCAATAGAGTTCACATCAGAGGTGAAACTGGTAAGACCCCTCATGAACTATGGTTTGGTAATACTCCTAATCTTAAATATTTCAAAATATTTGGAAGTAAATGCTATATTAGAAGAGATGAGTATATTGGCAAATTTGATCCTAGAAGTGATGAAGGAATATTTCTTGGTTATTCATCTAAGAGAAAGGCATATAGATGTTTTAACAAGAGATTACAGAAAATTGTTGAGAGTACAAATGTGAAGATTGATGAACAATTTAGAGGAAATTCAAGGTACACAGACTCTAAACCGGCAATAGAGATAATCACAAATGAACCTATTGTGAATGCACTGGTACAAAATGGTGATCCAGTTACGCCAACATCATCTGAGGATTCAACAATCACTGAAGAACAACATCAAGTAAAAACACCCCGGTATGTAAGATTGAATCATTCTGAAGATCAGATAATTAGAAACAAATTTCAAGGAGATATGACTAGAGGAAGATTGACAAATGAAGCGGTATGTCTTATTTCTCAAATTGAACCTACATCAATTAATGAGGCATGTGAAGATAAATATTGGATTAAAGTTATGGGAGATGAATTGGAACAAATTGAAAGGATTAACACTTGGTCATTAGTTCCCCGACCTAAAGACAAAAATGTAATTGGAACTAAATGGGTTTTCAGAAATAAACTTAATGAAGATGGTAAGGTAATAAAAAATAAAGAAAGATTAGTGTGTAAGGGATATTCACAAAAAGAAGGTGTTGGGACTCATTAAATTTGAGTCTAAGTTTATAGGCCCATTTCAAAATTTTGCTGTACATGTCAGAAAAGTATCTAAATAAGTCAGTTTGAATGGCCTAGTTAGAGAGAGGGTAAAGTGGAGCCAGTTGATTTTCAAGGGGTAAGACTCGGGATTCTTTTCCTACACCTTTCATTTGGCCTATGTAGTGATGTAAAACTTTTAGAATTCAATTTGCAGAAGTTTACTAGGTAACCATTTCGAGGGGTGAGCTGAAAGTGCATTTTAGGCACACATGCAGATTTTATGGAGTAGCCTACTTTGAGTGTTTGTATCTTTTGCCTTGTTGATTGTCATGAAGAAATTAAAAATGGATTCAATTCTATGCATAAATGTGAGTTAGGCTACAAAATTTCAAGTCTTAATGAATCAATTTGCTTAGTTTACCAAGCAAAATCCGTTTGCAATTTATGTGTTTTGGCAAGTCCCTGTTTCGACAGCTAGTGGGAGCCCTATTTTGCACAAGTGTAAAAGTTGCCTCAGTGAGTCTCATGACATAATGTTTTTTCTGGGCTAATTTTGATATAAATGATGAGCTATGTTTCAAGTTTCAAGTCTTTGCTAATCCGTTTGATCGGTTTTCAAAAAGGTTCATTTAGCCATCGTTTTCAATTATCCATACTTTCAGTGCCCTATCAGTTAATGTAGCCATTTTTGTGAGTGCACCATTGCATCCTGACAGACTTGTGATCAAACTGACAATTCAAAGATTTAATATGTACTTCAAGGTATCTATGTTTCAAATTTGAGGGCCTACGGAGGTCGTTTGATATTTTTGAGAAAGGCATCATGTGTTGCTAGAACATTGACTTCATCAAGTCCGCAGTGTCGACAAAGCCAGTTTACCATTTTTGCCAATTAATATCTCTTTGCTCAGGACTCATCTTGAAAAACTGTTTGGTAGAGTTCATCCTTGTATATTAGAGTACACGCCTGTCAGATGGCGAGGTCCAAAAAGGTGTTTTGACCACTTTGAAAAATACGTCTTCGCGATTAAATGCAAAAATGTGGTGTAATCGTCTGGAGGTTGCAAAATTCAGTCTGATGATCTGAAAACGATGGTGATCATTTCTAGAGGTGTGTTTGAGGTCCATGAGTCACTTCAAAGGTCAGCTGTATGAAAATGAATTTTTTTTTAGTCGGACCCACTTTGGGGCCTGACCTGGCTCATGCTTGTGCACTAATTTTTGTGGCGAATTGTTCAATTTTCATGGTATGCAATCTCCCTTTTGACAAATGATGATGATTGAGAAAGTTGCAGATTAGATGTTTGTTAATCTAATCATTGTAAAGAGAAGATGATGATGGTATGCCTTTGATGAGAAAATTGGGAATTTTATGTATGCCTAAGTACCAGAATTTGCCTAATTGAGGTAACCTCTTCTTTTTATTTCATGCCATCATATAGAGTGACACAGAGGACACAAAGTGGAGTCTCAAGAATACCATTCATACTTATTGAACCATCTAATGTTATGGTTCCAAAATGGTTGGATTTTGGTGTGCTCGACCAGGTAAGACAAGTTATTGCTAGCCAGAGATCTCCCTCCACGTCTATGGCGAGTTTGTAGAGGTAAAAACGTAGCAGAGTGTGGAGTGGGCATTTTATTTTATAAATAACAAGCAACTACAAATTAATGTCATATCCTCTTTCCCTGCTGCAACGTGGTATTAGAGAAGGTATGGAGATTGTAGAAGGAACTGTAGGAAATTTAAAATGGTCACGTGGTGGATGGTGAGGGGAGTTGAACATAGACTGTTATGAATCTTCTCCTCCCACATTGAAAACTTCAGAACCCCCCCATAGCCTAAGCAAATAGCAGTCTGTCCATAGGCGTAGAATTTTGGTGGGCAGCAGAGAGATTTTCCCCCTGGTGTGTGGCATGTTTTTTTGAAGGAGGCTTTAGAATTTTTTTAAAACAAATGAATGTTGCATCCTCCACAATGTGGTCCATGTACTCTGCGTGGAGTTTTTTGCATGGAAGTGACTACAATGAAACTCAAGCAAATGCCAAATGTGAACAGCAATCTCTTCCTTCTCCTGCGTGGTGCTTGGAAAGGGCGTAGAGGTTTTCAAATGCAGCCAATGCGGTGTCTGGAGAATGTAGAAACATGAGGTAAAAGGCATATAATTTCTGCACATAGAAACTCAAGTAAATGCCAGTAGAAGAGCTCCCTGGACATGGCATTGAAAATTGCAGAAGACTTCAAGCTTCACGTGGCTTGTGACAAAGCAATAGAAACCTTCAAGCAAATGCAATTGGTAGGTGTGCAACTATCATCTCCTCCCTCTATGTCGTAGCAAGGTTAATAGCCCACAAAAATCGCCATTAAAGCTCAGGCAAAGCTTCAAAAAATGAAGTCCCAGGTTAAAACTTTTTATCCCACATTCACTGGGAAATGGTCTATTTTGGTGTTTATATGCAAAATCACACCCAACTATAATGTCAAAGCCTCTGGGCTTTTGATGGACGGTGCCATTGGGCGCTCAAGGTTGGCCCATGTGCGGGTGCAGATCCTGAGGTGATGGAGGAGGTGACTGAGTGATGACCAGGTGGACCCCACATAGGCACACTTCTCGAGGCAAATAGGCAAATTTTGCAGAGAAAGGTCGGCCTAACCATTGAGCAGGTTGCAGAGGATCCAAAGAAGCACGTTGATTCATGGGCCGAAGATGCACACGAGTTAAACCCTACAAAACAACGAAAAGAGGTAAAGATCATGCATGTTTCGGGAGATCGGACGATCCGCGCTACTTCAAGAAGGAAATTTGCTCAATGGTTAAGGTCTGCGAAACAGCGAAAAGCACATGCAAAAATTGAGATGGTTAAAGACCCTGCAAGTTTGAAAGATCCAACGACTTGCGTGACTTTGCAAAAGGAAGATTCTTGCTGAAAAAGCATCGCGAAATACTGAAAGCCAGGTGGTGGGTCTAGGTGGAATGACAGCTCGCGGGTCCTGCCCAGTGGTGATGATGTGGCTGACAAGTGGCAAAAGATGAGGTGTCATGCCAGTGGTGCCTAGTGGATCCCATCGACCAATCAGAGGTCACCACATGGCAAAGTGTCAGGGCCAAAAGGGAGGCAAAAATTAAAATTAAAATTAGTTAAATATATAGTTCTGACTGTAGAGAAAATTCAAAAATTTAAATGATTGTGTACATTGGAAGGATTAATTCACTTAGGGCTCAATTTTTGGCCAAAATATGAAGTATTATATGTTTCTGGAAAGCTCTCAGAGTGAGGAATCCAATTGTGTAGTAAATTTTGACAAAGATCAGATATTTTGGAAGCAGTTTTGATGGGAATGAAATTCAGTTAGAGAGGAGGCACTTGGCAATTTCAGTTGCAGATTTGATTTTCTTCCCTCTCCTTATTCCCAATTCTTATCATTTTTTAAGGGTTCCAGAAATTTGGAGAAAGGCTCCAGATTTTCATGGTTTCCAGTTTTGATTAGCTTGACCCAAATGTATACAATTTTATGGATCTTTTTAGGATATAGTGGTCACAGTGCAGTGTTGTAAATGTGTGTTTTAGTTGCAGGTCTTACTTATGTCAGGCATGATTAAATTCCACACAGTATTGTCTCTAGGCTTATATTTCATTGTTATGAATCAAATCCTCAAGGAGGAATGAGATTTGTCAACTTCAAGGGAGGTTGTGTAATTGTTTGTGGGTAACCTTCAAGAATTTTTTAAATTCTATAATCAGTCATGTAATGATGGAATATGCATCCAGATCTGATGAATTTTGTGAATGAATCAAATAATGCATTAATAGAAGCTATTTATGAATGAATATCTTTTTAAAGGAGAAAAAAACTTGCACCTATGATTTACATGTGCAGTTCTATGTGTGACTCTATTGCCCAATGAACAAGGCACTGGTCTTGTGGATTTGAGGATAGCTTCAAAACAACAATTTTAAAAGAAAATATATTTCCCTTTATGTTTAGGGGTGTGTTCTTCTCATTGCAAGCTCTTTTTTCATTTATGATTTATATAGATCTAGCCAATCTATAGTGTGTTTCTAAATTGGATGAGTTTGTGGAATGCTCTATCTACTTCATTGATGTTGTCATGGTGAGTAAATAAGTTTGATTCAGTGCATCAAAAGGGTGTCCCCCCCTAGGTCTAGCAGAACCTGAAGTGCAGGAGGATCATTAGGATCCTACATTATGTTGTCCAAGCCCTAAAGTGTTTCATTGATTGAGATTGGCCATCTCATATATAGATTTGCAGGTGTTCTTGGGTTATCACTTTTGGTGAACAACAAAAGTGGCGACTCTATTGGGGAATTAATGGATTTGAATGTTTGATTGATGAGGTCATAAGTTGAATGTATCCTCCGTTCTATCAATTTCATATCCAGCCAATCTGTCCATTGTGTATGCATAGAGTGTGAAAGTGAATTTATGAGTTAGAAAGTGTTCCTTGTTCTAGATCTGCAAGTATCCATGAGTTTCATGTTATATTTTATGAAAGGTAATAGTAAATTGTATTTGTTCAAAGTTGTAAGAAGCTCTTGTAGCTGTATACGAACTTTTCCCCAATTCCTTATTAGGTGGTGACTCTATGGTTCATACCAGTGTTAAATAGCCTGGAAGAGTGTTGATTGCAGCAAGATTGAAAGAGAAAGAGAAAATTAAATAAGTGTTGAGTGGCATTCTGCTATTCAAAATATCCTCTGTGCAAGAGGTGGCGACTCTGATGTAAAAGACCATTCTAAAAGTGAAGTAAATCTCCAAATCTACAAGTCTTACAACTACAAATCTCTAGGTATTTTCAGAGGTTTTAAATGCAAGATATCTCTTCTAAAAATTTGAATGTATAATGTAGTTTTCCCATTTAGTGAACAACACTAGTAAAGAGAGAAAGGGAGGATCTCAAAATTAATTTGCATATCTATGCTGCTAAAATATTTAGTGTATGTTATCTTCTATAGTATGCAAATGTGGAAGAACCTTATGTCAAGCAATGTTAATGAATAGATTTGAATAAGGATATGTGCTTGAGGTTTTTTTATCCATGATTGTATAATCATTTGTGGAAGTAGGAAAAAATGAGTAGTGAAGTTTTTCAATCTTGTGTATTTCCACATATGACCATGCCTAGTAAACTAGAACAACCATGTAATAGGAAGAGTTTCAGTATGAAGTATTATGTTGCTCTAAACTTTGAAGGTATTCTGTGTTATCCAAATCCCATACCCACAGAAATTAGAAAGTATTTGCCCATATTCAGTGGGAAGAAATTAGAATTAGCATGTCAACACGTGAAAAGAGTTTCAGATTTGATAGGAGAGTTTGAAATTTGTTAGGAAGATATATGCATGAAATTGTTTGTTCAGTCACTAAAAGAAGATGCAAGAGATTGGTTTTCTTTTTTGCCAATGAATTCAATTACCTCATGGGAAGAATTGATTTCAGATTTCATGGATCAATTCGATGAGAAGGTGAGTGACTATGACTTGTTGAAAGAATTCACTTATATACAAATTAGAGAAGATGAATTGGTACCAACATTTAACATCAGATTTTCACAAGCATTGACTAAAATTTTCAGAAAGTATAGGTTCGATGATACGGCATGTCTGGATATTTATATGAATTCTTTTGGTAAGAATATGGGTTTCCTATTGAGAAACAAAGAACCTAAGACTTTGTACGAAGCTTTTAACACAGCTAGAGACATTGAAATAATTTGAAATTTGGGATGGCCAAGAAATTTGTGTCTGTTGTAGTTTCTTGTCAAAGTACCTTCAATGGTGGAATACCATGTAAAGTTGAGCAAATCATTCTGTGTCTAGGTGCATCAAGCTTTGCAGTTCCAAATGGTTTTGTTGATGCATATGTTTCAGATTTGAATGAGAGTCAAGATCCTCTATTGTTATTGCCAGTTGCCTCTCATAGTAATGATGGAATGATTAGTGTGCAATGTTGTGATAATGTTGATACGAAGATTGATATATACAAGGGATATGTACCATTTGATTTGTATGCTAGTTATACTGACTATGTGACCGCAAATTATCAAGTTAATCATGCATCTCCTAAGGTTAACAATAATGAAAATTATGGTAATGATGACCATCGATCTTTAAATGTTACTGATGTATTTGATGTTCAAAGACCAAATACTAAAGGATCACCAAATGTTGTTGATTATGTAAGTGAAGTTGTGCAATATGATGAAAATCATATTTTGGTTAAGTCTGATAAATTTGAAAATGAAATTGTGAATAATGTTGATAATGTGTTCAGTGCAAGTATACCCAGTGATGAATGTGTTTCAGAATGGAGTGGTGTTGCTGATTATGAGGACAATGAGTTCTATTCCCAGCACCTTCAAGGTATGCAGATGAACAATGAAGATCAATTTCAGAATGAGAACGATCTTGGCACAAGTGTTTCGCTTCCTTTTGATCAGCAAATGAATGCCAGTTATGTAGCTGATAATGGTTATGAGAATTCTTATTATTCATCTTGTGAAGATGATATAATAGAAGACCAAGTTATGTACCTTAGTTATGAATCTGAAAATGAAAGTGTTTTTGAAGATAAGAATGTATGTGATAGTGCTAATAATGTTCTATTTTCAGATTTAAATGAACCCACATTTGAATGCTTTCAGAATTTCAAGTACCATGATGAGGATGTGGATGTTGATAGTATGCATGAACCAGATTTGGAGTTCTTTTCTTTTGATACTAATATTCATGGTGCTGATTTCATTGATGAAAAAGATGAAGTTTCCCCTTGTGCGAAACAAATTTGTAATGCTGATGTAGTTCTGAACAGCAGTAGCATGAGTTGTAAAATTTTACTTCATGATGAAGACAAGAGGCATGGGTTATGTGATGACTTTTTCAGACCACAAATGGAAGTGTTTCAGGTGGATGTAAGCCTGAAAGAGAAAGACTTAGCTAAGGATTTGCTTCAGCTAGAGGTATGCATTCTTTTCCATGAATGGGATCTTGAGAATGCGGAATTTTTGAGTTTGATAAACAAAGACAATATAGAGTGTGATCAACATAGTGAAATATCACATCTGGATTGTGATATTTATGTTCCTTGCTTTTATCATTCGGATAGTAATTCCCTTCATTCTATGATTCTAAATGGTAATAAGGCATAAGCTGATGAGGATTACAATGTTGAGAATGAATGTTTTAATTTTGAGATTCAACATGATGATGCTCTTGCAAATGGTAGAATTGATTGGGATAGTGAAGTGTATTGCAGCTTGTGGGAAGGCCTTTATTGTGATTTGTCTCATGATTTTACTTGTGTTGAAATAGCGTGTGATTACAAAGTTCAGAATCAGACCAAAGGTAAGCAAACTAGTTGTTACGGTGATGAGACAAAAGAGATGGATTTTAAAAGTTATGCTCAGTTGTTATTGAAAGATGCCTTTGTTTGGATCACGATATCAAGAGATGAAAATCAGATTTTTGACAGAGGTAAATGTTTGCAAGTCAAGCAGTTATAATCAGTTGTGAGTTTGTTTGTATATCTTGTATAGTTGCTTTGCCTTAGTTGTGTGGTTTTCAATAAAGTGTCTTTTTGTTTGGGTAGAATAAGGAAGCCTTGTTTTTGAGAAGAGAAGAATGATCCATTTTTGGGTGGTCTGCTTAACCAAAGATATCTGGATTCTTGTGTTGATCTTGCAATCAACCATCCCCAGTCAGAGCCACTGTTGGGACTCATTAAATTTGAGTCAAAGTTTATAGGCCCATTTCAAAAAATTTCTCTGCATGTCAGAAAATTATCTAAATAAGTCAATTTGAATGGCCTACTTAGAGAGAGGGTAAAGTTGAGCAAGTTGATTTTCAAGGGGTAAGGCTTGGGATTCTTGTCCTACACCTTTCATTTGGCCTATGCAGTGATGTGAAACTTTCAGAATTTAGTTTGTAGAAGTTTACCAGGTACCCATTTCGAGGGGCGAGCTGAAAGTGCATTTTAGGCACAAATGCAGATTTTGGAGTAGGCTACTTTGAGTGTTTGTATCTTTTGCCCTATTGATTTTCATGAATAAATTCAAAATAAATTCAATTCTATGCATAAATTTTAGTTAGCCTACAAAATTTCAAGTCTTAATGAATCCATTTGCTCAGTTTGCCAAGCCAAATCCGTTTGCAATTTATGTGTTTTGGCAAGTCCCTGTTTCGACAGCTAGTCGGAGCCCTGTTTTGCACAAGTGTAAAAGTTGCCTTAGTGAGTGTCATGACATAATGTTTTTTCCGAGCTAATGTTGATATAAATGATGAGATATGTTTCAAGTTTCAAGCCTCTGCTAATCTGTTTGATCAGTTTTCCAAAAGGTTCATTTAGCCATCATTTTCAGTTATCCGTACTTTCAGTGCTGTATCAGTTAATGTAGTCATTTTCATGAGTGTACCATTTGCATCCTGTCAGTCTTGTGATAAAATTGAGAATTCAAATATTTAATATGTACTTCAAGGTACCTATGTTTCAAATTTGAGGGCCTACGGAGGTCGTTTGATATTTTTGAGTAAAGCATCATGTGTTGCCAGAACATTGACTTCATCAGGTCCGCAGTGTCGACAAAGCCAGTTTGCCATTTTCGCTAATTAATATCTCTTTGCTCGGGACTCATCTTGAAAAACCATTTGGTAGAGTTCATCCTTGTATATCAGAGTACACGCCTGTTAGATGGCGAGGTCCAGAAAGGTGTTTTGATGACTTTAAAAAATACGTCTTCGTGATTAAATGCAAAAATGTGGCGTAATTGTCTAGAGGTTACAAAATTCAATCTGATGATCCGAAAATGATGCCGATCATTTTCAGAGGTGTGTTTGAGGTCCGTGAGTCACTTCAGAGGATAGTTGTATGAAAATGAAAATTTTTTTAGTCGGACCCACTTTGGGGCCCGACCTGGCTCATGCTTGTGCACTAATTTTTGTGGCGAATTGTTCAGTTTTCATGGTATGCAATCTCCCTTTTCACAAATGATGATGCTAGAGAAAGTTGCAGATTAGATGTTTGTTAGTCTAATCATTGTAAAGAGAAGACGATGATGGTATGCCCTTGATGAGAAAATTGGGAATTTTATGTATGCCTAAGTACCAGAATTTGCATAATTGAGGTAACCTCTTCTTTTTATTTCACGCCATCATATAGAGTGATACAGAGGACACAAAGTGGAGTCTCAAGAATACCATTCATACTTATTGTACCAGCTAATGTTATGGTTCCAAAATGGTTGGATTTTGGTGTGCTCGACCAGGTAAGACAATTATTACTAGCCAGAAATCTCCCTCCTCGTCTATGGTGAGTTCGCAGAGGTAAAAACGTAGCAGAGTGTGGAGTGGGAATTTTATTTTATAAACAACAAGCAACTGCAAATTAATGCCATATCCTCTTTCCCTGCTGCAACGTGGTATTAGAGAAGGTATGGAGATTGTAGAAGGAACTGCAGGAAATTTCAAATGGTCACGTGGTGGATGGTGAGGGGAGTTGAACACAGATTGCTATGAATCTTCTCCTCCCATGTTGAAAAATTTAGAACCCCCCCCATAGCCTAAGCAAATAGAAGTTTGTCCATAGGTGTAGAATTTTGGTGGGCAGTAGAGAAATTTTCCCCCTAGTGTGTGGTCTGTTTGTTTTGAAGGAGGCTTCAGATTTTTTTTAAAACAAATGAATGTTGCATCCTCCACAATGTGTTCCATCTACTCTGCATGGAGTTTGCTGCATGGAAGTGACTGCGGTGAAACTCAAAAAAATGCCAAATGTGAACAACAATCTCTTCCTTCTCCTACATGGTGCTTGGAAAGGGCGTAGAGGTTTTCAAATGCAGCCCATGCGGTGTCTAGAGAATGTAGAAACCTGAGGTAAAAGGCATATAATTTCAGCACAGAGAAACTCAAGTAAATGCCAGTAGAAGACCTCCTTGGACATGGTGTTGAAAATTACAGAAGACTCTAGGCTTCACATGGCTTGTGACAAAGCAATAGAAACCTTCAAGCAAATGCAATTGGTAGGTGTGCAACTATCATCTCCTCCCTCTATGTCGTAGCAAGGTGAATAGCCTGCAAAAATCTATTAGGTCCCAAAGACAACTGAGAGGGGGGGCGAATCGGTTGTCTAATAAATTCAAACGAAAAACCAATTAACCAACTTAATGCTTAATACCGGCAAACTAGTTAAGTGTGCTGGTAGACAGTGTTAATAGTAAATTGCTATACTAGTAAGGATTAATGCATGAAACATAAACATAAAGTCATCCACAACACATAACACCAATATTTGTATGTGGAAACCCTGTAAGGGGAAAAACCACAGTGGGAAACCTTACCCACAATCAGATGATACTACTGCAGATGGTAAGTGTACATAAATGGGGTCTGCACATGCAGAAAGGCCAACAGCCTAGAGATCACTTCTCAATCACAAATGGGAGTCACACTGACTACAGTTGGATGGTTAAATCCAATAAGAATGTACTGCACAAAATATCATCTTCATATGCTAGATTCAGTACTGGTGTAATGTTGATATGCTTCTACAAAAACCTATCTTCACCTTCAAATGATGTCTTTGTGTATACCTCTGCTTAATCTCGGATATACCTTCACAGAATTCTTTTTTGCATTTTACACTTGATCTTACAAATAAGATCTTACATTTATATCATACCCTAAGACCAATTTTAGTAGGTCAGCTCTACAAGATATTACAATAAAAACATTTTACAAACAATATAATATCCGATGCAATAACCGATTAAACATGTCAGCTAAATGCTTTTACATCAATAATAAATCATCTCCTTAGCGTGCCATGCTGATTTGGAAAAGATAAACCTGCTGATGTAACCCTAGATAACCCTGAACCTATTTGTCAATAAAAGCAAATATGTAAATACGAATATACCAATGATCAATCCTTCAAAACAAAGTGTCCATACGATGTCTTCTTCATTACCAAGTGTCTTCCATATCATTCCAGGTACCGGTGAACATTATATCCTGCTGGTGAACCATATACCAGTAACTGTGCAATAGTTACTTGCTTGCCGGTGAATGTTGCTGGATCTCCAAAGCTTGTTTTTAGTAGGTGTTGACATCAATGACAAAAGCATACCAAAATACCAACAATCTCCCCCTTTTGCATTGATGGCAACACAAGATGGAAAATCCATCAAAGTGCCAAAACAGAAATGCCAAATACCAAAAATCTCCTAAACAACAATTTCTCCCCCTGGGAGCAACATGTGTTTATCCAAAGATTAATCTTCAATACCAATATCTATCTCTCCTTTAAAGATAATGTGTTTTTTGATAGATATCTCTCCCCCTTTGACATCAAATGCCAAAGTTACAAAAATCAAGTTCATACAAAATACCAACTACTCCCTCTAAGAAGTAGCTTCCTCATCAAAGACTGGAATAAAAGATTTGTCTTTTAATTCTGGCGGTTGATGACAATCATCAACTATCTAAGTCTCTACCAGTGGTGGTATGACTCCAAACTGATCTCTGAGATATTTAAAAGTTTCCTTAGGCAAAGGTTTTGTGAAAATATCTGCAAGCTGTTCTTTAGTATTCACATAAACCAGTTTTATCTCTTTTTCTTCAACTTTTTCCCTTAGAAAATTTAGTTTGATAGAAACATCTTTTGTTTAAGAATGTAATACCAAATTCTTAGATATATCAATTGTTGTAGTGTTATCACAATATATAGTAATAGGTTCCTCGCATTTTACCTTTATGTCTTTCAACATTTCCTTAAGCCATAGTACCTGTGTACAGTTAATTGCTACTGCAACATATTCGTATTCTACTGTTGATAAAGATGTACAACTCTGTTTCTTACTCAACCAAGAAACTAATCTCTTTCCAAGAAAGAATGCTCCTCCAATGTTGTTTTTTCTATCATCCACATCTCCTGCCCAATTTGCATCTATATATGCACATAGATCAAAATTTTCATCTCTAGGATACCATAATCCAAGATTTGTTGTGCCTTGTAAGTAATGGAAAATCCTTTTTACTGCTGATTCATGATTTTCCCTAGGATTACTTTGAAATCTAGAAACAATACATACTACATTCATAATATCAGGCCTGGTTTGTGTCAAATACAGTAAACCTCCTATCATAGATTTGTATCTAGTTGGATTAACAGGCATAGATTCATCCCTTTGAGATAATTTGTCATTTGTAGTCACAGGTGTTCTTACCAGTTTAGAGTTCTCCATCCCAAATTTCTTTAGTAGTTCTTTCAAGTACTTGGATTGACTAAAAAATATACCTTTATTAGTCTGTGAAATTTGCAATCCTAAAAAGAATTTTATTTCTCCAATCATAGACATTTCAAATTCTTGCTACATTTTAATAGAAAATTCTTTACATAGTCCATCTTCTCCTCCAAAGATTATATCATCAACAAATACTTCAATAATCAAGATGTCATCATTAGTTACTTTGTAATATAAATTGCTATCTGCATTTCCTTTAGTAAAACCAATCTTTAAAAGATACTTATCCAACCTTGCATACCAAGCTCTTGGGGCTTGTTTCAATCCATACAGAGCTTTCCTTAACCTGCAAACAATATCATTGTCATCTGTCAAAGAAAATCCATCAGGTTGTTCAATATATACTTCCTCTTCAAGATCTCCATTCAAAAATGCACATTTAATATCCATTTGATAAACTTTGTAGTCCTTGTGAGCTGGAAATGCCAGGAATAATTTGACTGCCTCAATTTTGGCTACCGATGCAAAGGTTTCATTGTAATCAACTCCTTCTTTATGAGAATATCCCCTACACACTAGTCTTGCTTTATTTCTGACAACCTTACCATCTTCATTAAGTTTGTTTCTAAATACCCATTTGGTTCCAATTACATTTTTATCTTTAGGCCGGCGAACTAATGTCCAAGTATTATTTTTCTCAATTTGTCATAATTCTTCTTCCATAGCTTTAATCCAAAATTTATCTCCACATGCCTCATTGATAGATGATGGTTCAATTTGAGAAATTAGACATACCTCTTCATTTTCCAATCTTCCTCTTGTCATAACTCCTTTAAATTTGTTTCCAATTATCTGATCTTCAGAATGATTCAATCTTACATACCGGGGTGTCTTAGTTTGTTGTTGTTCTTCAATTACTGTGGAATCCTCTGATGATACCGGGGTAACTGGATCTTCATTCTGTACTGGTGGATTCAGTGTAGGTTCATTTGTCACAATTTATGTTGCCAGTTCAGAGTCTATATACCTTGAAGTTCCTCTGAATTGTTCATCAATCTTTACATTTATACTCTCAACAATTTTCTGCAATCTCTTATTAAAACATCTATATGCCTTTCTCTTAGATGAATAACCAAGAAATATTCCTTCATCACTTCTAGGATCAAATTTTCCAATATACTCATCTCTTCTAATATAACATTTACTTCCAAAAATTCTGAAATACTTAAGAGTAGGAGTATTACCAAACCATAGTTCATGAGGGGTCTTATTGGTTTCACCTTTGATGTGAACTTTGTTGAATGTATAGATAGTAGTGCTAACTGCCTCTCTCCAATACACATGTGGTAGATTTGCTTCTGATAACATACTCTTGTTGCATCCAAGATAGTTCTGTTTTTCCTTTCAACAACTCCATTCTGTTGTGGTGTCTGAGGTGCTGATAACTATCTTTTGATTCCATTCACTTCACAGAATGTATTAAAGTCCTTAGATGTGAATTCTCCTCCTTGATCTGATCTTAAACATTTGATTTTCTTACCGGTTTCATTCTCAACCATTGCTTTGAATAGTTTGAACTTCCCAAGTGCTTCTAATTTTTCTCTGAGAAAAGTAACCCAACACATTCTAGAATAATCATCAATAATTAGCATGAAATATCTATCACCTTGTAAGCTTTTAGTTCTAGCTGGACCACATAAATCAGTGTGAATTAAATCAAGAGCATTATTGGATTTTTCTGGAATACTTTTGAAACTAGCTCTAACTTGTTTTCCAAATTGACATTCCTTACAAATTATGTTATGAGGTTTCACAATTTTAGGTAGATCTCTAACTGCCTTAGAAGTACTGATTTTTACTATGTAATCAAAGTTTGCATGACATAGTCTCTTATGCCATAACCAACTTTCATCTATATGTGCAAATAAGCATGTCTTTTCACTGTTATTCAAATGAAAGATATTACCTCTAGTCTGATTACCGATTGCAATTTCTAAACCAATTCTATTCATGATTTTGCATTTTCCATTTTTAAATTGTAACTGAAATCCTTTCTCAACTAATTGACCAACACTTAAAATATTATGCTTTAATTCTTCAACATCGTAGACATTGTCAGTGTTATTCTTACCATCAAGAGATATTGAACCCTTACCTTTGATTGAATAGGCTTTGTCATCTCCAAATCTTACTAAACCTCCATTGTATTCTTGAAATTCCAAGAATTTACCTTTGTCTCCAGTCATGTGATGTGAGCATCTCGAGTCAATGATCCATTCATCCTTTGCTTCAACTTTAGCTGCTAGGGCTTGTTCTACCGGTTGAGCAGTAGGTGCCAATTGATCTTCTGTTATAGCAACAAAAACCCATCCATTGTCTACTGGATCCTCATCAGAATCATCAGTCACACCTTCATCAGCAATATAACAAGATTTGTCTTTGTTCTTCTTAAATCTGTATCTCTGATATTCAGGATTAGGCTTGTATGTTCTTCTAGCTTCTTCTCTTAGTCTAGCAAGTCTATCAGGGCATCTTGAAGCTATATGACCAATTTTATTGTAGTTAAAACATTTAAAGGGTGCTTTACCTTCATACTTACTTCCAAATGGACCTTTTCGCATTTTTCTTGCAAATAGTGCTTCAAGTTCTTCAATCTCTTCATTCTCCTTCCTGGTTTCTTCAAGTTCTCTTGCATAAAAGGCTTTCTAGTCTGATTTGTCAAATGGTGGAGCAAATGATGTTGATTCTTTAAAGGCCAGATCAATTTTTATAGTAGCAAAAGGACCAAATTCCTCAATTTCAAAAGTTGAATGTTTTCCAATCAATGTATCCCTAGTCACTGATGTATTAGGCATTGTTCTCAACTCATTTATAGTAGTAACCTTCATTTTATATGCCAGTGGCAAACCTCTTAAGATTTTTGAAACAATTTCATCCTCACTCAAGGTTTCTCCACAACATTTAATACCCAAAACAATTTCATTTACTCTTTCCAGAAAAGAAGAAATCCTTTCATCTGCTTCCATTTTCAAATGTTCATACCTGACTCAGAAGCTTTCAAGTTTTGCAATATTGACTGTGGAATCTCCTTCATTTAGTGTTTCTAAAAGATCCCAAATAGCTTTAGCAGTAGACCTGTCTAATAATCCCATAATTCGTTGATCTGATAATGTGCTCAAAAGTGCTTCTCTTGCTTTGCAATCATTCTCTTCATCTTTGGCTAAGGTAGTTGGAGCAGTCTGACCAACTATAGCAGAAGTATAACCATTCTTTGTAACTTCCCAGATGTCTTTACCGATGCAATTTAGATGTGTCTCCATCTTGATCTTCCATATCCCATAGTTGGTTCCATCAAGTTTACGGCTGTCCTTCCTGAATTAAATAGTAAACATTGGATCTCCTCAAGTTGTTAAACTTCTTCAAAAGAGGACTAAGCTCTGATACCAATTGTTAGGTCCCAGAGACAACTGAGAGGGGGGGTGAATCAGTTGTCTAATAAATTCAAACCAAAAACCAATTAACCAACTTAATTCTTAATACCGGTAAACCAACTAAGTGTGTCGGTAGACAGTGTTAACAGTAAATTGCTATACCAGGAAGGATTAATGAATGAAACGTAAACATAAAGTCATCCACAACACATAACACCAATATTTGTATGTGGAAACCTTGTAAAGGGAAAAACCACGGTGGAAAACCTTACCCACAATCAGATGATACTACTGCAGATAGTAAGTGTACATAAATGGAGTCTACACATGCAGAAAGGCTAACAGCCTAGAGCTCACTGCTCAATCACAAATGGGAGTCACATTGACTATACTTCGATGGTTAAATCCAATAAGAATGTACTACACAAAATAGCATCTTCATATGCTGGATTCAGTACCAGTGTAATGCTAATATGCTTCTATAAAAACCTATCTTCACCTTCAAATGATGTCTTCATGTATACCTCTGCTTAATCTCACATATACCTTCACACAATTCTTTTTCGCATTCTACACTTGATCTTACAAATAAGATCTTACATTTATATCATACCCTAAGACCAATTTTAGTAGGTTAGCTCTACAAGATATTACAATAAAAACATTTTACAAACAATATAATATCCGATGCAATAACCGATTAAACATGTCAACTAAATGCATTTACATCAATAATAAATCATCTCCATAGCGTGCCATGCTGATCTGGAAAAGATAAACCTGCCGGCGTAACCCTAGATAACCCTGGACCTATTTGCTGGTAAAAGCAAATATGTAAATATGAATATACCAATGATCAATCCTTCAAAACAAAGTGTCCATATGATGTCTTCGACATTACCAAGTGTCTTCCATATCATTCCAGGTATCGGTGAACATTATATCCTATCGGTGAACCATATACCAGTAGTTGCGCAATAGTTACTTGCTTGCCGGTGAATGTTGCTGGATCTCCAAAGCTTGTTTTCAGTAGGTGTTGACATCAATGACAAAACCATACCAAAATACCAAAAAAATCACCATTAAAGCTCAGGCAAAGCTTCAAAAAATGAAGTTCTGGGCTAAAACTTTGTATCCCACATTCACTGGGAAATGGTCTATTTTGGTGTTTATATGCAAAATCACACCCAACTATAATGTCAAAGCCTCTGGGCTTTTTACAGACGGTGTTGTTGGGCGCCCAAGTTGGGCCCACACATGGGCGCAGATCTTGAGGCGATGGAGGAGGTGACTAAGCAACGACCAGGTGGTCCCCACGTCGGCACGCTTCCTGAGGCATACAGGCAAATTTTGCAGAGAAAGGTCGGCTTAACCAATGAGCAGGTTGCAGAGGATCTGATGAAGCGCGTTGATTCACGGGCCAAAGATGCACGCGAGTTAAACCCTGCAAAACAATGAAAAGAGGTAAATATCATGCATGTTTTAGGAGATCGGACGATCTGCGCTACTTCGCGAAGGAAAGTTATGCGCTAGTTAAGGTCCACGAAACAGCGAAAAGCACATGCAAAAATTGAGATGGTTAAAGACTCTGCAAGTTTGAAAGATTCAACGGCTTGCGCGAATTCACAAAAGGAAGATGCTTGCCAGATAAGCACTGCAAAATGGCCAAAGCTAAGTGATGGGTCTAGGTGGAATGATAGCTTGCAGGTCCTACCCAGTGGTGATGATGTGGCGCCCAGTGGCAATGATGTGGCGATGACATGGCTAACAAGTGGCAAAAGATGAGGTGTCATGCCAGGTGGCACCCAGTGGATCCCTTCGACCAATCAAAGGTTTCCACGTGGCAAAGAGTCAGGGCCAAAAGGGAGGCAAAAATCAAAATTAAAATCAATTAAATATATATAGTTCTGACTATAGAGAAAATTCAAAAATTTAAATGACTGTGCACATTGGAAGGATTAATTCGGTCAGGGCTCAATTTTTGTCCAAAATGTGAAGTATTATATGTTTTCAGAAAGCTCTCAAAGTGAGGAATCCAATTATGTAGTCAATTTTGATAAAGATCAGATATTTTTGGAGCAGTTTTGATGGGAATGAGATTCAATTAGAGAGGAGATACTTGGCAATTTTAGTTGTAGATTTGATTTTCTTCCCTCTCCTTATTCCCAATTCTTATCATCTTTTAAGGGTTCCAAAAATTTGGAGAAAGGCTCCAGATTTTCATGGTTTCCAGTTTTGATTAGGTTGACCCAAATGTATACAATTTTGTGGATCTTTTCAGGACATAGTGGTCACAGTGCAGTGTTGTAAATATGTGTTTTAGTTGCAGATCTTACTTATGTCAGGCATGAGTAAATTCCACACAATATTGTCTCTAGGCTTATATTTCATTGTTATGAATCGAATCCTTGAGGAATGAGATTTGTTGACTTCAAGGGAGTTTGTGTGATTGTTTGTGGGTAACCTTTAAGGAAGTTTTTTAATTCTATAATCAGTCATGAAATGATGGAATATGCATCCAGATCTGATGAATTCTGTGAATGAATCAAATAATGCATTAATATAAGGTATTTATGCATGAATATCTTTTTAAAGGAGAAAAAGACTTGCACCTATGATTTACATGTGCAGTTCTATGTGTGACTCTATTGCCCAATGAACAAGGCACTGGTCTTGTAGATTTGAGAATAGCTTCAGAACAATAATTTTAAAAGAAAATATATTTCCCTTTATGTTTAGGGGTGTGTTCTTCTCATTGCAAGATCTTTTTTCATTTATGATTTATATAGATCTAGCCAATCTGTAGTGTGTTTCTAAATTGGATGAGTTTGTGGAATGCTCTATCTACTTCACTAATGCTATCATGGTGAGTAAATAAGTTTGATTCAGTGCATCAAAAGGGTGTCCCCCCCAAGGTCTAGCAGAACCTGAAGTGCAAGAGGATCATTAGGATCCTATGTTATGTTGTCCAAGCCTTGAAGTGTTTCATTGATTGAGATTGGCCATCTCATAGATAGATTTGTAGGTGTTCTTGGGTTATCACTTTTGGTGAACAACAAAAGGAATTGATTATAATGAAACCTTTGCACCGATAGCTAGAATTGAGACACTCACACTTTTATTGTCTTTTGCAACACACAAGAACTATAAAGTATATCAAATGGATGTTAAATGTGCATTTCTAAATGGAGATCTTGAAGAAAAAGTTTATATTGGACAACCTGATGGATTTTCTTTGACAGATAACAAAGACATGGTTTTTAGGTTAAGGAAATCTTTATATGGTCTAAAACAAGCTCCTAGAGCTTGGTATCCTAGATTGGACAAATATAGTTTGAAGCTTGGATACACCAAAGGTAATGCTGACAACAATCTATACTACAAAGTGACTAATGATGACATCTTGGTTATTGAAGTTTTTGATGATGATATAATCTTTGGAGGAGAAGATGGATTGTGTAAAGACATTTCTAATAAAATGCAGCAAGAATTTGAAATGTCTATGATTGGAGAGATAAAATTCTTTTTAGGATTGTAGATTTCACAGACTGATAAAGGTATTTTCCTATGTCAATCTAAGTACTTGAAGATAGGAGCCTTCTTCTCTGACACATCTTCCTTGACTGATACAAACACAATATCTTCATTTTCTTAATCTTTTGATTCCTCATCTGTGACACCTTCATCAACTACCACAAAATGGTTTCTTCGGTTTCCTCCTTTGAACTTCTTGAACTTTTCTGGTTTGTCCTTGGTATCACCATTAGAATAGTTTACAACAATGTGTCCTATCCGGTTACAAGAAAAGCATTTCAAAGGGAGCTTACCTCTGTATTTACCAATTCCCTTAGGAAATCTCTTGGCAAGAAGAGCTTCAAATTCCATCAGGATCTCCTCATCATCCATTTCTCTATTTTGTCTTGGTTCACCACTAGTACTAGCTTCTTTGCCTTTTCTGGATGGTGCAACAGATGCTTTGAAGGCTGATTCAGTCTTCTGAATACTGCCGTCATAATTATTTAGCTCATAAGTTGTTAGCTTTGCAATGATGGAGTCTAGGGATACCTTCGTCTTGTCTACAGACCTCAACTCTTGAATAGCTGCAACCTTTATTGCATAGACCGATAATAAGGATCTCAAAACTTTGATAACAATAGTGGAAACTTCCATTTTGCCAACTACACTCTTGATATCTCCAACAATAGTTTTGATTCTTATTCCATATTGTTGAATGGTCTCTCCTTCAACCATCCACATGTCTTCAAACTTTCCCCTAAGGTTTTCTTCCTTAGCTTGTTTCACATGCTCATCACCACCATAGATATTCTCAAGGGCATCCCATAATTCTTTGGGATTCTCTTTGTCCTGAACATCAATAAACTCGATGTTAGATAAACTATTAATTAGGGCTTCCATGACTTGCCCATTCTCCTGAATCTCTCTCTTTTGGTCATCGGTGAGAGTACCGGTAGGGATAACATAAGCATTCTCAACATAACTCCAATGTTGAGCACCCATGCTTCTGATGTATATCTCCATTCTACCCTTCCATATTTTAAAGTTATTTCTGTTGAACTTTGGACCTTCCCTCTTCATCATTACAATAGGATCTTTCCCTCAAGTAGTTAATCTTACAACATAGAGGACCTGGAGGACACTCTGATACCGATTGATAACTCAATGATGAACAGTGAGTACCAAACTGGTACTGAGAGGGGGGGTGAATCAGTATAGACACAAAAACATTTCCTGAATCGGTTTGACTACAAACAGTGTACTTGACAGACAAACACTAATACCGATCTAAACCAGATTACTACCAGTTAAACATAATGAGACTGTGAAAGACATAAACTGGCAACACTTAGCTTTCCATACAATCTACTCCCTCATTTCCACTTTATCCTTATGCATAAAGAGATAATCTATCATTAGAGATACAATAATTTACTAGAACAACATGATTCACTGCTAAACAGGAAATAACAAAACATCACATGAAAAAGGCATCACACATGACACACATATTTTTCACGTGGAAACCCAACTAGGAAAAACCACGATGGGGATGAATACCCACAAGCTATTTTTGAACTCTTTAGAAGTCCACTCTATTAGGAGCCTAGTCCAGTTAAAGACTGTTACAACAGGTTGTGTTAGGAACCAATCCTATTAGGGATCACCTGGTTAAGGGATGTCTAGAATATTCGGTTAAGGGTTAAACCCTGTTAAAGGTTACCTTGTTAGAGGATTTTATGAACTCAATGGCTTTGAGTCACCCTTTTAAAGGATTTACAATAGGTTGGTTAAAGCTACCTTGTTAAGGGATTTTCCAACTGTTGAAGTGATTAGATATCAACAGGTATTACAATGATCTGGTAATATTACTCAATGCCAATGCAGATCTATTTTAGTTCCGTCCTTTTGCACACACACTTTGCAGGTATCAATTCTCTTATTTGGTCTGGCAAGAATCACGTATCTCTACACTTAGATACACAGACAACATTTTCCAACAACATCAACATGAAACACAACATCGACCTTATAGGAAATAGATAGGTCAGTAACATAAACCCTAAACCCTAAACATTTAGGTTGAGAAGTTCAGTTGGTTCAACCCTGACCATTGACCACTTTTCATTTGAATACAATGGTCTTGAATAGATCTCAAGACATTCTCCATCGTTCATTCTTCATAGCTTCTTGGAGGCGATAACCCATCACACGTTCTTCACCGTTTGCAGGGACTATGCACATTTTTGAGGTAGATAGGATCAATCCCCTTCATGCAAGATCCTTCATGTGCATAAGGCTGATGTGGCAACATGATCTAATCTCCATTACAATGCTAACTCATCATACAATGTCATTAGTTGAATCACACAGGCTTGAAACACTTCAACTGGAAACCCTGAGGCTGGGACTACCAACCGGTAGTCATACCATATACCTTGATAGAAAACATTCCATATACTGGTTCACTTGGACAAACGTTCTGCTTCTCCTTTTGCACATATACTGGTTCACAACATTATACCAGTTCACTTTTCTAGTTGCTTAATCTTCAATAAATCAGTTCACTCTTCAACATATTACCGGTTCACTCTTTAGCATATTACAGGTTCACTCTTCAGCATATTACTGGTTCTCTCTTTAGAATATTGACATCAATGACAACACAATATCATCATGTCAAAATGCTCTGCACATATGCCAACAGTTCTCTGGTTCATCTTCAATCTAAACTCATCAAAATATATGTTCAGAGTCTTCAGATAAGTAGATCCCACTACTTGTAGACTCTCCTTGATTTGTCTTATAACCAGTAGGTCACTTGACCATTGAACATCACCAACTCCCACAAAATACCCTTGAAAGTAGAAAAGCAACTTGACAAGTAGTTGACTAAATTTGAACCTTAGTGTCTTGTCCTCTTTGATGGATTTCAAATTCTCCATGAGTTGTTTTGCATGAAGGTACACAAGTCATACTCTGCATCTTCCTTAATCATTCGATAAGAAGCATGCACCGTAGCTGTAGGAACATAATTCATTCTACTGGCATAAAATACTTTATATCCGATAACCATGCACTCATACTTCACCAAGTCATCTTCAATGGTGTTTATAGTCATTTCCCTCTTGTCACTCACAGAATCAGTGAGCTTTGTCACTTTGGTTTTTGTGATCTTACGAAGAACAGGGACTTCTCCAATATTGCAGAAACCAGTCACAACATGGATTTCCTCCGGTGTGATATCATGGTTTCTCTCAAGATACATATTGTAACAATGAACCCTACTTAGAATAATTCTTATATAATCTTCTGTGAATTCTTTGAGAAAATATGCTGCATTGTGGATTTTCTTCTTCTCGATCACACTGTACTCTGGTTTAATATTCTTATCTTTTCCACAGAACAAACTCAACTAGGAGTGAATCACTAGAGACCCTAGGTCTTCCAATTTACAATCAATGTAACTAGAGACATCCCCTTCAATAATGACTTTGGCAAGAATTTGAGATAGGGCATTGTATTTCACCTTCTTCCTAAGAGATTCGGACGACTCCTCAGGTTCAGAAGAACTAGAAGAGACTTTGGATGTAGAATCCATGTCTAAATAATTTTGAATGATAAGAGTGAATCAATGAAAAATACCTTTTCACTCCACACTATGGTTCGCCAATGTCAAGCACAACACACTTCTCCAAAAGCTTTCTTTATCATTCTGACCTCCACTCTGGATAACTTGAAATAACTGTTGAATCTTGCACAAGATTTTTTGGATTTCTTTGAATGCAAGATTAATTGGTTTGTTTCTCTGCTTCAAGTTAGAAAAATGCTTCTTCAAAAATAGGTAAGTAAAAATGACTACAGGAATCTCCCTTATACATGCTCCTACCTACCATAATAATTGCATCACCGTTAGGATACAAACCCTAATTATACCATTTACCACTTTATTTCTTCTATCGGTTGACAAGTAACTAATACCGATAAAAGCACTTTACCGATATACTCCAAGGGTTCAAAAAATTGTTACCGATATTTTCCCCCTTAAGATTTTTGAAGCTCAATTTACTGATTCAGGGGTCTCCACATTGGGTGCAAAAACTGGTACATCTTGTGGGTTCTCTTCAAATTTATTTTTCCAAATTTTATCCATATCGGCCTGAACAGTTTCAACATCAACCTTTCCTTTAGCTTCTGGATCGACTGGTTTGTCTGCCAATGGATTTCGTCTCAGTTTGCATGATCTAGATATATGTCCCAGTTTATTACAATGATAGCATACCATACCAGGTGCTCTCCATGGTCCAGTGTTCACCTTTCCACTCTTTCTCTTGCAAGTTGCAACAGTGTGCACACTACCACAAGAGATCACACAAGTTTCTCTCCAACTGTTTGTTGCTCCATAACCATTTGACCCGTGGTCATAGGTTCTATACCAGTTTGAGTTCCAATGCATATGAGGTTCTTGGACAACTCCTTTTAATATCGATGCATAACCTCCAGAGTTGTTCATAACTAACTTGCACTCAAAAGATCTATGCCCAAACTTGTTGCATGCATAACAATGACCATTGAATCTACCAGTTCTAGACTTGTGGTCATACACATTGTTTTGCATGTAAGGGAAATTATTATAAGGCTTTCTCCTACATACATTGGCAGTATGTCCTTCCTTATAACAGTTAAAGCATACAGGTTTGAACTTTGTCTTACCTTTTCTTTTGCAGCTTTTCTCATATACCGGTTTCTCTTTTGATGCATCAATATTGGTTCTAGATGATTCACCTTCCTCATATGCAGAGAAACCAAGTCCAGAGGTATCCTTTGATGGCTTCATTGATTCCATCTTTTTGTCTAACTTTGCAACACTCCGGTTGAACTTTGGAAGTATCTCCTTTGTCTCAACAAGTTCCTTGGAAAGAGATTCATTGGTCTTCATTAGGGTTTCATTCTAAGAAATGGTTGCATTCAATTCTACTTGCATTTATTTTTTCTCTTCCCTACCCTCTTGTAGATAAGCAGTAATGGTACCAATTTCTTATTTCAACTTAGAGATCTCATGCTCCTTGTCCTTCACTAGATCCTCAGCTTTTCTTCAGTTTTCTAGTTCCTGACTCATCCTAATGGTCAATCCTTCTAGCTCCTTCCCAAGATTAGTTTTGGACTCATTTAGTTTCTCCACTTCTTCGACTAGGGCATCCATGTTTGCTTCATTAGAAGGTTTTTTTCAATAATTTCCAGAATTTGCTCAGCAAGTTCTCTTCTTTTCACTAAAGAGGTTTTATACTTGACCTTAAGTTCATCATAGGCTTTCTCAGATTCAGCAAAATGGTGAGTGAGTTACTTCATGCTATATTCCCCCATATCTCCTTTCAAGTGGTTAGACTTAAAGAAAGGTTGGCTCTGATACCAATTGATGAATACTAAGAGGGGAGGGTGAATTAGTATACCAAAAATCTTTACCAGCACTTAAGCAAATTTACTGCAGATGGGTATAGCCTTTTAAATAGTAAACCGATTAATACATAGAAAAGACAAATAGAAAATAAATCATTCACCCACAATAACACAATCACCATAATACAAGATATTTTGATGTGGACACCCAAATGGGAAAAACCACGGTGAGTAACACTCACAAGTGTACTATCTACAAAATAGCAACTAGGCCAGTTAAAGTCAGACCGGTTAAGGCCTTACAATGTTCTTCAGCAGAATAGATCTTGTTAGGAATCCAAATCTTGTTAAAGACTACCCTGTTAAAGGATTTCAGATCCACAACTATGAACCACCTTGTTAGAGGATTTTGAATAGGCTTAACTAAGCCTACCCGGTTAAGGGTTTCAGACTTGTCGAAGAGATTAGTAATCAACAAGTGAGTGAGCTAGGAAGTAGCACAAAATGCTTAGTTAGATCCTTGAATTCTCTTTGTTAATGCATTACAACATTACTTTAGTCTTCTATTCAATCTCTGTCACAAGATACTTTTTCTGCAAAGACCTAATCTCTTTTACGCAACCCTTCTACACACACATAAAACCCTAGACATGATGTCCTCATATAGGAATCTGATTTCATGTCAGTCCAATGAGATTAGACTACAATTCCCTAGGTACAGTGTATCAAGATATAATTTGTAACATGACACAGAATCACCGCATTGGTGTCGGTGGATGATAACTCATCACACTTTACAAGTTTGTTGGTTAACCAAACATAGTATATCAATTACCAGTTTACAAACAAAGACTGGTAAACTAGAACATAGTGTTTTGATCCTAAAAAGATTGGTTGCCACTTGGGGTCCTTGTATCGATTGAAGTCCTCATACCGCTTGAGGTCCTTGGTCATGCTTTGACTGGTAAGGTCCTTCTACAAACACTGATAGTCTTCAACAAACAAGTACATCACATATCAATAGGTTGAGAATAACTCATATAACAAACAAATAAGTATGTGTCCATCAATGACAATAACAACTAAACATCATCAAAATACCAACAGGTATAAATTTATGATTGGTGGTCTATTATATCTAACTCTGACTAGACCTGATATTGTGAATGCAGTAAGTATTGTTTCAATATATCAAAGTAATCCTAAAGAAAATCATGAATGTGCAGTAAAGAGGATATTCTGGTATTTGCAAGGAACAATAGAATATGGTTTATGGTATTCCAGAAATGATGATTTCACTTTATGTGCATATACCGACTCAGATTGGATAGGTGATATTGATGACATGAAGAGCACTTCTGGTGGAGCTTTCTTTCTTGGAAAGAAATTGGTTTCATGGATAAGCAAAAAATAGTCATGCATTTCTTTATCTACTACAGAAGCTGAGTATGTTGCAACGACAACTAATTGCACTCAAGTTTTGTGGATGAAGTAAATGTTGAAGGATGTCAGAGTAAATTGTAGTGAACTTTTAGTTATCTACTGTGAAAACTCTGCATCTATTGACATGTGAACACTAAAAAACAAATTGGTTTATGTGAACACTAAAGAACAAATTGCAGACATATTCACTAAACCATTGTCTAAGTAATCATTTGAGTATTTGAGAGACAGATTAGGGGTTTCTGTCCCTCCAGTAGAGACTTGATTGATGAAGTTTGTCATCAGTCTGACATGTATTATCAAAAACATTATTCATTTCGGCACTGACGAGTGGTGCTACTAGTTAGGGGGAGTAGTCAACTTTGAGATATTTAGAGGTTTGTATCAATGCTTTGATATTTTTGTCAGGTTTCTGGCATTGATGTCAAAGGGGGAGTGATAGTAATGTGAAAATTCATTCTGAACCTTTCAGAGATATCATTCACAAGGGGAGAGCTATTTATTATTGGTTATCTTCCACAGTGGGAGACTTGTTTGGCATCTCTTGGTACTTAGATATTTTTCACATCTAGTGTTGCCATCAATGCTAAAGGGGGAGATTGTTGGAATTATGGATGAATTGATTATGTGTTGCATTGATGTTTTTACATTGATGACAACACTAGCTGATATGGATGGTTACTGATAGACAAGTTTTGGTTACTGGTAGAAGATCTAGTGTTAACGACATAAGAGATTATCTATTGGACACTTCTGGCATGTTTGGATTAGTAAAGTATATTGGATTTTATGAGTTATATTCTCCATGAGCATGTTTTGGTCAGTTGGTATTGGCTTGGTAATTGGATGTTATCATACACTCTGGTAAACCCTTATTGGCACTTGTTTAAGGCTTTATCAACAGAGCTTTCATTGACAAATCATGACAGGATGCACAATTGGTGTTCTGATTGATTAAAAAATAGGTTTTAAGGACCTGAAACCTTTACATCATAGAAACAAAAAGAACAACAAAGCAACAAAACAACAAAACACAACAAAGAAACCAAGGAGATGCTACTCAGTAATTTTCTTTAGCAGGTCCTCTGCCTTTATCACCAACTCATCATAGGTAGCCCCGATAGCTTTCAGCTCTTCTAGATCCTTGTTCATTTTCTTTTCCTTCCTCTTGCTTCTGGTGCGGGTTCTAGGACCTTGAGCTTCCCTTGTACCTTTAGCATCCAGGTCAATTTCCTGGATTTCCTTGCCATCATCAAGCTTACTGATGAGGGTATGAGTATTATTGGCTGAGATTTTCAGAATACTAAGGCTTTGCTCCGCGATATTCTTAAGGCACTCCTTAATTTTTCCCACTTTAGTGATAGTATCCAAGAGTGTTTTTTCACTAGTTTCCGCAAGGCTTTTTCTGTCCAGCATATCCTTTTCAATCTTCTCAAACCTGGGATTGAAAGCATCTCTGATGTCTTCCTCTTTAGCAATAGTATTTTTTAAATCCTCAATATAGTCAACCATTGTATTCCCCTCCCCTATATTAATGGTTTCCAAAATCAGGACTCTCTTGCATAGTTTTTTATACTCATCCACAACTTTCTTGTAACCCTCAATGAGCCATTCCATAGTTTTCATAAAACCCTGCAAGCCCTCGGGAGGAGGGCCATCAGAGGGATTCACTTTTCTAGGTGTTACCTGTTCATCTGTAGGGATATGGAGGGCGGAGATAGTGTTGGCAGCCCTGAGAGTCTCTTCCATTGCCTCCTTTTCTAGGTTGTGCTCGGCTTCTAGGGTCCTATCTTGCTTGTCAGCTTCCGGTTCCTTGCCAATCTCCTCTTTTTTCTTATGCTTTTTCTGGGTCTGGGCTTGGTTTTTAATTTTCTTCTTCAGCAACCCTTTAGGGTTCTTCTCCTCGAAATAATCTGAATCCTCTTCTTCCGAAGAGATGCTGATCAAGGGTTTGATTTGAATTTTTTTTCCCTTGGAAGATGAGGGTCTTGTTTTCCTCTTCTTACTACTCTCATACTTTGAATCATCAAAGCTATCCTCAGTATCAGAAAAGGAATCATTGACAGATTCCTCCTCCTCTAAAAATGCAGAATCAGACATATCTTCCTCAGAGTCCATAGAGGGCTGCATCTGGTTAATTTGACTAGCCTTTAAATGGTCATAAATTAGGACCATTAGACCTTGGTGCATTGCAGTATCACCTAGAGGATTCTCTTTGTAGGCTTTAAGGGAAGCATTCATTGAGCAAAGCAATAAAGAAGGAAAATTCACCTTATCATTATCCTAAAGTGGTTTAACAGAACAAAGTGATACCCATAGACTTTCATAAACCTACCATCTAGAGTAATATACCACATTAAAACAAAGAGAATTTCCCACCAGGGTTTGGCAAAAGCCCTAGGTGGGTAGTAGGTTTTGCTCAACTTTACTAGTCATTTTTTCTCTTTCTCAGTAATTGGGTACCTTTCAATGGCTTCCCTGCTGACCTTCCTATCTCTGTAGAAGTTGCAGCCTTCCCTGTTGAGGCCCGTAGCTTTAGCAATTAAATCTTCATCAATTTCCACCATTTGGTCACCCATTTTTAACATGCCCTTCTTCCAGTTTTTGCAGAAAAGGCTAGTTACCATTCCATCATGGTCGTGGAGTCTCTCTATGAAGTTTGAGAGACCGCCCTTCTGCAAAATACCCCACACCTCTTCCTTCTGTTTCCACTCTTTGCAACTACTTGGCTCATATCATCTCCTATTTTCGTTGATGATATCACTTCTCACAGCCAAATTTTGAAACTTGTAGAGCTGGTTAAACAAAGAGCTTTTCAAAGCTAAAACAATTACCCAACAAGCATGGGAGCTAATGGCATTGATGTTATAATGAGTGATTTTCTCATTATAGAGATAACTCGAAGTGCTCACATCAGTACTTTTCACTATTACCCTATCAATCAAGAGTCTTTGGGGTACTTCTATATCGCTCATCACTTATGATTTGTCTGACATCTTCAGGGAGTCCACTCTCACCCATCTACGTGGTAATTGTCTCATTTTTAACCACCACATTGGCAGCCCAATCAGCAGAACAGTTGGCCTCCCGATAGATATGGGAAATGTGGAATTTTTTCAAGGTTCTAATAATGTCAATAGTAGAAGAGATTATGTTGTGAATCAACCATGAAGGTTTTGAAGTCCCATTGAGGCACTTTATTATATTATTTGAGTCCCCTTCTATCCATAGATAGGGGCAATTCCATTTTTTGGCTAGGATTATGCCTTGAAGAGATGCCATAGCTTCAGCTTTATGGTTAGTTTGGGTTCCAATAGGGACAACAATCATCTCTTTGCAAATTCCTCTATGATCTCTAAGAATAGCTCCACAACCTGAAGGACCTAGGTTACCTTTGGCTGCACCATCAAAATTGATTCTGAGCCAGCCTTGGGGAGGGGTTTGTCATTTAGCTTCAAGCCTTTTATTGTAGCTGAGATTAGGACCATCGGTGATCTTCATATTCCAAGCCCCTAAGATATTTGACTCCAGGGAGTTATTTGAGTAACAAGGGCCCTCCATGATTCCCATATTTTCCTGGATAACCCTTTGAATTTTTTGGAATACAGTATCTTGATTTAGGGAGACATCCCTAAAGATTTGGTTGTTTCTTTCTTTCCAAAGACCCCACAAGATGTGAGGAAGAGAGAGCTACCACATACATCTCAAAAAAGAGTTAGTCCAGTGAATATTCTAGGAGGAGAACAAATCTCTAATGTTACTCGGAAACACCCAAGCTAAACTAAAGCTCTTGAGAAAATTTTCCCAAACTGAGGCTGAGAAGGAACAGTGGAGGGCAAGGTGGTCCACAGACTCTTCCTCTTGAAAGTACAACACATACCTATTAGGAAGGGCAAAACCTCTACCTTTTAGGTTGTCAATGATAAGGATCTTATTTTGGAGGATAGTCCAGAAGAAAAAAATGATTTTGGGGGTGAGACCTTTTATCCAAGCTTTGGACCAGAAAAGATTAATAGTAGGGGGGGTGGAAAGGACACAATACAATGAAGACACAGTTAAAGTACCTTTGGGATCATGTTTCCAAATCAGGGTGTCCTCTTCATTATTTAGCTATATAGCAGACAGATGGGTCTTAAGTTTAGAAAGGCTAGGGTGGATGCTATCAATGTTCTACCAATTGTTCCCATCCCAGTATTCTGCCACTAAGGAGCCAAAAGAGCCAATACAGGAAGGGGCATGGGAGGCCCATTCATGGAAGTCCATTAGGGGTTTATCAAAAAATCCAGGGATCCTCCTAGAATCTAACTTTTCTGCCATTTCCACGTTTCCATGTCACTCCTTTAGCAATCACATCTTTACATTTAGAAACATGGTTCCAAATATGGGATCCATTTATACTGAGATCTGAATTAAGAAAAGAAGAGAGAGAAGAAGACAAAAGAGAGTACTTACTTCTCCAAATTTTGCACCATTCAGAATCAGAATGAAACCATCTCCAAGCTTGTTTGGACAAGAGAGCTTCATTTAAAGTATGAATCCTCCTGAGACCTAGACCACCTTTGCTTTTCGGCCTACAGACCTGATCCCAGGACACAAAGGACATTCTTTGCTTTTCCTCAACCCCAGACCATAGGAATCTTCTTTGAATTTTCTCAATTGCTTCAGCATACTTGACTGGAATTTTGAAGAGACTAAAAGGATAAATAGGAATACTTTGAAGAGTAGCCTTAAGGAGTTGGAGCTTACCAGCTTGACTTAAGAGGGCACCTTTCCAACTAGCAAGTTTTTTGTGAAATTTGTCAACTAGAGAACTCTAGAAGGAGTTGGGAGGGGCAATCCCCATGGGGAGTCTAAGGTAGGTAGCAGGAAGGTCAGCAATCTTACACTCCAGAATTCTGCTGATCCTTTGTTGTCTTCTCTCTGGAGTATTAATGAAAAAGACTTCACTTTTAGCCTAGTTGATAAGCTGCCCCGTAGCAGAGGCAAATTTACATAGGGTACTCTTCAATACTTTAGCTTCAAAGATACTTGATTCCCCCATAATTATAGTGTCATCAGCAAACTGCTAGTGGGAACAAATAAGGTCAGTAGAAGAAGGTTGGAGGCCCTTAAAGGATCCTTGCTGCACCAAATTTTCCATGGTCCGACCAAAGCATTCTGCCAAAATTATGAAAAGGTTGGGGGAGATAGGATCTCCTTGCCTAAGACCTCTTGAGGCTTGGAAAAAAGTAGAAGGAGAACCATTGACAAGAACAACAAAAGACATAGAGGTAGTAAGTTGGGAGAAAAGATCCACAACTCTAGAGGAAAACCCAAAAGAAGTGAGAACTTTCTGAAGAAGAGACTAGTCAACCCTGTCATAAGCTTTGGAGAGGTCAAGCTTAAGGATGAGACCTTGCTTCTTAGCTCTAACAAGAGAGTGAATGTTCTCATGAACTATAATAATGGAGTCAAGAATTTGTCTTCTTGGAACAAACCCATTTTGATGGTGTTTAATTAAGGCGGGAAGGATAGACAAAACTCTAGTAGTAAGGACCTTAGAAATAATCTTGTAAAAGGAGTTGTAGAGGCTAATAGGTCTGAATTTGTCCAAAGAGTCAGCTCCTTGAGTCTTGGGGATAAGAGCAATAAAAGTACCATTAATTTCTTTCAAGAGTTTTCTAGCCCCAAAGAATTCCTTAACCCCATTGGCAACATCAGTACCAATAATATCCCAAAAATCTTGAAAAAAGAACATTGGGAATCCATCAGGTCCAGGTGCTTTGTTACCATCAAAGGAGAAAACAACATTTTCAATTTCTAAGATAGTGGGAATGGAAGAGAGGGAGGCATTATTATAGCATCAATGAGACAAGGAATGTTCTGAAGAAAAGAGGATTGGGCTTCAGCATCCAGAGTGTGATCCCTCTTTAGGAGGTCTGAGAAATACCTCTTAGCTTCAATCCTTATTTCATCCTCCTTGACCAGCTCCCCACTTTCCACAACTAGCTTGTTCATTCTATTGACTGCTTTGTGCTTGATAGTCGACATATGGAAGAATATTGTATTATTGTCCCCTTCCTTGAGCCAAATTCATCTCGATCTCTGCTTCTAGAACATTTCCTCTTTGGCAATAATATCATGGTATTTTCTAAGGATCTTATTTTCATTAGCAATAGACACAGTACTGAAACCATCCTTCTAGATCTGGCCCTGTATTTCTTTAAGGTTTTCTTGAATTTTACTCTTAGCCTCAAATATATTCCCAAAACTAGTTTTATTCTAGAGTCGAATGTTATCCTTCACACTTTTGAGCTTCTTAACAACTTTGAACATAGCCATTCCCTCAACTTGGATACTCCACCATTTATGAATATTTCTTTTGATGTTGGGGTGAAGGGTCCACATTTTTTCAAATCTAAAGGGAAAGTTTCTCCTTCTATTGATCAAGTCAGCAATGAATGTGATAGGAAAATGATCGGATCCAACCGAATGTGGGCAGATAGAGAATAGAAGTACTGACTATACCAGTCATCAGAAATGAGAGTTCTGTGAAGACGCACTTGGATAAGGTCATTACCAATTTGCCTGTTGGTCCAAGTGTAATTGCAACCCTGTATCTCCAAGTCATTAAGAGCTTAGGAGTTAATAAAATCCACGAGGGCCATCCTACTTTCCAGCTGAGGAGGACTGCCTCCAAATTTTTCCTCCTCTTTCAAAGGCGTATTAAAGTCTCCCATAACCATCCAACTAAGATTTTTGAAGCTATCCCTAGCTTGGATGATCCTTTTCCAAAAAGAGTTTCTAGCCTTTAAGGTATTAGGAGCATAAATGTTAGTGAGAACCCATGAAGAACCATCTTTTAGGTGCTCAAATTTGATACAAGAAAAGTTACTTTCCTAGATAATGACCTAACCTTTAATAGTGTTAAGATTCCAGATGGTAGCAATGCCTCCAGAAGCACCCTCAGAACTACCCCCACTAACATTACCATTTTTGAAGAACTTCAAAGATTCAACTTTTTCTCTACTCATTTTGGTTTCTTGAATAAGAAAAATGTCAGGATTACTATCTCTTATCATATTCCTAATAATATCATGTTAATGGGGATTATTGAGTCCCCTTATGTTCCAAGAAATAATCTTCATAGCTACTTACCAATTCCCAACTCCTTGAGAGTTTTTTGAGTTCCATCTACTATGTTCTTGCTGGCCTCCTTGTCTCTAACTTTGTGGTTAGAGGGTCATCCTAGGGAAGAGGATTTTGGAAATTTCTTCTTCATTACCCCATTTAGGAGTTCTGGAGTCAATTGAAACATTGTTCACTGTTCTTGAGCTCTGATCCGAATCTGAAAGATTCATACCCAAAATTGCACATTTTTGGGCTTCTTGAATTTCAAAACTTGGCATGGCTAGAGAAGAGTCAATCCTTTCAACTTGGGGATCAGTGATCTCTCCTTCCTCAGGTTGGTAATCTCTTGCTTCCATTGCCTTGCTTTCATAAGTGTCATCAACCACTTCAACTATCTCATTTGGAGGATCATTCTGATCTTTCATTTCCTTTTTTTGAGTTGTTCTTATGGGGTTGGCTTTGGTTGATTCATTTCTCTACTTCCTGTATTGTGGGCCTAAAGATAGAATTTGAGGCTTCCTTCTGTTCCCCCAAAGGAAAGAAACGATTGGAATTTTCTTCCTTATTTTCTGGGTTTTTAACTTGCCACACCCGTTTCTCTGGCAACTTTTGACTTTCAATCTGAGGTTTAAGTTGCTTGGGTTCCACCTTTTTCTTGTTTGGGTAGGATTTTACCCAATGACCTACTTTTTTACATTGGAAGCAAGCAAAAGGAATAGTTTCATATTCGTTATGTTGTTTCCAGGTTCCTAGCTTTGAAACTAGGTCTATCTGTTCTAGCATATCTACCTCAGGGGCTACTCCTACACAAAACCTTGCATGAGTTAGTCTTCTTTTTGAAGCAGTGACTGGGTCTATAGAGAGCAACTCACCAAAAGAACTTGCTATTCTAGAGAAGATACTTTCTGCCCAGTATTCAAGAGGCAATCCTGGAAGCTTAATCCAGACTGGAACTTGGGCCAGGAGAGAATCATTCATGTTTAGATTTGGATGCCATTTTCTAAGAACCAGAACTATCTTTCCTACCATCTAGGGACTCCCGCACAAAATCTTAACCTTATCTTCTTCACATGAAAAGGAAAAACATAGAAGACCTTTGGGTAGTGCCGAAATTTCAATATTTCCTTTAAGGGCCCATTTTCATTTGATAAAGGCCCTAACAACTTCAATATTAGGGTGTGAACCCATGAATTTCCCTACCAAGGAGTTTGACATACTATTGATATTATGGTACAAAACCTGGTCAGGGATAAAGATAGCAAACTTACCACCAGAGGGGTCAGAAATATTCTTAACAGGAGGAAGGGAGGATTTACCAGTTGGTCTAGTTCCAAAAAGGGAAGACCATTTCTTTTTCTCCCTCCCGCTATCCACGGAGTCATCTTGTGGGATGGGCCCCCCATTGGACCCTTCCCCCAGATGCCCAGATGAACCCACTATCTCCTCAAGCAAAGTACCATCAGACTGTGAGTCAGCAATAGCACCTGGGAAGTCCGGGGGCTTGTCTTTATCGCCAATAGGACCAGCGCCATTGATCTAGTCGATCCCACCATTGGAACAAGATTTCCTACCTTGCTGAGAATTTGAAATTTGAGCTCCCACTCCCGCTTCCGCCATTCTACCACCAAGAGGAATGTTACCCTGCTAGGGTAAAATATTCTATCCAACACATTGTTGTAGATGCCTTTGAAAATGAATAATGCACAATTGGTGTTGGTGCAGCTTCTTCGAGGATTTCAAAATGTTGAAGATGTTCGTCGATCATGCTTCAATTGCTTGAAGGCATTGCTTTATTGTGGTAGACCCATAATAGGTCTGGTACCTATCTAGGTTATGGATTGGTATCATGCTAGTGTGTACTCTACACATTACCTAGATGATTCAAGATGATTTATGGATTAGTTATTATTGTTTTGGTCTTAAGCCGACATGGCATATCATTATAATAAGGAATTATGTAATGATATTATTGTAATATCTTTAGTTGGCTAACCTAATTGGTTTAGGCATTAGGGTTTGTATAAATAATAGATAGAAACTCTTTGTAAAGTATCATGATTATTAAAATGGTCATGGTCAAGGAATGTAATGTGCAAATAATGTAATCTCATTCAAGAAAAGGAGTTGATCGGTCATTGGTGATCGAATTGGATTCAAAAGAGGATTTAGTCCTCTAACATTGAGCTTAACCAGGACTATAATCAAGCTTGGTAGATTCTATTTCCAACAATTCACTTTATTGGATTGTTGTCCATTCATCTTGAGAAGGTTGTAGCCTCTCTGTAGTCAGTGAGACTCTTTTGTAATGAGCAGTATGCTCTAGGAAGTGTGCCTTCCTGCAAGTGTAGGCCCCTCATTGTAACACATACTTTCTGTAGAAGTATCATCTGACTATGGGTAGGTTTCCCACCATGTTTTTTCCCTTTCTGAGTTTTCCATGTACAAATCATGGTGCTATGTGGTATGGTTACTTTGCATTGATTATCTAGTTAATTGTTAAGTTGTATTATTTATAGGTATCCATTTCTACCGACATCTATCTATGCTTTACTAGTTCTTGATTTTCTTAAGGTTGTATTGTGGATTAAAAGTTATAATCTGTTAACAACTGATTCACCCCCCCTCTCAGTTGTTCATCAGTTATCCTAACACTTTCTTCAATCTTGAATTCCTTTCAAGACATCTAGATGCAAAATGACCTATCTTATTACATGCAAAACATTTAAAAGGTGCTTTTCCTTTATACTTACTTCATACCAGTCCTTTAGGTACACTTATAGCAAATAGGGCTTCAAGTTGGTCAAATTATTCATCTTCTCTCTTCATATCATCTAATTCCTTTGCATATAAATCTTTCCAATATTGCTTGCTAGTTGATGATGTAGATGCATGAAAAGCAAGTTCAGACTTCACATCTCCAAAGGGTCCAAATTCTTCAAGCTCAAAAATAGATAATTTCCTAGCTAAGGTATCTCTATTGATAGAAGTAGTAGCCATTGTTCTCAATTGATTAACTGTAGTAGCCTTCATCTTGTAAGTCGGTGGTAAAGCTCTCAGAATTTTACAAACAATTTCATCTTCACTCAGAGTTCCACCACAACATTGAATTCCCATAAAAATATCATTTACCCTTTCCATGAATGGAGTAATCCTTTCATCTTCTTCCATCTTCAAGTTTTCATATCCCACTTGGTAACCATCAAGTTTAGAAATCTTCATAGTAGGGTCATCTTCGTTAAGAGTTTCCAACTTGTCCCATATAGGCTTTGTAGATGATTTGTCAGTTAATCCCATAATTTGTTGATCAAAAAGTGCACACAAGAGGGCTTCTCTTTCTATACAATCATTCTCAAGCTCCTTATCCAGGTTTTCCAGAGGAGGGTTTCTATATGCCAGATTATGAGGTGTAATGCCATTCTCTATGATTTCCCAAATCTCCTTATCGAGACATATCAGATGAGTCCCCATATGAATCTTCCATACTCTGTAATTTGTTCCATCAAGCCGAGGAATATCTCTCCAAAAGATAGCAGTAGATGAACTAGACGAACTTAAACTGTTAGTCACCATAGGATCTTCATTAAGTGATTAAGCTTCTGCAGAGACAACAAGAGCTCTGATACCAATTATTAGATGGTTCAAATAACTAGAAGACAACTAAGAGGGGGGGGGACTGAATCACTTGTCACCAAATTACTAGAACCTTAAGCAACTAAAACTTTAATACTGAAACTGAAAAGATCAATATCAGAATGTATAAACCAATTACCAAAATAGAAAATAAACCAATTAAGCATAAACAATTATCAAAGAATAAATACCATCCACATGATGCCAATATTTATAAGTGGAAAACCCAGTAAAGGGAAAACCCACAGTGGGAAGCCTACCCACAGTCAAACAATACTTCTACAGTAAGCATGTGAATTACAATTTAGGGGCCTGCACTTGCAGGAAGACCAATAGCCTAGAGCACACTTATCACAAAAGGAGTCTCACTAACTACATAGCAATCTAGACTACAATCCGGAAGAAGGAGTTAACTGCAAAGACAACATCTCCTATGCCTGAATATAGTTCCAGTTAAGCTCAATACCAGAGGACTAAATCCTCTTACATAAACCCAAGTCAATAACCAATGATCAACTGAATATTCTTCCTAAATGATTATTACATTATTCATTCCTTACATATCCATATCCCATTCCTATATGATCTACAATGAGACCTTATATCATATATATACAAACCCTCAACCATAAACAATAAGGTTGGCCACCAGACAATAAAATTATTACATAATTGAAAAACTTGTCAGCCTGAGACCAAAAAAATAATATCCAACCCATAAGACATCTGAGAAACACATTTACAAGTCCAATCCACATGTTACATTAAGCTAGTCCATAACCTAGACAATACAATGACCCAATATAGGTCCACACATGCTAAAGCAATAATCCCAATCAACTAAGTCTTGAACATGATCACCATCAACATGCTAAATCTCCACTACAAGCTGCACCAATACCACTTATGTATATCATCAAAGATCTTCAACAAAACTTTGTCAGTGAAACCCTCACCAGAACAACAAACCAAGCTTGCTAGCATACAGGATAGCATTCGATCACCAAATTAAAACCAACTAACTAAACATGAATCAGAGTAGCATTAATAAGCCAATTCCATATCCAAAACATACCAAAGCATACCGGATCATGCTGGATCATGATGATTCAATCCAACCAGAAACCAAACAATCTACCAAGACCAGAAGGATATGTGTAAAGCAACCAAAATAGATAGTGTTGACATCAATGATAAAACATAAAGGCAACACATAATCAATTCCTCCAAATGGTCAATATTTTATTTACTCTACCGTTAATCAATGAAAGTGATGGATGCAAATGAGGAGATCCTTTCCCCAAGATCCTATTTATAGGCACTAAAACCCTAGTTTCTTGTGTTACTCTGTCGAACTCCCAAGTGACCTAGTGACCTAATCTAGGTCCACTATTTATCATTTTGTCTACCTTATCTTTCCTTTCTATCAGAAGATTATTTGAATGTTTATTTTCTAATTTTCACCCAATCTCTCTATTGGTTCCCAAATCAATCAATGCACTTTTAGCTAGGATATCTGGAAAATCATCCTTACCAGGTGGAACCTAAGTTGGGTCTTCCTAAACTCTCTTAGTGACACCTGGCTTCAATGGCATTTCCCTAATTCTAATCCTAAAATTTTGGAGACTTAGAAACTTACTCTGCCGATTGTTATTTGGAATATCCGGAAAGAGCGCAACAACAGGATTTTTAGGGACAAAAGGGCTATTCTTGAAGTGGTTGTAGATAAAATCTTTAGGAGTATTTTTGAATGCCTCTACTGCACTGATCAGGGACCTACTACTAAAGATGATTTTAAGGATAGGTGGAACCTTTCTACCACTACTACTAGCAAGGAGACTGGAAGAGAAGGTCTAGTCTGGTGTTTTCCCCCACAAGGATGGATTAAGGCTAACTTTTATGGGGCCTCTAAAGGGAATCCATGTAAAGCTAGATATAGGGGCATTGTCAGGAATTTTTCTAGAAGTTGTCTTAAGGTGGTGGCTGGTCCTCTGGGGAATCAAACTAGCCACTTTGCTGAAGCCTCTGTAGCCTTGAATACCTTAATTATAGCCAAAAATCTAAATTATGATAAAATATGACTTGAGGAAGATTCACTCAATATTATAAAGCGCTTAAAGGGGGAATTGGAGCCTTCCCGGTCTATTGAAAATATCATCATGAAAGCTAGGGAGATCATTGCCAGTTTCAAAGAAATTATTATTCAACATACCTTCAAAGAGAAAAACAACGTTGCAGATTGCTTAGAAAATACTAGAGTTAACTCTGACTCCCAAATGATTTGGCATGAGGAGGATCTCAATTTAAATATCAAAGAGTTCATTAGAAAGGACCTTTATACGAGGAGAGAAGGACAATTTAATCATGACAAGTAAAAAACATCATTTATGCCTTGTTGGAAAGGCCATCATTACTTGGCATTGTGGCAGATCTTCTATTATCTCTAATAAATTACCGCATGCTTTGTGGGTTACTCAGTTCGAAAACTTGAGCAACATTGGGAAAGAAGGTTATAATTTGCAAAGAAACAGAGTAGATAGCCCGTATCCAAAGATGGGAGGAGACCTAAGGTAGGAAGAACCAGACAATATGTCAACCTGGAAAGCGATGCCAAAAGTCTAGGCAAAATTGGAGAAGGGATCTCTTACCAGCTTCATGGAGAAACTTGAGGACTATGACAAAGGTAGGGTTAACTTAGCCGTTTCCAAGATTTCCAAAAATTGGTCTAATGGCTCTTTTAAACTTTATGGAGTTAAGTTTAAGTTGGATGCAGGGCTCATTTCCACTATGACCAGAATGCCCCACTCTGGGCTTAATTTCTTTCGAGACCTTAAATTCTCTAACAACATGGTTAACTTGTTCCCATGAAAAGAGAAAGAGAGGGCTAAAATTGGCAAGGCTACTAGAGGATACTACGAAGCTGCAAACATCAAGAAGTTGTGGGGCTCGGTTCTGAATGCAATTATGGAGTACATCATAGTTGAAGGTCATTTCTCCAGGGCCCACAACTACCACTTTGTTCTCTTAAACCATTTTAGACATGACAAAAAGGTATCCCTGCCCTACTACCTTTTTCGGTCCCTCTCTAGGTCCCTCAACAAACACAGGACTAACCCTTCCAGCCCAATTCTCCACTATGGGCTTCTACTGCTCATCTATGAGTATTGCAAAACCCTCACCCTGCTAGAAAATAAGAGGATTTTTGCCTCTCTGGGAAAGAGAAAGATGGAAGAGGGAGAAACTAGCAAGGAGAAGGCATACTCTAGCAAAAAAAGGAAAAGCGTCCCTGGGTTGGAAACATAGGACATTGTTAAGGAAAGCAGCGAAATGGAGATGGATGACTCCAACGGTGAAGACAACTAGAAAGACAAGGAGTTGGGTAATGAGGAAGAAAGTGGCAATAATGAGCCTGGTCAAGAAAGACCTACCCTCAGTGAATGCCTTGGTAAGGACAACAACCATCTGATGGAAGAAGCAGAACCCAAGGATAATGAGGAAACTGGAGTGAATTCTGAGAAGGAAATGAACAAAGACTCTGAGAAGGACTTAACTGAAGATAGGGATAGCGAGGACAAGGAAAGTGCTAGTAAAGGGCTTATCCTAGATAACCTCAAGAAGCTCTCTAAGGCTAGAATGGATTTCGATAGATGGACCTACGAGACCCTAAAAAACCTGGATAAGAAAGGGATAAAAATGGATGAAAAGAGGGAGGATGAAAACAAAGAGTAGATTAATTGGAAGCAGGAAATGGAGAATAAAGTAAAATCGCTGGAAGAGGGAAAAGAAGTGATGAAAAATATGATGGGAGTTATCCCAAGTATCCTCTCTATTGTCACTAAAAACTTGGAGGACATCACCAAGGTCGCTGATCATACCTTCACTCCTAAACCGGTCATGTATCTCGACCTGGAGGAAGAGACCATCTAGACTGGAAGTGGTGATGCTACTCCGGTGGGTGGTACTGCAAAGAGAATGAGGGCCAGTATCAAGAAAGTTGTGGCTGCTTCAGCAAAGGATCCCCCTAACTTCAAAGACAACATCAAAGAGTTGTATGAAATCAGCAACACGCTGGCTAAAGCCCTAGAAAAAATCTGAATGCTGGAAGGCCTGCTGGCTTTATGGGGCTTTTTTGGGTTTTCTTCGGTTTTCCACTAGTTTTTTTGGATTCTATTCTTTTCTGTTTCTCGTAGCTTTGCTATTTAAGTTCTGCTTGTAAAGGGTTTTGGGGCCCCTTCAAAACCTGCTTTTTCCTTAATCAAAACCAGATTGCAAAACCTTAAGAGTATGCCAAATTCTATAATCGGGGTTCACAAGTGATTTGGTCAATGAACAAGAATAAACTTAAAGGTAGATATGTTATTCTCTTCAAGCTTTTCTATTCCTCAAAAGGTGTACATTTATCATCAACAATTATTCACTTCTTTTGATGACAACAAAGTAGATTACAATCCTTATGCAAATTATGAATAAATCTCTTCAATAATACAATCATTCTCTCTTATCTATTTCATTCTAGCATGATGATACTGAAAGATAAATTTAAATATGAAACTACTTATATTTCTACTACTCAAACAAAAAGAAGATAATCAAAAAACTTAGTTGAAAGAAACCCTGAGAACAACTGAGAATGGTACCTTTCCTATAGGGCTACAAAGTCCAATCAACCACTATCTTTCTTCTGATTATATTTCAAACTGTTTGGCACCTTGTAAAATTGTACATGCTTGCATAAATATACATAAATGTAATGTTTTTAGGTTCTTCTTCTTAATACAAATGATTCTCAAAATATTGTGACTTATTCAATAGATTTAATTTTGCCTTGTAGAAGCCAATTGAATAAATCACACAAAACAAGAAAGTTGCTTTGATAAATTATTAATACCCTTGATATATTGATTTAAATAACAAGAAAGGAATAAAAATGGAGACAACCACATAACATTTGTCAATATTTATCATAAATAATTGAAATCAGAATTGACACACATAATTCTTGCTTTGTATTATAGCTACTGAAAATAGGTGTTACAGAGTATTGCATATGTTCTCTTTTATGAGTTCATTCCAACCTTTCGTCCAGTCTTGGTCTCTCCCTTGTATATAAAATGGGAGAGGCGACAAGCTTCACACCGTTACAAAAACTTTGTAGTTATCCCACCCAAAATGAAAATACATGCCCTTTCATTAAAGATAATAAAACATAATTGTATTGTTTTTAAATGATCGCAATTAAAACAAAGACAACATAATAAGAGATACTAAAAACATTAGAAAATATGGTGATCATAAGCACAAATCCTTGTCTTCATAAGTCGAATAGTAACCCATGACCAATGATTTTGGAAAGCTTCTATTTCAAGTTGGAGTAGACTTCATGTGCATTGGTTGTCACTCCACTACATCAATCTTCTGAGGGCTTCAAATACTGGCTTTCCTATTGATATACATCATAATCACTAGGCCATTTATAATTCTACATATCAAAAACATTGACCAAGTCATCTTTCCACCTCTTATTTATAATGGCATGTACTTTAGAGAGACACCTTGTATATCCATTATACGGTGTGACTATCCTATCTAGAAAGAGATTAAAATTTTTAATATTGATGTCCTTTTATTCTTTCATTTGGAAAAGAATCTTTGGCACCATCTGCTTGAATTCACTTTTCCATCACTAAAATATCGGATATGTTTATTCTTATCTACAATTGAAGGGATCATCCAATGTTTAAATGTGTGGAAAGAGTCAATCTTGGCCTTTACCTTAAGTTTTTCTATAAAAACATATTTAAGCTCCTTAATTACATTTCTCACCATTTTTTCAGATACTTATATGATAGAAGGGGTACTTCGATCTCTTTGCAACACTTTACATAATGTAATTAGAGTCTGATGCCTTGGTTGTCATCTCTTGAAGAACGATTCTAGTATATACTTATTTTCCTTGAATACTTCCAATGATTTCAATGGTGACTCATATCTCTTGTACACATCCTCTATCTTATCCATGATATATTTTAATCTATGTGTCAATAGCTTCTCAAATACAAAAAGAATTTTTTGTGACATTTTTCGCTTGTTGTCTTCATTCATTCTCCCCATTCCTCCAATTTCCTTTTCATAATTTTCTCTTCCTGCAATCTTGCTCTTAGTATCAATATTTTTATCAATGGGCTTTGGTGTTGCATGCGTATGAAGGACAAGTGCCTTACTTTTACTTTCCTCTCCACCCCTCACTTGTTTCTTCAACCAGACATTTTCAGTATACATTTTATTTATCTCTTCATTCATATCAATTTGAATCTTTTCATACTCAACCAACTTTTGTTGCATACTTTTCATGACATCTCTAGTGAAATTTTTTGAGTGCATTGTTATAGACCTCCAAGGGGGAGCTATTATTGAGTGCCTTTGATATTGCAACTCCTTTGGTTTTTTTGACCATATCAACCAAGTTTGTCTTATCAATACTTTTGAACCTTACTCATTCTACCAAAGTTTCTGTCTTGGGGTTATATCCTATCATACTCATCCCTTGTTCAGAACCAAACTTTGCTACCAACATTAGGTCTTCCAGATGTCTGACTTGATCTAATAGAAACATTTTCTTAATAGTAATCCCAAGAATAATCAACATATTTCTCTTTGGAACCATATCTCTACCCTCATGAAGGTTGACATCTATCTCATCAAATCTTAGCTCCTTAAAGGTTTTCATCACATTGTGATTCATCAACACCCATCATATTCATTTGCTTCCTTTCTTCAAATTATTTAATCTTCATTTTTATCTAGAAGTCTTTAAATTTAGGTGTTTTGATGAATTCATCATCTTCTATAAATCTCAAAGAAATGGAAATTCTCTCATCCTCATGATCTTGTGCCAATGCATTCCCCTTAGCCCCAACCTCATACCTATGTGCCTCTTCTTCATATCTAGGGGTTCATCCTTGAGGTTGATAAACTCTCTCATCATCCTTGAAAGGTCTCAAAGCATTAACAACTTCATCAGTACCACCCACTTCATCAATATCATCATATGGCACTAATGGGATAGGATCATCTCTTTTCTCTCTTTTTGGTGGGGATGGACTAGGTGAAGATTGTTGAATAGAAACAACATCTAGAGAATACAAAATCATAACCCCTTTGTAATGTAGGAGCATCCTGAGTTCATAGTAATCCTACATCAACCAAAAAAAAAATCCTTTTTGTTTTCTTTCTGTTTGCAGTTTTAGCTCTTCTTTTTGTGTGTCCCAATTTTGGCTCACCGGATCCTGTGGACTTGGATTCTACTTGAATACTTGATCATATTTCTTTTTTTTAGATCTCATTGTATTTGAATCATTTTCCAGCAAGATATCGCTATCAGTTTCCTTGATAGTTTCCTGTTGCCGGTTGACAGTTCTTGTTACCGGTTTCCTCGACCTATTTTGTTGATCTATCGGAACCCCTTCTGAAGCTTGCAGAGCCTTGGGCATTGATTCAAATGTTCCTTGGCATGTGGTTGAACTTTTCTCATGATCTATGTTTCATCCTTTGGATTTTCTAGAGGAATCTCTTGGTAGAGGCCGACCTTGTTTATTTTACATGTTATGTCTTGTTCTTCAAGGTTTGATCCCTTTTTAGGCCATTTGGATCCTTTGGATTGATATATATAATTGTAATTGTGCATTAGAATGTAAACAATCAAAGAATCAAGTAAGGATACTATGCATAGAAGATATATCCTAAGATTCAAGGTCTTGGTTCTAACCTATTCTATATGTTCTACCAGGCCTATGAGCTAGTTATGCTGTAATCCAGTTGTTAGCAGTTGGATGTAATCAATTTTCATGAATAAAACAATTTGTTCTGCACTCCCTCCATCATATCTTTGTGTTTTTGTTGTGTTTACTCTTGTTGACCGGTTTAGATTGATCTCTTTGGGATCCCTCCTCACTGGTGAATATTTTAAGTGGTATCAGAGTGACGTTTCATTCTAGAGGTTGTGTGTCCTAAAATTTTGTTGTAGGGTGGAGGATTACGGATCCTACCTACAGATGCATAGGACTAGCGTGAACTGTGGCACAAAGAGGAACTAGGAATGGTGGAGCATGTGGGAATGAAGACCCTTCTATGATGGAGATGTTGCAAGGTATATAAAATTAGTTGGAAGTCGTGGAGATAGCCTAGAGAAGAGGCCAACATATTGAAGATGTAAGTGAAGATGAAGGAGAAGAAGCCTCGACAGAACAAGCAAACGCACCAGCGATTGATCCAGATGAGGAAAGGTTTTTGAGGATTTTGAGTAGAAAGAATACTTAACCTCATTTTATCCCATCAAAATATGATGGGAAGTTAGATTCAGATTAATTGATGGATTGGATCTCAGGGATGGATAAGTATTTTGATTTTGAAAACACTGCAGAAGAGAGGAAGGTGAAGTATGCCTATACCTGGCTCAAAGGTCATGCATCTCTTTGGTGGGATCATTTGCAAGTTGATAGACAAAGAAGAGGTAAAGAGAAGATTAAGACATGGGATCGGATAATTTCTAAGTTGAAGTCAAAGTTTATGCCAGCTGGTTATCAAGTGAATCTATTCTGAAAGTTGCAGAATTTGAGATAGAAAGAATCTAGTGTGAAGGAGTACACAGAAGCATTTTATAAGTTGAACATTAGATCCGAACATGTTGATAATGAAGTTGAACAAGTTGCAATATATTTGAATGGATTGTGGGTGTCTATACAACATGAACTCAGTTTGATCAAGTTGGAGAGTGTTGAAGAGGCTTATTAGTATGCCCTAAAGGAAGAATAGAAATTAAACAAAAAGACATGAGCAGAGGTAGAGAGGCAGAGGTGGAAGGTTTACCAGAGGAAGATTTGAATGAGGAAGATGATATTTTGGAGGAAGAGGAACCAATACAAATTAGAGCAAGGACAAGGAAGTGAACAAAGAAGGTAATTCATACCAAAAGGATGATAGAAATTTCTATCGGAGGAGAGAACCGATTGGTTACCAAAATGAGAATTTTGGAAGACAAGACAAGAGAACATTTAGAGGAACCTTCTTTAAGTGTGGAGGTGAAGGACATCATGCATTTGAGTGTAAAAAGACAAAAAATACTAGAAGAGTAGTAGTCGTGGGAGAAAATCCCATCGGATCAAACAATAAACCGGAAGATGGAGAAGTGTTTGTGACAAGGAGAGCTTTGTGTCATACTGGAGGAGATGAAGAGCCTTTATAGAGGAAGAATATGTTCAAGACCAGTTTTAAGGTATCCGATAAATTTTGTAAAGTTGTTATTGATAGTGGTATTTCAGATAATCTTGTTTTAGAAGAAATGGTGAATAAGTTTAAATTGGAGAGATTGAAACACCCTAAGCCTTATCAGAAAACATGGATTCAGAATGAACATAATTGGTTAGTAAGTGAGAAATTTTTGGTGAAATTGAAAATTGGGAATTATCATGATGAAGTCTTGTGTGATATTATGCCTATGGATATTTGTCATCTTTTGTTGGGTAGACCTTGGTAGTGTAATAGACATGCAGTACATAATGGGAGGAAGAATACATACACTATTGTGGCTAATGGGATGAAACAAAACCTGTTACCCTTGGAGGCACCTTTGAAGAATGAAGTCTATATGAATGCTAGAATCTGTTTGGTAGATGGAAGGAAATTCATGGATGGATTGAGACATGAGAATGTGTGTTTTGACTTAATTCCTAAGGAGACTGAGAAACCAAAACTGGAAAGAGAACACCTGGAAGAGATAAAAGATTTGCTAACAGAATATGAAGACATCATTTCAGATAGTGTCCCTGATGGATTGCCACCTATGAGAAGTATTAGTCATTGCATGGACTTTGTTCTTAGAGCTAGTTTTCCTAATAAAGTTGCACACCAGTTGACACCTGAAGAGAATGAAGAACTCAAGTACAGGAGCTATTGAAGAAAGGTTTGATAAGGGAAATTCTAAGCCCTTGTGTAGTACCAGCAGTATTAGCACCTAAAACTAATAGAGAGTGGAGAATGTGTACTAATTCCAGAGAAATAAACAAGATCATAGTGAAATACTAATTTCCTTTGCCTAGGATGGATGACATAATGGCTTGTTTGAGTGGAGAAAAATAATTTACAAAGATAGATTTGAAGAGTGGATATCATCAAATTAGGATCAGAGAAGGTGATGAGTGGAAGACAACATTTAAGAAAAATGAAGGACTATATGAATGGTTGGTGATGCCTTTTGGATTGAATAATATACCAAGTAATTTCATGAGGCTGATGAATGAGGTCTTAGTTCTGCTCAATACATCAAAAACACATCCATACAGAGCTTCTTAGATTACTGCACAATCAAACTCTCAATATTCTCTCATGATCTCATGCTTCATCTCATAACTCATCACACTTTTTATAAGCATCAACTTAGTTGGCTACTAACCTTGGAACAATTTCCTAGGTTCAATTAATCTAGACAATCTTTCACTACATCCTTTACTTATGTTGGCCACCAACATAACAACTTAAAAATAAAACATTATGTGTACCAGTTTACCGATCTTAGTCACTTTGTTCTACCAGTTAGTTGTTCTTCATGGTTGACTTCTTTGTACATCATAAATCAATCATCCTGTTGAATCTGTTAGGTCCTAGAGGAAACAGAGAGGGGGGGTGAATCAGTTGTCCAATAAATGCAAACAAAAACTAACTTAACCAAACTTAATGCTTAATACTAGTAAACAAAACTTTAATGCCGGTAGACAGTTTTATTAGTTAATTGCAGTACCGGTAAAGTTTAATGCATGAAATGGAAAGACAAATAACATACACAACATATGACACAGATATTTGTACGTGGAAACCTTGTAAGGGGAAAAACCACGATAGGAAACCTTACCCACAATCAGATGATACTATAGCAGATAGTCTGTGTGTACGATATGGAGTCTGGACATGCAAAAAGGCCAACTTCCTAGAGCTCACTACTCAATCACAAAATGGGAGTTACACTAACTACAATTGGATGGTTAAATCCAATGATAATGTACTGCACAAAATAGCATCTTCATATGCTGGATTCAGTACCGGTTAAGCTCTAATTTGCCTTCTTCAAACCTTCCTTCAATCTTGAATGATGTCTGCATGTATAGCTCTACTTATATTCACATATACCTTATTATATTCCTCTTCCACTATCCTTATATTAATCTCACAAATGAGATCTTACATTTATACCAAAACCTAAGACCAAATGTGTAGGTCAGCTCACTAAGATATTACAATAAAATTAATTACAAATGAATCAATATGCGATGCATGATGTTGGCTCAATGTATTTACGAAAATAACAAATCATCTTCATGATGTGTCGTGTTGATCTGGAATAGATAATGCTTGTCGGTCCATAATCTAGACCTATTTGCCGGTAACAACAAATATACAAACCCGATTGGATCAATGAACAAATCACCAAAACCAAGTGTCCAAACAATGTCATCAACATAACCAAGTAATCTCCAAGTCATTCCAAGTGCCAATGAACAATATAACCTATTAGTGAACCAGATACTAGTGACCGTGCATAAGTCACTGAACATGCTGGTGAACATAACTAAAGATCTCCAAGTGTTTCTCAAGTTTTGACAAGTGTTGACATCAATGACAAAACCAATGCAACACATCCATAATACCAACAATCTTCCCCTTTGGCATTGATGGCAACACAAGATGGAAAAACCATCTAAGTGCCAAAGTAGAAATGCCAGAAACCAAAAACCAACAATCTCCCGAAGAGATCATGAAAATATAGATACAGAGAGTAACAATCTCTCCCCCAATGAATAATCTCTCCCCAAAAGATAATGTGTTTTTTCATAGATATCTCTCCCCCTTTGACATCAAATCCCAAAGAAATACAAAACCAAATGCAATCTTGTTACAAATACCAATTGTTATAACCACATTTATTCAATCTACTCCCCCTGAGAAGTAGCTCTCCTTCATCAAAGCCAGAAAAAAGATTTCTTTGTTAATTCTACTAGTTGATGACAATCATCAACTATCTAAGTCTCTATCGATGGGGGTATAACCCCAAGCTACTCTCTGAGATACTCAAACGATTCTTTAGGAAAAGGCTTAGTGAAAATATTTGCAATCTGTTCTTTAGTATTCACATAAACCAATTTCACTTCTTTTGCTTCAACATTCTCTTTTAGAAAATTGAATTTGATAGAAACATGTTTAGTTTTTGAGTGAAATATTGGATGCTTAGATATATCAATTGCTGCCATATTATCACAGTAAATTGTTATAGGTTCCTTGCATTTTACCTTTATATCCTCCAACATTTGCTTAATCAATAATACCTATGTACAATTAGTTGCTGCTGCAACATATAAAGATGTGCAACTTTGTTTCTTGCTCAACCATGAAATTAATCTACTACCAAGAAAGAATGCTCCGTCGATGGTGCTTTTTCTATCATCTACATCTCTTGCCCAATTTGCATCTGTTTATGCACATAAATAAAAAAATTTATCTTTAGGATACCATAAACTAAGATTTGTAGTTCCTTGTAGATACCAGAAGATCCTTTTCATTGTTGATTCATGATTTTCTTTAGGATTACTCTGAAATCTTGAAACAATACATATTGCATTCATAATATCAAGTCTGGTTTGTGTCAAATTCAGTAAACCTCCTATCATAGAATTGTATCTTATTGGATTGATAGGTGTTGATTCATTCTTCAAAGATAGTTTATCAGTTGTAGTCATAGGTGTGCTTATTGGTTTAGAGTTTTCCATGCCAAATTTCTTTAGTAATTCCTTCAAGTTCTTTGATTGATTTATGAATATACCTTTATCACTCTGTGAAATATGCAATCGTAAAAAAATTTCTCTCCAATCATAGACATTTCAAATTCTTCCTGCATGTTATTAGAAAAATCTTCACACAATCCATCTTCTCCTCCAAAGATTATATCATCAACAAAAACTTCAATAACCAAGATGCCATCATTAGTCACTTTGTAATATAAATTGCTGTCAGCATTACCTTTAGTGAAACCAATCTTCAAAAGATATTTGTCCAATCTAGCATACCAAGTTATAGGAGCTTTCTTTAGTCCATATAAAGCTTTTCTTAACCTGCAAACCATATCTTTTTCATTTGTCAATAAAAATACATCAAGTTGTTCAATCTAAACTTCTTCTTCAAGATCACCATTCAGAAATGCACATTTAACATCCATTTGATATACTTTATAGTTCTTGTGTGTTGTAAAAGCTAAGAATAATACGACTACCTCAATTCTATCTACTGGTGCAAAGGTTTCATTATAATCAATTCCTTCTTTATGTGAATATCCCTTACACACTAATCTTTCTTTATTTCTGATTACCTTACCATCTTCATTGAGTTTATTTTTGAATACCCATTTAGTTCCAATTACATTTTTGTCTTTAGGGTGGGAAACTAATGTCCATGTGTTATTCTTTTCAATTTGTTTCAGTTCATCTTCCGTAGCTTTAATCCAGTGTTTATCTTCACATGCCTCATTAATTGATGCTCGTTCAATTTGAGAAATAAGACATAACTCTTCATTTGCCAGTCTTCCTCTAGTCATAACACCTTGATACTTGTTCCCAATTATCTGATTTTTAGAGTGGTTCAATCTTACATACTGGGGTGTTTTTACTTGCTGTTGTTCCTCAATCACTATGGAATTTTCAGATGATGCTGGTGTGACTAGATCAACATTTTGTACTGGTGTAGTCATTGTAGGTTCATTTGATATTATCTATATTGCCCGTTCAGAGTCCAAGTACCTAGAATTATCTCTAAATTGTTCATCAATCTTCACATTTGCACTTTCAATGTTTTTTGCAATCTCTTATTAAACCATCTATATACCTTGCTCTTAGATGAATAACCAAGAAATATTCCTTCATCACTTCTAGGATCAAATTTGCCAATATACTCATCTCTTCTAATATAGCATTTTCTTCCAAATATTCTGAAATATTTAAGAGTAGGAGCATTACCAAATCATAGTTCATGAGGGGTCTTACCAGTTTCACCTTTGATGTGAACTCTATTGAATGTATAAACAACTGTATTGATTGCTTCTCTCCAATACGCATGAGGTAGGTTTGCTTTTAATATCATGCTTCTAGCTGCATCCAAAATAGTTCTGTTCTTTCTTTCCACTACTCCATTTTGCTGGAGTGTCTGAGGTGCTGATAATTGTCTTCTAATTCCATTCATTTCATAGAATGTATTAAATTCCTTAGATGTGAATTCACCTTCTTGATCAGATCTCAAGCATTTGATTTTCTTACCGGTTTCATTCTACCATAAACTTGAATAGTTTGAATTTCCAAAAAGCTTTTGATTTCTCCCTGAGATAAGTAACCCAACACATTCTAGAATAATAATCAATGATTAGCATAAAATACCTATCTCCTTGTAAACTTCTAGTTCTTGTTGGACCACATAAATCAATAAGAATTAAGTCAACAACATTATTTGATTTTTCTTGTATACTATTGAAAGTTGGTCTAACTTGATTTCCAAATTGACATTCCTTACATACCGGATTGGGAGGTTTAACAATATTAGGTAAATCTCTTACTGCCTTAGTTGTATTGATTTTCACAATGCAATCAAAATTTACATGACACGGTCTCTTATGCCATAGCCAACTTTCATCAATATGTGCAATCAAGCATGCCTTCTCACTGTTATTCAAATGAAAGATATTACCTCTAGTCTGATTATCGGTTGCAATTTCTAAGATAGTTTTGTTCATGATTTTACATTTACCATTCTTGAATTGTAATTGAAATCCTTTTTCAACTAATTGACCAACACTCAAAAGATTATTCTTCAAACCTTCAACATAGTAAACATTATCAGTATTATGCTTACCATCAAAAGATATAGTGCCTTTTTCTCTGATCAAACAAGCTTTGTCATCTCCAAATCTTACTAGACCTCCATTGTATTCCTAAAAGGTTAAGAATTTACTCTTATCACCAGTCATTTGATGTGAAAATCTGGAATCAACAATCCATTCATCCTTTTCTTCAATTTGAGCTGCCAGGGCCTGCTCTATCGGTTGAATGGTAGGTGTCGGTTGATCTTTTGTTATAGCAACAAAGGCCCAGCCATTGTCTATCGGTTCCTCATCAGAATCATCAGTAACTCCTTCATCATCATAGTAACATGATTTATCTCTATTCTTCTTAAATCTGTACCTTTGATATTCACGGTTAGGCTTATATGTTCTTTTAGCTTCTTCTTTCAATCTTGCATGTCTATCAAGACACCTAGATTCCATATGGCCAATCTTATTGTAGTTAAAACATGTAAATGGTGCTTTACCTTCATACTTACTTCCAATTGGACCTTTAGGCATTTTCCTTGCAAATAGTGCTTTAAGTTCTTCCAGTTCTTCATTCTCCTTTCTAATTTCTTGAATTTCTCTTTCATAAAAGGCTTTCCAATCAGATTTCTCAGATGATGATGATGATGCTACAGATGATGATGATGCCTTGAAAGCTAAATCTATCTTAATAGTAGCAACAGGACCAAATTCTTCAAGTTCAAAAGCTGAAAGTTTTCCAACCAAAGTGTCTCTAGATACTGATGTATTAGGCATTGTTCTTAGTTCATTAATAGTAGTTACTTTCATTTTGTATGTCGGTGGACAAGATCTTAAAACTTTAGAAACAATTTCATCTTCACTTAAGGTTCCTCCACAACATTGTATGCCCAAAACAATTTCATTAACTCTTTCCATAAAAACAAAAATCCTTTCATCTTCTTCCATTTTTATATTTTCATACCTGACCCAGAAGCATTCTAGTTTTGCAATTTTGACTATGGTATCACCTTCATTCGATGTTTCCAACTTGTCCCAAACAACTTTAGCAGTAGATCTATCTAATAATCCCATGATTTGTTCATTTGACAATGCACTCAAAATTGCTTCTCTTGCTTTGCAATCATTTTCTTCATCTTTAGCAAAGGTTGGTGGAATAGGTTGACCTTGAGTAGGAACAACATAGCCATTCTTTGTAACATCCCATATGTCCTTCCCAATGAAATTCAAATGTGTCTCCATTATGATCTTCCATATACCATAGTTAGTTCCACAAAGTTTCGGATTGTCATTCTTGAAATAGTTAGAAGACATTGGATCTCCTCAAGCTGTTAAACTTCTACAAAAGGAGAACTTGGCTCTGATACCAATTGTTAGGTCCTGGAGGCAACTGAGGGGGGGGGGGGGGTGAATTAGTTATCCAATAAATGCAAACCAAAACTAACTTAACCAGACTTAATGCTTAATACCGGTAAACCAAACTTTAATGTCAGTAGACAGTTTTATCAATCAATTGCAGTACTGGTAAAGTTTAATGCATGAAATAGAAAGACAAATAACATACACAACACATGACACATATATTTGTGCGTGGAAACCTTGTAAGGGGAAAAACCACTGTACTAAACCTTACCCACAATCATATGATACTATTGTAGATAGTATGTGTGTACAATATGGAGTCTGTGTTGGTATTTTGGTATGGTTTTGTCATTGATGTCAACACCTACTAAATACACCTACTTTGGAGATCTAGTAACATTCACCGGCAAACAATAAACTATGCAATAGTTACCGGTATATGATTAACCGATAGGATATAATGTTCACCAGTACCTGGAATGACATGGAAGACACTTGGTAATGTCGAAGACATCATGTGGACACTTTATTTTGAAATAATAATCATTGGTATATTCTTATTTGCATATTTGCTTTTACCAGAAAATAGGTCCAGGTTAACTAGGGTTACACCAACAGGTTTATCTTTTCCAGATCAGCATGGCATGCTATGGAGATGATTTGTTATTGTTGTAAATACATTAAGCCGACATGTTCAATTGGTTATTGCATCGTATATTGTATTGTTTGTAAAATATTTTTATAATATCTTATAGAGCCGACCTACTAAAATTGGTCTTAGGGTATGATATAAATGTAAGATCTTATTTGTAAGCTCAAGTGTGGAATGTGAAAAAAATTTAAGAAAAGGTATATGCAAGATTAAGCAGTGGCATACATGAGGACATCATCTGAAGGTGAAGTTAGGATTTTGTAGAAGCATATCAGCATTACACTGGTACTAAATCCAACATATGAAGATGCTATTTTGTGCAGTACATTCTTATTGGATTTAACCATCCAACTATGATTAGTGTGACTCCCATTTGTGATTGAGCAGTAAGCTCTAGGCTGTTGGCCTTTCTACATGTGTAGACCGCTTTTATACACTTACTATTTGCAGTAGTATCATCTGATTGTGGGTAAGGTTTCCCACTGTGGTTTTTCCCCTTACAGGGTTTCCATGTACAAATATTGGTGTCATGTGTTGTGGATGACTTTGTGCTTATGTTTCATGCATTAATTCTTACCGGTATAGCAATTTACTATTAACACTGTCTACCGATAGACTTAACTGATTTACCAGTATTAAGCATTAAGTTGGTTAATAAGGTTTGGTTTGAATTTATTAGACAACTGATTCACCCCCCCCTCTCAGTTGTCTCCGGGACCTACAATTGGTATCAGAGCCTAGTTCTCTTTTTGCAGAAGTTTAACAACTTGAGGAGATCCAATGTCTACTAATTATTTTAGAAAGGATAGTCCTAAACTTGATGGAACCAACTATGGGATATGGAAAATCAGAATGGAGACACATTTGAATTGCATTGGTAAAGACATCTGGGAAGTTACTAAAAATGGTTATACTGTTGCTGTAGCTGGTCAGACTGCTCCCACTACTTTAGCTAAAGATGAAGAAAATGATTGCAAAGAAGAGAAGCACTCTTGAGTGCATTATCAGATCAACAAATCATGGGATTATTAGATAGGTCCACTGCAAAATCTATTTGGGATCATTTGGAAACAATGAATGAAGGGGACTCCACAGTCAAAATTGCAAAACTTGAAAGCTTCCGAGTCAGGTATGAACATCTGAAAATGGAAGAAGATGAAAGGATTTCTATTTTTATGGAAAGAGTAAATGAAATTGTTTTAGGTATCAAATGTTGTGGAGGAACCTTGAGTGAAGATGAGATTGTTTCAAAAATCTTAAGAGGTTTGCCACCGACATATAAAATGAAGGTTACTACTATAAATGAGTTGAGAATAATGCCTAATACATCAGTAACTAGGGATACACTGATTGGAAAACTTTTAGCTTTTGAAATTGAAGAATTTGGTCATGTTACTACTATAAAAACTGATTTGGCTTTCAAAGGATCAACATCATCTGTTCCATCCTTTGACAAATCAGACTGGAGAGCCTTTTATGCAAGAGAACTTGAAGAAACTAGGAAGGAGAATGAAGAGCTTGAAGAACTTGAAGCACAGTTTGCAAGGAAAATGCCGAAAGGCCCAATTATAAGTAAGTATGAAAGTAAAACACCCTTTAAATGTTTTAACTGCAATAAGATTGGTCATATGGCCTCAAGATGCCCTGATAGACATGCTAGACTAAGAGAAGAAGCTAGAAGAATATACAAACCTAATCCTGAATATCGGAGATATAGATTTAAGAAAAACAAAGATAAATCTTGTTACATTGTTGATGAAGGTGTGACTGATGATTCTGATGAGGATCCAATAGACAATGGATGGGTCTTTGTTGCTATAATAGAAGATCAAGCGGTAGAACAAGCCCTAGCGGCTAAAGTTGAATCAAAGGATGAATGGATTATTGACTTAGGATGCTCACATCACATGACTGGAGACAAAGGTAAATTCTTGAACTTTCAAGAATACAATGGTGGTTTATTAAGATTCGGAGATGACAAAGCCTATTCAATCAAAGGTAAGGGATCAATATCTCTTGATGGTAAACATAACATTGACAATGTCTATTATGTTGAAGGATTAAAACATAATCTTTTAAGTGTTGGTCAATTAGTTGACAAAGGTTTTCAGTTACAATTTAATAATGGAAAATGCAAAATCATGAATAGAACTGGTTTGGAAATTGCAACTGGTAATTAGACTAGAGGTAATATCTTTCATTTGAATAACAGTGAAAAGGCATGCTTATTTGCACATATAGATGGAAGTTGGTTATGGCATAAAAGAATTTGTCATGTAAATTTTGATTACATGGTAAAAATTAGTACTTCTAAGGCAGTTAGAGATCTACCTAAAATTGTGAAACCTCACAATACAATTTGCAAGGAATGTCAATTTTGAAAACAAGTTAGAGCTAGTTTCAAAAGTATTCCAGAAAAATCCAATAATGCCCTTGATTTAATTCACACTGATTTATGTGGTCTAGCTAGAACTAAAAGCTTACAAGGTGATAGATATTTCATGCTAATTATTGATGATTATTCTAGAATGTGTTGGGTTACTTTTCTCAGAGAAAAATCAGAAGCACTTGGGAAGTTCAAACTATTCAAAGCAATGGTTAAAAATGAAACCGGTAAGAAAATTAAATGTTTAAGATCAGATCAAGGAGGAGAATTCACATCTAGAGATTTTAATACATTCTGTGAAGTAAATGGAATCAAAAGACAGTTATCAATAGCTCGGACACCACAACAGAATGGAGTTGTTGAAAGGAAAAATAGAACTATATTGGATGCAGCAAGAAGTATGTTATCAGAAGCAAATCTACCACATGTGTATTGGAGAGAGGCAGTAAGCACTACTGTTTATACATTCAACAAAGTTCACATCAAAGGTGAAACCAGTAAGACCCCTCATGAACTATGGTTTGGTAATACTCCTACTCTTAAGTATTTCAGAATTTTTTGTAGTAAATGTTATATTAGAAGAGATGAGTATATTGGCAAGTTTGATCCTAGAAGTGATGAAGGAATATTTCTTGGTTATTCATCTAAGAGTAAAGAATATAGATGTTTTAATAAAAGATTACAAAAAATTATTGAGAGTACAAATGTAAAGATTGATGAACAATTTAGAGGAACTTCAAGGTATATAGACTCTAGACTGGGAACATAAATTTTGACAAATGAACCTACAATAAATCCACTGATATAGAATGATGATCTAGTTACTCCAGTATGATCAGAGGATTCCACAGTAATTGAAGAACAACAATAGACTAAGACACCCTGGTATGTAAGACTGAATCATTCTAAAGATCAGATAATTGGAAGCAAATTTAAAGGAGTCATGACAAGAGGAAGATTGGCGAATGAAGAGGTATGTCTTATTTCTCAAATTGAACCATTATTTGTCAATAAGGCATGTGAAGATAAATTTTGGATTAAAGCTATGGAAGAAGAATTAGGACAAATTGAGAAAAATAATACTTGGACATTAGTTCCTCGGCCAAAAAATAAAAATATAATTGGAAACAAATGGGTATTTAGAAACAAACTCAATGAAGATAGCAAGGTTGTCAGAAATAAAGCAAGACTAGTGTGTAAAGGATATTCTTAGAAAGAAGGAGTTGATTACAATGAAACCTTTGCACCGGTAGCCAGAATTGAGGCAGTTAGATTATTCTTGGCTTTTGCAGCTCACAAGGATTAAAAAGTTTATCAAATGGATATTAAATGTGCATTTTTGAATGGAGATCTTGAAGAGGAAGTCTATATTGAAAAACCTGATGGAGTTTCCTTGACAAATGACAATGATATGGTTTGCAGATTAAGAAAAGCTCTGTATGGATTAAAACAAGCTCCAAGAGCTTGGTATGCAAGATTGGATAAGTATCTTTTAAAGATTGGTTTTACTAAAGGAAATGTAGATAGCAATTTATATTACAAATTAAGTAATGATGACATATTGATTATGGAAGTATTTGTTGATGATATAATCTTTGGAGGAGAAGATGAATTGTGCAAAAAAATTTCTCTTGAAATGCAGCAAGAATTTGAAATGTCTATGATCAGAGAAATAAAATTCTTTTTAGGATTACAAATTTTACAGACTGATAAAGGCATATTTTTGAGTCAATATAAGTACTTGAAAGAACTACTTAAGAAATTTGGGATGGAGAACTCTAAACCAGTAAGCACACCTATGACTACAAATGACAAATTATCTCAAAGGGATGAATCTACACCTATTAATCCAACTAGATACAAATCTATGATAGGAGGTTTACTGTATTTGACACAAACCAGACCTGATATTATGAATGCAGTATGTATAATTTCTATATTTTAGAGTAATCCTAGGGAAAATCATGAATCAGTAGTAAAAAGGATTTTTCGGTACTTAGAAGGCACAACAAATCTTGGATTATGGTATCCTAAAGATGAAAATTTTGACCTATATGCATACACAGATGCAAATTGGGCAGGAGATGTGGATGATAGAAAAAGCACCACTGGAGGAGCATTCTTTCTTGGAAAGAGATTAGTTTCTTGGTTAAGTAAGAAATAGAGTTGTACATCTTCATCAACAGCAGAATCAGAATATGTTGCAGCAGCAACAAACTGTACACAAGTACTTTGGCTTAAGCAAATGTTGAAAGACATAAAGGTAAAATGCAAGGAACCTATTACCATATATTGTGATAACACTGCAGTAATTGATATATCTAAGAATCTAGTATTACATTCTAAAACAAAACATTTTTCTATCAAAATGAATTTTCTAAGGGAAAAATTTGAAGAAAAGGAGATAAAACTGGTTTATGTGAATACTAAAGAATAGCTTGCAGATATTTTCACAAAACCTTTGCCTAAGGAAACTTTTGAGTATCTCAAAGATCAGCTCGGAGTCATACCTCCACCGGTAGAGACTTAGATAGTTGATGATTGTCATCAACCGGCAGAATTAAATGGACAAATATTTTATTCAGGTATTTGATGAGGAAGGTACTTCTCAGGGGGAGTAGTTGGTATTTTTGTATGGACTTAAAATTTATAGCTTTGGCATTTGATGTCAAAGGGGGAGAGATATATGGAAAAACACATTATCAATTAAGGAGAGATATCCATGGTGAAAATTGGTATAGGATAACATAAAATAACTCATGTTCCTTCCAGGGGGAGAGATTGTCACTTTGAGGAGATTGTTGGTTTTACACTTGGCATTACTGTTTTGGCACTTTGATGGTTTTTCCATCTTGTGTTGCCATCAATGCCAAAGGGGGAGATTGTTGGTATTTTGGTATGGTTTTTTCATTGATGTCAACACCTACTAAATACACCTACTTTGGAGATCCAGTAACATTCACCGGCAAACAGTAAATTGTGCAACAGTTACTGGTATTTGATTAACCGACAGGATATAATGTTCACTGGTACCTAGAATGACATGGAAGACACTTGGTAATGTCGAAGACATCATGTGGACACTTTATTTTGAAATAATAATCATTGGGATATTCTTATTTGCATATTTGCTTTTACCGACAAATAGGTCCAGGTTAACTAGGGTTACACCAGCAGGTTTATCTTTTCCAAATCAACATGGCACGCTATGGAGATGATTTATTATTGTTGTAAATGCATTCAGCCGACATGTTCAATCGATTATTGCATCGGATATTGTATTGTTTGTAAAATATTTTTATAATATCTTGTAGAGCCGACCTACTAAAATTGGTCTTAGGGTATGATATAAATGTAAGATCTTATTTGTAAGATCAAGTGTGGAATGCGAAAAAGATTTAAGAAAAGGTATATGCGAGATAAAGAAATGGCATACACAAGGACATCATCTGAAGGTGAAGTTAAGTTTTTGTAGAAGCATATCAGCATTACACCAGTACTAAATCTAGCATATGAAGATGTTATTTTGTGCAGTACATTCTTATTGGATTTAACCATCCAACTATAGTCAGTGTGACTCCCATTTGTGATTGAGCAGTGAGCTCTAGGCTGCTGGCCTTTCTACATGTGCAGACCCCTTTTATACACTTACTATCTGTAGTAGTATCATCTGATTGTGGGTAAGGTTTCCCACCGTGGTTTTTCCCCATACAGGGTTTCCACATACAAATATTGGTGTCATGTGTTGTGGATGACTTTGTGCTTATGCTTCATGCATTAATTCTTACCGGTATAGCAATTTACTGTTAACACTGTCTACTGGCAGACTTAACTGATTTACCAGTATTAAGCATTAAGTTGGTTAATAAGTTTTGGTTTGAATTTATTAGACAACTGATTCACCCTCCCCCTCTCATTTGTCTCCGGGACCTATAGTCTACACATGCAGAAAGGCCAACTGCCTAGAGATCACTGCTCAATCACAAAATGGGAGTCACACTAACTATAATTGGATGGTTAAATCCAATGATAATGTACTGCACAAAATAGCATCTTCATATGCTAGATTTAATATCGGTTAAGCTTTGATTTTCCTTCTTCAAACCTTCCTTCAATCTTGAATGATGCCTGCATGTATAGCTCTGCTTATATTCTCATATACCTTATTATATTCCTCTTCCACTATCCTTATATTAATCTCACAAATGATATCTTACATTTATACCAAAACCTAATACCAAATGTGTAGGTCGGCTCACTAAGATATTACAATAAAGTCAATTACAAATGAATCAATATGCGGTGCATGATGTTAGCTCAATGCATTTATGACAATAAAAAATCATCTTCATGATGTGCCATGCTGATCTAGAATAGATAATACTTGTCGGTCCATAACCTAGACCTATTTGCCGGTAACAACAAATATGCAAACCTGATTGGATCAATGAACAAATCCCCAAAACCAAGTATCTAAACAATGTCTTCAACATAACCAAGTAATCTCCAAGTCATTCCATGTGTCGGTGAACAATATAACCTACCGGTGAACCAGATATAGGTGATTGTGCATAAGTCACTGAACATGTCGATGAACATAACCAAAGATCTCCAAGTGTTTCTCAAGTGTTGACAAGTGTTGACATCAATGACAAAACCAATGCAGCACATCTATAATACCAATAGAATTTGCCGCTATGGTGTGAAACATAGCTACCTGATACAATCTCTAATACTCCAGCAAAACTGTATCACCTAACTCTTCATTGATTGCTTATACTGGTTGCTTGAATACAACTCTATTCTTTTTTACTAGTCGAAGTCCTATTTGTCGGTTTACTGATAAATTGACTCCTCTACCAGTTATGCTTTACCGGTTGGCCTACAAGACTTAGATGACTATCAAAACATAGTTGCCATCAATGATAACATAAAACAAGTCATCAATCAACCTATTAAATCAAAACATCATCATCAAGCCAACAATCTCCTTAGCAGCACTTAGGAAAAATTTTGTGTAAGCGTGCAATACAAAAATTGACTCAACTCATGACGCATACTCCCCCTTCGAAATTGCATGTTATTACAAAATTCACAAACATATATACTGCTAATCCCCATTATAATTCAAAATTTTGACTTAACTACTACTCCCCCTTTGATAGCAATGACAAAGGTAAGAAAATACATGAAAGATAAATGCAATATACAACAAAATTTTCATTATCATATATGGATATAAAAGTTCAAAATTTTTTACAAAGCCATCTTAGAAAATTTATTTCCAAAATGAGACTTTAACTGCTTCAAACCATTGTGCCAAGTTTCCAAAAGAGTGTCAGTTATCTCAACATGTGTTCTTATCTTTGAAGCTAGCTCCTCCATGGCATGAATTGTACTCATCTCAAGTGTACCTAGAATAGCTTCAGTTTCCTTGTAGCCTCTCTGCAAAATTTCAACCTTAGAGATCAAAAGTGTTTGTAGCTCCTGCAGTGACTTAGTCCTTTTGACCTGTTCATTCTCATAGGCTTTTAGCTTGTGTTGAAGTTCAACAACCAATCTACCATAAGTTATAGCAGAATCATTTAGGTGGATAAATGATTCACTTATAACTTCAAGTTCCTTTTCAGATTTTTGTTTCCTTTTTATCAAATCATCACAAAATAATGAAAACTTTGCAATAGTGGATAGCATTTTACCTCTAGTTTCAATTGCATCTTTAATATGATCTTTATTAACCATCAAAGAAACTTTGTCTTTATCAATATCATTCATCAAAGGCTCTACTCTCTTCTTCTTGTATTCCTTTTCCACATTCAAAAATGTTGTATCTTCAAAAAAAATTATCTATTCACCAGCATGAACAACCAATTGACCTAACTTATCAATCAGTGTGGACAGTCTATTTGTGTTTGTCTCTAGTAATAGACTAGACAAAATCTCAATTACACATTGTATTGAGTGAGCTTCCTTTTTTTATTCCCTCATTATTTTCTTCTTAGCTCTAGATTGCATAGCAGTTGCAATCTCCATTAGTTCTCTTGAACTCAATGCATCCATATTGATGGGTCCTTGTATACATAATGCATCATCATCCTCATCATCATCTGTTGGCATTTGATCATTTGTACTATACCGGTAATGTGTGTTTTCTTGATGGAACCAGTATATATCTATTGTGCGTAGTGATTAGATTTATGTATGATGACTATTTTGTATGTCATCATTGATTGGCAACAATATTTCTTTAAGTCATCTAAGTCCTACAGTTCAACCAACTAGACTTAACCAGTAAAGCAGATACATTTTTTATCAAAACCAACAATTAGGACTTCAACTAGTAAATGATAGATAGTGTTACATTTTGACAACCGGTACATGCAAATAATGAAGATTGAGATGATGTGGTTTTTCAACAGCACTGAAGACTATCAGATGAAGATATGTTTCTGACCGCCTATGTTGACTCGATTAGGTGAATGAGATTTGTTTGACATAATATATTAGTTGATGGAGACTTAACTGGTAGTGATGAAAATCACTCAGATTGGTAAAATAACAGGGTAAAAGAACAAAACTGTGTCACGTTTCAGGCTAACTTATCACCACAAGTGAATTTAAGTAATTCTAACTAAAAATTAATTTTAGTCAAACATATGGTCTATATAGATTCATTATAGCTAAGTTATGTATGGGCCACAACTTCTCCAATTGGAAGTGTCTACTAAATGTATATTTTATACTACTTTTGGTCTAATTACCAAAAAAAAAAAAACTTGATGTTTCAACAACTCATACTCTTATAAATAACTTTTTTTGAAATGTAAAAATATCCTTTTATAGATCTATAAGTGAATTTTCCAAAATATATATCTTTTAATATTTTAATTAGTTTTTATATTTTATATTTTATTTTTATTGAAAGTAGGTCATCAGCACTAAAATATAAGGTTGATTATCTTGTCAAGGAAAAATACTAAAATTCATTAAAAAAAATTGAAAAAAATATGATGCAGTAGAGAAAATAATCTATGTCAAGATGATATAATTCTTTTCTAATTTGGATAAATAATTAAGAAAAAAAGTGTTGGGAATTGGAAAGAGTTATATTTCAACACACACAACTTTTCAAATTTATTGAAAAATATATATTTATAAAAAATAATAAAACTTATATCCATGCACTAAAGTTTCAAGTTATTAATATACAAAAAACAAAATCGAGAAAAAAAGGTAAAATTTACTAAATAAAGTGTGGTGACTTGTGTAACTTCAATTTCAACATTTTTTCAGCAACTAAATTATAGTGTTTACTTTATAAAGAACTACATTCAAATAATTTTTTAATTTTTTGTTAAAATTACAAACATAAAATAGACATAAGAATATAAATTTTATTAGTTTACATCATTTCAAAATTCAAAACATATATTTCACTTTCTATTGATTTAATTTAAAAAATTGAATCAACATTGACCATTTCCTTTATAAAAGTGTGACACAACTTTGTACTTTTATGCGACACCGAATTTGATTTGTTATAACTAAAGCGTGAAATGCAAGATTGTCTAGATGTATTGAACCTAGGAAATTGTAATAAGGTTCTAAGCCTGCCTTAAGATAGTTTTAATTGTGTGATGAGGTATGAAAATATATTTATACATGAGCTTGATAGCATGATATGAGATGAGTGAATTGTGTATTTTTGATAGTGCAAAGATCAGAGAAGTTGAGGTATGAAGTATTTGTAATGTTGTAATGTTTTGCAGCGGATCTTATTAGACACAAAAGGTGTTATACTGAGATCATTTGTACTTGTTGACTTCCTAATAGTTGCAACAAGAAAATCCTTTTACAAGGTCACTCCTAATAGGGTGCAGTCAAATCCTAACAGTTCTGACTATTAAATCCTCTTATTAGGTGACACATTAACTTGTGTTTGCCAATACTGGAAACTTGGGTAGCTCCTAGCAAGGCTGGTCCTCATAGGCCCTATTTTATACCTCTTAACCAAGCTTAGACACTTTTAATAGGGTGTGTCCCTAACTAGGTGTTGTAGACCTTAACTGATCATACCTCTATACTGTAAATAGTGGATCTTGTGGGTACTAACTCCCACTGTGGTTTTTCTCATTTGGGTTTTCCACATATAAACTCTTGTGTCATGTGGTTTATGCTTTTTGTGGTGATTGCATATTTGGTGTTATTTCTTACATGCCTACTGAGTTGTAAATTGGTGAAATTGATAATCAGATTTATATTGTTTTTACTGTCACTGATTCATCCCCCCCTCTTAGTACCTTATAAGTTCATCAATTGGCATTAGAGCAATACCTCCTTAAGACTTAAGCGCTTGGAAGGGATCTCCTATCCTAAGGCAAATATGGGTGAAGGAATGAGCTATAGAGAGATGGCTAAAGAACTTGCTCACACCAAGGAAGAGATAGAAACCAAAGCTAGAATGAATAAGATCTGGAAGAAGAAGAGTGATGACACACCATCAGAGGAATTAGATTCTTCACCTATTGTGGAGAATCCATCTCTAGCAAACTAGGTTGTTTCTACAACTTGGGGTGAGCTGATTGCCAAATCTTGAGTTGAACTCGTGGATAATGTACTATAAGTTGAATCTGCATATTATGATGCATTTTGATGTTTTGATGTGCTTTTGGATCAAAACCGGTAAATATCTTTGAATTTTTTCTACAGGTAATATGCTTTAGAGTTTTTTAAGGCATTTTAGGGTTTTGTCAGTAAATGCATTTATTGCAGTAGTTAGAATGCAAATAAATAGAAATTTTTGAATTTCATTTGTCACTTTGTATCTTGAGAACTCTTGGCAAAGTGAGTATCGTATACATAAGTTTATGCAAGCAACATTCAGATCATTTACCATCATTAGAGGCGATCAAAGTGAAGTTTGATTCGGTGATCAAGTATTGAAATTTTTTGACAGATAGAAACCCTAGCACTGAATCAGAAGAGGTATTTATCAATAAATCTTACTCTTTGTTTCAAAGTTTTACATATTGTAGTATGGATACTCCGCATGTAGTTGATGTGATCGAGAGAGAAAGACCTAAATATAAATGACATACTTATGAATTAGAGGAAATTGACCCTATCGGTGCCGTATTCAGTGTATCGAATGGTGTTTTGCATGTAGAGGATGTAAGATCCTTTTATCATTGAAAACTTGAAGATCTGGGAGTTTCACTTACTTATGAGCAATATAGATCTCTATGAAATGAATAGGGCAGATTAAAACAACAATTTAGAAGCATAGTTGATAAAGGTTTTCATCATACGATCAATTTTATTGATAATTTTGATAGAGTTGGTGAGATTTGTTTTGAGCCGTATCCATGATCAGTTCATATGGTTGGATAGACCTCATAAAATCACTAATGAAGCAATCCATGTTGTAACCAAATTTTTCTCAACCGGTGAAGTACCGTTGCTTAGGTCTATACCTAAGAATGATGTTGAAAAGTTAATTGGATCTCGATGGGATAAAAGAGCCATGACTGTTGATATTTATTGGTGTTATGGATGTGTTGCATTAGTTTTGTCATTGATATCAACACTTATCCTTCTGGAGTTCTTTGGTTATGTTGAACTGACACATTATGTTCACTGACAAGTTCAATGACTTATGCATAGTCACTGATATATTATTCACTGATGGGTTATATTGTTCACTCACACTAAGGATGACTTGTTATCATCTAGAGATCACTTGGTTATGTTGAAGACATGGTTTGGACACTTGGTTTTGGAATTTTGGTTATTGAATTATTTGATGTTACTGGCAAATTGGTCTAGGTTATGGACCAACATGCATTATCTATTCCAAATCAGTATGGCACATTATGGAGATGATTTATTAATTGGATATTGTTGTAAATGTATATTGAGCTGTCATGATGCATCACATCTTGACTTATTTGTAATTGGTTTAATTGTAATATTCTTATTAAGCCGACCTACACATTTGTTCTTAGGTTTTGGTATATATGTAAGATCTCATTTGTGAGATGAGAGAGGTGAAATATTGTAAGGTTATGGTTTTGTAACATGGTATGTGCGAATATTGAAGATCATATGAGCAGACCATAGAGAAGGTTCAAAGAAGGTTTGAAGGTGATTATCAGAGCTTAACTGGTACTGAATCCAGGATTGGAGATGCTACTTTGAGCAATACATTATCATTGGATTTAAGCATCCAGTTGTAGTCAGTGTGACTCGTACTTTGTGAGTCAGTAGTGAGCTCTAAGCAGTTGGCCTTTCGACATGTACAGACCTCATTTGTATACACATACTATCTACTGTAGTATCATCTAATTGTGGGTAAGGTTTCCCATTGTGGTTTTTCCCCTTACAGGGTTTCCACATACAAATCTCTATGTTATGTGTTGTGTATGTTGTTTCTCTTTATGTTTTATGCATTAAGATTCACTGGTATTAATACTAACTATTAATCTGTCAACCATCATTAAGTTTGGTTTACCAATATTATGCATCAAGTTTGATTAAGTTATGTTTGGGTTGAAATTAATAGACAACTAATTCACCCCCCCTCTCAATTGCCTCCGGATCCTAACAATTGGTATCAGAGCCAAGTCCTCTATTTGTAGAAGTTTAATAGCTTGAGGAGATTCTATGGCAACAATTTTTTTTAGGAAGGAAAGTCTGAAACTTAATAGAACAAACTATGCTATATGGAAGTTTAGAATGGGGCCACATCTGAATTTCATTGGAAGAGACATATGGGATGTTACAAATAATGTCTATGTTGGTCCTACACTGAATCAACCTAATCCACCAACATTGGGTAAGGATCAAGAGAATGATTGCAAAGCAAGAGAAGCACTCTTGAACACCTTATCAGATTAGCAAATCATGCGATTATCAAACTGATCTACTGATAAATCTATTTGGGATAAATTGGAGACACTGAATGAAGGAGATACCACTATCAAAATTGCAAAACTGGAATGCTTCCGGGTCAGGTATGAAAATCTAAAAAATGGAAGGAGATGAAAGATTTTTTTCTTTTATGGAAAGGGTTAATGAAATTATTTTGGGAATACAATGTTGTGGAGGACCCTTAAGTGAAGATGAAATTGTTTCTAAAGTCTTAAGATAATTGCCACTAGCATACAAAATTAGAGTAACTGCTATTAATGAGTTGAAAACAATGCCTAATACATCAGTATCTAGAGATACCTTGGTTGGAAAACTTTCAGTACTTGAGCTTGAGGAGTTTGGTCTTGTTGCTACAATTAAGATAGATTTAGCCTTCAACGTATCATCATCTGTAACATCATCATCATCATCAAACAAATCTGATTGGAAAGCACTTTATGCAAGAGAACTTGAAGATATCAGAAAGGAAAATGAAGAATTGGAAGAACTTGAAGCACTATTTGCAAGGGAAATGCCTAAAGGTCCTATTGGGAGTAAGTATGAAGGTAAAGCACCATTTAAATGTTTTAATTTCAATAAAGTTGGTCATATGGCATCTAGATATCCTGATAGACATGCAAGATTGAGAGATGAAGCTAAAATAACATATAAACCTAACCCTGAATGTCACAGATATGAATTCAAGAAGAATAGAGAAAAATCATGTCACTATGCTGATGAAGAATTTATAGATGATTCTGATGAAGAACCGATAGACAATGGATGGGATTTTGTTGCAATAAAAGAAGATCAACTCGCACCTACTATTCCACTGGTAGAGCAGGCCCTAGTAGCTAAAATTGAAGAAAAGGATGAATGGATTATAGATTTCGGATGTTCACACCATATGACTGGTGATAAAAGTGATTTCTTATCTTTTCAGGAATACAATGGAGGTCTAGTAATATTTGGGGATGATAAAGCTTGTTTGATCAAAGGAAAAGGAACTATATCTTTTGATGGTAAGCACAATACTGACAATGTTTATTATGTTGAAGGTTTGAAGCATAATCTTTTGAGTGTTGGTCAATTAGTTGAAAAGGGATTTCAGCTACAGTTCAAGAATGGTAAAAGCAAAATCATGAATAGAACTAGTTTGGAGATTGAAACTGGTAATCAGACTAGAGGTAATATCTTGCATTTGAATAACAGTGAAAAGATATGCTTGATTGCACATATTGATGAAATTTGGTTATGGAATAAAAGACTTTTTCATGTGAATTTTGATTGCATTATAAAGATCAGTTCAACTAAGGTAGAAGAGATTTACCTAAGATTGTAAAACCTCATAATCTGGTATGTAAGGAATGTCAAATGGGAAAGCAAGTTCGAACAAATTTTAAGAGTATTTGAGAAATCTAATAATGTTCTTGATTTAATTCATACTAACTTGTGTGGTCTGGAAAGAACAAGAAGTCTACAGGGAGATAGATACTTTATGCTAATCATTGATGATTATTCTAGAATGTGTTGGGTTACCTTTCTCAGGGAGAAGTCAGAAGCTATTGGGAAATTCAAACTATTCAAGGTAATGGTAGAGAATGAAATCGGTAAGAAAATCAAATGTTTAAGATCATATCAAGGAGGTGAATTTACATCTAAGGAGTTTAATACATTATGTGAAGTGAATGGAATCAGAAGACAACTATCAGCACCTCGGACACCTCAACAGAATGGAATTGTGGAAAGGAAGAACATAACTATTCTGGATGCAACTAGAAGCATGATATTAGAAGCAAATCTACCTCATGTGTATTGGAGAGAAATAGTGAATACAACGGTTTACACTTTTAATAGAGTTCACATCAAAGGTGAAACTAGTAAGACCCCTTATGAACTATGGTTTGGTAATACTCCTACTCTTAAATATTTCTAAATATTTGGAAGCAAATTTTATATTAGAAGAGATGAGTATGATGGTAAATTTTATCCTAGAAGTGATGAAGGAATATTTCTTGGTTATTCACCTAAGAGCAAGCCATATAGATGTTTTGATAAAAGATAGCAGAAAATCACTAAGAGTGCTAATGTGAAGATAGATGAACAATTTAGAGGAAATTCAAGATCTATGGATTTTGAACCAGCAGTTGAGATGATCATAAATGAACCTATACAGAGTGCACCGGCAGAGAATGTGGATCCAGTCACACCGACATCATCAAAGAATTCCACAACGACTGAAGAACAACATCAAGTGAACACACCTAGGTATGAAAGACTGAATCACTCTGAAAGCCAGATTATTGGGAATAAGTATCAAGGTGTTATGACAAGAGGGAGATTGGCAAATGAAGAGATACGTTTGATTTCTCAAATTGAACCAGAACAAATTGAAAAGAACAATACATGGACATTGGTTTCCTGGCCTAAAGACAAAAATTTAATTGGAAGTAAATGGGTATTCATAAATAAACTTAATGAAGATGGAAAGGTAGTAAACAACAAAGCAAGATTAGTGTGTAAAGGATATTCACATAAAGAGGGAATTTATTACAATGAAACCTTTGCACTAGTAGCTAGAATTGAGGTAGTCTAATTATTTCTTGCATTTGCAGCTCACAAGAACTATAAAGTATATTAGATGGATGTAAAATGTGCATTTTTGAATGGTGATCTTGAAGAGAAAGTTTACATTGAACAACCTGATGGATTTTCATTGACAAATAATAAAGATATAGTTTTCAGATTAAGGACAACCTTGTATGTATTAAAGCAAGCTCCTAGAGCTTGGTATGCTAGATTGGACAAATATCTTTTGAAGCTTGATTACACTAAAGGTAATGTTGACAAAACAAATTATATTTCAAAGTGACTAATGATGACATCTTGGTTATTGAATTTTTTGTTGATGATATCATTTTTGTAGGAGAAGATATATTATGTAAAGACTTTGCTAATAAGATGCAGGAAGAATTTGAAATGTCTATGATTGGGGAGATAAAATTATTTTTAGGATTGCAGATTTCATAGATTGATAAAGGTATATTCATATGTCAAACAAAGTACTTGAAGGAACTACTGAAGAAATTTGGTATGTAAAACTCCAAACCGGTAAGTACTCCTGTTACTACAACTGATAAATTGGCATTAAAGGATGATTCAGCTCCTATTAATCCAACAAGATATAAATCTATGATTGGAGGTTTACTATATTTGACACAAACAAGACCTGACATAATGAATGCAGTATGTATTGTTTCAATATTTCAGAGTAATCCTCAAGAAAATCATGAATCAGCAGTGAAAAGGATTTTCCGATATCTACAAGGCACAACAAATCTTGGTTTATGGTATCCTAAAGATGAAAATTTTGAATTATGTGCATACACCAATGCAAATTGGGCAAGAGATATAGATGACAGAAAGAGTACCACCAGTGGGGCATTCTTTCTTGGTTACAGATTTATTTCATGGTTGAGAAATAAATAGAGTTGCACATCATTATCAATAGCAGAATCAGAATATGTTGTAGTAGCAACTAATTGTACTCAAGTATTATGGATTAAGCAAATGTTGAAAGACATAAAGGTAAAATACAAAGAACCTATTATCATTTATTGTGATAATTCAATAGTAATTGATGTATCAAAGAATTTGGTATTTCACTCTAAATCTATACATGTTTTTATCAAATATAATTTTCTAAAAGAGAATGTTGAAGCAAATGAAGTGAGATTAGTTTATGTGAATACTAAAGAGAATATTGTAGATATCTTTACTAAGCCTTTGCCTAAGGAAGCTTTTGGATATCTTAGAGAGAAGCTTGGGATAATACCCTCACTGGTAGAGACTTAGACAATTGATGATTGGTATCAAACAGAAAAAATTAACACATAATCTTTTTTCTGGCTTTGATGGAGGAGAGCTACTTCTCAGGGGGAGTAGTTGGTTAAAACAATTGGTTATTGTAATTGGTTTTATGAGTTGGTTGTATGTTATGGTATTTGTATTGCTTTGATATTTGATGTCAAAGGGGGAGAGATATCTATGGAAAAACCTTGTATTTGTTGTATTTAGGAAACATTATCCTATGGGGAGAGATTATTCATTGGGGGAGAGATATATAATCTCTGCATTTGCATTTTGATTTCTGGAGATTGTTTGTTTTTGTTTTTTGGCATTCTATTTTGGCACTTAGATGTTTTTCCATCTTGTGTTGCCATCAATGCCAAAAGGAGAGATTGTTGGTATTATGGATGTGTTGCATTAGTTTTGTCATTGATGTCAATAGTTATCCTTATGGAGATCTTTGGTTAGGTTGAACCAGCAAGTTTAGTGACTTATGTACAGTCATCGATATATTGTTCATCGGCACTAACGATGACTTGTTATCATCTACAGATCACCTGGTTATGTCAAAGAAATGGTTTGGAGACTTGGTTTTAGTATTTTCGTTATTGATTTATTTGTTGTTACCAGAAAATTGGTCTAAGTTATGGACCGACATGCATTATCTATTCCAGATCAGCATGACACGTTATGGAGATGATTTATTAATTGGATATTATTGTAAATATATTGAGCCAACATGATGCATCACATCTTGACTTATTTGTAATTGGTTTAATTGTAATATTCTATTGGTATTTTGGTATGGTTTTGTCATTGATGTCAACACCTGCTAAATACACCTACTTTGGAGATCCAGCAACATTCACCGGCAATCAGTAAACTATTCAAACAATCACTGGTATATGGTTAACCGGTAGGATATAATGTTCACCGATACCTGCAATGACATGGAAGACACTTGGTAATGTTGAAGACATCATGTGGACACTTTTCCTTGAAGTAATATCATTGGTATATTCTTATTTGCATATTTGCTTTTACCGAAAAATAGGTCTAGGTTATCTAGGGTTACACCGGTAGGTTTATCTTTTCCAGATCAGCATGGTACGCTATGGAGATGATTTATTATTGTTATAAAAGCATTAAGCTGACATGTTCAATCGGTTATTGCATCGGATATTGTATTATTTGTAAAATGTTTTATTGTAATATCTTGAAGAGCTGACCTACTAAAATTGGTCTTAGGGTATGGTATAAATGTAAGATCTTATTTGTAAGATCAAATGTGGAATACGAAAAAGATTTAAGGAAGGATATATGTGAGATCAAGCAAAGATATACATGGAGACATCATTTGAAGGTGAAGTTAGGTTATTTTAGAAGCATATCAGCATTACACCGGTACTGAATCCAGCATATGAAGATGCTATTTTGTGCAGTACATTCTCATTGGATTTAACCATCCAACTATAGTCAGTGTGACTTCCATTTGTGTTTGAGTAGTGAGCTCTAGGCTATTGGCCTTTCTGCATGTAAAGACCCCTCTTTGTACACTTACTATCTGCAGTAGTATCATTTGATTGTGGGTAAGGTTTCTCACCATGGTTTTTCCCCTTACAGGGTTTCCACATACAAATATTTGTGTCATGTGTTGTGGTTGACTTTGTGCTTATGTTTCATGCATTAATTTTTACTGGTACAACATTTCCTGTTAACACTGTTTACCAACACAATTAACTGTCTTACCGGTATTAAGCAATAAGTTGGTTAATAAGATTTTGGTTTGAATTTATTAGACAACTGATTCACCCGCCCCTCTCGGTTGTCCCCAGGACCTACAATTGGTATCAGAGCCTAGTCCTCTTTTTTGTGGAAGTTTAACAACTTGAGGAGATCTAATGTCTACTAATTATTTCAGAAAGGATAGTCCTAAACTTGATGGAACCAACTATGGAATATGGAAAATCAGAATGGAGACACATCTAAATTGCATTGGTAAAGACATCTGGGAAGTTACTAAGAATGGTTATACTACTGCTATAGCTGGTCAGCCTACTCCTATTACTTTAGCTAAAGATGAAGAAAATGATTGCAAAGCAAGAGAAGCACTTTTGAGTGCATTATCAGATCAACAAATCATGGGATTATTAGATAGATCTACTGCAAAAGCTATTTGGGATCATTTGGAAACACTGAATGAAGGGGATTCCACAGTCAAAATTGCAAAACTTGAAAGCTTTCAAGTCAGGTATGAACATCTGAAAATGGAAGAAGATGAAAGAATTTCTGCTTTTATGGAAGGAGTAAATGAAATTATTTTAGGTATCAAATGTTGTGGGGGAACCTTGAGTGAAGATGAGATTGTTTCAAAAATCTTAAGAGGTTTGCCACCAACATATAAAATGAAGGTTACTGCTATTAACGAGTTGAGAACAATGCCTAATACATCAGTAACTAGGGATACATTGATTGGAAAAATTTCAACTTTTGAAATTGAGGAATTTGGTCCTGTTGCTACTATAAAAACTGATTTGGCCTTCAAAGCATCAACATCATCTGCTCCATCTTTTGACAAATCAGACTAGAGAGCCTTTTATGCAAGAGAACTTGAAGAAACCAGGAAGGAGAATGAAGAGCTTGAAGAACTTGAAGCACTATTTGCAAGAAAAATGCCAAAAGGCCCAATTGGAAGTAAGTATGAAGGTAAAGCACCCTTTAAATGTTTCAACTGCAATAAGATTGGTCATATGGCTTCAAGATGCCCTGATAGACATGCTAGACTAAGAGAAGAAGCTAGGAGGACATACAAACCTAATCTTGAATATCAAAGATATAGATTTAAGAAAAACAAAGATAAATCTTGTTACATTGCTGATGAAGGTCTGACTGATGATTCTGATGAGGATCCAGTAGACAACAGATGGGTCTTTGTTGCTATAATAGAAGATCAACCGGTACCTATTGCTCCACTGGTAGATCAAGCCCTAGCAGCTAAAGTTGAATCAAAGGATGAATGGATTATTGACTCAGGATGCTCACATCATATGACTGGAGATGAAGGCAAATTCTTGAACTTTCAAAAATACAATGGAGGTTTAGTAAGATTCAGAGATGACAAAGCCTATTCAATCAAAGGTAAGGGTTCAATATATCTTGATGGTAAACATAACATTGACAATGTTTACTATGTTGAAGGATTAAAACATAATCTTTTAAGTATTGGTCAATTAGTTGAGAAAGGTTTTCAGTTACAATTTAAAAATGGAAAATGCAAAATCATGAATAGAACTGGTTTGGAAATTGCAACCAGTAATCAGACTAGAGGTAATATATTTCATTTGAATAACAGTGAAAAGGCATGCTTAATTGCACATATAGAGGAAAGTTGGCTATGGCATAAAAGACTATGTCATGTAAATTTTGATTGCATGGTAAAAATCAGTACTTCTAAGGCAGTTAGAGATCTACCTAAAATTATGAAACCTCAGAATACAATTTGCAAGGAATGTCAATTTGGAAAACAAGTTAGAACTAGTTTCAAAAGTATTCCAGAAAAATCCAATAATGCTCTTGATTTAATTCACACTGATTTATGTGGTCCGGCTAGAACTAAAAGCTTACAAGGTGATAGATATGTCATGCTAATTATTGATGATTATTCTAGAATGTGTTGGGTTACTTTTCTCAAGGAAAAATTAGAAGCACTTGGGAAGTTCAAACTATTCAAAGAAATGGTTGAAAATGAAACCGGTAAGAAAATTAAATGTTTAAGATCAGATCAAGGAGGAGAATTCACATCTAGAGATTTTAATACATTCTATGAAGTAAATGAAATCAAAAGATAGTTATCAGCACCTCGGACACCACAACAAAATGGAGTTGTTGAAAGGAAAAACAAAACTATTTTGGATGCAGCAAGAAGTATGTTATCAAAAGCAAATCTACCACATGTGTACTGGAGAGAGGCAGTAAGCACTGCTGTCTATACATTCAACAAAGTTCACATCAAAGGTGAAACCAGTAAGACCCCTCATGAACTATGGTTTGGTAATACTCCTACTCTTAAGTATTTCAGAATTTTTGGAAGTAAATGTTATATTAGAAGAGATGAGTATATTGGCAAGTTTGATCCTAGAAGTGATTAAGGAATATTTCTTGGTTATTCATCTAAGAGTAAAGCTTATAGATGCTTTAATAAAAGATTACAGAAAATTATTAAGAGTACAAATGTAAAGATTGATGAACAATTCAGAGGAACTTCAAGGTATATAGACTCTGAACCGGTAACAGAAATTATGACAAATGAACCAACAATAAATCCATCGGTACAGAATGATGATCTAGTTACTTTGGTATCATTAGCGGATACCATAGTAATTGAAGAACAACAACAGACTAAGACACCCCGGTATGTAAGATTGAATCATTTTGAAGATCAGATAATTGGAAGCAAATTTAAAGGAGCCATGACAAGAGGAAGATTGGTAAATGAAGAAGTATGTCTTATTTCTCAAATTGAACCATTATCTATCAATGAGGTATGTGAAGATAAATTTTGGATTAAAGCTATGGAAGAAGAATTAGGACAAATTGAGAAAAATAATACTTGGACATTAGTTCCCCAGCCTAAAAATAAAAATGTAATTGGAACCAAATGGGTATTTAGAAACAAACTCAATGAAGATGGTAAGGTTGTCAGGAATAAAGCAAGACTATTGTGTAAGGGATATTCTCAGAAAGAAGGAGTTGATTACAATGAAACCTTTGCACTAGTAGCCAAAATTGAGGCAATTAGATTATTCTTGGCCTTTGCAGCTCACAAGGATTACAAAGTTTATCAAATGAATATTAAATGTGCATTTTTGAATGGAGATCTTGAAGAGGAAGTCTATATTGAACAACCTAATGGATTTTCTTTAACAAATAACAATGATATGGTTTGCAGATTAAGAAAAGCTCGGTATGGACTAAAACAAGCTCCAAGACCCTGGTATGAAAGATTGGATAAGTATCTTTTAAAATTTCATTTTACTAAAGGAAATGCAGATAGCAATTTATATTACAAAGTAACTAATGATGACATTTTGATTATGGAAGTATTTGTTGATGATATAATCTTTGGAGGAGAAGATGAATTGTGCAAAGAATTTTCTCTTGAAATGCAGCAAGAATTTGAAATGTCTATGATCAGAGAAATAAAATTCTTTTTAGGATTGCAGATTTTACAGACTGATAAAGGCATATTTTTGAGTCAATATAAGTACTTGAAAGAACTACTTAAGAAATTTGGGATGGAGAACTCTAAACTGGTAAGCACACCTATGAGTACAAATGACAAATTATCTCAAAGGGATGAATCTACACCTGTTAATCCAACTAGATACAAATCTATGATAGGAGGTTTACTATATTTGACACAAACCAGACCTGATATTATGAATGCAATATGTATAGTTTCTAGATTTTAGAGTAATCCCAAGGAAAATCATGAATTAGCAGTAAAAAGGATTTTCTGATACTTACAAGGCACAACAAATCTTGGATTATGGTATCCTAAAGATGAAAATTTTGATCTATATGCATACACAGATGCAAATTGGGCAGGAGATGTGGATGATAGAAAGAGCGCCACTGGAGGAGCATTCTTTCTTGGAAAGAGATTAGTTTCTTGGTTAAGTAAGAAATAGAGTTGTACATCTTCATCAACAGCAGAATCAGAATATGTTGCAGCAGCAACAAACTGTACACAGGTACTTTGGCTTAAGCAAATGTTGAAAGACATAAAGGTAAAATGCAAGGAACCTATTACTACATATTGTGATAACACTGTAGCAATTGATATATCTAAGAATCTAGTATTACATTCTAAAACAAAACATGTTTCTATCAAATTGAATTTTCTAAGGGAAAATGTTGAAGAAAAGGAAATAAAACTAGTTTATGTGAATACTAAAGAACAACTTGCAGATATTTTTACAAAACCTTTGCCTAAGGAAACTTTGAAGTATCTCAGAGATCAGCTTGGAGTCTTACCTCCACCAGTAGAGACCTAGACAATTGATGATTGTCATCAACCGACAGAATTAAATGGACAAATCTTTTATTCTGGTATTTGATGAGGAAGCTACTTCTCAGGGGGAGTAGTTGGTATATTGAATTGGTTGGTATTTTGTATGAACTTGACCTTTTTGTGACTTTGGCACTTGATGTCAAAGGGGGAGAGATATATGGAAAAACATTAAGGAAAAATATATGGAAAAATGCATTATCTTTTTGAGGAGAGATTGGTATTGTAAATAAATCTTTGTATAAAAACATATTACTCCCAGGGGGAGAATTGGTTTTTGTACTTGGCATTTCTATTTTGGCACTTTGATGGTTTTTCCATCTTGTGTTGCCATCAATGCCAAAGGGGGAGATTGTTGGTATTTTGGTATGGTTTTGTCATTGATGTCAACACCTGCTAAATACACCTACTTTGGAGATCCAGCAACATTCACCGGCAATTAGTAAACTGTTCAAACAATCACCGGTATATGGTTAACCGACAAGATATAATGTTCACCGATACCTGCAATGACATGGAAGACACTTGGTAATGTCAAATACATCATGTGGACACTTTTCCTTGAAGTAATATCATTGGTATATTCTTATTTGCATATTTGCTTTTACCGGCAAATAGGTCCAGGTTATCTAGGGTTACACTGACAGGTTTATCTTTTCCAGATCAGCATGGAACGCTATGGAGATGATTTATTATTGTTATAAAAGCATTAAGATAACATGTTCAATCGGTTATTGCATCGGATATTGTATTATTTGTAAAATGTTTTATTGTAATATCTTGTAGAGATAACCTACTAAAATTGGTCTTAGGGTATGGTATAAATGTAAGATCTTATTTGTAAGATCAAATGTGGAATGTGAAAAATATTTAAGGAAGGATATATGTGAGATCAAGTAGAGATATACATGAAGACACCATTTGAAGGTGAAGTTAGGTTTTTGTAGAAGCATATCAGCATTACACCGGTACTGAATCCAGCATATGAAGATGCTATTTTGTGCAGTACATTCTCATTGGATTTAACCATCCAACTATAGTCAGTGTGACTCCCATTTGTGTTTGAGCAGTGAGCTCTAGGCTATTGGCCTTTCTGCATGTGCAAACCCCTCTTTGTACACTTACTATCTGTAGTAGTATCATCTGATTGTGGGTAAGGTTTCCCATCGTGGTTTTTCCCCTTACAGGGTTTCCACGTACAAATATTTGTGTCATGTGTTGTGGTTGACTTTGTGCTTATGTTTCATGCATTAATTCTTACCGGTACAACATTTCCTATTAACACTGTTTACCAGCACAATTAACTATCTTACCGGTATTAAGCAATAAGTTAGTTAATAAGATTTTGGTTTGAATTTATTAGACAACTGATTCACCCCCCCTAATTGGTTTAATTGTAATATTCTTAGTAAGTCGACCTACACATTTTTTCTTAGGTTTTGGTATATATGTAAGATCTCATTTGTGAGATGAGAGAGGTGAAATATTGTAAGTAAGGTTATGGTTTTGTAACATGGTATGTGCGAATATTGAAGATCATATGAGAAGACCATAGAGAAGGTTCAAGGAAGGTTTGAAGGTGATTATCAGAGCTTAACTGGTATAGAATCCAGCATTTGAGATGCTACTTTGAGCAATACTGTTACTACTTACTAAGATTACCATTAGTCTTACGTTCAAAGTTATTCTATATACTCTACTCAGTTATCTCTATCGAAACATTCAGTCGGTATGCACAGTGTAGTTGGTTAAAGAAGAAAGCATTCACAGAGCCCAGTATACACTGAGTTGTCTACCAAGTATCATTCCATGTCTACCGAGTAGCAATAATGATATACTGAGTTGATATACACCGAGTGAAATGTTTTACTAGATTCACTGAACCTAAACATATATGATGGTTCTGATACTTAATGTAAGTACAAATGCCAAGCTAATAAGATGAGAGGGGGGGGGTGAATCATACAAACTTAATCTTCCATAAAAACATCAGATTCAACCTCGGTAACATATATTTCAATAATATATCCAAAACTACTAAACATGCAAACTCAAAAGCATATAAACATCGTAGCACTCATAACACCAGATTTAACGTGGAAACCTAAATAGGGAAAAACTGTAAGGAAGTTAAGTAGCGAAAACAACTTCCTACACTAACCTTGAGAGGAGGGTAATGCAAAAAATTTTCAGATCATTACAACAGTTACAGAAAATAGAAATAGATATAATAGCATTCATACCACAACACAGTGATTTACGTGGGGAAAACCCTTTCGGGAGAAAAACCCCACCCTCCAAAAGCAGCTCAATATTTTATTCAGCAATCAAAAATAGATTACAAAATACTTGCAGAGCAAGCTCTTCGTAGGAGTACCACTAATTAGATATTCAGAGGCAACTCAATAGCCATAAGACTCTTACACCCAACCTCTATCTCACACACCTCATAAATAGGAGATACAATACAAGAAACCATCAAACGGTATTACAAAACCATGGGCTAAAACCACCCAATAAGGTGTAGCCGACCTTATCTCCCTTCTAGATGCCCTATGACATGTTAAAGCACACATCAACATGTGTCGCTCCCTTTTACAGCTCATTTATGTATCCGATACAAATTATTTTTCCTATTTCAGGAGTACAAACTTCCGGAGGCCATAACTTGAGAACTGGGTGTCCGATTGACGAACCGTTTGAAGCGCCGGAAAGCTCGCGAAGTGCTCTATCACCTCGTAACCGCTTCGCCAGTTATGGCCACTTTTTAGGGCATTTCGGAGCCTCTAAAGTCCCCAAAATTAAGTTTAAATATTTTATTGCACCCCTCCAAGATGAAAACTTTAATATCTTCAAAACTAGTTGTGACCTTGTGACGCAACTTTATCGGAATGCTTATCTAGCCAACCAGAAGCTTCAGGGAGAGTTTCGCACCATTTCGTGCTCAAATAAAAACTTACTATAAATAGTAACCTCGCATAAATGCAAGGTTGAGACACCATTTTTCCCAACAAAAACCACTGTAGGATTTTAGACCCACTAAGAAATATACTCTTCTAGAGTATGGTTAGTTAAAAGTAAATCCTATTAAAGATTACAAACACATTGCTAGATGTGACCCGGTTAAGGGATTTCCCTCAGATCTGTTAGGATCTTCACCTTGTTAGAAGTGACCTTGTTAAAGGATTTCAAACACTCAATCAGGATGTCACCTTGCTAGAGGGTTTTACAAATAAGACTATTAAGTCCATTCGGTTAAGAGATTTTCTGTCACCTCACAAAATAATAGTAATAAAAATCTATCTGCAACTTTACATCTAAAATGCTAAAGAAGATTCTTAGTTTCTCAATACAATATAGACATAGAAGTAATCTTGTCCATCTACTAGGCTCTATACTCTATTATTCAAAATAGGTCTTCAAGCTTCAGTGCTCGGTAATCACTATGTAGCATCCCTGTGCATACACTTGCCCGCATATGTTGTTTAACAACAGTTCCTTATTTATAAACAATTTGCCAACCACTTAATCTCCTTGATCACATTTCCCATGATCAATCATAGCCATCAGATCTTCAAACTTTGTCCAGGTTCAATGTATTCACCAATCTAAAAATGTGTTACCTCACCTTGGAACTTGTATACATTTCTTGGAACTTGTGCTAGGGTATTGCAGTTCAATCTGAGCTATAGATCTTCCTGCCGATTTTCCTTTGCAATAGATTCTTTAACAAACTTCATTCATAGCATACCAATCATTTAATCATAGCCAGCTCATCAGTGTCCTTCACTAAGTAATGCATGTAATTATTTAATGCATTTTGTTATTACTCTGTTGCAACTCAGTAAATACTAAACTTCACTCGGTAGACATTTCGCCTTCATTAACTGATAGCGATAACCTTAGGGTTTACCAACTAGGTTCTTTTCTTGGTAACATAGTATAGTATTAACCTTACAATCAATAACATATGTATGATATCAAAACAATCTAAAAATCATGATCTCATCATTGTCTAACTCAGTAATAGTTGCCCATTGAATAACTTATTTCTCCCCTTATTCATCATATTCTTTCTGTGTCTTTTACTGACATCTTTATACTCATCAAATCATACTTCTCAAGATATGGCAACATCATACTGAATCAGAACATAAATTTCTTGACATCAATGATAGAATAATAATATTAAGACAGTAAAACATCCTTGATCAGTTATATCCATAATCATCAACAACCTTCTCAATATCCTTATTGAAATGCCAACAATATCGACTTGTCTGTTATAATGCCAACAATCTCCCCCTTTGGCATTGATGGCAAAACCAATTGATTTGACCTAATTGATTCAGATTGCTGTGAGATTCTGAAATGCTGAAATGTTCTCCTTCTGTCATTAGAATTCTCCCCCATACATTAGTCTTCTCTTTTTTTATCTTCAGTCTTCTCGCCCTTTGACAACAATGCCAAAAAGTAAAGAACTAAAACATAATTTCTTCCTGTATGAAGTGAGTTTCTGCTATTATGTGTCAACTTGGTCTCAGTCAGAGCATTTTGTCTTCAATTCCTATTCCCTGTATTTGTTTCCGGCACACCTTTAGAAAACCTCCTAAAGTGTGTAAATTAGCATCAACTCCTAAAGATATTCTATAGAGTCATCGAATTGATGCCTTCACCGAACTCGGTCAGTGAGTAGAAGATAGGGGTAGGACCCCTAACTTACTTCTAAGATACTCAAAAGTGTCCCTTGGTAGTGTCTTGGTGAAGATATCTACTATTTGTTCCTTTGTACTAACATACGCCAACACTAGTTTCTTCTCTTGAGCTTCTTCTCTAAGATAATGATATTTGATAGAGATGTGCTTTGTCTTAGAGTGCATAATAGGATTCTTTGAAATGTTAATGGCACTAGTATTGTCACAGAATATAGTTACTGGCTCGGTAACTTTCTCATTTATACCTTCCAATAGTTGTTTGATCCATGCTATGTTGGTACAATTTAATGCTGCAACAACATATTCAGCTTCTGCTGTTGACTGTGAAACACATCCTTGTTTCTTGCTAAGCCAACTCACTAGTCTTTCTCCTAAAAAGAAAGCTCCTCCACTTGTGCTTTTCCTGTCATCAATGTTGCCTGCCTAATCAGCATCAGTATAAACTTTTAAATCAAAATCATTTCCTTTTTGATATACTAAGCCATCATCCTCAATGCCTTTCAAGTATGTAAAAATTCTCTTGATTGTTGTCATGTGTGTTTCCTTAGGATCTGCAGAGAATATTGCAACTATACCTAATGCATGTGCTATGTCTAGTCTACTATGAACAACATATTGTAGCTTTCCAATCATCGATCGGTAAAGTGTCTCATCAACAGATGTAGATTCATCATTCTTTGATAATTTGCAGTTGGTAGTCATAGGAGTACTTACTGGTTTTGAATCCTCCATTCCAAATTTCTTCAAGATTTCCTTTATGTACTTGGATTGAGTAATGAAAATCTCATTTTTCATTTGTAGTATCTGTAAACCTATAAAGTACTTTATGTCACCGATTAATGACATCTCAAATTCTTTACTCATTTCATTTCCAAAGTTCTTGCATAAAGAGTCATTTTCACAAAAGATAATATCATCAACAAATATGGCTAAGATCAGTATTCCATTTTCATCATTCTTGATGTACATATTGTTGTTTTCACTTGTTCTTATACAACCAATCTTGATTAAATAAGAGTGCAATATTTCATACCATGCTCTAGGTGCTTGTTTCAAACCATATAAAGCTTTGTTCAATTTACATACCTAATCTTCATTCTTGTTTTCAATAAATCCTTTAGGCTGTTCAATAAAAACTTCTTCTTCTAATATACCATTCAGAAATGCAGATTTGACATCCATTTGATATACCTTGAAATTTTTGTAAGCAGCATATGCCAACAATGTTCTTACTCCTTCTATTCTAGCCACAGGTGCAAAACTTTCACCATAATCAGTTCCTTCTTCTTGAACATAACCTTTGCAAACTAGTCTAGCTTTATTTCGAATGACCTCCTTTTTCATTCAACTTGTTTCTGAAAATCCACTTTGTACCGATCACATTTTTGTCCTTCGGTCTTGGAATTAGTGTCCATGTGTCATTCTTCTTGATTTGATCAATCTCTTCTATCATAGCATTTATCCAATCTTCACTGTTAAATGCCTCTTTCACTATTCTCAGTTCAAATTCAAATATTAGACATGTGTTCTATCTCAGTTTGTTCCTTGTCATCACTAGATCATCCTTATCTCCTATAATCTAACTTGATGCATGATGTCTTCTAACATACTTGGCTAATACATGCTCAGTAGGCTCTATATGATCTTCTTCATCACTCGGTAACTGGATATTCTCTTCATTTTCTTCAACAGTTTTTCTTGGTAAGACTTGTCAATTGAACATAGAAAAATTCATCATAATCTTCTGGTTCTTTGGAGTTTCCTTCATCATTTCTTTCTACAAATTCATCAATTTTCACATTTGCACTTTCTACTATTTTGTTACATGATTTGACTAGACATTTAAATGCTTTACTTCTAGAAGAATAACCAAGAAATGTTCCTTCTTCACTTTTCTGATCAAACTTGCCATTTCTATCATCTTTGTGTACATAACATCTACTTCCAAAGATTTTAAAATAACTTACATTAGGTTTCTTGTCATACCAAATTTCATATGGTGTCTTCAAAGTTCCTTTTTTCAGTTGTACTCGGTTTAGGGTGTAAACTGTTGTGCTTATTGCTTCTCTCCAAAATATTTTTGGTACTTTCTTTTCAATCATTAGGGTTCTGGCATAATCCACAATAGATCTATTTCTTCTCTCAGCTATTCCATTTTGTTGTGGATTTCTCAGTGCAGAGACTTGTCTTTTAATACCATGATCATTGCAGAATAAGTTGAAATCATCAGATGTGAACTCTCCTCCTCTATTTGACCTAAGACATTTTAGTTGTCTTCTTGTTTCATTTTCAACTCTTTCCTTGTACCATTTAAACATTTTAAAAGCTTATGATTTTTCTTTTAAAAACATAACTGACATCATCCTTGAGTAATCATCCACAAATAATATGAAATATTTATCACCATAATAACTTTGAACTTTCATATGACCACAAAGATCGGTGTGCACAAGATCTAAAATTCCCTTAGAAGTGTAAGACTTACTTGTAAAGCTTGATCTTGTCATTTTGCCCATCTGGCATCCTCGGCACATAGCATTCTCAGGTTTTTCAAGACTCGTTATACCTCTTACTCGGTGCTTCTTGCTCATTTTGATCAGATTATCAAAATTTACATGAAAAAACCTTTTATGCCATAACCAGGTATCATCTATCTTTGCATATAGACACTTATTCTGAGTTGAGTCAAGGTGAAATGTATTACCTTTTGTTTGTGTCCCAGTAGTAGCTAACTTTCCATGCTTGTCATAAACTTTGACAATTCCTTTCTGAAATTCTATTCAGTATCCTGTATTGTTTAGCTGTGCTACACTCAACAAATTATATTTCAAGCCTTCAACCCAATAAACATCATTGCACTTTGCATTTTCAAGAAGTGTTATGGATCCTTTACCTTTTTCCCGGACATGGTGCATCATTACCAAATCTTACATAGCCTCGATCATAGTCTTCTAACATAACAAACTTGTGTTTATCACCTGTCATGTGATGTGAGAATCCACTATGTATGATCCAAGAGTCATTAGTATTTATGTGAGATATTAGGGCTTTTTCTTCATACCTTTCTTCATCTGATCCATCTTTGATAGCCACATAAACTGCTTCCTCTGTATCAGTTTCATCTGATTTATCATCATTGAATTCCTCATCAGTTATTAAGCATGTCTTTCTATCTCTTCTTCTGAAGTCTCAGTGTCCTCTGTAATGATTATCTTTCTGTCTATCCTCTCGGTAATCTCTCTTTTCAGTAGAATATTTGTAAGGACAGTTAGAAGCCATATGTCCTATCTTATCACAATTGAAACATTTCAAAGGTAGTTTTCCTTTATACTTACCTTTGCCTCTCGGTAACCTTCTGGCTAATAGTGCTTCAAACTCTTCTTGCTTTCTGATTTCCTCATACAGTTTGTGTACTTCCTCCATGTTCTTGTGAAATCTTTCACTTGCTCCACTGTGATCTCCTTCAGAGTACTTATACTTTCTTTCATTGTAATCATTAGATTCATCAAGATGAAAAGAACTAAATGTAGATTCAACTTTATTTACCGATGACCCACTCTTATCAAAGTTACTTAGCTCAAATGCATGTAGCTTACCAATAGTAGCATCTAAAGAAACTGGCATATTTGGTACACACCTCAATTCATTGATTGTAGAGACTCAAATTACATAAGCTGGTAGAAGGGTTCTTAATAACTTACTTGTTATGTCCTTTTCTTCAATGGTTACACCTACTCCTTTGATTTGATTGACAATCTCCTTTAGTCTTGTATTGTATTGGGTTATGTTCTCACCTTCATTGATCCTCATAGATTCAAGTTTCCCTCTTAGACTATCCACTTTTTCTCTTTGAACATGTTCATCTCCTCCATACACTGATATGAGCTTGTCCCACATAGCCTTTGCATCATTGCATCCTTCTAGGTCATTAAACTCTGAATCGGTCAATGCAGATGTTATTTCAATCATTACTTGGATATGTTCTTGCTTTGCCTTTATTTCTTCCATTGTCAATGGATAGGTGCTCGGTGTGATGAAATCATTCTCTAGATAATATACAACATATTCTTCAACTCCTGATAGGTGAAGCTTCATCCTTTTATGCCATGTAGAGAAACTTGACTTGTTCAGCTTCGGTGCATCCCTCTTATACATCTTTGGATCTTTGCCTCAAGTACCTTTAAACTTTTTATTCCAGAGTCCAAAGTTCTAATACCAATTGATGGTTCTGATACTTAATGTAAGTATAGATGCCAAGCTAATAAGATGAGAGGGGGGGGTGAATCATACAAACTTAATCTTCCATAAAAACATCAGATTCAACCTCGGTAACATATATTTTAGTAAAATATCTAAAACTGCTAAACATGCAAACTCAAAAGCATATAAACATCATAGCACTCATAACACCAGATTTAATGTGGAAACCCAAATAAGGAAAAACCACTATGGGATTTTGGACCCACTAAGAAATATACTCTTCTAGAGTATGCTCGGTTAAAATTAAATCCTATTAAAGATTACAAACACATTGCTAGATGTGACCCGATTAAGGGATTTCCCTCAGATCTGTTAGGATCTTCACCTTGTTAGAAGTGACCTTGTTAAAGGATTTCAAACACCCAATCAGAATGTCACCTTGCTAGAGGGTTTTACAAATAAGACTGCTAAGTCCACTCAGTTAAGAGATTTTCTGTCACCTCACAAAATAATAGTAATAAAAATCTATCTGCAACTTCACATCTAAAATGCTAAAGCAGATTCTTATTTGCTCAATACAATATAGACATAGAACTAATCTTGTCCATCTGTTGGGCTATATACTCTATTATTCAAAACAAGTCTTTAAGCATCAGTGATCGGTAATAACTATGTAGCATCCTTGTGCATACACTTTCCTGCATACATTGTTTAACAATAGTTCCTTATTTATAAACAATTTGCCAACTGCTTAATCTCCTTGATCACATTTCCCATGATCAATCATAGCCATCAGATCTTCAAACTTTGTCCAGATTCAATGTATTCGCTGATGTGAAAATGTATTACCCTACCTTGGAACTTGCATACATTTCTTGGAACTTGTGCTAGGGTATTGCAGTTCAATCTAAGCTATAGATCTTCCTGCCGATTTTCTTTTGCCATAGATTCTTTAACAAAATTCATTCACGACATACCAATCATTTAATCATAGCTAGCTCATTTGCCTCCATTAAATAATGCATGTAATCATTTAATGCATTCTATTATTACTCGGTTGCAACTCGGTAAATACTAAACTTCACTCAGTAGACATTTCGCCTTCATTAACCGATAGCGATAACCTTAGGGTTTACCGACTAGGTTCTTTGCTCAATAACATAGTATAGTATTAACCTTACAATCAATAACATATGTATGATATCAAAACAATCTAAACATCATGATCTCATCATTGTCTAGCTCGGTAATAGTGGCCCATTAAATAGCTTATTTCTCCCTTTATTCATCATATTCTTTCTGTGTCTTTTACCGACATCTTTATACTCATCAAAACATACTTCTCAAGATATGGCAACATCATACTGAATCAGAAAATCAATTTCTTGACATCAATGACAAAATAATAATATTAAGACAGTATAACATCCTTGATCAGTTATATCCATAATCATCAACAACATTCTTAATATCCTTATTGAAATGCCAACAATCTCCACTTGTCTGTTATAATGCCAACAATATATGGGAAACATGTTACAAAGATCGAGGAACAAGTAACCGTTATTAATTGGAAATTGCACTTAAAGATTGTGTATGATTTTGAGGTCATCTAACCAATGAAACATTTTGTATAGTTATTCATTCAAAAAATCATGTTTGTAAGATCGAAGCAATAATCAGATCACTGACATAAGAGATCTATTTATACAACATGGATTGAGATCATAAAATATACATGTAGTGAAAGAGAGAGTTATAGTGGTGTATGAAGCAAGACATGTGAAAGCACTAAGTGTTATGACTGTTACAAAGACACAAAGGTCACCGAGAAGGATTTCAAAGAACAGTCAAAGAATAGAGTAAATAGAAGGGTTTATCGAGTTATTTTATGGGTTATCGAGGTATGCTATAAGCAAGGTAATCTTATTTTGAGCACAAAGAATCTACTATAACATTCCAGATGTAAAGTTGCAAATATTTGTAATGATTTATTGCAATATTTTGAAGTTTTAAGAGAAACCTTTAACAGGGTAAAAGACTCTAACTAAATCTATAAATTGTAAAGCCTCTAACCAGGTACAACATTTAGAATAAGTGTTGTAAAATCCTTTAGCAAGGTAGATCTAATAGATCTTGATACTCCTAATAGGGTAAGCTATCAGAAATAGCTAAACATGTATCTCTAACCGAGCAACCTTTATTATCGTAGTAGTGAAGTTGTGGGTGCCATCCCCACCATAGTTTTTCTCTCTAACCAAGAGTTTCTGCGTAACCAAAATATATGTGTTATGGAGTGAATCATGTATGATTGTCACTTATTTATTTTAGCATTATATTATGTTACTGCAATATTCAATTTATGCTTAATAGTAAAGTTATTGTTGAAGAAAAGTTTTGAAGTACTGATTCACCCCTCCCCTCTCAGTACATTAGCTTTCCATATTGGGCCTAACAATTGGTATCAGAGCTCCAATCTTGGAAAAGGGTTTAACTGCCTAAAGAGAAAGATCTTATCGATGGAAGGCTATAAACAATATCGGAGAATTGTATATCTACAAGAAGATTTGGATCATGCTAATCAAGTGATTGCAGACATGCAAAGACAAATGCAAAAATCATTGAAAGTGAGAAGAAGATTATCTGATGATTTGTAGGACTCTCAAGAGTTAGTAGAACAAATTGAGACATCATCTGAGAACAGTATGTCTAAAGAGACTGAAGAAATGATTGAAGTGTTGAAAGAAAATAACAAAGCACTGACTGATCAGCTAAAAGCAATGAAAAGAGAACATGAACATTTCAGCACACAGATGACTGAAAATCTTGATGCATTGAGGACAGCCGAGGATAAAGTAAGAGATCTAGAAAGAGAGAAACAACAACTTGAAGCATTGGTATCTGAAAAGAATGATGAAATCATAAGAATGACTAAGATTCAAAAAAATCTATCAGATCAGCTAGGTTATGCACATCATGAAGCAAATCTGAAAGATGATGAGAATCAAGCATTGAAACTTGAAGTATCAAGGTTGACCAATGAACTTGAAATAGAAAAGAAATCCAAAGAAACACTGAAGAAGAGTTATGAAGCATCAAAGATGTTGGATGAGCAACTGAATACAAGAAGACCCATCAAAGATGCAGGACTCGGTTACAAATGAAAAGACTCTATCGAGAAGGGAATTCATACTATCGAGAGAGGAGAATCATCAAAGCAAGTTGGAATCAAGAAGAACATCAAAAGAAAGAAGCCTACTTGCAACTACTGTGGAAATCAAGGTCATACTGCCAACATGTACCAAATCAGAAAAGGTAAGCAACCGAATGTCACTAAGTCCAACGATTATTGTTACAATTGCAATAAATATGGTCACACATTTAATCAATGTAGGACAGAGTCTACTAGCAACAATAAGAAGGCAAAATTCAAAGGGTTTTGTAAAACCTACAATAGATATGGACATAGTACCAAGAAGTGTTGGTTTAAGAAAAAGAACTATATGTGGTCTGCACACTGAGAAAATACTAGAAGCTACCAAACTCATAGAGAACTTAACCGATCATATGCTGCAGTACCATGGGATTACAATACAAGGATATGGTGTGAATGTTGTGGAAGATATGGACATATAAGTGCCAACTTCTTTATAAGGTTTGGAATGAACAACTGAAGATCATGGAGAAATCCTGGTATGGCATGTTTTCATTGTCACAAAGTTGGACACTTGGCTGGAGATTGCAGAGATCAACCTAGAGGAGACACTGAAGAAATAAAAGGCAAATTACAGATGAATTAGAAAAAGAAGGAAATTGTGTCAAATGAAGAAAGCACCTTACCTACCAAGTTAGGTGCACCTATTCCAAATTAATCAATAAAGGTATGAAGGGACTGCACTCTCTCAAAAGATTAAATCTTAACAGTTCCTACTTTATTATGTACTTAAGTCAAAATATGCATAGTTAAAGATGTATTAGTAAGTTTGAAATTCTATCAAAGTCTTTTAAAGAACTATATAGGAAACCTGTCAAGTCGGTAACTACAGGAAGCTTGTCTAGTTAGTAAATGAAGGAAATCTAGCTACTCGGTTAAAGCAGAAAAAGGAGAGTAAATTGGTTTAGTGGAACCGAGTGCATTTAAATGTTTTAATCTAACCTACATGGAGCCCGATAAGGTATATTGTGTACTTAAAGCATTTACGCGGTCATTTTTCACTTGCCAAGTTTTTGAGAGAACAGAGAAAAGCGAATCTAAGGTGATCAAACCTCCTCCGAAGTGAAATTCAAGGTATTTACATCAATCTCAATGCATTGTTAAGCTAGTTTACCGATCATATCTATTGAAGGTTTCTGTTTCATATTTGTTAAGAGGAAAAGCGTCTGTTGTTTGAAAGTTTTCAAACCCTAAAGATCTTTTGATAATTTCTATTTGAAATCTACAATGGCACCGAAGATCCAAGAACCCATTATTGTTAAGAATGTTGAAAAGCCCTCACTAAAATACTCTCTAACTCCCAAAGTAGCATCAGAACCGGATGACAAAACTACATTTTCACTCATCCCAGATAGAGTTTTACTAGTTGAGGATGTCAAATTCTTCACCAAATGTCAAGTTGAAGAACTAGGTCATGTTGAAATCAAAGACACCTATGATGAATTGTGTACTGATGGAAAATTGGATAGCAAGTATGAGCACATCATGATCAAGGGATTGACTGAAGCCCTAACATATCCCCATGTCTTCAAACCCTAGTGGGTCAAGTTTGTTCTAAGCAGAGTTCACGATGATTTCACGTGGTTAGAGGAGAAACCATTCAAAATCACCAAGGAAATCATTCATCTAATCATCGGTTACCCTATTTATTATCATGCCTGAGCTCAGAAGATGATATCACAAAAGGAATTGATCACCTTAACTGGAGTGGAATCAGATTGCAGAGGACTAAAACTGAACAATGTCACTGATGCAAAACTAAAGTTTGGTATTAGAGTAATAGGTTATTGTTTCTTCCAATCGGCAAGGGAAAAAAGTGTACCCTATGCAGCAGTCGACTTAGCATACAAAATTGTGAAAAAGGGAATGAAAATTGATCTTTGTGAAGTATTGCTGAAAAACCTGTTTGAGAATCTGAACACCATCAGGAAGCTGAAGAAGAACAACTCGGCTAATACACTAAAGTTTGGATCACTGTTATTATGCATGTTTTTCTATTTTGAAAAATTATTTCCAACAGTCGGTAAAGTAGTTTGGGAGCTACACTGACCAGTCACCCATCAAATCAATGACTTTATCAAACATCTAGCTGACAACTTCAATGATATTATGGATGATTATTTCAGAAAGTTTCAAGAGAAGATGCATAACAGGTATAGAATTCCACCCCAACTAGTGGAAAAATACAAAGATGACATATGTTTTGAAGTAGACACCGACTACTGCTATGTGAATGTTGTGGAACCAAGAACTCAATCTTTGCCACCTATGGGTTATGAGGTTGAATTTGACATCACACAATAGCAGATAGATGCCTTTTTTACACTACCAAGGCATGCTACCAAGTTGAGGTATGGAACATATGAAGAAGTGAAAGAGAAAGTAAAGATGAGCATTGTAGTACCAAAAGCTACAAGAAAAGCAACAAAGATGATCAAGGCACTATCAAGGAAATTTGGAGAGGGTTCTTCCTCCACACCTGTCAAGGGCACACTAGTAATCACCGAGGAGGAATCAGAAGCCTAAGAGTCTGCTATTACACTAAGTACTGAGTTGCCTAAAGGGAAAGTTCTGAAGAGGAAGAAATAGGACACATCAAAGGCATCACCGACTTGCTCAGTAAAGCACCCAAACACAAGAGCATCTGCAGTGTGATTGAGTAAGAAACCAAAGACTATTGTTGTTCCTAAGGTAACAAAGACTTACAAGAAATCTACTTGGAGACTCATTTTGGCAAAAGAATCTAGTGACATAGAGTCTAAAGATGCTAGCAAATTTCAAATTGTTAAGAGCAAGAAGGTAAATGTACATAGTGTTGAAATTTTTTGTGCTAATCTGAAAGAATATGGTGGATTTGAATCATTCAGATATGTAAAATATGAATCCAGATCTGATGATGAAAAGAGACAAATAGAAGAAGTTGTCATCTGCACACTTCTAAAATTCTGATTGGCTCCATTGGTACTATCTAAGTCACTTCCAAATGAATTATATTTACATATTGACAATAGGTGGAAGTATGCAATGGAATCGGAGAAATAGATTAGAGAAAGAAGTCTGGTACATCTCTTTCCAGACATGTTGGTAGTTGAAATAAAAGAACATCTTACAACATAGAACACAAAGTTCCTCATCAAACAAAGAGCCTTAAAACTGATGAATGGTCTATATATTGAAGTAGAAAATGAGACAAAAGAAAAGTGGTAGGAAATATTTGGAATCAAGGATGCTGGTGAGCAAGCTGAAGTTGAAATAGTTGATGTCACTGAGCAAGATCCTGATGTCACCGAGAAAGACCCTGCTGACACCATACAAATTGATGAAGACATCATGGACACCGAGGCACCAGAATAGGAAATGATAGAAGGCAATGCCTATGCAAAACTAGTATCTAGTGAGTCAGTTTTGGAACAAGTTCAGCCTTATCCTTCAGTCACTCATTCTACTGCAACCGAGGCTCCTCAAGATACTAAAAAAGGTACAAAGGTTCACAAGTCTATAGAAGGAGAAGCTACTCCTCAGGCCATTGGGGAACAAACCTCTCGAGATCCTCCTAACACTGAAAATGTTGCAACTGAGACCCCGAGCACTGAATCACCAAAGGACTCAGTAAAGGCTAAAGAAACTGACAAAAGTGTTGCCTCCACCAAGCAATCTACCGAGGATCCACAAGCCTCCCAAGCTATTGTATTGGTTCAACAGGCCAAATCTAAAGAAAAGAAGATGAAAAAGCATAGTTTCAAGGTTGATATATCGAAACCAATAGTCTTTCTCAATGTAGACATATCAAAATTAAAAGGGTAGGCACTCATTGAATTCAGTGAGCTATGCAAAGCAAAGACCGAACAAGAAAAACAAATGACCATACAAAAGAAAAATAAAGTACTTCAGAAGGTAAAGATACTATTATCGGATATGCTACGTGTAGCTACAGTGTCAACAGATGCAGCCATCCATATTCAACTGGATGAACTCCTCAATCGGATAGAAACATCTGGATTAGATGCATCTGAATATTTGAGCAAGTTAAAGGACAAAGAGCTCACTGCAAAAATGATTGAAGAGGTACAGAAAGCTATTGCTCTTGGCAAAGTTAAACTTGTCAAATTTATTGCAGAGTTGTCCCCTCAACTCAAGCACATTCTTTATTTATTTCAGAAACTCTGTACATTCTCTTTATTCATTAAAGATATAAAAAATAAAACAAAAGAAATTGAGAAAGAGATCACGGATCTCTCAAATAAGTTGACCACCAAGCCCAATTCTATTCAGAATTTTTATACCAACTTACAACAACTCACAACTCAACAATTGGAACTCAGAAATGAAGAGCACAAAATAAGGATGGACATTATAACTCTTCAAACCTTATTCATTCCATACTTGTCCTCTGTTCAATGATAGATCAACCGAGCCACTTACCTATCTACTACACAAGAGGGAAGCACATTAGATGGCTTAATTTCTCTATTGGCTGACATTCAAACACAAAATTCTTTAATGGATAGTGTCAAGGATGCACTCTCTATCGCCCTCACTAAAGCAAGGACAAAGTATAAGTCCATTTTTGATCAGTTGCCTCCACCATATGGTAACTAAATTTTGATGTTTGTCAAAAAGGGGGAGTGAGTATCATATCAAAGTATACAGGGGAATGTAGAATACAGGGGGAGTGTATCGAGTAGTAAGAAAAGAACCAGAGCCACACACAGAACATTGATCATCGAGCATGCAAAATCAGAGTTATGTATAGTATATTGATAAGGGGAGTATATCTGAATATACTATTTCATTGACAAATGTATATATTGTCAGTTTAGTCAAATTTAGCAAGTATATAGATTTTTGAGTTATAACTTTGAAAGTAGTTTTTGTCAAACATCTCAACTAATGTCAAAAGGGGAGATTGTTACTACTTACTAAGATTGCCATTAGTCTTATGTTCAAAGTTATTCTATATACTCTAGTCGGTTATCTCTACCGAAACATTTAGTCGGTATGCACAGTACAGTTGGTTAAAGAAGAAAGTATTCACAAAGCACAGTATACACCGACTTGTCTACTGAGCAACAATAATGATATACTGAGTTGATATACACCGAGTGAAATTTTTTACCAGATTCACTGAACCTGGACATATATGGGAAACATGTTACAAAGATCGAGGAACAAGTAACCGTTATCACATTGGAAATTGCACTTAAAGATTGTGTATGATTTTGAGGTCATCTAACCAAAGAAAATTTTGTATAGTTATTCATTTGAAAAATCATGTTTGTAAGATCGAAGCAATAATCAAATCACTCACATAAGAGATCTATTTATACAACATGGATTGAGATCAGAAAATATACATGCAGTGAAAGAGAGAGATATAGTGGTGTATGAAGCAAGACATGTGAAAGCACTAAGTGTTATGATTGTTACAAAGACACAGAGGTCACCGAGAAGGATTTCAGAGAACAGTCAAAGAACAAAGTAAACAGAAGGGTTTACCAAATTATTTTATGGGTTACTCAGGTATGCTATAAGCAAGGTAATCTTATTTTGAGCACATAGAATCTGCTATAATATTCTAGATGTAAAGTTGAAGATATTTGTAATGATTTATTGTAATATTTTGAAGTTGTAAGAGAAACCTTTAATAGGGTAAAAGACTCTAACTAAGTCTATAAATTGTAAAGCCTCTAACTAGGTACAACATTTAGAATAAGTGTTGTAAAATACTTTAGCAAGGTAGATCTAATAGATCTTGATACTCCTAACAGGGTAAGCTATCAGAAATAGCTAAACATGTATCTCTAACCAAGCATCCTTTATTATTGCAGTAGTGAAGTTGTGGGTGCCATCCCCACCGCAGTTTTTCTCTCTAACCAAGAGTTTCTGTGTAACCAAAATATATGTGTTATGGAGTGAATCATGTATGATTGTCACTTATTTGTTTTAGCATTATATTATGTTACTACACTATTCTATTTATGCTTAACAGTAAAGTTATTGTTGAAGAAAAGTTTTGAAGTAATGATTCACCCCTCCCCTCTCAGTACATTAGCTTTCCATATTGGGCCTAACAAGTACATTATCATTGGATTTAACCATCCAATTGTAGTCAGTGTGACTCCTATTTTGTGATTGAGCAGTGAGCTCTAGGCAGTTGGCCTTTCTACATGTGTAGATCCCATTTATATACACATGCTATCTGCAGTAGTATCATCTGATTGTGGGTAAGGTTTCCCACCATGGTTTTTCCCCTTACAAGGTTTCCACATACAAATCTTTGTATTATGTGTTGTGGATGTTGTTTCTCTTTCTATTTTATGCATTAAGCTTCACTAATATTAATACTAACTATTAATTTGTCAACCGGCATTAAGTTTGGTTTACCGGTATTATGCATCAATTTTTATTAAGTTATATTTGGGTTGAAATTAATAGACAACTGATTCACCCCCCCTCTCAGTTGCCTCTGGGTCCTAACAATATTATGGATGTGTTGCATTTGTTTTGTCATTGAAGTCAACACTTAAACTTTTGAAGATCTACATTGTTTATTTTGCTCTATGGTTATATTGGTTTATTGTTGAACTGACACATTGTGCTCACCAGCAAGGTTAGTGAATTATGCATAGTCACCACTACTAATGATGACTTGTTATCATCTGGAGATCACTTGATTATGTTGTAGACATGGTTTAGATACTTGGTTTTGGTGTTTTGGTTATTGGTCTAATTGGGTTGACATATTTGTTGTTATCTGTAGATTATCGACTAGTATACATTATCTATTCTAGATTAGCATGACACGTTATGGATATGATTTATTGATTAGATATTGTTGTAAATGTATTGAGCCAAGATGTTGTATCGCATCAAGACTTATTTGTAATTGATTTAATTGTAATATTCTTAGTGAGCCAACCTACACATGAGTAGATCTTAGGTTTTGTATAAATGTAAGATCTCATTTGTGAGATGAAGTGTGGAATTGTGGTATGGTATTGTAACTTGGTATGTGCGATTATTGAAGATCATATGAGTAGATCATAGAGAGAATCAAGCAGACATCATTTGAAGATTCAAGGAAGGTTTAAAGGTGTTTATTAGAACTTAAAATAGTATTGAATCCAACATTGTAGATGCACTTTGAAGTAGTAAATTATTCTAGGATATAACCATCCTACTATAGTCAGTACAACTCCCATTATTGAGCAGTGTGCTCTAGGCAGTTGGCCTTTCTGCATGTGTAGACCCCATTTGTATACACATACTATCTGTAGTAGTATCATTTGATTGTGGGTAAGGTTTCCCAATATGGTTTTTCCCCTTATAGGGTTTCCACGTCAAAAATATATGTGTTATGTGTTGTGGATATTGTTTCTCTTTTTGTTTCATACATTAAGTTTCACTGGTATTGATATACATTATTAATCTATTTAACTAACATTAAGATTGGTTTACCAGTATTAAGTATTAGGTAGAATTAATTTATAATTGTGTTGAAGTTTATTGACAACTGATTCACCCTCCCTCTCAGTTGTCCTTCTAGTTCCTAACATTGATTGTGAATGATATTAATGACCCCACTATGAAATTTGCATCTATGGTGATTGGCTATAAAATCTTCTATTCTAGCAGAATGAAAAGTATACCAGCATCATCCATTCACACTACATACCGGATGATTAAAGAAAACATGGACTATGACTTGACTGAAGCTCTAAGAAGTCAATTAGTGGAAAATTTTGAAGTAGTCAAGAAGGAAAAAAGGCTGAGATTTAAGTTTGGACAACTTATCATGGGATTATTCTTTTATTTCCAAAACTTTTTTCTCGATATTGGTGATGTACAATGGATAACCAGGACACCTACCCTATTGCAGATGAAGAACAACATCAAGATGCTGAAAAAAAGTTTGCTCATATTTCATGGGGATATTTTAAGAAATTTTAGAAGGAAATGTATGCAAGGGAACACATACTGGCAGAGGTAGTCAATCGGTATGAGGATTATATCTATTTTATGATCGACACAAATACATACTTGATGGAATTTGTTGTTCCTAGGACCACATGGGTAATGCCCATGGGTTACGATGTAGATAAAGATGTACTTATTTCTTATGCTGATCATTTATTAGCTCAACTAGTCGATACCACCACTGAAAGGTTTGGAACCTACAAGGAAAAACTAATTAAAGTGCATTCTGAATTATAGAAACTGGTGATAGCAAAGAAAGTAAGAAAAGAGGTACAAGCCTTTGCTGAATAGGTCGGATTAACTAAAGAACATATAGCTGCGGATAGAGCTAAATATGAGGATCAACAAGGTGGACCCTCTAGTGTACAAACCAGTACCACCACCGATAAGACAAGAGCATACAAAGAAGCTAAGAAGAAGAAAGAAGATGAACCTAAAGTGAAGCTTGCTAAATCTCAAAGAGGGAAACCCTCTAAAAGATAATTCTGAAGGAAAGGTAAAACTGTTGAACCTCCTGTTGTGCCTACCCAAACCAGAAAAAGAAAGAAGGAGAAAGCTCACAAACTGGTGACTGGTATTGAGGAAATAAAATTTGAAGAAGATAAGAGAGCACTAAGGTAAAGTGCTCAGAAGTAGAAGACTACTCGAAAAGGTAAAACAACTACAAAATATTAACACTTGAAGATTCTTTCACAAGAATGATTAAAATTATAAAGGAGTATGGTATTTACAAAGGGTTAAACATACTGTTTACTCATTTGTCTGAAAAATCAACAAAGGGAGATTGAAGATGCAGTCATCTTTAGAATGAACAAGTTTAGCAAAGCCCTCATTTAATTATAAGGGCAAATTATAGATTCCTTATATAATATGATTGATGCTAGGTGGCAAGGGGTAATTAACCTTGATAAATAATTTATTGATTATACACTTAAGCACCTGCAACCAGAAGCAACTGAAGTAGAAATTGAATAAATAAAGATGAATAGAAAAACATTGTTCAGATCAAAGAAGAGATTAACAAGAATGCTTGTTGGTGAGGCCGAATCAATTCAAAAAGAGACTAAGATTTTGGTGAAAAAGGCTTTAGGTTTCATCACCAATGAAGAAGAGGAGAAAAATGAAGTAATTGAGGATATTACTCTTGATATACTAAAGTCAAAGAAACTTCCTGACTATGTAAAGATCACAAAATATGAAACGGATAACAAGAATCTGCAAGATTATCCTATTGATACAGAACCAGTAGAGATAACACATGATGATACTGGTGATGTAGATAATGTAGAATTTTTTTAAGTTGATGTACAAATGATGGATACTCAACAAGAATAGGTTGAGAACAAAGGTGAAGAGAAAGAAGTAGACAAAAGCTCAACTAAGAAATCGATGTATGCACAGTCTACTGTTACTCAGACCAAATCAGCAACTGTTAATGTAGATGTAAATATTGGTGTTGCTACTTATGATAGTCAGAATGATAAGGGTGAAGAACAAAAGGTAGATGAAGTACCGATAAAGGAATGAGCTATTGAAAATCCACAACTGATCAAAGACACCACTAAGGGAGATGAGTCAAAAAAAGAAAAGGAGGAAGAGAAGAAAATAGAGGAAGAAAAGACAGAGAAAAAGGAGAAGATAGATAATAAGGACCAAGCGAAGAAGAAGAAAAAAATGATTTATGATGATGTTGATGACTCAATAAACATAAAAGGTCCAATAGACATGGATACTTTGAGTGCATCTAAGTTAATGGAGATTGCAACTACAATGCAATCCCAGGCACAAAGGAAAAGAATAAGGGAACAACAAAAGGAAGCAAAGACTATACAATCTGTTGTTGATATTTTGTCAAGTCTCCTACTAGAGACTAACACAGAACATTTGGGTACCCCTATTTCCAAAATAGGATAGTTAATTGTTAGTGTTGGTGAACAACTCAAATCCCTTGAAGAAACTGACTACATTTTTGTTGCAAAGGACTACAAGAAGAAAAGGGGAGAACAATTAATGTCTAAGATAGATAAAGGAAAATTATCCCTAATGATGAATAAAGACTTATTGAATACTGGATTGTAAACAAGATGTAAGATTTTGGCAAATATTTCTCAATTTTCACTATTTTGTTCAGATTTGAGAAAGAAGAGAGCTGATACTAAAAAGGAAATACAAAAGTTTAGTGAAACTTTCATACTTGTATAGGATAGTGATTACTTTTGGTAAAAAGGTTGTTGATCTGCAACACCAGTTGGAACTTTGTTAACATGAATAGGTAAAGCAGACCAGATCATTGAAAGAACTCCAGATTCAACTACTTTCAAAAGTTTATATTCTATAAAGAGAATTCAAGGAGTCAGAGGTAATTTTGGCTACTCCTAAGATGAGTAAAATTGATGCTATAGAAGAGCTTGGAACTCAAATTGTGACACATGTTGAGATTACCGAGTGATGAGAAGGAAATAGACTGGAAGGATAACCTTGAACCAACCAACCTCTAAGGCTCATAAACTCAACCAAAATCCCTAATTCCAAAGATCCTTACACAGCACCAAGTCAAGAAATGGTTCAATGACACCAAAAAACACCTTAGAAGACCCAAAGGCTCCACTATGTCCACTTACAAACAACTAACACTTCTCAAGTTCTTGTGTGACTATCCACACCCTTGCATACATGAGTGGGCTACTACTAGGCTTTAGGGTTTGAATGGCCCACTTGACCAATTCAATACAACAATCCTTTGAGGGGTGTTCTCCAAAAACCTTAACACAAATTAAATAGGATTTCATGGTTTAGATCCATGAAAACATCAATTTTGTCTTAATCACCCACAAACAAAATTGGTTGCAATTAGGCATCCATTTGAAGGAATCAGGTGATAAATTTTGACACCCCAAGGATCTAGGAAAAAAATTTATATTTTTAGATACCCTTTTGGGATTTCTAAAGAATATATCAATTTATAGTACCGGACCAACTTGCAAATATCCCAACCAATACTGCACTAATAGACCTAATCGGGCTATTAGACCTATTTGACTGAGTGCCTTCCACAAACTGGTTTGGTTATCCTAATTGGTGACCATCAATGACCATGAAATTTTATGTCAACCTCCAAAGTACTCTTCTACTACATTCAAACCCCTTTCCAGTGCTCTACCACTCAATTATCATGCACTGCACTCATCAAATCGGTTTGTCACATAGAGATGCTAGACCTAGGGTTAGTTCTCCATCCTCTTCACCTTGTTGTATCCTCTTAAAGTCTTTTGGAAATGATATATGATATAGTGGCCTATCATCTCCTATAACGACAAAGTGTTCATTTAACGATTGATAGGCCAAAACCCATTATTACAGTCAATCCCTAGGGATTTGAGGGTTTTAGGCTACTCGATAAATATTTGCTTGTAGAATGGGGCAGTGAACACTTCAAGACTTCACACTGGAAGAATAAAAAAGGTAAAATGATCTAGTTACATGAACTATTCCATGAGAATTCTTGCCAATGCACGTTCAGTATGCAATCAATAAAAACTAGACGGTTTTTTGAGTTTCCAACAGTTCTTGATGCTTCAATTTCCTTTCCAAATCAACCAACATACATCCTTTTGTGTTTGGGGCCTTTAAAGGTATCTCCTAATTTACTACAACCTCCAACTATTTTTCAATCTGAATTGACCATTGGAGAATCACAACTTACAAAAAAGTACAAAATTGTCATGACAACAAATTGACAATATGACAACTTTTGTATAATTAAACCAACTTAGACTCGTGACTATCTGTAAGGCCCTACCCCGACCCATCCTATCTCTTCAGTTATTTTTATTTTGGAACTATTTTGGATGCTAGTTTTGACACACTATGGATATAGAACTTTTCATGGTCCCGCGATTTTGGTAACATTGATATATGTGGATGCTTCATTTCTATGCCTTGTGGATTATAAAGTATTATATGATGCTAGATTAGGGTAATATTGTGATGATGCAGATTATTATCTGAATTTCAGGAATTGTTATAATGTTAGAAAAATATTTGCATATCTTGTAGATGGATCAAATTTTGAGGATTATGATAATTGCTTTGATTTGTGATAAATCATATTTTATAATGACAAGCCTTTGTGGAATGAATGTATTGCATTCTGATTTTGTGTTGTATATTATATGAGGTTATTTGGAAAGTACTAATGTTTAAATTGAGATGTGCAGGAAATTATCCATGTGACCATGGAAATATTATGGAGAATCAAGCCTAGGCCAATGTGCGTTAGTAAAACCAGGGGTTGTCTATTTGGAGAGACAACACCCCGTATGTACTGTATTTTATTCGTAAATGTAAAATGTTGCATGAGTGTAATTTGTATTTATTGGATTGATTAAATTGTTTAAGGGACAATTGCCATGTGGTTATTGTGATGTGGAATTATTTTGTAGTGTCACTTGACACCTATGTAGTATGTTGTGTTGGCAATTGTCATGTCACCTTTTTGAAAGTTTTATTTTTGTTAATGGTTATATCCCCTAATTATCCTTGAAGGAACCAAGAAATCTAGGTTAGAGAGCCACAAGGAAGGTCAACTCAGAGTTGACCCGTAGGTTAACTTCAGGTGGACTTTCTGAAGGTCAAATCAACTCCTAGAGTCAATTTTAGAGCTTTTCTATTAGGCCTCATGGGGTACCTATGGGTGAAGGCCAAAATTGGCCATGTGTCTTTCCCTTAGGACTTGTTTAACCACCCAAAAAAGTGGTTTTCCCAAGATGGACGAATTCCATCTATAGGAGTGCCCTCCTTGGTAGGATAACCTTCTTGGAGATAGTAACCCCTCTTCCCCATTCCATTTCCCTTCTCTAGACACCTAGGTTAGGGAGTGTGTAAGACCTAGGGAAGACCAACCCAATGGGAGATCTCTCACACTATCCAAGAGGTTGGAAGGAGTGAGAGAGGCCTTCTTAGGCTAAGAATGGAAGCTTAGTGAGCTAATCACCCACTCTCCATTCTTGGAGATTTTTGGAAAAACTTGGAAGGAAAAAAAAAAAATAGTTTTAGGAATTAGAGGAATTTGGGGGCCAAGGATTGCAGGAAGTTGTGTGGATTGGGCAGCTCATCTCCAACTAAATTTAGCATACCTATTGGCAGAATAAGGTTGGTTGTTATCTCCTCTTGTTTATGTTGTTTATGTTAGTTATGTTGTTTTGTTGAAGGAAAGATTTGCTTGTAAAGAAAGTGTGTATGTAAATTGTTGTTGAAGAAAATAATGTGTAGTTTTATTTCTATGTTTTTCTGTTTTGTGTTTTTGTTTTGGGAGTGTCCAAGATCTCCTACTCTTGGGAGAGTAGGATGATCTTGGGGTGGAAGAAGCATGACAGCCTTGGGTGAGAGGCTCTCCTTAAGGAGAGTGATCTCAAGGGTGTCCTTTGTGACCCTTGCTGCATAGCCTTGTGTATGCATTTGGGGGTCATAAGGGGAGAGAAATGGCTTTGAGCCTTTGGGGGGCATAAGGTGGTTGGGATGAATTCTGATTGAGTATTTTGTGTTGCCATGAGGTGGCTTGTGATATATATTTTTTTTTGGCTGCAGTCTCCCCAATGGTACTTGGTCCACTTCCACCCATAGATTGATCTCCACAAATGTGGTGATAGTGTAGCTTGGGATGGGAAAGTGTATGTGTTGTGTGTTTTTCCCTATTGTTGTGTTGTATTGCCTGATTGTAACCCGTCTAGGTCTTGGTTCTCCTAGCTCGGGGGTGGCTTCTGGTAAGCCTAGGCTGGGAGGTGAGCATCCCATGGTCACAGTCCTAAAACTTTACTTGCAGGTGGCTTGGGGAAAAAGACTAGGAGTTGCAGATTTTGTGTTGCAGACTTCTATTTCAGATTTCTGATTTTTATTTAAATGCAGAAAAGAAGAAAGAAATGTAACCTTATGATTTGTAGCAAAAAGAAAAAGGAAGAGAAAGTGCATATGTAAATATAGGGCTTAAAATGATTCTGTTTCTATTTAAATAAATGTAATTTTTATTTTCTGTGTAAAAATTAGAGAAAGATGACTGTTTAGATTTCCTACCCATTTTCTTATTTGGGTTATTGTAACTATCATTCTGGAAAAACAATGTAAATTTCATTTTATGTTTTGATGTCTATAGTGTTTGTTGTAGTCTACATTTTAAATCTAGTCTATACTCTTGTTATTTACTGCAATATTAAAGGAAAGAAACAGAAAAAGAAAAATGCACTAGAATTCCTTATTTACTATTCACTAGTTTATTTACTGCATTAGTAAGGAAAATAAAAAGAAATGCAGTAGGGTTATTATTTACTTGCATAGTGTAAATTCTGTAATTTTATGACTGTTTTAAAAAGAAAAGAGAGAACTAGTATTGTTTTTATTTCTCACTATTAATTTGCACAATTTAGATTTCTGTTATTTTATGACTGAAAAAAAAGGGGGTAAACAGAATTTGTTTTATTTCTGTAGAAAATTTTAAATAAAAGGAAGAAGAAGAAAATAGATCTATTCTAAATGCTGTTAGAAAACAAAAAAAAAACAAAACAGAATGTAGATGTTTAAAATCTCAAAACGATATAAGGGTTTTTAACCCTATTACTTCAACATTTAGTCATATATATATTTCTATATGTATATAAGTATATATATTGAAAATATATACCTATATATATAGAAAATATATATATATAAGATACCCTGTATATGTATACCTCTGTAACAACGAAATTGAAAAGAAACAAAAACATGTATTCTGAATCCTGTGCATCTCTGTTACGAATCATATAAAATATAATGCAGAATAAACCCTTTTATCCTATATATATATTCTGCAATCTAAAGTCATGCTCTGTGGGTGCCTGTAGAAGAAAATATCTTCATATTCATAACTTATATTGTGCATATACATATATATATATATATATATATATATATATATATATATATATATATATATATATAAAATACACATTGATATTCAAAAATAAACACATCACATAAGCTATGCCCCACGAAATGTTTAAATGAAAAACAAAAAAATATAGTAATAATAATGCCGGCCGAACCACTGTGTGTAAACACAGTGGACGGCTCACGGGCCGCGCCACTGTGTTTACCCACAGTGGACGGCACGGCAGCCGAGCCACTGTGTGTAAACACAGTGGGCGGTGCTCGGGCCGCGGCACTGTGCTTACCCATAGTGGACGGCACGGAGGGTGTCGCCACTGTGTGTAAGCAGAGTGGACGGTCCGCGGCCGCCACTGTGCTTATACACAGTGGACGGCAACCGCCGTCACTGTGTATAAACACAGTGGCGACCGGGAAAGCCCCGCGCCACCTCCTCTCTGCGAAACCCTCCGTCGTGCCCTAGCTTTGCCGTACCTGCAACCTCCAAAACCACAAAAAAAAGGGGACACTCAATAAAATATAGACGTTTAATAAACCCTAACCCATTTCAGGTTAGGGTATAAAAGGATGAAAAATAAAATAGGTCAAGTGTAAATTATAAAAATGCAACCCTAACCCAATTTCGGGTTAGGGTTAGCAATATAAGAATTATATATATATATATATATATATATATATATATATATATATATATATATATATATATATATATATATATATATATATACAAATAAATGTATTTATATATATATATATATATATATAAGTAAGAGAATTAAATTAGAGCATCATAATTGATTTTTAAATTATAATGAGGGTTAGTATTTAAAAATATATATATATGATTTTATATATATATATATATATATATATAAGGAATTTAAATGGGGATTTTTAAACATTGATTTTAATATATATATATTTTGGGGGCAATTCAATAATGGGATTTTTTTTTTTATATATGACCATTTAGATTGGAGTTTTAAACTTGGTTTTAATATATGAAATGGGGTTAATTAATGATAGAATTATTATACGTCCATTTACTCCTTAGGAGATTTGAAATTTTAAAATAGTAAAATTTTAAAAAGGGATTTAAGAATGAAGGGGTTATCAAAATTGGAAACACCATACATTAACTCGATTAATTTAATTAATTAATCAATAGACTTCCCTCATTATATTTGGGGAATTAGGAAAATTTAAAAGGGGAATTTGTAGAACCAATTTTATGGACCATAAACCCTTGGGGGTAAGCTTGGGCCAAATTTAATTTAATCGACAAATTAAGAAGTTAGGGAAAATTAGAATTGGCTTTAGCTTATTGTCGGTTTTAGTGGGCGAACGACATTGTAGTAATTCGAACCCTCATCAGTTGGATGTATATAATAATTTCGCAGGTGTATCAATTAATCAATAGCATTATCCTTATATGGATTGGGAATGATTTAATACCTTAAGGTAACCAATTATTCCTTGATTTAATTAGCGACAACTTGTCTTAGGTAATTGAGCTAGCTAACTAATCGGCAATGCAAATTAATCTTCACCAATCAAGTCACTTGCTCGAGTTGGTTATTTAACTTAACCTTAGTAAGTAAGTTAATTACATCCTAGATAAGACAAAACTTTAAATACAGTCGTTATGTATTAGGATTTATTGTTTTTATTTCTCACTATTAATTTGCACAATTTAGATTTCTGTTATTTTATGACTGAAAAAAAAGGGGGTAAACAGAATTTGTTTTATTTCTGTAGAAAATTTTAAATAAAAGGAAGAAGAAGAAAATAGATCTATTCTAAATGCTGTTAGAAAAAAAAAAACAAAAAAAAACAGAATGTAGATGTTTAAAATCTCAAAACGATATAAGGGTTTTTAACCCTATTACTTCAACATTTAGTCATATATATATCTCTATATGTATATAAGTATATATATTGAAAATATATACCTATATATATAGAAAATATATATATATAAGATACCCTGTATATGTATACCTCTGTAACAACGAAATTAAAAAGAAACAAAAACATGTATTCTGAATCTTGTGCATCTCTGTTACGAATCATATAAAATATAATGCAGAATAAACCCTTTTATCCTATATATATATTCTGCAATCTAAAGTCATGCTCTGTGGGTGCCTGTAGAAGAAAATATCTTCATATTCATAACTTATATTGTGCATATATATATATATATATATATATAAAATACACATTGATATTCAAAAATAAACACATCACATAAGCTATGCCCCACGAAATGTTTAAATGAAAAACAAAAAAATATAGTAATAATAATGCCGGCCGAACCACTGTGTGTAAACACAGTGGACGGCTCACGGGCCGCGCCACTGTGTTTACCCACAGTGGACGGCACGGCAGCCGAGCCACTGTGTGTAAACACAGTGGGCGGTGCTTGGGCCGCGCCACTATGCTTACCCACAGTGGACGGCACGTAGGGTGCCGCCACTGTGTGTAAGCAGAGTGGATGGTCCGCGGCCGCCACTGTGCTTATACACAGTGGACGGCAACCGCCGTCACTGTGTATAAACACAGTGGCGACCGGGAGAGCCCCGCGCCGCCTCCTCTCTGCGAAACCCTCCGCCGTGCCCTAGCTTTGCCGTACCTGCAACCTCCAAAACCACAAAAAAAAGGGGACACTCAATAAAATATAGACATTTAATAAACCCTAACCCATTTCGGGTTAGGGTATAAAAGGATGAAAAATAAAATAGGTCATGTGTAAATTATAAAAATGCAACCCTAACCCAATTTCGGGTTAGGGTTAGCAATATAAGAATTATATATATATATATATACAAATAAATGTATATATATATATATATATATATATATATATATATATATATATATATATATATATATATAAGTAAGAGAATTAAATTAGAGCATCATAATTGATTTTTAAATTATAATGAGGGTTAGTATTTAAAAATATATATATATATGATTTTATATATATATATATATATATATATATATATATATATATATATATATATATATATATATATATATATATATATATATATATATATATATATATATATATATATATATATAAGGAATTTAAATGGGGATTTTTAAACATTGATTTTAATATATATATATTTTGGGGGCAATTCAATAATGGGATTTTTTTTTTTATATATGACCATTTAGATTGGAGTTTTAAACTTGGTTTTAATATATGAAATGGGGTTAATTAATGATAGAATTATTATACGTCCATTTACTCCTTAGGAGATTTGAAATTTTAAAATAGTAAAATTTTAAAAAGGGATTTAAGAATGAAGGGGTTATCAAAATTGGAAACACCATACATTAACTCGATTAATTTAATTAATTAATCAATAGACTTCCCTCATTATATTTGGGGAATTAGGAAAATTTAAAAGGGGAATTTGTAGAACCAATTTTATGGACCATAAACCCTTGGGGGTAAGCTTGGGCCAAATTTAATTTAATCGACAAATTAAGAAGTTAGGGAAAATTAGAATTGGCCTTAGCTTATTGTCGGTTTTAGTGGGCGAACGACATTGTAGTAATTCGAACCCTCATCAGTTGGATGTATATAATAATTTCGCAGGTGTATCAATTAATCAATAGCATTATCCTTATATGGATTGGGAATGATTTAATTAGCGACAACTTGTCTTAGGTAATTGAGCTAGCTAACTAATCGGCAATGCAAATTAATCTTCACCAATCAAGTCACTCGCTCGAGTTGGTTATTTAACTTAACCTTAGTAAGTAAGTTAATTACATCCTAGATAAGACAAAACTTTAAATACAGTCGTTATGTATTAGGATTTATAGCGAGTTCATGACGTCAAAAAAAAATTTGTTGTTCCGTTTTTGTGCCCTAAAGTTTGGGCACGACACTATCATAGTCCCCAAAAATGATTACATTTGAATTTAAAACATAAAAAAATGACTCAAATAGACTTGTGGTCACTTTATCCCTCAATTTAGACCATTGTGACCCTTATTGACTCAATTTGCTCTACCAAACCCTAGATGACAATTTGACCCAAACATGGACAAACTTGTCACACTCCTAGGACATTCAATTACAAAAGGACCCATAGTGTCTTATTACATTCCTTCTAGGCTAATGGGAAAATCATCTTGTTCTTGGTTCATGTCTTCATAGGTAGGTGCTCCTGCACCACCGAGACACTATTGGAAACATGGGACATTGATCTTAAATAGATGAAGTTTAATTATAGTGATGTTTTAAAGACTTTAAGACTTTTATTTCTATATATACATGTAGTTTTTGTTAACAAATTTTGATGCAATATATGTATTTTACTTCTTTATTTGGCATTGTTGTCAAAGGGGGACTAGAAATAGTTAAGAGTCAAAATTTTGTGTCTACTATTAAGGGGGAGTAATGATTTCATGGCATGTAATTTTTTAAAGGGGAGTGTATGTCATGTAGTCAATTTTTGTTGCACACTTGGTTGAGAAAATTTAATTTTTGTTGCACACTTGGTTGAGAAAATTTTCTTAAGTGTTGCCATCAATGCCAAAGTGGGAGATTGTTGGCATTTGATCATTTGTATTATATTACCGGTAATGTGTGTTTTCTTGATGCAACCGGTATATGTTTGTTGTGCATAGTGGTTAGATTTATGTATGATGACTATTTTTTATGTTCTCATTGATTGGCAACTATGTTTCTTTAAGTCATGTAAGTCCTACAGTTCAAGCGGCTAGACATAACCGGTAAAGTAGAAATGGTTTGTATCAGAACTAGTAAATGATAGACAATGTTACATTTTGATAACTGGTACATGAAAATAATGAAGATTGAGATGATGTGGTTTTGCAGTAGCATTGAAGACTATCAGATGAAGATATGTTTGTGACTGCACATATTGAATCGATCAGGTGAACAAGATTTGTTTGACATAATATATTAGTTGATGGGGACTTCACTGGTAATGATGAAAACACTCAGATCAGTAAAATGACACCGAATTGGATTTGTTATGTCAACGGTCGACATAAATAAAGCATGCAATGCAAGATTGTCTAAATGCATGGAACCTAGGAAATTGTAATAAGGTTATAAGCTAACCTTATGATAATTGTATTTGTGTGATGAGGTATGAAAAGATATTTATACATGAGATTGATAGTGTGATATGAGATGAGAGAATTGTGTATTTCTGATAGTGTGAAGATTAGAGAAGTTGAGAAATGAAGTCTTTGTAATGTTGTAATGTTCTGAAGTGGATCTTATCAGACACAAAAGGTGTTGTTCACCAAACCTGGTTAACCCAAATACACCAGCAATTGATCTATGAAATAGCCAATTTCAATCTATGAAAACTTCAGGGCTTAAACAACATAACAAGGATATGAATCCTTCTAATCTTTAGGCTCTGCAAAACCTAGTTGGGTATACCTTTGATGCATTTACTTAGACTCATTACACACATATGGCAGCATCAATAAATGCAGATAGATCTCATAAAAGGTTCAAAACAAGGAGGGTACTGCAGATAGGCTAAATCTACATTGACAACTCAACAGATTTGAATATGAGATAAGTGGAACAATTCCACAATAGAAAACAAAGAAAGATATTCTAATTTTGGATTTTAAAATCTCTGAGAATCCCCAAAATTGCAATACCAATGCCTTATCCAAGGGCAACAAATTCATACATCAAACTATAAATGAAAACTTCTACTACAAATCCATCTTCATCATTAAGTATTCCTACATTAATGTCTTACATAAATGCATTACTAAGCTCCTTCACAAAATCATCAAATCTTGAAAATATACTCCATTATTTATGATTAATTATAGAATTTAAATTCTTCCTTGAAGAATCCCTGCAAACAATCACAACAAACTCCTTGAGATGATGAATTTCAAACCTCATTGAGGATTTAATTTGAAACAAAGAAATATATATCTTAGAGAAAAATTTTGTGTGAATTTATGCATGCCTTACATACATAAGAACCTGCAACTAGAAACACCTACAATAAGAATTAAACTCCATTACTGAAAGAAAATCACTACATTGTACAAACTTGGAAGAACTCAGAACTGGAAACCAAGATTATAGAGCCTTTCTCCAAAAAACATGAAACCCTTACAAATGAGAAGAAATGGGAATATGAAGGAAAGGGAAAGACCAGAATGCATCAGAACATGCCAAGTGTCCTTTTTTCCCTAACTGCAAAAATATATCCTTTTCTTCCCATGTAAACTGCTCTCAAAATATCTCATTTTTTTGAAACAAACTGTATGACTGGTTTCCTTGTCTCGAGAGTTTTCTGATCATATATAATATGTCTATGTTTGGGCAAAAAATAACCCCTCGGTGAAATAATCTCTCAATGTGCACCATCATTTAAATTTTTCAATTTTACACTATAGTTTCAATTATGCATTTAAATTTGATTTTTCACTTGATTTTTTATCTGGTGCCCTACCATGTGGCAGCTTGTGATTCACTCATGGCACCACCTGGAATGAAACCTCACCTATCTGCCACTTGTCTGCCTCTTCATCGCTTTGCACACTGCCATCTGGATCACCACATCATCAGTTGCTACTCCACGATGGTAACCAGCGAGCATCTTGGCCTTGCGGAATGATGACCATCGTCAATCTCCTTTGAACTTGCTCGCTCATTAACGTTGGTCGCTGATCCACAGGGCTTAACCAACAAGCATCTTCTCCTTATGACATGGTGACCACCATCTGATCACCTCGAACCTGCTCATCAGTTAACTCATCCATTCTCTGCAAAATTTGCATGCCTTGAGACCTGTACACAAGTGGGGTCCATCTGGTCGCCAACTAGCCTCCTCACCTCAGGATTCATGCACGTGCACGTGTTTTCCACTGGGCACCTAGCCGACACCTTGCATCAATATCCTTCATGGCTTTGACACTATGTTATGGTGGAGCTTTAGTTTTAAATACAAAAATTTACTCTCGCCTAGCCAATGTGGGATAATGCCTTATGCCTAGGAATACATTTTCTGAGAGTTTTTCCTAAGATTTTTAATGGTTGCCAATGAAATTCGCCTGGAAGTTTCTTTTCCTTTCTTGCTTAGTGCATGGGAGGAAAGGATGGTTATAAACCTGCTACTATTATTTGCTTTGAGTTTAAATGCCCTTCCAACAACATTCTGCACCATCTCTAACTACATGTATTTGGGGGTTTTCTAGGGTTGTAATGGTTGATATTCTTATTCTGTTATCATGGAGTAGATATATTCTGCAGGTTGTATCTTAGTTTCAGGTCACATATGTAAGGCATATATGTAGTGTAGTAGATTGTCTTCAGACATTTCTTCAATTTCAATAAATTCAGTCTTCAAGGAAGTTTGGGTTTATCTTCTCAAAGTGAGAGTGTAATTCATGTTCTTAGGCATCCTTTATAGAAGGGATTTAAATTGTATGAGCAAAAATTAGGGATTTAGGTTAATTTTTGGATTATGTATGATCCTTTGATGAATTTAGAATGTGTTAATGCCAGACATTAATACATGGAAATCTTTTCTTTAAATTTGATATGCAGCTTGGATTCCATCTGTAGTTATTTATATTGACTCTATGCCCAAGATGAGGCACTGATCTATTACAACTAGAGGCCATTTACATCATTTTAAAAATCAAATCAGAATATAATATTTTTTCTTTCTATTTTGTGGTAATGTTCCACCTATCTCAAGCTCCAATGTAGTTGAGAGTCAATGTGAATGTAGCTAGTTTGCAGTACTTTCCTTATTGTTGAGCTATGTTTGAGATTTCTGCTTTAATGGTGATGTTGTTTGTGAAGTTTAGACTATATTTTGAAGTGCATCATAGTTAAACCCACCTAGGCCTTGCAGAGCCTGAAGAGAAGAAGGATTAAATATCATTGTTAAGTTGGTCCAGTTAGTCTTTTGAAATCATAGTTGAGGTTGGCTACCTTTCAAAATTTGGTTGCAAATTATACTGGTTGTTGATTTTGTTGTTCAGCATAAAAAGGAGCCAACAGGTGTTATACTAAGATCATTTGTACTTGTTGACTTCCTAATAGTTGCAGTGAGAAAATTCGTTTACAAGGTCACTCCTAATAGGGTGCAGTCAGATCCTAATAGTTCTAATCATTATATCCTCTTACCAGGTGACACATTAACTTGTGTTTGAAAATCCCAATAACTTGGGTAGCTCCTAGCAGGGATGGTCCTCATAGGCCTTATTGTATAACTGTTAACCATGCTTAGACACTTTTAACAGGGTGTGCCCCTAACCGAGTGTTGTAGACCTTAACCGGTCAGATATCTATACTGCAGATAGTGGATCTTATGGGTACTAACTCCCATCGTGGTTTTTCCCATTTGGGTTTTCCACATATAAACTCTTGTGTCATGTGGTTTATGCTTTGTGTGGTGATTGCATATTTGGTGTTATTTCTTACATGCCTATTGAGTTTTAAATTGGTGAAATTGATATTCAAATTTCTATTGTTTTTACTATCACTGATTCACCCCCCCTCTCAGTGCCTTATAAGTTCATCATCATGAATTTTCTTCTTAGAGGTAAGTGATAGAGATATCACTTTAGGTGCTAGTTTCACTAATTTCAATTCTTCCTCTTATTTCTCCTTTTCCTTTACCGGTGGTGTCTATGTATCAACTGTTTGAGTGATTACCGGTGGCTCTTGCTTAGTCTATTTTTCTTCTCCTCTCTTTGGTTTCTGTTCCTGTTGTTTAGTCATCTAAACTCCTTCATCCTATATATCCTTAGTACCAGTTGTATCAATTTCTCTATCATCATTAGGAATTTCAAATGTCTCAATTTGTACATTTACTAGTTCTATCTTTCCTTCTTCATCTACTAGTTGGTTTCCCATAACAAACTCATCAAGTGTAAAATCACTGATATCAACATTGTTTGGAATATCTTTTTCCTTAAACTTCTCTAGTTGTTCTTCTTCCTCATCAGGTATCAAACCTAGTAACTTCTTCAATATCTACTTAGTTTCCATATGAACTGATTGGGTCTCACCAATTAACAGTCTTGTCAATGTTAATCATATGAGGATCCAGTTAAACCTGAGAGGGGGAGGGGTGAATCAGTACTAAGACCAATTAAAACTTTAACTCAAAATCAAACTTATTTCAGCTTATCTTAGATCTGAAACCATATAACAAATATCTCAACTTTTGTAATCAGATCTAATAACCTCTTTATCAGATTTGCTTAACACATTTATCAAGTCATTTACCACTACTTTAACCACAAAAATAATCATATAAAATTGATCAATTAGCAACTCATTAACCTTATGAATAAGATCAAATACTTTCTCAAACAACTTCTTATCAGTACTGATAACCTCTGATAAACTTCTTATAAAACATCATAACCGGTGTCTCAGAAATAACACATGAAATAAAATATAAACAAGAACATCACATGAAAAACATTCCACACATGAACACCATAAGTTTTTGATGTGGAAAACCAAATAGGGAAAAAACTACGATGGGAGTTGGCACCCATAAATATTTGTACTCTTTTGAAGCATGTTGTGTTAGGAGCCTAGCCTTGTTAGAAGCTTACAATACGCTCGATTAAAATAAGACCCTGTTAGGAGTCACCCGGTTAGGGGATTTTCCTTGCAACTCGATTAGGAGCTTGATGATATGTTAGGACCAACCTCATGAGAGTATTTAACACTCTTTTGAGAGCTGCCTTATTAGGGGACTTAAATGATTAAGGCCTATTAGAACCTACCTGGTCAAGGGATTTAACCTGTTACAACTGTTAGGAAACAACAGTAAGAAAATGATCTGTTACTTGCACTTTTCTGCTTGCTTCATCAGATCTAGTTATACACAACACTCTACAACTCTCAGGAAGATTTCACACTTCACTTGGATGACATAACACATTCTCTAAGACCACCGACACAATAAACATCAATGTTATCAACCTAAATAGCCATCTCAACTAGGTCGGCCACAAAACCTAATTACATCACAAAAGATCATCGTAGATAGCTATCTAGATCATTACAATAAATTAAAATGCAATATCAATTGTTGATTGATCATAACTCATGAAGGAAATCCAATCTGTATCCTCAAAACACTCTACTAAGCATTTTGGTGATTTCCATGAAAATCTTACTTGAATCGTGGCAAAATAGCTATTAAATCTTTCACGCAGGTTGTGGTGTGTTACCAACTTTAAGTAGACTCATTGTCGATCACCATCATAATAGAAATCATTACTAGTTTGATGATTTCTTCACCGGTCCTTAAACCCTACTAAAACCTTAGCAAAAGTTCATCAGAAATTTGAAACACGCCTTTTGGTAATCATCACACATTCTAGTTTTGATTATAAACACCTTTTCATGATATAGGTTCACCATCCAAACCAAAAATCACCAATCATTGCCAATCAATCGATCCAGTCAAAACAATTATGCTTTACCAGTTAAAGTCATATTTCATAGACTTTAGTTCACTGTCGGTAAATCCTGTCTTGTGGTAAACCAAATCACTTAGATGATAAAATATAACATCAGGAACATCAAGAACATCAGTTGCTAACAATAAAAAAACAAATAACTAATCATGTCATTTATTCATAGAATCTCAATCTCTTCCAGTCATCCAACTTCAACTGCATGACTCGATCTACATTAGTTATGCCAAATGCCAACAATATCCCCCTTTAGTATTGATGGCAACACTAATCAGATATACAATCAGAGTCCCTGATCACATCTCTTTCAGTTCTCCTTTTTTCATCTCCCCCTAAGACAATGCTTGACTCAATCTAATCTTTAACTTCTCACATGTCTGCCATATCTAATTTCTATTCATTTCTTCTACTTGTTTGACAACAATGCCAAAGATGTAAATGCATTATTTTTCTTCAATTCCGTTGTCGCCTCTTGCATCATCTCTACTACATAAATTAGAAAAACTATAACAAAGCATTAAATCAAAATTTTACATCGGACTTGCTTCTAAAAGAAGTATCTTGTACCTTCATCAATCCTTAGTGAAAAATAAACATGAAATCCACATGATTGATGGATCTCAATCATTTTAGTTCTTCTGGTGTAGGGGTCTAACCCCTAGTTTACCTCTAAGAAACTCAAAGGTAGCCTTCAACAAGGGCTTAGTAAAGATACTAGCTAACTGATATTTACTCCACATATTCCATCTTCACCTACTTATCTTGAACTCTTTCCCTTAAGAAGTGATAGTTCATTTCAATGTACTTGGTTCTAACATGAAGTACAAGATTCTTAGAAATGTTGATTGCACTTGTATTATCACAATAGATAGTCACCGGTTATGAAATATCTATCTTGAATCCTTCTAGGACATGTCTCATCCATATTTCCTATGTGTAATTCATGGATGAAACTAGATACTCAGCTTCAGCTGTAGATTCAGAAACACAAGTTTGTTTCTTGCTCATCTGTGCCACTAATCTTCCTCCAAGTAGAAAATCTCCACCAATTGTGCTTTTCTGATCATCAACACTACCTACCCAATCAACATTAGTAAAGACATCTAAAGTAAAATCACCTTTATAAGGATACCATAAACCATAGTCTACTGTGCCTTTGAGATACCGAAAAATTCTCTTCATAGCCACCATGTGACTTTCTTTAGGCTCTTTTTGAAATCTAGCAACTAATCCAATAGCATGAGCAATATCTGGTCTACTATGGACAACATAATGTAGCTTGCCAATCATAGATCTGTACTCTTTTTCACTAATAGTAGGGGAATCATCTTCCTTTGATAACTTGCAACCAGTCACCATCGAGGTCCCTATCGGTTTGCAGTCTTCCATGTCGAAAGTCTTCAACACCTCTTTGACATACTTGGCGTGACAAAAAAAGATACCATCATCCAGTTGTTGAACCTGTAAGACAATAAAGAACTTAATTTCTGTGATTAGAGACATTTCAAATTCCTTTTTCATTATATCAGCAAATTCCATACGCATATCATCAATAAACACTTTTGCTATCAGCATATTGTCTCCGTCAATCTTCAAATAAATGTTGTTGTCCTCACTGGTACGATGGAATCCAATCTTGATCAAATGTGCATGTAATCTCTCATACCATGCTCTTGGTGCCTGCTTAAGACCATACAAAGCTTTGTGCAATTTACACACCATGTGTTTATCATCAGTCAAGGAAAATCCATTTGGTTGTTCAATGTATACTTCTTCTAGAATCCCATTCAGAAAAGCTGACTTGACATCCATTTGGTAGACTTTGAATCCTTTATATGCATCAAATGCCAGTAGCATCCTTATAGCTTCTAATATAGCAACAGGTGCAAATGTTTCACCATAATCCTCTCCTTCCTCTTGAGCATACCCTTTGTAGACTAACCTTTCCTTGTTTCTTACAATCCTTCCTTCATCCAATTTATTCCCGAAGACCCATATTGTTCCAATTACATTTTTATCCTCCGATCTAGGAACAAGTGACCATGTCTGATTCTTCTTAATTTGATCTAATTCTTCATTCATTACTTTAACCCAATCATCATCCTTTAGTGCTTCCTTAACTATCTTGGGTTCAATTGTAGATATCAAACATGAATTCTCTCTCATCTTTCTCTTGGTTTGCACACCTCCATTCTTATCACCAATTATATGCTCTTGTGAATGATTCAATCTAACATATCTAGGTATTTCCTATACCAGTTTTGTATCTTCTTCATCAAGTTCTTCATCTTCCTCCTCACTATCATCTCTTACTGGTTGAGCACCTAGTTCAACATTTGCTGAATCTTCATTATTCTTTACTTCCAATTCAATGATCACAAACTTTTCCTTATTATCATCCTTTTTAGATTCAAATTTGCTTGAACCTTTAGACTTATCAGATAAATCTATTAGGATTCCTAAAGATACTGAAAGGGGTGGTGAATTAGTATCTGACCGGTAATAATATTTTCTTAACTTATAACATGAAAAGCATATTAAAACTGTGTACCGGTAAACCAGAAATAATGCAGCAAATAAGAATAACAACCACAACATGAAAAACACACCATAACACAATGTTTTAATGAGAAAGCCTAGTGTGGGAAAAACTCGGTGGGATTTGTGACCCACAATATTCACTTACTGGCCAATAAGAGAATATTACTACTACAACAGGGGCTTGCACATGCAGGAAGGCCAAGTGCCTAGAGCTCACTGCTCAATTACAAAGGAAGTCACACTGACTTACAAAAATGGATTATACTAATCCAATGTTTGTACTACTTTAGATTAGCATCTGCTATGCCAGATTCAGTACTGGTTTAAGCTCTACTTCATACATAAACCCTTATCTAATAATTGATATAATAGGTCTGCTACCTTCTATTCATATTTCGCGTCCTACCTCTTACAAAATGATCTACAATGATCACATACATATATGAGTCATATTACAATCCACCATGTCAGCTTACGAAATATTTTATAATTAATTACAAAATACATTAACACAAAATTGTTGTCAACTAGGGTGTCGATGTTCTTTTTGGTGCCAATGTTCTGTGTAATAACCCACCTTCATTTCCTATTTCATGCAATAACCCACCAAAATTGATCCAACAAAAATTGAGTATTATTTTTTTTTTTCATTATGTTTTATTCAATTGCATACTCTGGGCATCCATCCAATTAGGATTAGGCATTCATCCATTCAGGATGAGCTTCTAACCATACGAGTTAGTCAATTGTCCACACGGGACGTAAAATTCCATCTATCCAATACGGGATAGGCATCTACCCATACGGGGTAGGCATCCATCCAAACGGGATAGGAGATGCTCTGGCCAGAGACTTAGACTCATCGGGACCATTCGGGTCCTGAGCCACTCACTAAGTACTACATTCTTCTAACAAGAATGCACCGAGGTCGCCGTCCTTAGGAGTAATTAAAAATAACACAAGCTTGAATTCCGCCTCGGAATTTGGCTTAAAGCCTCGGGAAGTCAAGCGAATCCATACGGGATTCCTTTCGAGTATGCATTGAATTAAATAGATTATCTTATTTTTCATTTAGGATGCTTACTCAACCAAGCCTAGACCCCACCCACGAACGCCTGAGTATGAGGGACAACTCCATCCCAAGACTGCCTACATACCCGCTTCGGCACGGGATCAAGGCGTAAAGTATGTAGTTCTATTTTCTAATCTATGGTTTGATGTAAACTGATTTGTGGGTACGCAACCCTTTCTAGGGTCAGTGTCCCAGACAGTTTCTCTGCGGTTGCTACCCACGATGGTAGCACTTAAGCGAAGGCTCAAGATGGCCTATTGCTTGTGGCCTAAACAAAATAACTAGATCCTAATACTTATCATGAGCATCACCCAATTGCAAAACGCCAATATCCCTTCGAGATGAATTAAATAAATAAAGAAAGTAAATTTCATGAGGGTATTTAACTTGACCATCCTAAAAAAGGGGGGGGTTTACTATGGTGTATCTCAATGGATGTGAAATTCATTTAAAAGTTATCTTATTAAATTATCAATCCAAGAGGGATTACCTGCCCCTTGGATTTTTAACCTCCAAATGTCCCTTATTACTCCCCGATGATTTATAGGGACGATGCCACAGACGTCGTTAATGCAGCTTTATTAGGCGTTAAGTGCAGTAGTTCAACACGACGGCATTACCCGTAAGCGTGACCCAGAGGCACCATATATACCGAACGCTGCTAGTTTTGGTTTTCCAACTTCCTTTGTTTAGTTTTCTAACTACGAATAACAAAATGAAAGCGTAATTAATTGAAGTAACTACTTGAAGTGTAATTTGCATAACAAATGAAACTTGCATAATAGTAATTGCATGAAAGATATAATTATTCTATAAATAATTCACATGCTATGAATCCAAAATAACAATTAAATTTAAGCATTTGTATTAAATACCAATCAAGTATCCCAACGATTCTTAATGGGTTGAGTAACTTAATTTTAAAAGAATATAGTCTATGATTTTAAAACTTACTAAGGCAATTTAATTATGAGCTTGCTACATATTAGCCCAATTTTTCTAAGTCGATATACAATATCTTATAGCTTACACAAAAAAAGAATTCATTATTCTTAAATGCCATTTCTATCAACTAAAATAAATTTTTTTTTAAAAAAAAAAAAAATTAATTAAATAACAAGGGATATTAATTTACATATATAAAAAAAATTTCCAATTTAAAATGTCAATTTACAAATTTAAAAAGGGAAGAGAAAACTTTTAAATTAAATACATATATTACTTGGTAGTGATAGGGTGCGGGGTGGGGACCACGGGTCCCATCACCCCTGCGGCCCTGCATGCGCAAGTCCACAGAGGTGAGGGGACCCCCGGGCCCCCCATACTTTGTGACAGTTACTACGTAACCGTCCATGCACCTTTGCCGACGTCCAATTAGTGCGAAAACGCCATGCGTTACAGGGTGTTGGGAGATTTTTCTAACGTTCGATATGATTTCTTTCTTTTTGGTTATTTATTTATATATATATATATATGTATATAAATATATATATGTTATAATATTATTATTATCATTTTTCTTATACAGGAGTATTATAAATTTTTTTTAAAATTATTGAAGATTACTCAGAGCAGGGTAATAATAGGTAATTAACAATGTTGCAGATTAATTTCAGGGACAAAATGAAGCAGTAACCAGAGGGATTTTTCCATTTCTTTTGTTTTCTACACAGGGAGATTCATTCACAGATAAAGAGATAGTTTATTTCTTTTTCATTCCTTTTGTTTTTCACACAGGGAAATTCTTTCACAGAGAAAGGAATAGTTTATATCTTTTTCTTTCATTTCTTTTGTTTCCTACACAGGGAAATTCATTCACAGATAAAGAAGTAAATTTGTTTGTACACATAGGGAGATCTGTTCACAGAGAAGGGAGATGATTTATTTATACACACAGGGAGATTTGTTCACAGAGAAAAGAGAAAATTGTTTGTACACACAGGGAGATCTAATTTTTATCAAAAATAAACTGAAAACAATGAATCTAATTTTCATCAAGTGACTCTATTCTCCTAAACCATTTAATCTACTCCTTTCAAAACTGAAACTAATTTCTTATTAAGATTTTAAACAATGAATCTCATTCTCTACAAAATCTGAAACTAATTTCCTATCAAGAATTTAAATAATGAATCCCATTTTCTACAAAATCTGAAACTAATTTCTTATCAAGAATTTAAACAATGAATCTCATTCTCTACAAAATCTGAAACTAATTTCTTATCAACAATGAATTTCATTCTCTACAAAATCTGAAACTAATTTCTTATCAAGAATTTAAACAATGAATCAAACAATTTAATCTACTTTTTATCAAACATTTTAATCTAATTCTTATCAAAATCTGAAAACTAATTTCACAAATGAATTTCATTTTCATAAAATAATTTAATCTAATCTAATCTACAACAAGAATAAGATGCACAAAACTAAGCTTGAAGGAACCTGGGTGCTTGCAAAATGGTGTAGAGTCTTCCTTGATCCTCCAAATTGAAGAGAAATCCTCCCAACAAAATCTTGGCTGCCAATGAAAATGGACTACAAAGGAGAATTTAACTTGCAGAATTTCTTATGGAATAGCCAACACTCATTTTGAAACTTGTACCTATTTTATAAAAGAAATTTCAAATTCCCACTACCTAATTTTTTAATTGAAAAAAAAGAGATTCTCTCCCAATTTGGCCTCCATGCAAATTGATTAGGCTTAGTGGGAGGAGTTACATGCAAGGAGGTGGAGAAGCCTCTAGAAGCTTCTTATTCCTCCTACAACATGTGCCTTAATTTGGGTGAGGGAAATTAAATAACAAATTAAAATATATATGTATTTTCCATGTGTGTGTGTGGTTTATCATTTTTATTCCCTTACAATATTCATTCAATAGTTTATCCAAGGAAATATAATAGAGTTTTGTATTTAAATCAAAAAGGTGATAAAGGAGGGTTGTGACATTCTGTATGCGGGTGTAGAGTATGTCGGTGTTAGTGCTGGTGTCTATTTGACGGTATCACATGATTGCAAGGTTTCCATCAATGAAAATACCTTCAATCACCTACAATATCTCATTGGAGTGTGCATTTGCCAACAATCTCCCCCTTTGGCATTGATGGCAACACTCATGAGAAAAATTCAAGAATGTATCCAAAAATTGAAGTCCAAAAATATGTGCTCCCCCTGAGAAGATAATCTTTACTTCCTTCTGACCATTTTTCTCATCATACTACTCCCCCTTTGACATCAATGACAAAGGCTGTCATTCACTGTCAATGGAGTCCTACCTAGATTCTTGTAATTGGTGGGTTACAATCTGAAAAATATCTATCAAAATCAGATTTAAACCATTACTGAATGTTTTTTTGTCTTTTATTGCCTCTTGTGTTCTCTGCATTGTACCAGTGAGTATGTGCATTTTCTCTTCCAGTGTCTTAAGTCTGGGAACTAGAGCCTTAGATATTTCTTTTCTCAATGAAATGAGGTAATCTAGCTTGGGACCAAGTCTACATTTGAAGTCCTTTGCTTTATCCTTTATTCTCTCTTTGTCCTTCTCAAACTGCTTGATTTTCTCTTCTTGCTCTGCAACCTTCTTCTCTATCTCCAAAAATGAATCGGATGTACCTATCAGATTATCAGCAATATTGTTAATCTTATCTTGTGCTTTGCTAATTTTCTTGTCTAGATCCTCTATTAGAATGTTTGTTTTACAAGTGTCTCTGTACAGTTTCTTGAAGTCAAGAATTACCTCTCCAAGTTTTGGTAATAATGTTTCCATTTTTTCTTTGTTCTTCTTCACAATTTCCTCAAAGAATTTCTCCCTTTCTTTAATCATTCTCTCCTTAAATGTATCCTCATTTATTTTATCAATAGTCAATATGTTGTCGGTGATGAACTTAGACAATGTGTCTAGTTGACCTAAAGAATCTTTGTTATCTACAATACACTTTGGTGCTATCAATTTAAGAATGGGAATTGTATCATCAATAGCCTTATAGGCTTGTGCATTTCACTCTGTGATCTTCTTTATTGAATCCAATAAGACCTCTATTACATTTGTAGGTCTGAATTCTGCCATAGAAGTACCAGATGTCTAACCAACTATCTTTACAAAAGCCATGCTACCAGTTGTAGTAATCACTTTACTTGATTCGACCTTTGGTGGTCAGTCTGTGTTTACATTTCTACAAACAAAGGTTTAGGCTTTTTAGTTTTGGCCGGTGGCACTATCTCTGTCTGAACTTGTGTTTGAACCTACACCTATTCTAGTTTCTCTATTTGTGTCTCAGAAGGTTTCTCTAAGATTTCAACTGTCAGTTTCTCAAATGTAGTCTCAGTTTGTACCTCTGTACTTTCCTTAGCCGGTTCTTCTGATGGTTTTTCAGTTGTATCTACCGGTTTATCAGTGGTACCCTCTATTGGTTTCTCTATAGGTGTTTCTATGCTTATCTCAACTTCTATAGCCAGTGACTCAGTAGTCACACCTATCTTCTTGTCCTCAGTGGTTTCTCTATCAACCACAACATTTACTTCTTGAGTGTCTATATTTACAGTATACAATACTTTAGACTCAGGATTTGTATCCTCTAATGGAGTCTCCATACTCTCTGTGGCCGGTTGACTATCAGTAGTATCTACCAGTGGAGTATCTAAAGGAGGTGAGGTACATTATTAGTTATTTTAAGGCTTGGAGGACCACCTACCTTACCTTTCCCCTTATCCCTGTCCTTTTGGTATACTTTAATAGTCTTTGGTCTAAGTAATTCTTCCTATTTTTTATTTTCTACAAAAAATATATCCCATGCATCTGTTGTTTCCTCAGAGACTTCAATTACTCTACCTCCCATCAGTGCTACATGCCGGTGAGTAGTGGAGAATACTATCTGGTTTGCTTCATTGATAAGTTTATCTATTTCACTAGTTGAGTTGACTGGATGTACTGCAAGAAATTTTTCAATCTTGATTTTCTTGTCCATCTCAATGATAGCTAACCTTCTAGCTTCTAATCTCCTATATAGATCATTTGGCATTTCATCAACAATTTGCATAAAAAATTTCTTATAAATATGCAAGTGTAAAATTACACTATTCTCTATGGTTTCCTTGTCATCTGCTAATAGTGTGTTCTATATTTTGCTGATGTTCTTCAACTTACCATCCTCTGTATTTTCACTAAGAAGTTTGTCTAGTGGAGAAATATTATGTTTTACCTTCTTTTTCGTAGGAGTCATTTTCTTTACTGGAGGCCTAACTGCCTGTTGTTTTTGTCTAGTTCTCCTGGGTGTAGGTGAGGGTACCAGTGAGGGTTTTCTTTTCCTTTCTACCCTTTTAAATACTATTGGCATATCACTCTTAGAAGAAATTCCAATCAGTGAAAGATGAGCTTTAGGTTGAAGTGTTTCCAACTCACTTTCACTTATACCAGTTTTCTTCAAAACATCTTCTTTAATTTCTTTAGCCTGTCAGGTTCCTTTCCATACTATTGCTTCAACTTTCTTAACCCTTTTCCTAGACTGAATTCCACTTTTTATTGTTTCAGCATTTCCAAAAACTTTCTCAGTAGGTTCCTTGGGTGCTTCAAGGAGGGCTTTTGCATAAGTTTCAATAATATTGTCATCTGTCTCATAGCCCATTTCAGTTACCTAGATAGTTCTAGGGACAATTGCCTCCATCCAGATTTCATCCTTTTTTATTACAAAACAATTTTCTTTCTGATATTTGTCCACAATAGCTTGTGAAAATCTTATTCTGGTTTTCATTCGAGCCTTTAATGCTTGAAAGTTTTCTCCCATGTTGTTTAGTAGATCCAATAGTTGTTTTCCTACTGGAATGTCAATACCAAAATTTCTTGCACCAATACCAAGCACTTGTTTAGTTATGTACACCATCAGATAAACAAGTAGATTTCCAAATCTAAATGTTCCTTTCTTATCTCCTTTAATTTTCCCTAGATTGTCTATCAATTCATCTTTGAGCCATTCACATACATCTATTCTAGCATTATTGTTGACCATGTCATATGCACTTTTGATACATAGGCTAGAAACTAAGTTCAACCTATTTGCATGTGTAGCTTTATAACCTAAGATCATACTGATAATTCTGATATTTATGTCCTTTACATCATTTACCCTTAGAGACCTTTTGTTGAATGTTGCACTGGTTAAATCCATCACTATGTCATTTGAGACTCTCTTTGTTTTGTCAGGTCTACTACCAGTGGAAGGTAACCCTGTTACTGCCTTAATGAATTTCTTTGTGATTTTATGGATTGAATCCAACCAGAAGAATTCACCATGAACTCTACTTAACACAATCCTTATAATATCCTTGGGAAAATCTGGGACACTAAGGATTTCAGTAAAACCTAGGGTTTCCACCATCTTATGTTCCAGCTTGATATTTCTAGATTCATTACAAATCACAGTGCTATACATATTTTTGATTTCATCATCACCTAATTCCTCTATATGACAATGTATATACATCCTAGGGTCTTCAGCATATACTACTCCCTTAGGAATTTGAGAAAATGGACCTATGCTATCATCTTTCTTCGCAATTTCAGGAACTAGTTTGAAAATGGGTCTAGGGTGCTTAATAACTTCAACAACAGTAGGGTTTGCAATAAATTCAGGAGTGGATGAATATGCCATGATTATAAATACCTCAATCTTCCTTTAGGATGAATGCTTTGATGAACTGCTTCACTTTTTCGCTAAGGATGCCTTCACACGGGAATTTTCACGCTCTCGAAGGTTTGAATGCTTGATGAATGAAAAAGGAGCCAAAATAGTTTCTTTATAATGTTATTTTCTCCAACTACCACATTTAATGCTCACCGGTTAAGTCACAACTTAACTTATTTGTTGGTATAGAAGTAATTTCAACTTCTCACCATCAATCAAGGGAATAATAGCATGTTTTTCATTTTGCTGCTAAACCCCCAAAAGGATTTTCCTTCAGTTAGATGAAGAGTCTCCTGCCGGTGGAGTGATACTCTGTTCTACTGGTGGAGGGTTATTCCCTTCAACTTTTTGATCTGACTTTTCTGATCCATTGTTTTGAGAATTCTTTCTTTACCTCTTCAACCTTTTCTTTACCTTTCAAACTAGGACCTTTGTTATTTGCTGGTGGGGACTTGCTTCTACAAAATTTTGCAATATGTCCAATCTTGTTAAAAGCATAACAAGTCACATTGTTTTTCTAAATAGCTTTCCCATATCCTATGCTAGTATGTGTTCTGCATTGATTAGATAAGTGTCCAAATCTTCCACAAACATAACATCTTACATTCATTCTGCAATTTTCTGAGTTATGACCAACTTTGTTGCATTTAGAACATTGACTGGTGGGTGTATTAGTGTTTTGATAATTTCTAGATCTACAGTGATTTTCTCTATGACCATACTTGTTACAGTTAAAGCATTTCCCATTGAATTTGTAAACATTAGGTTGTCTTACTGGTTTTCTATGATCATGATTATTTGTAGTACCGGAGCCTTCACTAGTTTCAAAGCCAAGGCCATTTGTATCACCATTAGGTTTCTGATTCTTCAGCATGTCACCAAGTTCTTCTGAACTTTTCTTGAATTTCTCCTTGTGTTGATTTGTAGTAGTCAGTTCATTCTCCAAGATTCTTTTCTATCTCATAAGTTCAGTTCTGTCATTTTGTGTATGCATCAGATCTATTTTTAACGTATCATTTTCATGACTGAGTCTTGTGTTTTAATTTCCAGCATCATTTAGTCTTCGAACCAAGTCTTCTTCATTTTTCTTTCTATCTTCAATTTCTTTACAAAATCTCATTTTGCAAGGTTGCCATCTTGCATCTCATTCTTTGTTGTACTGCTTTCTTGTCTTAGCTTGTTTACCAAATCATTAAGAGTTTCCTTTTCATCTTCCTCTTTTTGCATCTTCTCACAAAGTTCTCTTCTTTTATTCCTTGATATAGTGTAATTTTCTTGAAGTGCTTGAATGATATCTTGAGTAGCCTTCATATCATCCTCAAGTTTGATATTCTTCACCTTTTTTGCATCATAGTTTGAAAGAGTTGTTTCCAATTGCTTTCTCAAGTTTTCCATCTCTACCGGTGTCAAGATCTTCCTCAAGCTGTTAGGCTTCTGAAAATAGAGGACCAGGATCTGATACCAATTCTTAGGATTCCCAAAGATACTGAGAGGGGGGGGTGAATCAGTATCTAACCAGTAATAATATTTTCTTAACTTATAACATGAAAAGCATATTAAAACTATGTACCGGTAAAATAGAAATAATGCAGCAAATAAGAATAACAACCACAACATGAAAAACACACCATAACACAATATTTTAACGAGGAAACCCAGTGTGGGAAAAACCTCGGTGGGATTTGTGACCCCCAATATTCACTTACTGGCCAATAAGAGAATATTACTACTATAACAGGGGCCTGCACATGCAGGAAGGCCAAGTGCCTAGAGCTCACTGCTCAATTACAATGGACAGTGACTTACAAAAATGGATTATACTAATCCAATGTTTGTACTACTTCAGATTAGCATCTGCAATGCTAGATTCAGTATCGGTTTAAGCTCTCCTATATACATAAACCCTTATCTAATAATTCGCATAATAGGTCTGCTACCTTCTATTCATATTTTGCATCCTACCTCTTACAAAATGATCTACAATGATCTCATACATATCTAAGTCATATTACAATCCGCCATGTCAGCTTACAAAAGATTTTACAATTAATTACAAAATACATTAACACAAAATTATTGGCAGCCAGGGTGTCGGTGTTCTGTATGCCGGTGTAGAGTCTGTCGGTGTCGGTGTCGGTGTCGATGTCTACCTATCAGTATCACATGATTGTAAGGTTGCCATCAATGAAAATACCTTCAATCACCTACAATATCTCATTGGAGTGTGCATTTGCCAACAAAATCATCAACTTTTACATTAGCACTTTCAACAATTTTCTTAGTTCTCTTATTTTAACATTTATATGCTTTACTCTTAGAAGAGTAACCAATAAAAAATCCCTCATCAGATTTTGCATCAAACTTCTCAATGTAGTTATCTCTCTTGATAAAACATTGACTTCCAAAGATTTTAAAATAACTAACACAAGTAATTTTTCCATACCATAGCTCATAGGGTGTTTATTGTTACCTCTTTTTACCAGTACCCGATTTAGAGTGTATACAATAGTACTGACTTTTTCTCTCCAAAATATTTTGCATACATTACCCTGTAATAACATGGTTCTTGCAGCTTTAACTATTGTTCTGTTCATCCTTTATGCTATGCAGTGATAACTTTAAGAAACCCCCCCTCAAAGAAAGATATAAGATATTGGCAAATTTTTATTTATTTTGTATAAAAATAATACTTTTTATTGGTGAATCTTTCATTTTTGAAAAGAAAAATATTAATTTTAATGGCGATTTTTTTTACATCAAATTGTGTTGGTAGAAAATCTTGGCGAATCTTAGAAAATAATACAATTATGCATTAATTACTATTGGAAATAATTTCATTTAAAAAAATAATTTCTTATAGAAAAGTAGAGGCCTAAGGTGGAATCATTAATGAATTTAAAGGGTAAACACTACTTTATTTAGTTACTGCCATTAATTTAAATTAATCTAGTACAATATCCCTCTTTGTATTTTGTCAAATAAAATGTACTTAAAATTTGTAATACTCATGGGGCCGAAAAAAAATTTTAGACCATTGATTTCCATTGAGGCCAACAATTGAAAACCAAGTCAACCTCCATGAGCATTACAACTTGTAGGTACAATTTACCTCATGGAATGCAATGATGGTCATTAGATTATATTTTAAATCAATGGTGGCAACTAAAGATTTTTGGCAGAACCCTAAAGTAACTAATAATAATGATGCATTATTGGCGAATTAATTTAATTTTTTACAATAAATTATAAAATTTTGGCAAATCTGATCCAACCATGTATCAAATATTTTGGTGAATCTTTGAGTTCAAAAATTTAACAAAATAAATTCTCTGGCGATTTAAATAAAGATTGAAATAATTTTTTGTAAAAATGTGGCTATTTAGGTCACCTTAAAACTTGAACTATTAGCCAAATTTTAATTTCCAAATTTTAAAGAATAGTCAATTGGCGAATATTGGCCACTAAAAAAATCACTGATGCTATGCCATTCTGTTTTGGTTTCCTTGGAGCAAACATCTATCTCTTTATACCATGTTCATCACAATGCTTAACAAATTCATCAAATGTGAAATCACCTCCTTGGTCTAATCTTAAACACTTCAAGTTCTTACCAGTTTCCTTCTTAACTAGAGCTTCAAATGATTTAAATTTATTAAATGCTTCTTATTTCTCTCTCAAAAATGTTACCCCACATCATTTTAGAATAGTCATCGACAAAGATCATGAAATACCTATCACCATAATAACTCTTTGTTCTCATAGGGCCACCTAGATCAGTATGTACCAAATCTAAAACATTCTTAGAAATACCATTCTTTCTCTTGAAAGAAATAGAGGTCATCTTACCAATTTGACAATCTTTGCATATCACACTATCTAGTTTGACAAGTTGGGGTAATCCTCTTACAATACTTGACTTGCTTATCTTAATAATATTATCAAAATTAATATGACAACATCTTTTATGCCACAACCAACTCTCTTCCATTCTTGCAACCAGACAATTATTAACATTACTATTCAAATGGAATAAGTTATCTCTAGTTTGTTTCCCTGATAGCAATCAGTTCACCATTACCTCCAATAATTCTATAGACTCCACTCTTAAACTCAAGCAAATAAAATTTATCATTGAGCTAACCAACACTTAAAATATTATGCTTAAGACCATCAATGCAAAATACATAATCAACATTACTCTTTCCATTTAAAGAGATTGAACCTTTACCTTTCACCATGCAAGGAGATTTGTTCCCAAATCTAACAACACCTCCATCAAATTCATTAGGGGTTATGAGCTTAATTTTGTCTTTGGTCATGTGGTGTGAGTATCCACTATCTATAATCTATTCATCACTATTATCCATATGAGATACTAGTCCCTTTTTATCCGACAGTTCCTCCTTCACAGGTACAAACACAATTTCTTTATTGTCATCTTCTTCTTCCAACTCCTCAACGGTCACACCTTCATCTACTGCAACATAACAATTTTTCTTGCCCTTTCCTTTGAATCTTCTAAACTTTTCTTTCTTATCGGTGTTAGGGAAGCTAGTAGAAATATGACCACTTGTATTACAAGAGAAACACTTCAAAGGTAGCTTTCCTCTATACTTATTAGTGCCTCTTGGAAATCTCTTTGCTAACAATGCTTCAATTTCCATCACTTGATCTTCACTACTTTTGTTTCCCTGGTTGCTTCCATGACTTGTCTTGCACTCATGATTTTGACATATATCTTTTCCTTTTCTAGCAAATGAACTGATAACAGAAACTTTAAAGGTTTAAAGGTAGATTCAGTAGATTTTGTCACACTATTGTCAAAACTATTTACCTCAAAAGTTGTAATCTTAGCAATCAATGAATCAATAGTTACCTTATCCTTTGAAATAGATCTAAGTTCTTGGATTGCTGATACTCTTATAACATACTGAGGTTGAAGAGTTTTGAGCATTTTACTTACTATTGTATCATCTTCTATTTTTCCTCTAGCACTCTTAATGCCACCAACAACTTCTTTTAATCTTTGACCATTCTGTCCAATATTTTCTCCTTCAAGCATTCTCATGTCATCGAACTTCCTCTCAAGTTTTCCTCCTTATCTCTTTGAACATTCTCATCTCCTCCATAGATTGTCTCTAACTTTTCCCAAACTTCACCTGCAATTTCCAATCCTTGAACATCAATATATTCTGAATCTAATAAAGTACTTACAATAGCTTCTAGTGCTTGCATGTTATCTTGTTGTTATCTGAGTTCATCTGGTGTCAAGGGAGTAGTGGTAGGAGAAACATATGATGTTTCAACTTGCTTCCAATATTGTGCACCAAGACCTTTGATGTAGATCTTCATTTTGTCTTTCCAAATATTGTAGTTATCCTTGTTGAACTTGGGACCCTCTTTCTTCATCATCTTGAATTCCTTAGAATATTTTCCTCAAGCGATTAGGCTTTCTGCACACAGAGGATTAAGTTATAATACCAATTGTTAATCCTATAAGGATCCGGTTAGTACTAAGAGGGGGAGGTGATTTAGTACTAAGAGCAATCAAAACTTTATCTCAAAATCAAACTTATTTCAACTTATCTCAAATATAAAACCATATAACAACTATCTGAACTTCTTTAATCAAATATAATAACCTATTTAACAGATTTGCTTAAAACATTAATCAAATCATTTACCAATACTTTCACCACCAAAATAATCATATGAACTTTATCAATTACGAACTCATTAACCTTATCAATAAGATAAAATACTTTCTTGAACAACTTAACCTCTGATAAAATTTTGATTAAACATCATAATAGGTGTCTCAAAAATAATGTGTGAAATGAAATATAAACAAGAGCATCACATGAAAAACATTCAACACATGAACACCATAAGTTTTTGACATGAAAACCCAAATAGGGAAAAAACCATAGTGGGAGTTGGCACGCACAAATATTTGTACTCTTTTTAAGTACGTTATGTTCGGAGCTTAGCCTTGTTAGAAGCTTACAATATGCCCGATTAAGAGGAGACCCTATTAGGAGTCACCTGGTTAGGGGATTTGCCTTGCAACTTGATTAGGAGCTTGATGATCTGTTAGAATCAACCTTGTGAGAGGATTTAATACTCTTTTGAGAGCCTCCCCATTAGGGGACTTAAATGATTAAGGCTTGGTAGAACCTACCCAGTCAAGGGATTTAACCTACTGCAACTGTTAGGGAACAACAGTAAGAAAATGATCTATTACTTTCAGTTCTCTACTTGCTTGATCAGATCTAGTTATACACAACACTTTGCAACTCTCAGGTAGATTTCACACTTCACTTTGATGGCTTAACACATTCTCTAAGACCACCGACACAATAAACATCAACTGTGTCAACCTAAATAGCCATCTCAACTAGGATGGCCACAAAACCTAATTACATCATGAATTTACAATAAGATCACAAAACATCATCGTAGATTGCTATCCAAATAATTACAACAAATTACAATGCAATATCAATCATTGATTGATAATAACTCATCATGGAAATCTAACCTATATCCTCAAAACACTCTAGTAAGAATTTCACTCATTTCCAAGAAAATATTCCTTGAATCGTGCCAAATTATCTATTAAAAATTTCATGTAGTTTGTGTTGTGTTACCAAATTTAAGTAGATTCATTTTCGATCACCTTCATAACATAAATCATTATTGGTTTGATGATTTCTTCCCCTGTCCTTAACCCCTACTAAAACCTTGGCAAAAATTCATCAGAAATTTGAAACATGCCTTCCAATAATCATCACAAGTTTCAATTCCAATTATAAACACCTTTCCATGATACAATTTCACCATCCAAACCACAAATCACCAATCATCACTAATCGACCAATCCAATCAAAACATTTTTTCTTGACTCGTTAAAGCCTATTTTACATACTTTAGTTCATTGCAAGTAAACCCTGTCTTCCGGTAAACCAAATCACTTAGATGATAAAACAAAACATCAGGAACATTAGTTGCTAGCAATGACAACACAAATAATTGATCATGTTATCTATTCATAGAATCTCAATCTCTTCCAGTCATCCAACTTCAAGGAGATGACCTGATCTGCATCAGTTATGCCAAATGCCAACAATCAACCTTTTTCTTGGATCTAAAAGATGATTTAGCCTTTTCAAGAATTTCATCTATCTCCTCCTTTGTGGCTTGAGGTTGCAAGTTTTAAGAATAAATTCATTTTATTCTCTATCTTGTTTTATGGTTATCTGCCATCTAGCATCGAGCTTATCATACAAATAATTTGAAATCTTCCCTTGCAATTCAATTAGGGCTTTACTATATTTATTCATCATAAAAAATATTGCATCCTTTATCTTCCTTTGTTCATCCTCACTAAAATTATCATAGTATTAATCCAAACCCTTAAGAACTCCATATTCCTTAATATGCATTAACAACTTTTCAAAAATTGTAAGTTTAGTTGCCGGTTTTTTGATGGATTTGATAGTAGATTCTCCTACAGCCTTTAACTTTTTTCCACTAGCTCTCAGAGATTTCTTCTCTCCTTTTGATTTAGTTTCTTCTTGATCGTCAACTATTGGTCTCTTTGCTTGCTCATTTTTCCTCTTCCTATAAACTTCTTTCACCTTGAGTGCTTTAGGTGCAAGGGGCTCATTGACTTGATGTTTTCTCTTGAATTGTATTTTAGAAGTCTTCTCCTTTGCCTCTGTAGGTTTCTCCCTCACCACTGTACTCCTTGTTTGTCTACCAGTGGTGGTACTGGTTGGGGCACTAGATGCTCCTACTTGTTTAGCTTCATATTTTTCTCTATCCTCTGCTATTACCTCCTTGGTAAAACCTTTTTGTTCAACAAACTACTCAACTTCCTTTCTTACTTTCTTAGCAATTACCAGTCTATCAAGCTTAGAATGCACCTCAATGGATTTCTCCTTATAAGTACCAAATCTCTCAGTAGTAGTATCTACCAGTTGTGCAAGCAAGTGTTCAACATAAGCAACCAAAAGATCTTCTTCAACTTCATAGCCCATACGCATCACCCAAGTTGTCCTGGGATCAACTTCCTCCATCTGACATGTGTCTGTGTCAACCAAAAAATAGATGGTATTCCAATATCTACTAATATCTTGTGTTGGTATCCTCTCTTGCATGCATCTTTTTTTGAAAATATTTGAAATAACCCCAAGCAATCTTACCAAAATCATTACCCAACATCCTGATGTTGTTCTTCATCTGTAACAATGTTGGTGTGTCCTTAGACCACTGAACATCACTGATACCAAGAAAGTAATTATGAAAATAGAAGAACAATCCAATTATCAGTTGTCCAAATTTAAAATTCAATCTTTTGTCTTTCTTGATGGATTCAAGATTGAGCACCAATTGACTTCTCAATGCTTCAAACAAATTATAATCAATGTTTTCTTTGATCATCCAATAAGCATTATGGATGGCTGCAGTAGGGATGTTGTTCATCCTGCTAGAGTGATATACTCGATATCCTATGACCATTGAAGAAAAATTTATTCTGGGATCATCGATCTCATTAACAGTCATAGATCTTCCCTCCCATCATGACTTGGTCAACTTTTCAACATCATTCTTAGGAACTGATCTAAGTACTAGAACTTCACCGGTGGAACACAATCTAGTTACTACATGAATCACTTCCTTAGTGATCTTATGTTGTCGATCAAGCCACATAAACTAGTCATGCACATGACTCAAAACATATCTCACAAGATCGTCACCAAAATCATCAATAGAATTCAGTGCATGGTGAAAACCTTATCGGTAACCATCCTATACTATCCTTTCAATACTCCATCCTTGTTACACATTACCCTATATTGATCAAATATAGCAAAAATTCCAAGATCTTCCAACTTACAGTGAATGTATGATCTAATATCCTCTACATGTAAAACTCCATATGGGACTTCGGATAGGGATCCGATGGGATAAATTTCAATGGATTTAAAAGGGTGCCTCTTAAACTCTAGATGAGGCCTAACTGTAACATCTACTAGACGTGGTGCATCTATCTTTAGAGATTCAGACTTACAAACATATAACAAGATTTGTTGCATAAATACCTTTCAACACTTACACAACTAGGGTTTAAGGACTAAGAATGCACTTTCACCGATTACCGATCATAGATCACTCCAAATCTTCTATTAATCTGATCAAATTGTGCTCACACAAGCTCTTTCTGCTTTCTTCACTCTTCAGGTGCTCTCAAGAATGCAAAGTGACAAATGATATTCAAAAAGTCCTTTTATTTTGTCAATACCCACTGCATTAAATGTTATTCTTAGTTGTATAAACAAAAAAACCCTAAAACACCATTCAATATACTATTGGTTCTCATATCACATAAAACCTACTGGTTTGATGACAAAATCACTTCAAAACATCATAAACCATCAAGATATGCAGATTTATCTTACCGCATGCCATATAAGGGGGGTTCGGAAATGAATCTAACATTAAGCTCCCCCTAAGCCTTTTAACAACTTAGTTTATTGGTGATGAGTTCTCCACACTAGGTGAAGAATTAGGATCTTATGATGGTTTCTCATCACTATTATTTTTCCAGATTTTGTTCATCTCTTCTTTGGTCTCTTCCACATCAACTTTCTTCTTCCCTTTCTAGTCAGCAAACTCATTTACCGGTTGACTCATTTTAGCTCTGCAAAACTTTGCAAGGTGTCCCAATTTGTGACAATGAAAACATGCCATAACAGATACTCTTTGGGGTCCAACATTGCCTCTAGTAGTCCTTCTTCTACAATTCATAGCTACATGACCATAGTTATGACAGATTATGCAAATCACATTCATTCTCTTTTCCATCTCATAGGGATTATACCGATTAGCATAGGGTCTCTGCCAATTTGCATTTCTCCAGTCATTAAAAGTTCTTTTCCAATCTCTACCAAACCTATGATTCATGTAGGGTGTCAGATTATTTTCTCCATACCTGCATTCAATAGCTCTATGTTCATTATTGGTTAATAGATTTATCTTTCACATAATTTAATTCTTTACCTTCTGCATGCCCATAAACGAAAGACAAAACACACCAACAGTTGGATAACTGCTTAAATAGTTAGCCTTTGCATACAGGTACAACTCCCTAAGAATGATTTTCAATAATATTAGGTTACAACAATTTCTATGTACACTTTTACCAAGGAGAATTTATTTGTCAAAACAAAATGAATGCCACAAATATTTTTAAGCACAATTTTTTTAAAAAAACTCACAGAATTTCATTCCTTTAATCGACAAGACAAACATTTCTAAAGTTTTTCTTTTTGCACATTCACATACATTGCATCAGAAAGATGACAAATTCTACAGTTGAATCAAATCTTCATAGAGATTCACACTTCAATTCATAAATACACATATTTAAGAGATGGAATATGTTGTAATTTCCATCACAGATCAAATTGTCTTTCCTTTAGAATACATAGCACTACAAAAATATAAAGCTTATGTCTTATCTCAACTAAAAAAAATTGGGCCATTTACAAGGCTTATAAAAGAGTATATATAGCCACCAGGCCATGATAGTTCGTTACAATTAAAACCAGAGTAAAATGCCTAACTATCCTCGAGAGTCAAAGAAGTCTATCCCTATAACTAAAAAGCAACTACCAAAATAGGAAAAGTGGCATAATCCACAAGAAACGACTATGTGATCAAGCTTCGGTAGTCAATGTGGCATCCACCCAATTTGATGGATATCTTATATGAATTAAATTTTGGGTCACTCCATTACATATCACACGATTAACCATAATTACTTGCCATAATTCAAAATTGAAATCGCAAACTTCTCAGAATATTCCCTTTCCTGCCATCATTTTCTCTCCATGATACACACACAACTTTTGAATGAGGCCTCAGATTATGAATTTTGAACATTGAACCTTGAACCAAAAGGTTCAAGGGTTCAAGTTCAACTCTGAGAAGAAACATAGAACACAACCCAAAACAATCTTCACAGCATAAAAAAAACAAAAGAGAATGAATGAGAAAAGATAAGACTAACGCACAACTAACTTTGAACCTTGAACCTTGAACCTTGAACCAAAAGGTTCAAAGGTTCAAGTTCAATCTGAACTTTCAACAATAGCCCTCACCTTTTACCATGAAACAAAGCCGCAAAGATAACTAACTTTAAAGTGGACGTTGAAATTGAACTTTGAACTAAGGAAAGGTTCAATCACTTAAGTTAAAAGGAAGGAAACACACAACCGAAAAGGAAAATAATAATTAAAGGATGAATTTTGAATTGCAACTAAAAAAAAAAGGGGGGACTAACATTGGCTCTGACTAGGGACCAAGGCATGAGCCCCAGGATCTCTTGTTTCGAAAACAAGCCTTTAATCAAAAAGGATCAAAGGAAAACAAAACATAACCAAAACAACTAACTAATCACAACAAAACTTTATGTACAAGACTTGCAGGGGACTCCTGCTTACAATTGATATAATTTCAAATCCTTCTCATTATAAGATAGGGAAAGAACAATACCATCCTGATATGCAAGTTTGAATGAATTAGGCCCTTTTACCTCATGAATTAAGAATGGTCCTTTCCACTATCCCAAAGTAAAACTTGATCACGCTACATGAATTCATGTGGCCTGGCTCTCCTGCCAAATATTTTCTTGGCCTGCATCTGATGTTTTGTAATCTCATCAACCAATTTATCTCTTTCTTCTTCAATCCTCATTAAATGAATAATTCTCTTTTCCAGAGAATCTTGAAAATATGCATCCTCAATAACTATTTGTAGCTTTGAAGTTGCAAGTTCCAAGGGAAGTGATAATTGAGCTCCCATTCCATACACTAGTTCAAAAGGTGACATTCATATGGCTCTTTTTGGAGATGTACGATCCGCGCAGAGAGCCTCATACAACTTCTTGTGCCAATCTTTGAAGTTTTCACTCACCAACTTCTTCATAATGTTTATGAGATTTGTATTGCTTGCATCCACCTAGCCATTACCCTATGGGTAATAATCAAAAGAGTGAGCAAGAGAAATCCCATGATCATAACAAAACATTGAGATCTTAGTAGAAGAGACATTGGTGGTGTTATCAGCCACAATCTTCTGAGGGACCCCAAAACAAACCAAAATATTTTCTTTAAGAAAATTGCAAACTACCTCAGAAGTTGTCTTCCGCACCGAATGACTTCAACCCATTTGGTGAAGTAATCAGTGGCACTTAATATGTGCATATTTCCAACACTTTAAGTATGTGACAATTGACCTATAAAATCTAAATCCCACTGTTTAAATGGTTCATCAATAACTACGGATCTGAGAGGAAATGGTGCAAGTTGTGGCTTCCCAATGAATAACTTGCACTTTTCACACTTAGCTACCCAAGCATAAGTGTCTTTGAACATACCGGGCCAATAATAACAATTTCTCAATATTTTATAAGTAGTTAGTGTTGATGAAAAATGACCACCACAGGCTTCATCATGAAAAGTTTTCAACAGTGACTCTTGAAGTGACTTATCTACGCAGCGCAGGAAAGTCCCATCCAACCCCTTCTTGTACTGCACATCATCAAAAATGACATATTTAAAAGCATTTAATCTTAGGTTCCATTTTTTTCTCAGAGAGAGGTGCACTGGACAATCTCCATAAGTCGGGTAATATGCAATGTCTGCAAACCAAGTGTCTTGAAGTTTGACAAATAAGACTAAAGGCAGTTCCTCATTCACATCACTCTTGCTTTCTGCAATTAATTTACACAAGCCTTTCCCTCTCACCAATTTAGTTGGCTTGATGTCTAGATTGAACTCCTGTATCTTAGACACCCATAAGGCTCTATTGTTCATCCCGATATCCTATTGTGTTAGAATGCTCTTAACAATAGAGTGTGGTACATACACTATCACATGAGACTGAAGAATATAATACCTAAATTGTTTTATAGCTTTCACAAAAACAATGCTTGTTTCTCCATTAGTGAATATTTTAATTCATGTTTTTTGAGAGGAACAATCATGAAGGATATTGGAACTTCTTCATTTTATTCATTCTTTTGTAACAAAATTCCTGACACGTTATGTTCTGAGCCATAACAATAGATAATAAAAGATTTTTTAAAATCCGAATTAACAAGGGTAGGTTCTTGCGCTATAGCTTCTTTTATTGCTTGAAATGCCTTCTTCTCTTCATCACTCCACTTGAATACCTACTTTTCACTCATCAGGTTCACAATGTATCTAGTGGTTTCTGTAAAATCTTCTCAGAAAATTCACCTGTCCAAAGAAGGACCTGACTACATTTCTATTAGATGGTAGACTTAGCTACTGAATTGCCTTTACCCTTTCAAGGTTCACTTTGACACCCTCTTTGTAAATGATATGACCAAGTAATTCACCTTCAATAATCCTGAACACTGACTTCTTTGGATTCAAAGACACTCCATGCTCCTGACATCTCTGCAATACTTGCCTTAAGTCTCCTAGGTGATGCTTTCTCCTCTTCGAAAAGATAGGTAAATCATCAGGGTATATAAAAATTATTTTATCTTTTAGATGGCCAAAATACAAGTCCATATCCCTTTGAAAGGTTACTGCAACATTTATTAGACCAAACGACATCCTGTTATATGCGAAGGTACCCAATTGAGTGATGAAAGTTGTTTTTTGTTGGTCCTTTTCGGAGATGCTAATCAGGTTATAACCAGAAAAGCCATCAATCATAGACATCATTTATGAACCCGAAACCATTTGAATAATATGATCCATACTAGGCAATGGATCTTTCAGGCTAGCTTGATTCAAATTCCTAAAATCCACACAAATTCTTATCTCTTTGTTTTTCTTACGAACTGGGACTATGTTGGTTATCCAAGTGGAATGATGAATAGGATATATGATTCTAGACTTCAACATTTTGTGTACCTCGTTAAAGATAGCTTCAGCAACTCTGAGATTAAAATTTCTTAATTTATGCCAAAAAGGACTTGTTCCAGGCTTCAAAGGAATATGGTGTTTAAAATTTCCTTCCTTGAATTTTTTCAGGTCATCATAGCACTAGGAAAAAACATCTTTGTATTCTAGCATGAGACCTATGAACCTTTCCTTCTCTACAGGTGTGCAACATTTTCCTAGATTAACATACTTAGGATCGTCCTCAGTTCCAATATTAACTCTTTCATAACCACCAACATCCTGAACTACAGGAATTTGCTCATCCTTCTTCTTGCTATAGGTGTCATGATGAACAAAAAGATGTTCTAAGGAGACAAACCCTTTGGGAATCTTATTTCCTTTTACTTGTATTAATTCATCATTTATATCTTAACCTAGTTCCGGAGAAAACTCCTTGCACTCAGCTTCTGATCCTTCAAAGAAAGTAGTAGTGAACATTTCTATGCAATGCAAAAAGTTCTTGATCTTCTTGTCATTTTCAAAGACCTGCCAAAATTTTGAATTATTAAGTACACTCAGTCGATATATCAATTCCACTCAGTAGGTATCATCCGTGAACTCAGGATGAGGAACCAAAAGGGAAATCGATACTGCCAAGGAATTAGATTTAGAGTTTTGTTCTCTAGGAATGGCTTCAATAGATAAAGCATCGAAACCTTCAATATCATCCTACACTCTATTCTGGTAGTGTCTCAACCTCTCATTTTTTACATTGAACAACCCTTTAACTTTTTTCACAATCAACTCCGCATCTCCCTTGACTTGCAACAAATTCAATTCTAGTTTCTTTGCTTCAACTAATCCCAACAACAGGGCCTCATTCTTGGTAGTATTATTTGTGTTCTTGAACTCCAAGTTGAAATAGAAAGGAATATGTTTTCCAGAGGGAGGAATAAGAACCACCCCTACTCCAAAACCAAACAATAAATAGCTGCCATCAAACTCCATCACCCATAATTCATCAGGTGCCCTTAGGTGGGATAAATTTTTTGCAACTTCATTGTCAGATAAGATCATTTAATTGCCAAATTCGCATTCATGATACAATATTTGTGCCTTTGGATCATCAGAAAGGAAAATGACAAACTTAGATTTGGGCTCGGTTTGAAAAATGACCTATTGTTTCCCTATGAGAATGGTGGCCTAAGACCAGTCCATCTTAATCTTACCCCCTAGGTCTCTACAAAATGTATGACTTAACAACATTCCATAACTTGCAGGAATGTTAGCTATCAAAATGGTTAACTTAATTCTTTTATCTAGATGAGCAACAAGGACCACTTGAGCATCTTTGATCTGTCCTAACAAGGGTATTTGTTTGGAGTCCATTGAGTAACACCTACCAAAGGTTTTTGTTAAGGATAATCCCAAGGCCTTGGCTACTACAGATGACATGATATTATCTGAGACACCTGATTCTATAATACAATTATTCAGTTTATGACCATTTATGACCAAGGATATATAAAAAGGCCCAGGTTTTGATTCAAGGACAGACAACATATCATCAGCTTGATGGGCAACTATTATAGGGGAAACTTCATGGGAAGTAGAACGAGTTGACACATCTCCTTGGGAGGACAATGTAGCATTAGCTAATTGTTGTATCATATCAGCTTGTACATGTGCATTATTTCCTTTCACAAACTTAGCCAACCTATCAAGTTATTTAAGGTTTGATTTAAGATATTCTACTAGTGTAATTTAAATTTGAGAGGATTTACAAAATTCAACAAGATCAAAATAACTCTCTATGTTTGTAGGTTTTAGCAATTGAATCTCTTGAGGCCTTAAATCATTATTATGTGAACAAGAAAAGATCTCTTTACCTTTAAAATTTCCAGCAAAAGATGAAGGAGCACCTTGAGACTTAACATTTTGTTGATTTGTCATCAGCACAACACATGAAGGATCCTCCAAGGTAACCTAAATGTCACCTTCTCTTTCTGAATTAGACTCATACTCTAGGAAGTGGATTTCAAAGTCATCAAGCTTCTTGAAAGATTCTTCTTCACTCGATTCACTTCCATCATGGTGATCAGTAAGATGAAAAATACACCATCTATGGGAAAGAATTTCCATCATGGTCATTGATAAGATGAAAAATACACATGTTAGCTTTTGGTGGAGGCACCTCAATAGCTAGCCTTTGTTGTGTGGGAAGTAATTGTAGTGCTTTACCTTTGGTTCCTACTGACTGATTTGGAAATCTCCTCGAGATATCTTGATAGGTCTGTGGATAAGTAGTATTGGATTTAGGCAATTGTCTCTTGAGTGTTATGACATCATTCATCAACCTCTGAATCATAAGGTTTGATGAAGTTATTGAGGTTGATACATGCAAGCCAATAGTTTGAACTTCCCTCTTGCACTTTCATGTAGTGATTAAATCATCCTCCAATTCTATAGCTAAAGTCTTGGCAGCTCCTAAATTTTGCACACTCTATCTATGGGTCAAAAAACTTATTTTGAAGGAATTTTGTTAATAAAGAAACACTTCAAGTTATCATCAGAGGGCCTTTGAGTGGTCAGGATATTATGGACTATTTTATCAAACTTAGCCACAAAATCTCTCATTGTTTCAGGGATCTCCTTTTTCAATTTTGCTAATTGAGCCAAAAGTGAGTGGTCATCCTCAACTAATTTAAATATAGCTTCAAATTTTGTCTTGAGATCTTGCCAATTTGTAATATCACCATTAGGTAAATGGTAAAACCAATTTGCGGCAACTTCAATCAATGTTTGAACAAATAATCTTACAACCACAACTTCATGATGGATTGCTAACACACCACAAGCCACATTAAATGCATTCAAATGTTCATCAGTCGTGACCTTCCCATCACCACTAAACTTGGGTAAATGATCTCTTGATCCTTTCGGTAAGGGATTTAAATTTGCTCCAAGAGCAAGTGGCCCTATAGCTAGACCCAAAGGGTTGTTACCAGCCATGGGTAAAACAATATTCAAAGGTGTGGGATTGATTACAGTAGGAAGGAAAATATCATGCAAAGTTAAGGCATGACCAAGGGAAGATACAGGTAAAATAGGAGACAAGTTTGGAGGTCTACTTCTTGCTCTTCCTCTAGGTGTAAAGAAAGCGAAAAAATTCAAATTTTGTATTCTTGAAATACAGAATAAAACACTCCTTCACACCTCTAGGACCCTACATATCTTCTTCACTCCAACCTATTTACAAAATGTCCCTTCAATATGCACATAGGATGAATACTTAATTTAATCACAAGACAACCCTATGAACCTCATGATTGTATTTAATCTACTATTCAACTCCCGAGAAAAGTTGCCAAAAACCGATTGATTAATAGATTTGTCTTTCACACAATTTAATACTTTAACTTTTGCATGCCCATAAATGAAAGACAAAACACACCAATAGTTGGATAACTACTTAAACAGTTAAACTTTGTATATGGGTACAACTCCTCAAGAATGATTTTCAATAAGCTTAGGTTACAACAATTCTATGCACACTTTTTATTTAAGCATTCATTTGTCAACACAAAATGAATACGGAAAATATTTTTAAGCATAATTTTTAAAAAAATCTCACAGACTTTCATTCCTTTAATCAACAAGACAAACGTTTTGAAAGTTTTTCTTTTTGCACATTCACATACACTGCATAAGAAAGATGACAAATTTCACAATTGAATCAAATCTTCATAGAGATTCACACTTCAATTCATAAATACATAGATTTAAAAGATGGAATATGCTGCAATTTCATTCATAGGTCAAATTGTCTTTCCTTCAGAATACATAGCATTGGAAAAATATAAATCTTATGTCCTATCTCAACCAATTTTTTTTGGGCCATTTACAAGGCTTGTAACAAAGTATATATAGCCACCAAGACATGATAGTTTGTTACAATTAAAACCAGAGTAAAATTCCTAACTCTCCCCGAGAGTCAAAGAAGTCTATCCCTATAACTAAAAAGCAACTATTAAAATAGGAAAAGTGACATAAGCCATGAGCAATGACTATGTGATCAAGCTCTAACAATCAATGTGGCATCCACCTGATTTGATGGATATCCGACATGCATTTAATTTCAGGTCACTCCATTACATGTCACATGAATTACCATTATTACTTGACATAATTAGAAACTGAAATCCCGAACTTCCCGAAATATTCCCTTTCCCACTGTCATTTTCCCTCCATGATATGTGCACCACTTATGAATGAGGCCTCAGATTATGAATTTCGAACATTGAACCTTGAACCAAAAGGATCAAGTGTTCAAGTTCAACTCTCAAAAGAAACATAGAACACAACCCAAAACAGTCTTCACAACTAACTTTGAACCTTGAACCTTGAACCAAAAGGTTCAAAGGTTCAAGTTCAACATGAAATTTCAACAATAGTGCTCACCTTTTACCATGAAATAAATCCACCAAGACAACTAACTTTAAAGTGGACATTGAACTTGAACTTTGAACTAAGACAAGGTTCAATCACTTAAGTTCAATGGAAGGAAACACACAATTGAAAAGGAAAATAATAATTAAAGGATGACTTTTGAATTGAAACTAAAAAAAAAGATGGGACTTAGGCCCATACATGTAGCAAGTGTAACAATATCCATTAAAGTTTTTGGGTTTGTATCCTTGATAGGTATTAGGTCTATAACTATTAACAATATTGGATCTACAAACATTAACAGTATGTCCTGGCTTATGACAATTAAAGCATACTAGTTTGTAGGGTTTCTTACTGGTGGATTTCTAGATCTTAGTTGCATATTTACCTTCTTCAATGTTGTCCTTTGTACCTAAAGGTTCACCTTTCTTAAAAGTAGTGTAACTCAAGCCATGTGTATCTCCATTCATCTTTTGTGATTGAATTAGTTCATCAAGCATAGTAGAACTTTTGTTAAACTTTGCAAGTGTTTCATTAGCATCAACAAGTTCCTTTGTAAGATCTTCATTCTTTTTCATCGGGCTTTCTCTTAGAGACATTTCCATGTCTAGATCAGCCTTTATTTATTCTTTTTCTTCTTGTTCCTCATGAAGATGAGCATACAGGGTTCCAACCTCCCGGTTCAACTTAAGGATCTCATGTTATTTTTCTCTGATCTTGTCTTTTGTTGTCCTCCTTTCTTCAATCTCTTGGCTCATCCTTATGGTTAGTGCTTGCAACTCTCTCCTCGGGTTTGCCTTCTCGTCATTCAATTTTTCAACTTGAGTAACCAATGCATTCGTGTTTGCTTCATCAGAAGAATTATTTTTTAGTAAAATCCATCAATTGTTCTGCAAGCTCTCTTCTCTTAGCAAGTGAGGCTTTATATTTTCCTTTCAATGTATCTAGGGTTTCCTCATCTTTTGGAAGCTGGTTAGACATCTCTCTATAACTCATATCCACCATGTCTACCTTAGGAATATTTCCCAAGTGGTTAATGTGTGTGTGAAAAAGTGGTCTATAAGCTACAAACACAACATTTCAATTAAGTCATTATATGTATGGTTAGTAATCAATAAGTAATAAACCATAACAAAGCGACTAATTGTCTTCTAAAAGATGTGAGTATAAGATTGCTCTCAAATTTTTATAAGAAATACCAGTGAATAGACTACACCAAGACAAAGGATTTAATCTATATGATATTTAACTATATGGATGCAAGATGGATGAATAATTCAAGCAAATAATCAATTCAAGCAATAATGGATGTAAAATGGATGAGTAAAATGGATGCAAATAATCTAAAAAGAACAATAATCTTCAATGACTCCAAAGCAAAATTAGTGTGATAATAATCTCCAAGCATGTTCTGAAAAATATCTGGAGTAAATTGGAATGAGAGCTGAAGACTGAATTTATAGAGAATTACCAAGAGAAAAGCTCAATTTAGGATTAATTGAAAATAATTGAGAAATCGGGTTTAGTTAACCTTGAGATAGATTCCAATTATAGTTTAATTGAAATGCATTCAAATTAGAAGTCCAATTTGCATTGGAAAATAATAATAAATTAATTCCATGCATTTGTGATAAAAATAGATAATTCTTTTATTTATGCAAAAAGAGTCTTTTCAATGTAACTGAACTTCTTTTTCTGAAAAGCTTTGAGTTCCAATTTTAGAGAATAATTCAATAATTCAATTTAATTGCTTTTTTGATTTCAAGTTCTAAATTTAGAAAAAGAAATAATATCTCAAGTTTGATTTCTCTCTCAATTCAATTCTTTTTGTTTAATTTCAATTCAACTCTTGTTTTGTAATTAATTCCTCTTTTGTAATAAATTAATTCTTTTTGCATGATTAAATGGCAAATTTATTAATTAATTAAATATGTAAGGATATTTAATAAATCAAAATAGGATAATTGATCAAAATGATATTCTTCAAAATGATTCAATTAACTAAATAAATATTTAATTAATATTGAGTAATTGATTTGCCATGTGATATTTGATTAATAAAGAATTAATAATGTGCTCAAGGTTGATTTAATTGTCTTTGGTTAGGACCTTGGTGATGTTGTCAAGATTAGGGGCCCATGGTTCAGATGACCATTATTAGGGTATTACATTTGCCCCTCTTTGAATTAATGTGCGAGAAACGTGTTGGTTCAAAGAATGTGTGATGTCTAGGAGATGCCAGTTCTAAAATTGAATGATCACGAACTAGATGAAGACCAAGGTGTTTAGCTTGATTCAAAGTGACAAAGTTGAATGAAGTCTGATTAAAGAGATACCATTCCCAAACTTGATTGAATTGAGGAACGATAGAAACAAAAGATACCAAACTTGAACTTGATTGAGCAAGAAGCGGATCTTACTGATCTAGAACTCAATTGGACTTGGATGCAGTGAGTGATGATAAAAAATTGATCTTGAACTTGATTGATCAAGACACGATGAAGATAAACTGTTTAGCTTGATCAAGAAATGAATACTGAACACCTGCTTAGATTGAGTGTGATCAAAGATACTCTTTAAAATTTTGATTAAGTCTAAATGAATAATCAATTTGATTTGAAGGGATGAAACTGATATGCCCCTAGCGATTGATTTGATTTAGATGATCGAGAGATCTCAATTTGATGTGAAGGAATGAAGCTAAGATGCCCCTTAGCAATAAGAATTGATTTTCTTTAGTTGAAAAGATTTTTCTTGACTTTTGATGAAGATTTAAAAAAAAAAATTCTTGACATGTGAGATGTGAGGTCATAAGGTCGTGAGTATGCCCCATCGGGAACAAAATCGAAAGATAACGAGGGTGCATTATAGGCAATTGTGTGGAAAAAATAAGTTATTTGAGCACAAACTGATTCTGAGGAATATTTGAAAAATTCAACTTTGATTGATGAGTTAAGCGTAGAGTTGATGTATAGAATTGAAATTGATATTCAGCATTGAAATTGAGCGCAATTGGAAGAAAAATGAATATTTGATGAAAAGAGCGCTAAGCGGTCCAAATTGTGAAATTGACTAGAAAAATGATCACAAATTTTAATTTTGATCCCAAAAATGGAATCAGAGTGGTCAAATTAGCTAAGGGTACAATTTTCATGTCCATCAGAGCAAGTTGAAAAATTAGGTTTTTGGCTATATATGGGACGAAAGTGTCATTTTCAAATCATTTTAACCCTCCAGGTTTGAAAATTCAAAAGGCCTTTTGTGAAGAAAATGGTGGTCCCTTCTCATCAACATCAATTCAAGCGCCAGAGAAGACATAATCAACCCCAAAACTATGAGCCAGCAGTAAGTAATCAATCTTAAGCCTCTTTACTTTTTCAATTTTGAATTTTTTTGTTCATTTTTCAAGTTTTTCACATGTGTGGGGTTGGGTTTCATGTTTTATCATGCGAGACAGGATTCTGTCTTGTACAAGTAACTGGTAAATTTTTTTTGTCATTTAGGGTCATTAGAATTGTTGTTCGGGACACACCCTTGTATCGTAAGATAGGTCTTTAAAAAGACCATTTTGTCGTGCAGAGTCCAATAATTTGTCATTTGGGGTTATTTTATTGTACGATAGCTATTTTTGACTCTTACGAGACTCTGCTTCTCTATGTTTTGTCATTCTAGAGACAGTGAGCATTTTTGAAGGTCTAAACATGAAATTTTGATTTTGCATTTGATTGAGTTGGATTTGTGAGATGTTTTACTTCTCTTGTAGGCTAATTTGGAATGTTTTTTGATGCTTCGTTGTTGGGTTTTTGCAAGTTTGATTACCTCCTATGTTGTTTAGATGTGTTTATCCTCCTACTATGGCATTAGTTTGACATTTATCTGAGGTTGAGCGGGCTCATATTGACTTGTGCAGCTTGACTCATCTATTGAGATTACCTGATATCCATGTGAACCACGGAATGCTCATGACATTGGTAGAACGTTTCCATTTAGAGAATAATACATTTCATTTGTCGGTGGGAGAGTTGACTATCACTTCCGAGGATGTAAATAGGATCCTCCATATCCCTTTTGTTGGGGATAAGGTTGATTATGATTCAGGGAACCTTCTAGGATTACAGGCAGTGAGGCATGTCTTCAGTGATCCTGACATTTTGACTCGTTCCGTTAGTTGGGACATATTGATGAGCAGGTATAATGAGGAGTTTCCTCTAGCATGTGTTCTAGTAGAGTTCATAGGCTATTTTTTGATGCTAGACAGAGGGCAGCAAGGTTTCTAGTGCGGATGGGGTAGGATGCTAGAGAGATTGATAGAGACCCCTGAGAGACTTGGTTGGGGTTCATGTTTAAAAAGCCCACATGTATCAAGAGATGCATGAGATCATGTATAGAGATGGGCAGAGCATGGCCGCTAGTGTATATATTTTGTAGGTGTGGGCTTGGGAGCACCTTCCCATTTATCGGCCCATAGTAGATGACAGTAGAGAGCCTGGGTAGCCGATTATATACAAGTATGTCTGATACATTACGCAGTCCCATCTGGGCAAGATAGATTTTTGGAGATGATAACTAGATGACATGATAGCCATTGTATGGAGACACTATAGAGGTTTGGAGCCTTGGGATGACTGGTGGCTAGTGCGTAGGTACCTTTTTATTACGCACCCTCTCATCAAGAGATCACAGACCATTGCAGAGCAGTTCGTTGTATCACGGGTGATGAGGCAGTATGGCTGACCTTATGGGATCTCGTGGGAGTTTACAACATATGTGCATTATGCAGATGAGGAGAGATAGGGATGGTTTCCATGGTTGTCCTAAGCTTTGGCGATGTAGGAGCTGACTAGTTTAGATTGCCTAAGGTGGGATTATATGGATGATGTGGCAGATGTAGGGGTATTTCCCCAATATAGAGATTGGTTTCAGCAGCATCCGTTCCCTCAATTCATAGATCTAGAAGAGTAGGCTCCTCATATTGAGGATGTTGAGGATGATGCCCCCACACCAACATAGGGACAGGCAAAGAGAGTTGAGGCTCCATGGTGGAGTGGTGGTGATCCTGGTGCGAGAAAGAGAAGGGTGCCAGCTAATGTTGGATAGCAGAGGGGTGAGGGTGGATCCCTAGGGAATGTAGGAGTGAGATTGGTTGGGACTGAGGAGGAGTGAACAACTCTAAGATAGGTCTAGCAGTGGCAAGATGAGCAAGGTGGAGCTACAGGTGGAGATGAGGGTGGGGAACATATGAGAGAGCAAGGGACTGATGTAGGGCAGTCGATGAGAGAACATCTTGCAGAGCTGCAGTCACAGTTGACAGTAGCTCAGACTCAGCTGGCGGAGCGAGACCGGCAGCTTGCCAGGGTGAGGGTCGAGCGTGATCACCAGATCACATCATTGAGGGTAGAGTCAAGAGAAAAGATAGAGGCTTTATGACAGGAGGTCCTTCTCCAGAGTAGTAGGGCGGCCTACTATGTGGTAGCATATAATGTCGCAGTTCCTGTTGTGCAACAGGTGATACCCTACTAGTAGTATATGGCACGATCAAAGGGAGCTCGGGCACCTTGCCAGGATCCCAAGCATCAGGCTCCTCCTCCTCCACCAAGTGATGAGGGAGAGGGTGCCAGCTAGATTATTTCTTTTTATAGCTTGGATATTTTTTGTAGACACACCCATTTTTTGTAGCCTATACGATTCTTTCTCTGATGGGAGTTTGTATATGTCATTCGACATCATTTTATACTCTTATACTTGACATGATATATATACGAGATCCAATTTTACTTCATCGTACTTGTGGTCATTCGTTTATGAGATATCTTTTATATGCTTTATTCTATATGTATGCATTTCTTTTCAATATGAATGTATGTAATGCAAATGATTATGGATGTATATTTGTGTTTCTTTTCATATGCAAATAAATGAATGAGTATGAGTAATGTGAAATGCAATGTTTTCAATTTTCTATGCAATAAGATGACTGCAGATGAGTGAATAATGAAATGTATGAAGCTATATTAAATGTTATGTATGTAGCTAACATCTCAAAACACAAGTACTTGATCGAAGAAATGATGATAAATAGACCACTTAGAGTAAGAATTGATGATGATTTTAGCTCTCATTTAGAAGATAAAGAGATTATTACCATATCGAAATCACTCTAAATTCACAAAAATGTAGAATGATATGCAAAATGATATGCAAAATAATATGCAAAATGCATCCTAAACCTAGTCACTGGATTTAAAATACTTAAGATTCATCACTGAGCATAACGAACACAATAGGCAAGTTAGAGCTTTCTTTCTCAATGAACAATATTAATTATCTTGTCCACAATGACCCTTTTTTCATTCATATCCTTGGACATATTTCGTAGGGACCCAAATTGCATCATAAAGAAATTCCCTCAAAACAAAAAAAGAAATGATATGGACCTCCCTATAGCAATATAAAAGACAACATGCAAAGAAAATTTTCATTCATAGCTCAAACTATTTAGTGATTGTTTTCCCTTATGTTGTTTTGCTTTTTTACTCAGTGATAAAAAAACTCTTTGGTAGTTAGGAGATAGGTGACTGACTCAGAGTGGATGACCAGGTTTCACTAATGAAAAGATGACTTGTTTGATACTGCTTAGGATATGTAAATTGCTTTGTCGAGTAACCTAAGACTAGGATGCTGGTCACTTTCAAGTCATGAGGGTTCCAACAAACTAGGATGTCACAAAAGTGACTGAAAAATATGTACAAGCGAAAGCAAAAGATGCATGAAAGTGGGAAATTCCAATGTTATGTTGATAGATGGAGCACTTGAGCACAAGAGGTGCCTATTTGCCAGGTTTTCACCTGCTTGGCAGAGATTCATTTTTATTTTTTACCAAGGTGCCTATTTACCAAGTTTTCACCAGGGCATTTTCTCTCTTTATATATATATTTTCTTTCTTTCTCTTTTTTTTTTTTGTATTTTATGACTTTTCCATTTTTTTTTTTGATTTTTTTTAGGACTTTTTCCAACTATACAAGTTGGTGGCATAGAGAATGCTAAGCGTATAATTTCTTCAAGTGGATGGTGTTAATCAGTTCATGGAGTTGTTCTCCTTCTGAATTTGAGAGTTGATAGGCACTAGAGCCAAATACTGCAGTAATGATGTAGGGACCCAGCTAGTTGGGTTCAAACTTCCCTTCATTGTCTCGAAACTGTTGATTTTTTGGATTTTCTCTCAGAACTAGGTCACCAACCTGAAATTCTCTTTGTCAAACTTTCTTGTTATATCCTTTGGACATTCTATTCTGATACACTTTGAGATGATCAAACGCTACTTGCCGATGCTCATCTAGCAATTCAAGCTTTTGTAATCTAGATATTCTATGATCTTCATCAGTAACAATACCTTGCAAAGAAACTCTTAGAGATGGTATTTCTACTTCAATAGGTAGTACTGCTTCAAACCCATACACCAAAGAGAAAGGTGTAGCCCTAGTAGGTGTTATGATACTTGTTCTGTAAGCCCCATAGTGCAGGATTGAGCTGTAGATGCCAATCCTTCCTGGATTTGTTCACTATTCTATGTAAGATAGTCATTAGGTTTTTGTTAGATGCCTCAGCTTGTCCACTACCTTGAGGGTAGTATACTGATGACCAGTGTTGCTTTATTCTGAATTTCTCACAAAGCTCATCCAGATCTTTATTCTTAAACTGTCCTCTATTATCAGTCACAATTGATGAAGGTATCCCACACCTACAAATGATATAATTTAGTATGAACAAGGCGACCTGTTTACTGGTTGCTTTGATGTGCGGAGCTGCCTCTACCCACTTGGTGAAATACTCAGTGGTAGTTATGATGAATTTATGTCTGTTGGATGAAGTAGGATATATCTGACCAATGAGATCAAAGGCCCATTGCTGAAAAGGCTAGTGTGTTATAAATGGTATGAGATCCCTTGCCAGGGCATGTATGAGATTTACATTAAGCTGACATTTCTCACAAGTCCTAGCAAATTTTATGGCATCTTTTTCCATGTCTGCTAGTAGTATCCAGTCCATAATAGTTTTTGAGCTAAAGTAAGACCATTCGAATGAGATCCACAAATACCTTCATGAACTTTTGATAATGCACTTTTAGATTCTTTAGTTTCTAGACACCTAAGCAATGTACCATCCAAACCTCATCTAAATAAATTGTTAGCTATGATAGCATACCATGAAGCATTTTGAGTTAGGTTTCTTTTCTCATTTTGGGTAAGATTTCTCGAGATAATTTGGTCACATAGATAGGAATAGATGTGGATGTATCGGGATGAGTCATGTCCAATAATAGAACAAACTATTTGGGTCTCATGAGAATCATAAGCGGGGTAATATAACTCTTCCACTAAGAAATCAAAGCAAAAATTGGACTCCTGTAACTCAGGTATAGATGCCAAGGTAGCCATAGCATCTGCTACTTTGTTCGTGGATCTAAGAATCTGTTGGAATGATACAAAAGAAAAATACATCTTAAGATCATCAACCATCCTCTTGTAAGGCATCAATTTCTCATCTCGAGTCTGATATGTATCGTTGATTTGATTAACCACTAGTTGAGAATCTCCAAAGATATACAATTCTACAACCTTCCATTCAATAGCTAGTTTTATCCCATTCACCAAAGCTTCATATTCTGCAATGTTGTTTGTGCAAGGGAATAGAATCTTATCAGACTTTGGGATTGAATACTTATGAGGAGTAATGAATAATATGCTAGCACCTAAACCATTTTGAGTAAAGGACCCATCAAAGAACATTATCCAAGGTTTTTGAGTAAGGTGCATAATAGATTCATCTAGAAACTCTATGTGTAGCGGTTGAGTGTCCTCAAGAGGAGCTTCAACAAGTTGATCAGCAATTACCTATCCTTTTATGGCTTTGTGTTCCACATATTAAATGTCAAACTCTGTAAGGATCATGACCCATTTCACTAATCTTCCTGTAAGTGTTGCCTTATTGAGAAGATACTTGAGTGGATCAATTTTGGCCACTAGCTTGACTGAATGTGCTAGCATGTAGTGTCTCAGTTTTTGTGATGCAAAGACTAATAACAAGCATATTTTTTCTATTATAGTGTAGTTCATTTCATAAGACACCAATGTCCTGCTTATGTAATAAATAGCTCATTCCTTTTTGTTGTCATCTTATTGTGCCAGAAGTGCCCCCAATGATGAATCAGTTGCTGATATATATAAAATTAGTGGTTTACCCTAAATCGGAAACATCAATATCCGTGGATTCGATAGGTAATCTTTGATTTGCTGAAGATGTTGTTCACACTACTGATCTCAGTTGTAAATTATTCATTTTCTCAATACCTTTGTGAAAGGCTGAGCTTTGTCTGCTAGCTAAGAAATGAATCATTTGATGGATTGGAGACGTTCCTGTAGACTTCTCATTTGATTGATGTTCTTCGAAAGTGGCATTTCCATTATAGCTTGGACCTTTTTAGGATCAACCTCGATTCCCTTCTTTGAAATGATATAGCCAAGTAGTTTACCAGATGTCACTTTGAATGCACACTTCTTTGGATTTAATCAGAGTTTGAACTTTTCCATTCTATCAAGTATAGGACCTAACTCTTGAATATGCGTTGATCTTTTCATAGTCTTCAATAAGGTATCATCAACATAATCTTACATATTCTTGTTGGCATTATGTGAACCGGTATAAGGATATAATGATATTGTATGTTGTCATTGATGTCAATATGTGATATGAAGTGAATCGGCATATGTGTGAACTGGTATATATGCCAAAGTGAAGTGGTATATTTACTCAAGGTGAACCGGCATGAAGTTATGGGAACCGGCACATGGAAGCATTGTATGACTACCAATTGGTAGATAGTTTCCAGTTGAGGATTTTTTATTGGAGTGACTCAATTGGTGATTTTGTGTGATGAGTTAGTAGTATAATGGAGAAAAGGTCGTGTTGCCACGTAAGCTCTGTGTGCATGAAGGATCTTGCATGAAGAAGACTATTCCTATCTACCTTAGGAATGTGCAAAGTTTGTCAAACGGTGATAACGCATGATGGGTTATCAGTTGCCATGAAATTGGTGGATAATGGACGATGGAGAATGTCTTGAGATTGATTCAAGGTTGTTGCATTTAATGCAATATGATTCAACGATCAGGATTGAACCGCCTGAATTTCTTAACCTAACAGGTTTAGGGTTTAATGTTTTTGCTACCGACCTGTATGTTTCCTATAAGGTTGATGTTGTGTTTCTTTCTAAGGTTGTTGGAAAAATTTGTATGTGTGTATCCAAGGGAAGTGATACATGATTCTTGCTAGACCAAAGGAGAGAAGGGATACTTGCAAAGTGAATGTGTAGAAGGAAAAGAGGAGCCAAAATAGATCTGCATTAGCATTGAGTGTTGTTACCAGATCATTGTAAATCTTGTTGATCTTTAACCACTTCAACAGTTGTGAAATCCCTTAACAAGGTAGCCTTAACTAGCTTGATACAAATCCCTTAACAGGGTAGCTTTAACTGGCTTCATTCAAATCCCTTAACCAGGTAACTCGAAGTTAATGAGTTCTGGGAAGCTATAGAGCTTTGGAGATCCTTTAGCTATTGAGTTCCTGAAATCCTCTAACAAGGTAACCCTCACCGGATTTAACCCTTAACCGGGTATTGTAGCCATCCTTTAACCAGGTGATCCCTAGCAGGATCGGTTCCTAGCAGAACCTATTGTAATGTCTTTAACCGGACAAGGCTCCTAACAGAATGGACTTCTAAAGAGTTCAAAAAGTAGCTTGTGGGTATTCATCCCCACCATGGTTTTTCCCAGTTGGGTTTCCACGTGAAAAATATATGTGTCATGTGTGATGATTTTGTCTTGTGATGCTTTGTTATTACCTATTGAGAATATGATGGTTTTGTGTTTTATGCCTGTCTATAAAACATACTGAACCAACTGATGTGAAGATCAAATGATAATTTACCTGTTCATGCATGAAGGTGTAATGGCATTGTAGTATTGAGCTAAGAGGAAAGCTTAGTGAGTGACTGGTTTATAATTGTTTTAGTTGTTCTGGGTCTTACCGGTTGCACTCTGTTTCAGCTAGTATCACTGCTTGCCAGTCATTTGAAGTATTTGCTATCAAACCGGTTTTGGATTGTATTTTTGTGTGTACTGATTCACCCCCCCCTCAGTACTGGTTTGGTACTATTGGTTCATCATTGAGTTATCAATTGGTATCAGAGCCTCTAGGTCCTTTGTTTTGTAAGCTTAACCGCTTGAGGTAAAGATCCTAGTCAAATGATGAAGAGGGAAAGTCCAAAGTTTAACAGGGAAAATTTTGGTATATGGAAAGATAGGATGAAGATATTCATCAGAAGCATGGGTGCTCAACACTGGAGTTATGTTGAGAATGTCTATGTTGTCCCTACTGGTACTCTCACCGATGAATAAAAGAGAGAGATACAAGAAAATGGGCAAGTCATGGAAGCCCTCATTAGTAGTCTATCTGACATTGAGTTTATTGATGTTCAGGACAAGGTAAATCCCAAAGAGGTATGGGATGCTCTTGAAAATATCTATGGTGGTGATGAACATGTAAAATAGGCTAAGGAAGAAAGCCTGAGAGGGAAGTTTGAAGATATGCGGATGGTTGAAGGTGAGACCATTCAATAGTATGGGATAAGAATCAAATTAATGGTTGGATAAATCAAGAGTGTAGGTGGTAAAATAGAAGATTCCACTATGGTAAGTAAAGTCCTGAGATCCCTGTTGTCGGTCTATGCAATAAGGGTTGCTGCTATTCAGGAGCTAAGATCAATAGACAAGACTAAGGTAACCTTGGACTCCATCATAGCCAAGCTGATAGGCTATGAGCTAAATAGTTTTGATGGCAGTGTTCAAAAGATTGAATCAACATTTAAAGCCTTTGTTATACCATCCAGAAAAGGAAAAGAAGCTAGCACTAGTGGTGAACCTAGTCAGAGCAGAGAAATGAATGATGAGGAGATTTTGATGGCATTTGAAGCTCTCCTTGCTAGGAAGCTTCCTAAAGGAACTAGTAAATACAAAGGTAAGCTACCTTTGAAATGCTTTTCTTGCAACCAGATAGGACATATTGCTATAAACTATCCTAATGGTGAGAACAAGGACAAACTAGAAAGGTTCAGGAAATTCAAAGGAGGAAACCAGAGAAACTATTTTGTGGTAGTTGATGAAGGTGTCACAGATGAGGAATCAGAAGATGAAGAGAATGAAGACATTGTGTTTGTTGCTATAAAGGAAGATGTGGTAGACAAGAAGGCTCTTGTCTCCTGGTTTGATAATCCCAATGAGTGGATCATTGACAGTGGTTGTTCTCACCATATGACAGGTGACCGGAGCAAGTTTCTATCTTTGGAGGAGTATGATGGTGGTGTGGTTCTCTTTGGAAATGATGCACCATGCATGGTCAAAAGCAGAGGGTCCATCTCTCTGAATGGAAAGAGTAGTGCTGACAATGTGTACTAGGTTGATGGTCTCAGACACAACCTTCTGAGTGTTGCCTAGCTAAATGATAGTGGCCTCACTCTAGAATTCAAGAATGGAGTTTGTAGAATTAGAGGAAAAGATGGTGAATTGGTGGCCACCGTTATGTAGACCAAAGGTAACCTATTTCATCTAAATGCAAATATAAGTACATGTCTTATGGCTAAGCTTGATGATAGCTAGATATAGCATAGGAGACTCTGCCATGTAAACTTTGATAACATTGCGAAGGCTAGTAAGATCAAGGCAGTTAGAGGGTTGTCAGTGCTAAGAAAACTAGATAATATCTTGTGTAGAGAGTGTCAATTGGGGAAAATGTCTTCCTCAACTTTTAAAGGTAATTCTTTCACTGCTGACAACTTGCTTGATCTTGTGCATACTGATTTGTGGTGTCCTATGAAAACTAGAAGTGTGCAGGGTGATAGGTACTTCATGATTCTCACTGATGACTACTCAAGAATGATGTGGGTCACATTCTTGAAAGACAAGTCTGAAGCCTTTGTGAAATTCAAAGCTTTCAGAGCATTAGTGGAGAAGGAAAGCGGTAAAAGGATCAAGTGTCTCAAAACTGATCAAGGAGAGGAATTCACTTCCGATGAATTTAACAAGTATTATGAAGATTTTGGCATCAAGAGGCAACTGTCTACCCCCCGGACTCCATAGCAGAATGGCCTAGCAGAGAAGAATAATCGGATTGTGGTTGAAGGAGCTAGAACCATGTTCATTCAAGGAAAGGTAGCTCACACCTTTTGGAGAGAAGCAGTGAGCACTACAGTCTACACAATGAACCGGGTACTCATCAAGAAAGGTAAGGATAAAACTCCTTATGAGTATTGGACCGGTAAGACACCTGTGGTCAGCTATTTTAGGGTATTTGGTAGCAAATGTTACATCAAGAGGAGTGAACATCAGGGCAAATTTGAAGCTAAATGTGAAGAGGGAATATTCCTAGGATATTCCACCAAGAGTAAGGCTTTCAAGTGTAACAACAATAGGACTCAGAGAATTATGGAAAGTATTAATGTAAGAATTGATGAATCCTCTAAGAACAATGAGGAAACCAGTAGTGAGCAAGCTATGAATGAACTAGTTGCAACCTTTTGGGAACCAGTTGTTAGTCAACCAAGTACCAGTAACAGTGTTCCTGAACCAGTGAATGTTGATACTAATGAAGATGAGGATGAAGAGGAAAAGCAAGAAGAAACTATCAAAACCATTCCTCGATATAACAAGCTGAATCATGATCCTAAACAGATCATAGGAGATAAGGATGCAGGAATCCTTACAAGAAGAAAGATTAGAGAAAAATCATGTATGCTCTCTGAATTTGAGCCTAAATCATTCAAAGAGGCTCATAAAGATGAAGACTGGATCAAGGCAATGGAAGAGGAACTTGACCAGATAGAGAAAAATGGTACATGGTCCTTGGTACCCAGACCAGAGCATAAAAATGTCATTGGCACCAAATGGGTGTTCAGAAATAAGCTGAATGAGGATGGCACAGTGATTATGAATAAAGCTAGATTGGTGTGCAAAGGATATGCTCAAGAAGAAGGATTAGACTATGGAGAAACATTTGCTCCTATAGCTAGATTGGAAGGAGTTCGTATGCTTCTTGCATATGCGACTTTTAAAAGGTTCAAAGTATATCAAATGGATGTAAAATCTACATTCCTAAATGGTGTACTTGAAGAGGAGGTATATATAGAGCAACCAGATGGGTTTTCCCTATCTGAAGATAGTGATATGGTGTGCAAACTACATAAAGCCTTATATGGTCTAAAGCAAGCACCTAGGGCATGGTATGAGTGCCTACATTCCCATCTTGTGAAGATTGGATTTGAGAGAACAAATGAAGATAGCAATATCTACTTGAAGTCTAAAGGAGATCAGATCCTGATCTGTGAGGTTTTTATTGATGACATTATCTTTGGTGGAGATGACAAGATGAGTCATGAGTTTGCTGATGAGATATAGAAAGAGTTTGAGATGTCACTCATAGGGGAGATTAAGTTCTTCATTGGACTACAGATCCAGCAGATGAAAGATGGAATCTTCATCACTCAGTCCAAATATGTCAAAGAGGTGTTGAAGACTTTTGGAATGGAAGATAGCAAAATAGTTGGTACACTGATGGTGACCAGTTGCAAATTGACAAAAGAGGATGATTCTGCACTGGTTGATGAGAAGGAATACTGATCAATGATTGGTAAGTTGCATTATGTAGTGCACAGTAGAGCAGATATTGCACATGCAGTTGGTATTACTGCAAGGTTCTAGAAAAGTCCAAGAGAATCCCACTTGATTGCAGTCAACCGGATTCTTAGGTATCTGAAGGGAATAGTTGACTATGGATTGTGGTACCCATACAACAATGATTTCAATCTAAAAGTGTTCACAGATGCTAATTGGGCAGGTAATGTGGATGACCGGAAAAGAACAACCAATGTTGCTTTCTTTCTCGGTGGTAGACTAGTCTCATGGATGAGTAAGAATCAGAGTTGTATCTCTCATTCTATAGTGGAAGCATAGTATGTTGCAGCTTTCATGAACTGCACTCAGACAATTTGGATGAAGCATGTACTAGAAGGCTTCAAAATCCTTGTATCTAAACTGGTAAGGATATTCTGTGATAACACAAGTGCTATCAACATTTCAAAGAATCCTGTTTTACATTCTAGAACCAAGCATTTTGAACTTAAGTATCATTTCTTGAGGGAAAATGTTCAGAATAAAGAGATTGCACTGGAACATGTTTCCAGTAAGGAGAAGTTAGCAGACATATTCACCAAGCCTCTCCCAAAGACTATATTTGTGCATTTAAGAGGTGAATTGGGAGTATTGCCCCTTCAGGAGGTGAACTAAAAGTATTTATTCCACATCAGTCAGGTATTGCATAGTCAATTTTTTGTTGATTGATGTGTTGAAGGTTGCTACTCCTCAGGGGGAGCAACATAATGGAACAGGGATGCTTGTGCCTCCACTTTGGCATTGTTGTCAAAGGGGGAGAAGGAGTGAAGTGGAAAACATATTTGAAGAAAATGGGGGAGAAGATGTGAAGCAGAGAGATATCTTTGTATATTGCCATGAATGCCAAAGGGGGAGATTGTTGGCATTATGTGAACCGGTATAAGGACATAATGATATTGTATGTTGTCATTGATATCAATATGTGATATGAAGTGAACCGGCATATGTGTGAACCAGTATATAAGCCAAAGTGAAGCGGTATATTTGCTCAAGGTGAACCGACATAAAGTTATCGGAACTGTCACATGGAAGGATTGTATGACTACCAGTTGGTAGGTAGTTTCCACTTCAGGATTTCCGGTTGGAGTGACTCGATCGGTGATCTTTGTGTTATGAGTTAGCAGTATAATGGAGAACAGGTTGTGTTGCCACGTAAGCTCTGTGTGCGTGAAGGATCTTGCATGAAGAACACTATTCCTATCTACCTCGTGAATGTCTGAAGTTTGTCAAACGGTGATAATACGTGATGGGTTATTAGTCACCATGAAATTGGTGGATGATGGACAATGGAGAATGTCTTGAGATCGATTCAAGGTTGTTGCATTTAATGCAGTATGATTCAACGGTTAGGATTGAACCACCTGAATTGCTTAACCTAACAAGTTTAGGGTTTAAGGTTTTTGCTACCGACCTGTATGTTTCCTATAAGGTTGATGTTGTGTTTCTTTCTAAGGTTGTTGGCAAAATTTGTATGTGTGTATCCAAGGGAAGTGATATGTGATTCTTGCCAGACCAAAGGAGAGAAGAGATTCCTGCAAAGTGAATGTGCAGAAGGAAAAGAGGAGTCAAAATGGATCTGCATTAGCATTGAGTGTTGTTACCAGATCATTGTAATTCCTATTGATCTTTAACCACTTCAACAGTTGTGAAATCCCCTAACAGGGTAGCCTTAACTGGCTTGATACAAATCCCTTAACAGGGTAGCTTTAACCGGCTTGATTCAAATACCTTAACCAGGTAACTCAAAGTTAATGAGTTCTAGGAAGCTATAGAGCTCTAGAGATCCTTTAGCTATTGAGTTCTTGAAATCCTCTAACAAGGTAACCCTAACCAGGTTTAACCCTTAACTGGGTATTGTAGCCCTCCTTTAACCAGATGATCCCTAACAAGATTGGTTCCTAGTAGAACCTATTGTAATGTCTTTAACCAGACAAGGCTCTTAACATAGCGGACTTCTAAAGAGTTCAAAAAGCAGCTTGTGGGTATTCATCCCCACCATCATTTTTCCCAATTGGGTTTCCACGTGAAAAATATGTGTGTCATGTGTGATGCTTTTGTCTTGTGATGCTTTGTTATTACCTATTAAGCATATGATGGTTGTGTGTTTTATGCCTGTCTATAAAACATATTGAACCAACTGATGTGAAGATCATATGATAGTTTACCTATTCATGCATGAGGGTGTAATGGCATTCTAGTATTGAGCTAAGAGGAAAGCTTAGTGAGTGACTAGTTTATAATTGTTTTAGTTGTTTTAGGTCTTACAGGTTGTACTCTGTTTCAGCTAGTATCACTGCTTGCCAGTCATTTGAAGTATTTGTTGTCAAGCTGGTTTTGGACTGAATTTTTGTGTGTACTCATTCACCCCCCTCTCAGTACCAATTTGGTACTATTGGTTCATCATTGAGTTATCAATTCTTATGTATCATGTCATGAAAAATAGTTGTAACTGCTCTTTGATAGGTTGCTCCTGCATTCTTTAGCCCAAATGGCATGATGTTCCAGCAAAAGGTTCCCCATGCACAGGTGAAAGTTGTCTTTTCTTGATCTTCGGGAGCTATTTTGATTTGATTATAGCCGGAGAATCTGTCCATTAGTGAGAACATCTCATATCTAGCAGTCATGTCGACTATCATATCAATATTTGGTAATGGAAAGTCATCCTTCGGACATGCTTTGTTAAGATCTCCGAAGTCAGTACAAACTCTGATAGACTTGTCTACCTTTAACATAGGTACTATGTTTGAAATCCATTCGACATAATCTATAGCTCTCATGAATCCAGCTTTGAGCAGTTTTTCTAGTTTAGCCTTGACTAATAGTGCTACATGCGGGTGCATCTTACAGAGTTTTTGCTTAACTGGTTTTACTCCTAGTGTAATTAAAAGATGGTGCATAATGAGATCAGGATCAAAGCTTGACATATCAGAGTATGCCCATGCAAATTTTATTTTCATTTCTAAGAATAGCTGAGTGAACTCCTTCAATTCTTATGCTGATAGTGATTGAGCTACATGAATGATGTGTGGTGTCTCTTGACTCCCAATTTTTACTGGCTGAGTTGGCTCGATCAATATGGATGACCTTTCTTGGAAATAACTTGGTAGTATATCAAGTATCTCACCTTCACGTGCCTCAGAGAGGTTTTCACCTTTAGGTACGTCCTTTATTTTCTCTTTTTTAGACTCTAACACTGCCACAATGTGGTTTTCACCATCAGATCTTTTATTTTTATTTTTCTTGTTTTTGCGACTAAGATACTTGATATCCACTTTAGTCATATTTTCACTCTGTTCATTGGTGGAAGAGTCTATAGGTTTGACTGCATTGAGATAATAGGCTAATGTATAGTCATTGGCAATAGTAGGTATACTCATGCGTTGGTTTTGTAACGTGTAGTCAATCAATTCGGGATATACTAAGGATAAATATTGGATAGGTTCAAGAGCATTCACGATATTGTTATCATAGCTGCAGATCAAAAAGTCAAGTTCTAGAATGATACCTTGCATAAGTGTATCGAGACCAAGAAGAGTCAGATCATGATTATTAAAGTTCACGTTAATATTTAGTTTCTCTAATCCATTAGAGATACTTGTAATGTCATTCACTATGCCAGACTGGACATCATATCATGGTTTAACAGTGATAAGATCAGTAGACAGATTTTCATTGTTTGTTTCAGCAAATTTAGAATTTGACGCTGAGTAGATATTGTCCTGAATAAAACTATCATCAGGGTCATTAGAGTCATCGGATGAAGTTTTTGAGTCTTCTTTAGGTGATTTACTAAGCATATGTATGGTATCAACACCAACATCTTTAATGCTGCAAGTTTCTTCATGTTGTGGTTCATTTGTCATTTGTATCTGACACACCTGTTGACATGATCTTGATGTTTCTATGATTTGCTATCTTCTACTCCATTCAACTTCTTATGGACTGATAACTGGCTCTTGTTCTATAGCTTCCAATTCTTCTTGTGTAGTGCTATACCTAATTTGTTCTTCTTTAGGATAGGGGTACATATATGAGAAGCTTTCTGGTATTCTTCCTTCTTCAGTTCTTCTTTCAGTCCTTGTTCATAATTTGCTTGTCTCTTTTGTCTAATTTCTTATATTTCTTTCTCTAGTTTTATGCGCATCAGCTCTTGAGCATCATTTATGACATCGCTAGACTCTTCTGGAGTTTCTATAGTGGATGTGTCTGAGAGATGGTCAAGACCCCATTGATACTCATTTGAATCAGTCTCTGAATCATCTACTTGCTACCTGCCAGTATATGTGTCTGGAACTTTTAGTGGTTCATGATGAATACTAAGAGGGGGGGTGAATTAGTATGCCAAAAATTACTATACTTAAACACTTTACTAGTCTAGCAGTAAACCAGTAAAATAGTTTAGCAAACAAACCGATTAGCACACATGCAAACCAAATAGAAAATAATGCATTCACCCACAGAAGTACAATCACCATAACATAAGAGATTTTTATGTGGAAACTCAAATGGGAAAAACCACGATGAGATGAAACTCAAAAGTAACTATCTGCAGAATAGGAACCAGACTGGTTAAGGTCATACAATGTTCTTTACTAGAACAAATCATGTTAGGAATCTCAATCTTTGTTAGGAGATAAGTCCGATTAAAGACTACCTTGCTAGAGGATTTTAGATCCATAGATGTGAACCACCTTGTTAGAGGATTTACAAAAGGCTTTTTGGGCCTACCCGATTAAGGGCTTCAGACTTGTCAAAGATGTGAGTAATCAACAAGTGAGTGATCTAGCAAATAGCACAAATTGCTTGGTTAGATCCTTGATAGCTCATTCCTAATGCATTCCAGCATTACTTTAGTCTTCAACACATTCACACTCTACCTTTTCTCATAGACCTGAACTTCTCTTCTATAAACACACTTACAAAAACTCATCAACCACCTTAAACCCTAGCAACCACCTAAAACCCTAGACATGATGTCCTTATAAAGAAATCTGATTTCATGTCATCCAATAGGATTATAATAGAATTTCCTAGGTTCAATGCATCTAGACACAAATGGTAACATGACACAAAAAGCACTGCTAGCGTGTCGACAGTGCAAAACAATCGGTGGATGGTAACTCATCGCAAAATGTCGGTTGGTAACTCATCACAGAGTATTACCGGTTCAAACAAAACACCGGTTTAAGAAAAATACCAGTTGCCAGTTTGACAAAATGAAGACTGGGAAATATGAGTTGTGTCACTTCATTCTTTCATACCACTTGAGATCCTGAAACCGCATGGGGTCTTCATACCGCTTGAGATCGATAAACACTTTCTACAAAACACTGATAATCTAAAGACTATAATACATCATACCGGTTGGAACAAATACCGGTTGAGCTTTAACTCATACATACAAAAAGTGATCTTAAATCAAGTGTGTGTCCAACAATGAAAATCACAACATCAATCATAAAAAATGCCAACAATCTCCCCCTTTGGCATTAATGGCAATGCTTAGGAAAATTTTGACATCTAAGTGTTTTACAACAAAAATATGCCATAATCAAAATTACTCCCCCTAAGCATATACACTATCCCTTTTGCAGAAAATACAATGTATACTACTTCTTAACAAAAATAACATGAAAGTATACATAGTATGCATCAAAATTTAAATACCAGTAGACTTCTCCCCCTTTGCCAACAATGACAAAGTATAGTTGAATAACCCCTGTTCCTTTTAGCATTAATAACCGATTTAAAGAGTTTATGACAATAAAGAGTGAAACTTGTCAAAAACTGATTTAAAGTCTTTCATAAATGTCTTCATGGATAAAGACCATGATTCAAGCAATGAGGTAGCAACCTCATTCTCCATTTGCATCTGATAAACCTACTCCTCCATGGCATCCATGCTACTCATCTCTTGAGTAACAGTTAGGGCATCTATATTGAGGTAGCATTTCTGGAGAATTTGCAGTCTTGGTAGTAGGACCAGTTGAAGTTCCTACAAATTACGTTTCCAGTTGCTTATCTTTGCCTCTAGTCTTGTAGACTGAAGTTGAAACCGGTGAACAGTTTGTCCATATGTGGAGAAGGAGTCACATGGCATCTTGAAGGTGCTAATAAATGACTGCATATCAATTTGTCGTTTGTCCTTCTAAGTGAGAACATCATCATAGAATAAATGAGGTTGACAAATCTTGTTGAGGAGTAGATTTCCCTCATTCATTTCATCTCTAATGTCCTTTTGTGCCTTCTGGAGATCAGACCGGAGCTCTGCTAACTTTCTCACCAAGGCAGTGTCTAGAGCCTTTTGATTTTCCTTCTTGGCACTTGCTTGTGCAACCTCTTCCAGGCTTTACACCGGGTCTTCTACAACTGTACATAGGAGCTTCAATTGTGCAAGTGAGGAGTTAGTACTGGGAAGGTTCGTACTAGGTGTCAAACTAGTAAGAGTGTCCACCATAGCTTGGATCACTTCTAGGCATTCTTGAGCAACCTTAATGCTCTGCAGCAATTCTGATTCATTTGTGGACTGAAGGTCAATGGGACTAGTAATGTCAGCTAGTTTATCCTGACTATCAGTTGCCATTGGGGTCTCCACCTATGTGCTCTTTACCGCTGCTTCCTTGTCCTTGGCTTTTTGCTTATCTTCTTGAGCCTTCCTCTGCTCCTCTTCTTCTTTCTTTCTTTTCTCTTCTTCTTGTCTCTTCTCTTCATCTTTTTGCTTCATCTCTTCTTCATCCTTCTTCTTCTCCTCTTCCTTCTTCCTCTTCTCCTCTTCCTGTTTCTTCTCTTACTCTTTTCACTTCTCCTCTTCTTTCTTTTCCTCCTCCTTCTTCTTCTCTTCCTCTTGTTTCTTATTTTCCTCGTCTCTTCTCTTCTTCTCCTTTTCTTTTCTCTTATCCTCTTCCTCTTTCCTTTTTTTCTCCTCTTTTCTTTTATCCTCTTCCTCTTTCCTCTTTTCCTCCTCTTTTCTCTTATCCTCTTCCTCTTTCCTCTTTTCCTCTTCTTTTCTCTTACCCTCTTCATCTACCTATTTCTTCTTTTCTGCTTCCTGTTGCTTCTTTTCTTCTTCTGCCTACTTCTCTTGTCCTGTTCCTTCTGATGGTGTACCCTGAGTAAATTTTTCACCATCTAAGGCATCAACATCAATGGGTTCCATTTGTTCAGTGACTGGTTCCCCTTCACTATCATATACTTCATCCGGTTTTGTTATTTTCGATTCTTGCTCAACCTTCTTGTTGGCTTGACGCAGTTCATGATTATGTACAATAGTCGTCATATGAAGATGAGTGTCTTTTTCAACATCGTCAATTCTCCCTTCTAATAACCAGAGTCTTCTCCTTCTAGTGAAGAAGAGTCCTTTTTTTTGGTTAATGACTTCAAATAGCTTTGAATTGGACAGGTCAGGAAAGTATTGGGCAAATACTTTCTCCCTTATTTCCTATTCCTTCTCTATGGCAATGCACCATTTGTTGTCTAAAGAATTATACAAATAATCTGGTGTCTCAGATCTAATTTTTGAAGGCAATCGGTCATTAAGACACAAATAATTAATGATTTCCTATTCAAATTCTTCCTTTTCATCATCATTGAAGTCATCAAAACAATCAATTAAATCATTCAGCAATTTTCTCCTAATATTCTTTATAGTTCTTTGACAATGTGTCAAAGGTTTGTAAGAAGAAATATCAATATTTACCAGTGTAGATGTTGCCAGTTCATTCTTTGTCTTTTTTCTTGTTTGCTTGATCTTCTTAGGCAGTTCTTTTGACACAGTTTCTTCTAAGTGCAGTGTATTTCTTTTCGTCTTCCGCTTCCTCTCAAAGAATTTGGCAGGTGCAGCTTCTAGTTTCTTCTTAGCTGGTGTCCGCTTGGTCACTTTGGGAGTGGGTGTAGTAACTGGTGCCGATGCTGAAGGCACTACCTTTCCTTTCTTTACTGAGGGTTCTTCAACTAGTGTAACCCTTTCTAGATAGGTGTCGGTTCTCTTTGCCTTAGGATCAAGGGGTGAGGTGATTAGGGTAGAAGCATAACCGTCTAGCATATCATTCATTACCTCATAGCCCATAGGCTCCACTTTTCCTGTCTAGGCTCAACGACCTCCATTATGCATTCATCCACTTTGATGTGAAGTAGATGTCTTCCTCATAACTTTTTTACTATATCACCAGATATTCTTACCCTTTGGTTCATTTTGCATCTAAACACATCAAAGTATTTGTTCAGTGCTTCTGGATAGCCGGTTCCAACCGCTTGTAGACTTTCCTTGATTTTCTTTGTCACCGGTTGGTCAACAGACCACTGAATGTCACCTAATCCTAGAAAGTAGCCTTGGAAGTAAAAGAACAACCCAACCAGTAGTTGTCTGAACTTAAATCTCAGTGCAATGTCCTATTTGATCGAATTAAGATTCAATAGAAGTTGTCTTTGCATACAAGTGCATAGATCAAATGATGCATCTTCCTTGATCATCCTGTAAGTGGAATTTACCACTACATTAGAGACAAAATTAATTCTGCTAGAAGAGAATGTCCGCTAACCTATCACCATGAATACATACTTGATCAGATTGTCCTTGATTGAGTTGACAGTCATTCCACGTGAGTCACTTACTGAAACCGGTGAGCTTGGACATTACAATCTTGTTGACCTTCCTTAGGGCTGACACTTCCCCTGTGTTACAGAAACTAGTGACGACATGAATCATTTACGGTATGATATCATGTGTCTGCTCTAGGTACATCTTATCACCGTGTACCCTGATTAGAATAATGCAAATGTGATTATCCAAAAATTCTTCAAGAAAGTAAACTGCATTGTGAAGTTTCTTCTTTTCCAGAATGCTAAATTCTGGTTTAATCTTCTTATCCTTTCTGCAGAACAAGCTCAGTAGGGAATGGATCACAAGAGACCCTAGGTCTTCAATTTTGCAGTCTATGTAATTGGAAATGCCTTCTTCCACTATAACACTAGCAGGTACTTGAGACAGGGCATTGTATTTTGACTTTTGTTTAATGAAGTCCATAGAATCAATGGGTGCACTAGAGCTATCATGTGATGCAGAAGCCATGATAAACAGAGAATTATGAAAAAATACCTTCATAGATCAAAATTTAGGCCCTCAAAATTTGAACTTCACCACACACTCCTTCAGTTGCAGAGATGTCGCTTTGCATTCTACACTCCTCCAATAGATGTTTGCTTTAGATTCTTCTTTAGGATTTTGATAAACTCTTTGAATCGTAGTATATATCGGTTTTCTTCGCTCTGCACTTGAAAAAAAAAATTTCTCGAAAAATGATAAGTGAGAAATGATTTGAAAATTCCTTTTAAATAGGTTCTCCACCCACCATAATAAATGCTCCACTATTAGGGTGTAAACACTAATTTTCCTTTTACCATTTTTGGTCTTCTATCAACTAATTGGTATCACATATCAGTTAAGGTCTTTTACCGATGTAAACCAGGGGTTCAAAGTATTTCTCTATTTGCTCCCCCTAAGCTTTTCTGATGTTTAGTTTGTTGGTTCCGTGATTTCCACACTAGGTGCAGAAACTGGTTCTTCATGCAACACAGCAAGTTTCTTTTTCAAGGTTTTGTTCATATCCGCTTGAACAGTTTCAATATCAATCTTTCCTTCCAGAGTGACCGGTATGTCATCCGATATGTTCTTTCTTGTTCTGCAGAATTTGGCAATGTGACCCATTTTGTTGCAATGATAGCAGACCGTTCCAGGTGCTCTCCATGGTCCATTATTCATGTTACCATTTTTCCTCCTACATGTTGCAGCAGTGTGACCATGACAATGACAAATTAAATAGTTTTCTCTCCATCTGGTTGCCATTTGATAGCCACCACTTCCTAACTGATCATTAAAGGTATTAAACCGATTGGGATTCCGGTTCACAAAAGGTTTTAGACCAACTCCTTGAGTCCTCTGAGGATATCTTCCAGTGTTGTTCATAATAGACTTGCATTCAGATCCTCTAAGCCCAAACTTGTTGCATGCATACAATTACCATTGAACATATTAGATCTAGGTACATTGTTTATAAAGTAAGGAAAATTATTGTAGGCTTTGCTCCTACACACATTAGCAGTATATCCTTCTTTAAGACAGTTAAAGCAAACAAGTTTGAACTCTTGCTTACCTTTACCTTTGAATGTCAGTTGCTTCTTCGATGCTTCAACATTTGCACCAGAGGTCTCACCTTCCTCATGACCAGATTAATCAAGTCCATCAGTGTTCTTGACAGGTTTGGCTGATTCAAGATTTTGCTCTAGCTTAACAGTACTCTTGTTGAACTTAGCAAGTATTTCCTTTGACTCAAAGAGTTCTTTGGAAATAGCAACATTTGTTTTCATCAAGTTTGCATTCTCAGAGATGGCTATGTTCAGTTCTCCTTGCATATCTTCCTTCTCCACTTTGCTAGCATGGAGTTGAGCGGTTAGGGCACTGATTTCTTGTTTTAACTTGGAGATCTCATGATCTCTATCTTTTACAAGATCTTCAACTTTCCTCTGGTTCTCAAGCTCTTGACACATTCGGATAGGCAATCCTTCCAACTCCTTTCTTAGGTTGGAATTGGATTCATTTAGCTTTTCTACTTCTTGAATTAGGCCTTCCATGTCCACTTCATCAAAGGAACTATTTTCAGTTAGCTCCATCAGTTTTTTAGCATGTTTTCTTCTTTTTGCCTGAGAGGCCTTATATTTGACCATAAGATCATCATAGGCTTGCTTAGACTAAGTGAGCCGATGAGTAAGTTCCCTCAGAGTGTATTCACCCATATCTCTTTCCAAGTGGTTAAACTTATAGAAAGGTTGGATTTGATACCAATTGATGAATACTAAGAGGGGGGGTGAATTAGTATGCCAAAAATTATTATACTTAAACACTTTACTAGTCTAGCAGTAAACTGGTAAAACAGTTTAGCAAATAAACTGGTTAGCACACATGCAAACCAAATAGAAAATAATGCATTCACCCATAGAAGTACAATCACCATAACACAAGATATTTTGACGTGGAAACCCAAATCGAAAAAACCACGGTGAGATGAAACTCACAAGAAACTATCTGTAGAATAGGAACTAGACCGGTTAAGGTCATACAATGTTCTTTACCAGAACAAATCCTATTAGGAATCTCAATCTATGTTAGGAGATAAGTCCGATTAAAGACTACCTTGCTAGAGGATTTTAGATCCATAGATGTGAACCACCTTGTTAGAGGATTTACAAAAGGCCTTTTGGGCCTACCAAGTTAAGGGCTTTAGACTTATCGAAGATGTGAATAATCAACAAGTGAGTGATCTAGAAAATAGCACAGATTGCTTAGTTAGATCCTTGATAGCTCTTCCCTAATGTATTCCAACATTACTTCAGTCTTCAACACATTCACACTCTACCTTTTCTCACAAACCTGAACTTCTCTTCTATAAACACACTCACAAAAACTCATCAACCACCTTAAACCCTAACAACCACCTAAAACCCTAGACATGATGTCCTTATAAAGGAATATAAATTCATGTCGGTCCAATAGGATTATAATACAATTTCCTAGGCTCAATGCATCTGGACACAATTGGTAACATGACACAAAAAGCATCGCTAGAGTGTCGACACCACAAAACAATCGGTGGATGGTAACTCATCACAAAATGCTAGTTGGTAACTCATCACAAAGTATTACCGGTTCAAACAAAATACCGGTTTAAGAAAAATACCGGTTGCCAGTTTGACAAAATGAAGAATGGGAAATATGAGTTGTGTCGCTTCATTCCTTCATACCGCTTGAGACCCTCGAACTGCACGGGATCTTCATACCGCTTGAGATCAGTAAACACTTTCTGCAAAAGACCGATAGTCTAAAGACTATAATACATCATACCGGTTGGAACAAATACTGGTTGAGCTTTAACTCATACATACAAAAAGTGATCTCAAATCAAGTGTGTGTCCATCAATGACAATCACAACATCAATCATTAAAAATGCCAACAGTCCAAATGTGAGGCCCTACCCCAACCCATCCTATCTCTTCACTTATTTTCATTTTGGAACTATTTTGGATACTAGTTTGGACACACTATGGATATAGAACTTTTCATGATTCCGCGATTTTGGTAACATTGATATATGTGGATGCTTCATTTCTATGCCTTGTGAATTATAGAATATTATATGATTCTAGATTAAGGTAATGTTGTGATGATGCAGGTTATTATCTGAATTTCAGGATTTGATATAATGTTTGGAAAATGTTTGCATATATTGTAGATGGATCAAATTTTGAGGATTATGAGGAAATTGCTTTGAATTGTGACAAATTATATTTCATAATGTCAAGTCTTTGTAGAATGAATGTATTGTATTCTGATTATGTGATTTTATATATATTATATGAGGCTATTTGGGAAGTACTAATGTTTAAATTGAGATGTGCAGGAAAATATCCATGTGACCATGGAAATATTAGGGAGAATCAAGCCTAGGCCAATGTGCGTTAGTAAAACTAGGGGTTGTCTATTTGGAGAGACAACACCCCGTATGTACTGTATTTTATTCGTAAATGTAAAATGTTGCATGAGTGTAATTTGTATTTATTTGATTGATTAAATTGTTTAAGGGACAATTGCCATGTGGTTATTGTGATGTGGAATTATTTTGTAGTGTCACTTGACACCTATGTAGTATGTTGTGTTGGCAATTGTCATGTCACCTTTTTGAAAGTTTTATTTTTGTTAATGGTTATATCCCCTAATTATCCTTGAAGGAACCAATAAATCTAGGTTAGAGAGCCACAAGGAAGGTCAACTCAGAGTTGACCCGTAGGTTAACTTCAGGTGGACTTTCTGAAGGTCAAATCAACTCCTAGAGTCAATTTTAGAGCTTTTCTATTAGGCCTCATGGGGTACCTATGGGTGAAGGCCAAAATTGGTCATGTGTCTTTCCCTTAGGACTTGTTTAACCACCCAAAAAAGTGGTTTTCCCAAGATGGACGAATTCCATCTATAGGAGTGCCATCCTTGGTAGGATAACCTTCTTGGAGATAGTAATCCCTCTTCCCCATTCCATTTCCCTTCTCTAGGCACCTAGGTTAGGGAGTGTGTAAGACCTAGGGAAGACCAACCCAATGGGAGATCACTCACTCTATCCAAGAGGTTGGAAGGAGTGAGAGAGGCCTTCTTAGGCTAAGAATGGAAGCTTAGTGAGCTAATCACCCACTCTCCACTTTTGGATATTTTTGGAAAAATTTGAAAAGAAAAACCAGTTTTAGAAAATTTAGAGGAATTTTGGTGGCCAAGGATTGCAGAAAGTTGTGTGGATTGGGCAGCTCATCTCCAACTAAGTTTAGCATACCTATTGGTAGAATAAGGTTGGTTGTTATCTCCTCTTGGTTTTGTTGTCTATGTTAGTTATGTTGTTTTGTTGAAGGAAAGAAATGCTTGTAAAGAAAGTGTGTATGTAAATTGTTGTTGAAGAAAATAATGTGTAGTTTCATTTCTATGTTTTTCTGTTTTGTGTTCTTGTTTTGGGAGTGTCCAAGATCTTCTACTCTTGGGAGAGTAGGATGATCTTGGGGTGGAAGAAGCATGACAGCCTTGGGTGAGAGGCTCTCCTTAAGGAGAGTGATCTCAAGGGTGTCCTTTGTGACCCTTGCTACATAGCCTTGTGTATGCATTTGGGGGTCATAAGGGGAGAGAAATGGCTTTGAGCCTTTGGGGGGCATAAGGTGTGTGAGATGAATTCTGTTGGGTATTTTGTGTTGCCATGAGGTGGCTTGTGTTATATTTTTGGCTGCAGTCTCCCCAACGGTACTTGGTCCACTTCCACCCATAGATTGATCTCCACAAATGTGGTGATAGTGTAGCTTGGGATGGGAAAGTGTATGTGTTGTGTGTTTGCCCTATTGCTATGTTGTATTGCTTGGTTGTAACCCGTCTAGGTCTTGATTCTCCTAGCTCGGGGGTGGCTTCTGGTAAGCCTAGGCTGGGAGGTGAGCATCCCATGGTCACAGTCCTAAAACTTTACTTGCAGGTGGCTTGGGGAAAAGAGTAGGAGTTGCAGATTTTGTGTTGCAGACTTCTATTTCAGATTTCTGATTTTTATTTAAATGCAGAAAAGAAGAAAGAAATGTAAAAGAAAAAAGAAGAGAAAGTGCATATGTAAATATAGGGCTTAAAATGATTCTGTTTCTGTTTAAATAAATGTAATTATTATTTTCTGTGTAAAAGATTAGAGAAAAAAAAGGGGACTGTTAGATTATCTACCCATTTTCATATTTGGGTTATTGTAAGTATCATTCTGGAAAAACAATGTAAATGTGACTTTTATTATATTTGATGACTATTGTGTTTGTTGTAGTCTATATTTAAATCTGGTTTGTAACATGTTATTTACTGCAATATTAAAGGAAAGAAACAGAAAAAAAAGAAATTGCACTAGAATTCCTTCTTTACTATTCACTAGTTTATTTACTGCATTAGTAAGGAAAAGAAAAAAAAAGAAATGCAGTAGGGTTATTATTTTCTTGCATAATGTAAATTCTATTTATGACTGTTTTAAAAAAAAAAGGGAGAGAGAACTAGTATTGTTTTATTTCTCACTATTTACTTGCATAGTTTTAAATCCCGTTATTTTAGGTTTGTTAGAAAGAAAGGAGAACCAGAATCGTTTTATTTCTATGGAGAGTTAAATAAAAGGAAGAAGAAAACAGACCTAATCTAATGCTGTTAAAATACTAAAAATAGAATGTAAATGGTTAAAACCCCAGATCAATATAAGGGTTTTTAACCCTATTACTTCAACATTTGGTCATATATATATTTCTATATATATAGAAGTATATATATTGAAAATATATACCTATATATATATATAGAATACATGTATATAAGTTTCCTGCAAGTGCATGCCCTGTAACAACAAAAGAGAAGATACATTCTGAATCTTGTGCATCCCTGTTACAAGACCTATAAAAAGAATTGCAGAATATAATTTCTTAATACATATATATATATATATTCTCTGCATCAAAAAAAAATACACTCTATGGATGCCTGTAGAAGTAAATATTTTCATATTCGTAAATGATATTGTGCATATTATATATATATACATATATATATATATATAAATATAATATACACAATATACATTTGACATTAAAAAAAAAATACATCATAAACATTTTTATCAAACCCCGAAATATAACAAAATGGGTTTTTTTTCAAAAAAAGGGGGAAATGGGCACGTGGGCCACTGTGCGTAACACACTGGACGGCCACGGCCGAGCCACTGTGCTACACACAGTGGGCGGCGCCGAAGGGCACCGCACTGTGTGTAACACAGTGGGCGGTCGCGGCCGCCACTATGCTACGCACAGTGAACGGCGCCCGCCACTGTGTGTATACACAGTGGGCGGCGACTATGCCGTCCGCCACTGTGTGTAGGCACAGCGGCGCCCGGACAACCTGTAAAAAAAACCTCCGCCTCTCCCCCACATGAAACCCTCCGCCGTGCCCTAGTTCGCCGTACCTGCAACCTCCAAAACCACAAAAAAAAAGGGACATACAATAAAATATAGACATTTAATAAACCCTAACCCATTTCGGGTTAGGGTATAAAAGGATAAAAATAAAATAAAGCAAGTATAATATATAAAAAAAAATGCAACCCTAACCCAATTTCGGGTTAGGGTTAGCATTATAATAATTTTATATACATATATATATATATATATATTTATATATAAATATATATATATATATATATATATATATATATAAAAGATTTAAATTGGAGCATTATAATTGATTTTATTGAGGGATTAGTAAACAAGAATTGATATTGTGATTTTATATATATATATATATATATATAAGGAATTTAAATTGGAAATTTAAAGTTAGGTTTTAGTACATAATTTGGGGTTAAGTTTATAATTGAAGTATTATGGAATTTTAGACTTTTTTTTATAATAGGGGTTAATTTAATAATTGAATTATTATATGTCCCCATTCTTTAGAAATTAATTTTTAATTACATCAAGGGGGTTAATATATAGAGGATTACTATAGTTGGACAAACTATATGTTTAATCCAGCAATATATATATTTAATTAATCAATGGACTTACCCCCCCCCATATAATTGGACGTTAGGAAAATTTTAAAAAAAAGAAGAGGAATTTGTAAATTTATGAACCTGAGCCCTTGAGACCGTTTTTTTTGGTCGGATTGTAAAGTAATCGACAAAATCAAGGGTTTTAGGGAAAATTAGAATTGGCCCTAGTTTATTGTCGGTTTTAGTGGGCAAATGACATTGTAGTAAATTGAAACCCTCATCAGGTGGATGCGTATAATAAATTTTATATAAGCATCAAATAATCATTAGCAATATCATTATATGACCTGGAATGATTTAATACATTAAGATAGCCAAGTATCCCTTGGTTTAATTAGCGGCAATTTGTCTTAGGTAATTGAGCTAGCTAACTAATCCGCAATGCAAATTAATCTCCACCAATCAAGTCACTCGCTCGAGTTGGATTTTTAACTTAACCTTAGTAAGTAAGCTTATTTACATCCTAGAAAAGACACAACCTTAAATACAGTTGTTATATATTAGGATTTTTAGCGAGTTCATGACGTCAAAAAAAAATTTGTTGTTCCGTTTTTGTGCCCTAAAGTTTGGGCACGACATTTTGGTATCAGAGCAAGGTTTCCAACACTAGGAACCTTTCTCCATTACGTTTCGCTTTAATTATCTAAATTAATCAAATATTTTCTTAAACGGAAAATAAAAATATAAATATATGAAAATTGAATTATTTAAATTAATTGTTTATTTATTTTATTTTTGTTTCCTCATAGGATGCCTCCGACTACGCGACAAGCTCGCAAGCGCGGAAGGGGTCCTAGGCGTACCCGTATGGCACGCGAGGATGTTGCTAGGGAGGAACCGGTTCTAGAAGGGAACCCGGAAGCACCTCCCGAACCACCGGTTGACCCTAACCGAGACATCTTGCTAGCTCTTCAGAACTTGATCGGGATCGTGCAGGATAGGCTTCCAGCAGTGGACCGTCATGCAGACAATCAGAACTTAGGGAGTCATAGATCAGTGGACCGTCATGTAGACAATCAGAACTCAGGGAGTCATAGATCAGTGGATAGGGAACGGAGTAGGAGTCCACCTCCTAATTCCGTAGAGGGTGAGGCAGAGCATGAACCGGAGTCCGTTCACCTACCCGAACCCCCTCCAGTAGTAGCACCTATGTACTTTGAGAGAGCACGTCAGGAACCAGGAGACCTGATTAGAGAGGTTTTACGCCTCCAGCTGCCATCTTTTGGAGGCACTACTGACGGAGTAGAGGCTGAGGCATGGCTTTTAAGCCTAGATCGGTGCTTCGCATTGTGATCTTATGAAAGCAATCTGAAGGCACGCGTTGCAGTCCACCTTCTGAGATCGACAGCCTCCACATGGTGGAAGCAAGAGGAATTCAAGTGCGGACTCACTGCAGATACCATCACATGGGAAATCTTCATAGAGAGGTTCAGAGAGAGGTACTTGTCAGAGCACTTCCGGTAGCGTAGGATCGATGAGTTCCATGACCTCCAGCAGAAGGGTCTCACAGTGACCCAGTACGAGAGTAAGTTTATTGAGCTACTACCTTATGTAGATTACCTGAAGGATGAGAAGCTGCTCGTCAACCAATTTGTTAGGGGACTTAATGCTGGGATAGCAGGACCAGTGAGGATGGCCGCTCCAGGGAGCCTTCGGGTTGCCGTAGAGAAGGCCCTTATAGCCGAGGAGATTCAGATCAGGCCACAGGACACGAGGGATCGGTTCCAGAACCGAAACCCAGCTCCCCAGCCTTTCGGGTTTCAGAAACCCCATTGGAAAGGCAACCACAGAAATGTTTCGGGGTCCCATAAACCCCCTCCTCCTCAGCAGTCACAGCAGAATCAGAGACAGAGGCCACCTCAGGGACAGCAGGGCTCCAGGCCCAAACAGTGGCAGTCACAGGGTCCTAGGCGTGACCAGAGAGTACAGGGTACCTACACACCCCTGGTACGGGCTCAGCAGTCCCCCAGGGGTGGGTACAGTGGTTCTAGCCGGACAGGTGGGCATCCTTTTACTAGGCCTCAGGGCGCACAGTTTCAGGCACACGGTGCTTGCTTCACGTGTGGAGCCATGGGGCACATGGCGAGAGAGTGTCCACAGGGACAGATGACAGGGAATCAGAGGATGGCAACATTAGAGCCTACAGTTGGGGACATGGGCAAGACCCATAGAGTCTTCGCAGCGGTTGACAACCACCAGGCAGAGCACCAGGCCACAGTGATCGAGGCTGCAGGTAAGGTCAGAGGTAGTAGTATTTCTATATTATTTGACTCAGGAGCGACTGACTCCTTTATATCTCCATTGGTTGTGGAGCGTTGCGGGCTAGTGGCAGTAAGGCAAAGTGTCAGCTGGGAAGTGGAGTTAGCTTCGGGGGCTAGAGTGTCAGTGGATTCAGAGGTTAGGGGATGTCCGCTCCAGATTGGTAATACCACCACCTTAGTAGACCTTAGAGTTACACCACTCGGATCTTATGGCGTCGTACTTGGCATGGATTGGCTTTACGCCCATAGAGCCAAGATGGATTGTCGCTTGAAAAAGGTCGAGTGTGAGGATGATCATGGTGCTCCCATAGTAATCACTGGGATTCAGAGACCCGTGTCTCTTCGTATGATATCCGCTATGCAGCTTAAGCGGAGCATGTGGAAGGGATGCCAGTTGTTTGCTATCACAATCAGTGACCGAGAGGAAGAAAATGAGAAGGAGCCTTCCATAGATGATCATCCCATCCTTGAGGCATTTGCAGATGTGTTTCCTGATGAGCTACCCGGTATGCCGCCCAGCAGGGAGATTGACTTCCACATAGATTTGGTACCAGGAGCTGAGCCAGTTTCGAGAGCACCTTATAGGATGACCACTCATGAGCTTAATGAGCTCAAGATGCAGCTAGAGGAACTCTTAGAGAAGGGTCACATCCATCCTAGCATCTCTCCTTGGGGCGCACCAGTCATCTTTGTGAAGAAGAAAGATGGATCCCTTCGGTTATGCATGGATTACATGCAACTGAATAAAGTAACCATCAAGAACCGCTACCCCTTGCCGAGGATCGATGACTTGTTTGATCAGCTTCAGGGTGCCAAAGTGTTTTCCAAAATAGACCTGAAGTCAGGATATCACCAGTTGAGAATTGTGGAAAGTGATATCCACAAGACTGCGTTTCGCACCAGATATGGCCACTATGAGTTCACTATGGTCCCATTCGGTCTTACGAATGCTCCAGTTGTATTCATGAGTCTCATGAATGGGGTATTCCGCACCTTCCTTGACCGATTTGTGATAGTGTTCCTCGACGACATATTGATCTATTCCCGAAATGAGCAGGAGCATGAGGAGCATTTGAGGCAGGTTTTGCAGTGTTTGAGGGACAACCAGTTGTTCGGCAGTTTGTCGAAGTGTGATTTCTTTAGATCAGAGGTCAAGTACCTAGGGCATGTTATATCCGGTGATGGGATCTCAGTCGACCCATCAAAGATTAGAGCCATCATGGATTGGCCGGCACCTACCAGTGTGACAGAAGTCAGGAGCTTCATGGGTTTAGCAGGATACTATAGGCGTTTTGTGGAGGGATTTTCCAAAGTTGCACACCCCATCACATCCCTCCAGCGAAAAGGGAAGAAATTCGAGTGGACAGAGAAGTGTGAGAGGACTTTTCAGGATCTAAAAAGGGCACTTACTAGTGCACCTATTCTTATTGTGCCAGACCCCACGGCCGACTTCATGGTATGCACGGATGCTTCCTTAGATGGATTGGGAGCAGTTCTTATGCAGGAGGGTAGGGTTATAGCATACGAGTCTAGGAAACTTAAGACTCATGAGCTTAACTACCCTACGCACGACCTAGAGCTTGCAGTAGTTGTACATGCACTTGTGAGGTGGAGACACTTCCTTTTAGGTCATCACTTCGAGCTTCATTCAGACCATTAGAGTTTGCAGTATATCTTCATCCAGCCTAACCTTAATGCACGTCAGAGGAGATGGATGGAGTTCCTTTGTGAGTATGATTTTGATGTTCATTACATCAAAGGAAAGGAGAATGTGGTCGCAGATGCCCTAAGTAGGAGACGACATGAGGTTTACACCATATCCATGAGCACTTATTTGAGAGACCGTATTTTGCAGCGATTGCCAGAGGATGATTGGTATCTAGAGGTTTGTCAGAGGATCCGTAATCAGGAGACCCTGGAAGGGAAGTTTGTGGACTACTCTTTGGAGTTCGATGGTTTATTACGCCATAGAGGGCGCATTTATGTACCCTCTCCTGGGGGTTTGCGAGATTTCATTATCATGGAGGCTCATAGAGCTCCTTATGCAGCGCATCCCGGGGTTAAGAAGATGCATGCTGACTTGAGGCAGTTATATCATTGGCCAGGAATGCGGCAGCTTATCGCCGAGTTAGTAGCCCGATGCCTTGAGTGTCAGAGAGTCAAGGCAGAGCACCGCCATCCAGGTGGGTTACTCCAGTCCCATGCTATACCAGAGTGGAAATGGGATACTATATCCATGGACTTCATTATTGGTCTTCCTATGTCATCTCATCGCCATGATGCTATCTTGGTGACAGTTGACAAATTGACCAAAGTAGCCCACTTCTCACCAGTCCGGACTACCTTCACAGCTCCAGCAGTGGCACAGGTGTTCTTACGGGACATTGTTAGGCTTCATGGTGTCCCATGCAAGATTATCTCTGATAGGGATTCTCTCTTTACATCTTCCTTTTGGAAGGCATTACAGACAGCGTTGGGCACCAAGCTCAACTTTAACACCGCCTATCATCCAGAGACAGATGGACAGATAGAGCGGCTTAACCAGGTGTTAGAGGATATGCTCCGTATGTACGTCATGGATCATCAGACCCGATGGGAGGAGTACCTGCATTTAGTAGAATTTGCCTATAATAATGGGCATCACACTTCTTTGGGGATGCCACCCTTTCAGGCTTTGTACGGCAGACCATGCAGGACACCTTTGAGTTGGGATCGTATTGAGGACAGAGTGGCCATAGGCCCTGAGTTGGTCCGTGATATGGAGCAGCAGGTAATTTTGATTAGACAGCGCCTTAGAGAGGCACAGGATAGGCAGAAGAAATATGCAGATACAAAGAGGATAAACCGGAGTTACATGGTTGGGGACAAAGTTTTCCTGAGAGTGTGACCGCATAAGAGTCCAATCCACTATGGAAAGGGTTCTAAGCTCGCACCTCGCTTTGTCGGACCCTTCGAGATCCTTGAGAGGATAGGACCAGTTGCTTATCGCCTAGCTTTGCCACCTAGCCTGTCACGCATCCACGATGTATTTCATGTGTCAGTTTTGAGAAAGTATATCTATGATGAGTCTCATATTTTAGATTGGGATGCCTTGCAGGTGGAGTCAGACGGGCAGCTAGCCTTGGAGCCCATTCACATTTTGGCTCGCCGGACGTTGGCCCTTCGAGGTCGAGAGCTGGACCAGGTTAGGGTCCAGTGGGATTGCTATGATGAGGTTACAACTTCATGGGAGGATACAGCACGTATGAGATCACAGTACCCTCATCTTTTTGATGAACTCCAGGAGGACGTTCATGCCTAGAGGGGGAGGGTGTGAGGCCCTACCCCAACCCATCCTATCTCTTCAGTTATTTTCATTTTGGAACTATTTTGGATACTAGTTTGGACACACTATGGATATAGAACTTTTCATGATTCCGCGATTTTGGTAACATTGATATATGTGGATGCTTCATTTCTATGCCTTGTGAATTATAGAATATTATATGATTCTAGATTAAGGTAATGTTGTGATGATGCAGGTTATTATCTGAATTTCAGGATTTGATATAATGTTTGGAAAATGTTTGCATATATTGTAGATGGATCAAATTTTGAGGATTATGAGGAAATTGCTTTGAATTGTGACAAATTATATTTCATAATGTCAAGTCTTTGTAGAATGAATGTATTGTATTCTGATTATGTGATTTTATATATATTATATGAGGCTATTTGGGAAGTACTAATGTTTAAATTGAGATGTGCAGAAAAATATCCATGTGACCATGGAAATATTAGGGAGAATCAAGCCTAGGCCAATGTGCGTTAGTAAAACTAGGGGTTGTCTATTTGGAGAGACAACACCCCGTATGTACTGTATTTTATTCGTAAATGTAAAATGTTGCATGAGTGTAATTTGTATTTATTTGATTGATTAAATTGTTTCAGGGACAATTGCCATGTGGTTATTGTGATGTGCAATTATTTTGTAGTGTCACTTGACACCTATGTAGTATGTTGTGTTGGCAATTGTCATGTCACCTTTTTGAAAGTTTTATTTTTGTTAATGGTTATATCCCCTAATTATCCTTGAAGGAACCAAGAAATCTAGGTTAGAGAGCCACAAGGAAGGTCAACTCAGAGTTGACCCGTAGGTTAACTTCAGGTGGACTTTCTGAAGGTCAAATCAACTCCTAGAGTCAATTTTAGAGCTTTTCTATTAGGCCTCATGGGGTACCTATGGGTGAAGGCAAAAATTGGCCATGTGTCTTTCCCTTAGGACTTGTTTAACCACCCAAAAAAGTGGTTTTCCCAAGATGGACGAATTCCATCTATAGGAGTGCCATCCTTGGTAGGATAACCTTCTTGGAGATAGTAATCCCTCTTCCCCATTCCATTTCCCTTCTCTAGGCACCTAGGTTAGGGAGTGTGTAAGACCTAGGGAAGACCAACCCAATGGGAGATCACTCACTCTATCCAAGAGGTTGGAAGGAGTGAGAGAGGCCTTCTTAGGCTAAGAATGGAAGCTTAGTGAGCTAATCACCCACTCTCCACTTTTGGATATTTTTGGAAAAATTTGAAAAGAAAAACCAGTTTTAGAAAATTTAGAGGAATTTTGGTGGCCAAGGATTGCAGAAAGTTGTGTGGATTGGGCAGCTCATCTCCAACTAAGTTTAGCATACCTATTGGCAGAATAAGGTTGGTTGTTATCTCCTCTTGGTTTTGTTGTCTATGTTAGTTATGTTGTTTTGTTGAAGGAAAGAAATGCTTGTAAAGCAAGTGTGTATGTAAATTGTTGTTGAAGAAAATAATGTGTAGTTTCATTTCTATGTTTTTCTGTTTTGTGTTCTTGTTTTGGGAGTGTCCAAGATCTTCTACTCTTGGGAGAGTAGGATGATCTTGGGGTGGAAGAAGCATGACAGCCTTGGGTGAGAGGCTCTCCTTAAGGAGAGTGATCTCAAGGGTGTCCTTTGTGACCCTTGCTGCATAGCCTTGTGTATGCATTTGGGGGTCATAAGGGGAGAGAAATGGCTTTGAGCCTTTGGGGGGCATAAGGTGTGTGAGATGAATTCTGTTGGGTATTTTGTGTTGCCATGAGGTGGCTTGTGTTATATTTTTGGCTGCAGTCTCCCCAACGGTACTTGGTCCACTTCCACCCATAGATTGATCTCCACAAATGTGGTGATAGTGTAGCTTGGGATGGGAAAGTGTATGTGTTGTGTGTTTGCCCTATTGCTATGTTGTATTGCTTGGTTGTAACCCGTCTAGGTCTTGATTCTCCTAGCTCGGGGGTGGCTTCTGGTAAGCCTAGGCTGGGAGGTGAGCATCCCATGGTCATAGTCCTAAAACTTTACTTGCAGGTGGCTTGGGGAAAAGAGTAGGAGTTGCAGATTTTGTGTTGCAGACTTCTATTTCAGATTTCTGATTTTTATTTAAATGCAGAAAAGAAGAAAGAAATGTAAAAGAAAAAAGAAGAGAAAGTGCATATGTAAATATAGGGCTTAAAATGATTCTGTTTCTGTTTAAATAAATGTAATTATTATTTTCTGTGTAAAAGATTAGAGAAAAAAAAGGGGACTGTTAGATTATCTACCCATTTTCATATTTGGGTTATTGTAACTATCATTCTGGAAAAACAATGTAAATGTGACTTTTATTATATTTGATGACTATTGTGTTTGTTGTAGTCTACATTTAAATCTGGTTTGTAACATGTTATTTACTGCAATATTAAAGGAAAGAAACAGAAAAAAAAGAAATTGCACTAGAATTCCTTCTTTACTATTCACTAGTTTATTTACTGCATTAGTAAGGAAAAGAAAAAAAAAGAAATGCAGTAGGGTTATTATTTTCTTGCATAATGTAAATTCTGTTTATGACTGTTTTAAAAAAAAAGGGAGAGAGAACTAGTATTGTTTTATTTCTCACTATTTACTTGCATAGTTTTAAATCCCGTTATTTTAGGTCTGTTAGAAAGAAAGGAGAACCAGAATCGTTTTATTTCTATGGAGAGTTAAATAAAAGGAAGAAGAAAACAGACCTAATCTAATGCTGTTAGAAAACTAAAAATAGAATGTAAATGGTTAAAACCCCAGATCAATATAAGGGTTTTTAACCCTATTACTTCAACATTTGGTCATATATATATTTCTATATATATAGAAGTATATATATTGAAAATATATACCTATATATATATATAGAATACATGTATATAAGTTTCCTGCAAGTGCATGCCCTGTAACAACAAAATAGAAGATACATTCTGAATCTTGTGCATCCCTGTTACAAGACCTATAAAAAGAATTGCAGAATAGAATTTCTTAATATATATATATATATATATATATATTCTCTGCATCAAAAAAAAATACATTCTATGGATGCCTGTAGAAGTAAATATTTTCATATTCGTAAATGATATTGTGCATATTATACATATATACATATATATATATATATAAATATAATATACATAATATACATTTGACATTAAAAAAAAAATACATCATAAACATTTTTATCAAACCCCGAAATATAACAAAATGGGTTTTTTTTCAAAAAAAGGGGGAAATGGGCACGCGGGCCACTGTGCGTAACACACTGGACGGCCACGGCCGAGCCACTGTGCTACACACAGTGGGCGGCGCCGAAGGGCACCGCACTGTGTGTAACACAGTGGACGGTCGCGGCCGCCACTGTGCTACGCACAGTGAACGGCGCCCGCCACTATGTGTATACACAGTGGGCGGCGGCTATGCCGTCCGCCACTGTGTGTACACACAGTGGGCGGCGCTGCCGCCACTGTGCGTAGGCACAGCGGCGCCCGGACAACCTGTAAAAAAAACCTCCGCCTCTCCCCCACATGAAACCCTCTGCCGTGCCCTAGTTCGCCGTACCTGCAACCTCCAAAACCACAAAAAAAAAGGGACATACAATAAAATATAGACATTTAATAAACCCTAACCCATTTCGGGTTAGGGTATAAAAGGATAAAAATAAAATAAAGCAAGTATAATATATAAAAAAAAATACAACCCTAACCCAATTTCGGGTTAGGGTTAGCATTATAATAATTTTATATACATATATATATATATATATATATTTATATATAAATATATATATATATATAAAAGATTTAAATTGGAGCATTATAATTGATTTTATTGAGGGATTAGTAAACAAGAATTGATATTGTGATTTTATATATATATATATATATATATATATATGGAATTTAAATTGGAAATTTAAAGTTAGGTTTTAGTACATAATTTGGGGTTAAGTTTATAATTGAAGTATTATGGAATTTTAGACTTTTTTTATAATAGGGGTTAATTTAATAATTGAATTATTATATGTCCCCATTCTTTAGAAATTAATTTTTAATTAATTCAAGGGGGTTAATATATAGAGGATTACTATAGTTGGACAAACTATATGTTTAATCCAGCAATATATATATTTAATTAATCAATGGACTTACCCCCCCCCATATAATTGGACGTTAGGAAAATTTTAAAAAAAAGAAGAGGAATTTGTAAATTTATGAACCTGAGCCCTTGAGACCGTTTTTTTTTGGTCGGATTGTAAAGTAATCGACAAAATCAAGGGTTTTAGGGAAAATTAGAATTGGCCCTAGTTTATTGTCGGTTTTAGTGGGCAAATGACATTGTAGTAAATTGAAACCCTCATCGGGTGGATGCATATAATAAATTTTATATAAGCATCAAATAATCATTAGCAATATCATTATATGACCTGGAATGATTTAATACATTAAGATAGCCAAGTATCCCTTGGTTTAATTAGCGGCAATTTGTCTTAGGTAATTGAGCTAGCTAACTAATCCGCAATGCAAATTAATCTCCACCAATCAAGTCACTCGCTCGAGTTGGATTTTTAACTTAACCTTAGTAAGTAAGCTTATTTACATCCTAGAAAAGACACAACCTTAAATACAGTTGTTATATATTAGGATTTTTAGCGAGTTCATGACGTCAAAAAAAATTTTGTTGTTCCGTTTTTGTGCCCTAAAGTTTGGGCACGACACCAAACAATTCTCTGATTCTTACTACTTCATCTCTTATATCCTTAGGGACCTCAACTTCCTATATTATTGTAGCTGATACCATCAAAGCTTGAGCACTGACTGTTTCTTCTTTCTTCACTATTGATTCCTCTTTCTCTTTTCTACACACTACTTTTGTTTGTTGATTTTCTACTTCTTGTAATGTTAAAGGCGATATTCTTTTCTGCCACTTAGACTTAGAAACATGTTTTTGGTTTGATGTCCTTTTCAGATTGTATCCCAGTCCAACCTTATCATTTGTGGATTTGGTTTGTAGCTGAATTGGTTCAGTACTACCTTCCTTTTATTTGCCTAGAGGACTAGTACTTGAGTACCCCATGCATTGAATCAATTTGTATCCAGGACCATATTGGTTTGAGGAAATCTCATAATGTCGTACCTCCTCATTTTGACTATCTTCCTTAAAGAGCTAGTTAAGAACAACATCTTCTTCTATTTCATCTACCAAGGAGGTAGAAGACTATACAAAAAGACCATCACATATGGTATTTGGAGCTGAAGTTTGTGCTCTCATAGCCTTTGATGGCTTTCTCAGCTATTTTGGTGATGGAGGGAGAGAAACTAATGAAATTACCAGTTCTATCTTGTAGCCATCCATGATGGTATTTGTAATCTTCATTCTCTTTTCTAAGTCTTTCATTAGTGCTTTTGGATCTGCATTTGGAGAGCCTGCCCTATTATGAGGCATAAAAGTATCTGCACCTTTTGTCAATGCATTACAGGTGACATTTGTATCAGCAGGAATACTGACTTCAACTCCATTATAAGGAAACTTTAAGCATTGATGGTATGTTGACGACACTACCTTCATTTCATGAATCCACGGCTTGCCTAGTAATATATTATATGATAATGGAATATCAAGAACCTAGAAAAGAAAATCTCTTTCGACAGGTCCCACTCTGATTGGTAATGACACCAGACCTTTAGAAGTCCTTTCTTCTTCATCATAGGCTTTTATTGTTATTTTCTTGCCAGGATCAATTACATTTTTCAAAGAATCCTAGTTGTGTAAGTAGACTATAAGTACAGATATTCAACCTCACACCTACATCTATCAAAACATGTTTGACTCTGTGTTTATGGATCATGGCTTCAATATGCAATGGCTGGTTATGTGGATGATGATAGTTCTGATACTTAATATAAGTATAGATCCAATAGCCAACAAGATGAGAGGGGGGGGTGAATCATACAAACTTAATCTTCAATAAAAACATCAGATTCAACCTCAGTAACATATACTTTAGTAATATAACCAAAACTACTAAACATGCAAACTCAAAAGCATATAAACATCATAAACCTCATAACACCAGATTTAACGTGGAAACACAAATAGGAAAAAAACACTGTGGGAGTTTAGACCGACTAAAAAATATACTCTTCTAGAGTATGCTTGGTTGAAAGCAAATCTTGTTAAAGATTACAAACACATTGCTAGATGTGACCCGGTTAAGGGATTTCCCTCAGATCTGTTAGGATCTTCACCTTGTTAGAAGTGACCTTGTTAAAGGATTTCAAACACTCAATCAGAATGTCACCTTGCTAGAGGTTTTTACAAATAAGACTGTTAAGTCCACTCGGTTAAGAAATTTGTTGTCACTTTCACAAAATAACAGTAATAAAAATCTATCTGCAACTTCACATCTAAAATGTTAAAGAAGATTCTTATTTCCTCAATATAATCTAGACATAGAACTAATCTTGTCCATCTGTTGGGCTTCTATACTCTGTTATTCAAATAGGTCTTCAAGCTTCTGTGCTTGGTAATCACTATGTAGCATCCTTATGCATACACTTGCCCACATGCATTGCTTATCAACAGTTCCCTATTTATAAACAACTAGCTAACCACTTAATCTCCTTGATCACATTTTCCATGATCAATCATAGCCATCAGATCTGCATGCTTGATCAGGTTCAATGCATCTTTTGATCTGAAAAATGTTTTACCTTGCCTTGGAACTTGCATATATTTCTTGGAACTTGTGCTAGGGTATTGCAATTCAATCTAAGCTGTAGATCTTTCTGTCGATCTTCCAATGCCATAGATTCTTAACAAACTTTATTTACGACATACCAATCATTTAATCAGTTCCAGCTCATCAGCTTCCTTCATTAAATAATGCATATAATCATTTAATGCATTCTGTTACTACTCGGTTACAACTTGGTAAATACTAAACTTCACTCGGTAGACATTTTGCCTTGATTAACCGATAGTGATAACCTTAGGGTTTACCGACTAGGTTCTTTGCTTGGTAACATAGTATAGTATTAACCTTACAATTTACAACATATGTATGATGTCAAAACAATCTAAACATCATGATCTTATCATTGTTTGACTCGATAATAGTTACCCATTGAATACCTTATTCATCCTCTTATTCATCATAATCTTTCTGTGTCTTTTATCGACATCTTTATACTCTTCAAATCATACTTCTCAAGATATGGCAACATCATACTAAATTAGAAAATCAATTTCTTGACATCAATGATAAAATAATAATATTAAGACAGTAAACATCCTTAATCAGTTATATCCATAATCATCAACAACCTTCTCAATATCCTTATTGAAATGCCAACAATCTCCCATTGTCTGTTATAATTCTAAATTGCAATTGTTTATGTTATGACCTTTATTCTGATGGAAGTCACAATATTCATTTTCTCTCTAGCATCTTGGTTTGACATCTGGATCATATGGTCTGGAGTTATCTGGTAGCATTATCAAGTTGTTTGCCAATAGAGTTTTGAAAGTGAATTCATACGATTCTTCGAGAGGAGTAAAATCACGCTTAGGTTTGGAAAGCCAAGGATTTTCTTTGAACCATTCCTTTGTTTTCTTTGGTGGATTCTCTGTTTTAGACTCAGTGGCTTTAAGTGCTAGTGTACCACTAGCCAAGTTAAATAATGTGGATTTTGAGTTGGCTTTGATAGTGTCTACTACTCCATCATTAACAACATTCTTTTTATTGTCTTTTCCAAACTTCCAATACTTGTTCTTCTCTTTAGAGCTAAATCCTGGTTGTGTTTCTTTCCAAGGTGTGATATCCGCCTTCTTTATGAACACATCTTCTATTCGAATGGAATTATCTACCATTTTGTTAAATGATGGGTGTACTTGCGTTTGTATACTATATTTCAATTCGGGGACCAAGTTATTGACAAATATATCCATTTTCTCAGAGTCTGGGATAGGTCTAGAATACCTAGAAAACATCTTTCTCCAGGGTTGGAGGAAGGTAAGAAGAGGTTCCCCTATTTTCTGTTGAGTATTACAAAGATTGATCATAGTAATAGGATGTTGAATGTTGTATGAATATCATTGTAAGAATAGTTGGATTAGTTCTTCAAACATTTTTATTCCTTTGGATAGACTTGAGAACCATTCCATTGCTTGACCCCCTAAACTCCTTGGGAAGAGGTGCATGAGGTAAGTTTGATCATGCATGAACTCCATACAGGCAGCACAAAACTCTCTGACATGATCTTGAGGATCTGAGGTACCATCATATTTATCAAATTTTGGGATCTCCACTCGTGAAGGAAATGGAGGCATGTATAGATTCTTGTCAAATGGAAAGGGACATATTGTTTCCAGAGAATATTGTTCTGGGGACTTGTCTTTATTCTTCAGTTTTGTGACCTCCATTCATAAGGCTAGTAATTGTTTGTGTACCATGAGTATAGGTGATTCTTTGTTTTTAGTAATGAGTGTCTGAACATCATATCCAATAGGAAGTTTAGCACCTTGTTTTGCTAGTTCTAAGAAATAGTCTTCCTTCTCTTGGGTCATGATAGCTTTCATCATTTTTCTGAAGTCTTTGTCCTTTTGACAGTCAAGGATTTCTTTTTCTGGAGGTTCAGTGTCTTCATCAGCCTCACTTGATGATGAGGAATCATTATCATTTTCAGGAATGTTATTATCGTCCTTGTTTCCATCATTGTGTTCCGTGTCATATATAGTGGGAGATTTAGGCTCATCAAAAATTGGTTTGCCTGATGATGATGGTATGTCAGTGAGTGGATCCTTTTTGTAAAATGGATTGTTAGTGTATGAAAAGGGTATTCCTTTTCCTTTGGATTATTTCTTACGAGAACTCCTAGTTTGTGTAGGCATTTTTATGGATTAGTGTGACCTAAACTTGTTTGTGATGTAGAGGTCAAGATCAATTTCAGAGCTAGTTGTTTGGTTAATGTATTGTTTGGGAGAAACAACTGAGATTGAGTCTGGTTTCAAGAATGATCTATCCTATATAAGACATTTATCTAAGTTGATTCTAAGTGTAGTGTAAGATTCAGTCTGGTTTCAGGAATGATCTATCTTGTATAAGACATTATCTAAGTGACTAAAATTTGATAGGTAGCTGATTGAACTAGCTGAAAGATGATCGACCAAATCATACAGCACAAGTGGAAGAGGTACACTATATTGATCTATTTATGCTCAGAAAAATTGATAACCAGTATTATGTTTGCTGTAAGCTATTTTCAGGCAAGTTTGACTGTTCTGTTCTGACAAAACTAGAGACTCGTACGACAGGATTTTATGAACCAAATGATAATTTAGTAGTTATAGGATGATAAAAGTTCTATTTCATACAAGTTGCAGGTATGTGCAGGATGACAAAAGACTTTGAGTAGTTCTATTTTGTACGACACGGGATATAGAACCAGACGACAGATTAAAATGACTCGTACGACACATGATCAGGTATAGGACGACAAATCAAAAGACTCGTATGACACATGATTACGTGTAGAATGATAAATTATTAGACTCGTATGACTATTCATAGGACAAAGCCTAGAAATTCTAATTTTTTTGGATTGCTGAGTATGATAACTAAGTATGACCAATTCTGAGATGGACTGATTTTGGACCAGGATACAAAATTTTAACTTAAGATGGACAAGTTTCTGACACAAACAGAGTTTCAACTTAAGATGGACAAGTTTCTGACATGGATAGAGTTTTGACTTAAGATGGACTAATTTCTGACACAGACAGAGTTTTGACTTAAGATGGACTAGTTTCTGACATGGACAGAGTTTCGACTTAGGACGGACTAGTTTCTGACACAGACAGAGTTTCAAATCACGGAGTTGTTTCTTGTCTTCTCCAATTTTTGTATTTCAATTTTTTTTTCAGGGATGAAAACACAGAAAACAAGTAGTATGTATAGTGACTCCAATCAGAGCATGCAAACCCTAAGGAATTTGGTCAGGAAAGAAAACCTTTTCTTGTAGACTTAGGTACACACCCAATAGCTAATCAGAATACAGTCGTTGAGTCTCACACAATGGATTCTCAATGTCGTATTATCCAACTCCAAATGCTAATGGGGGCATGAAATGACAAGTATCTTGGGAGAGTTACTATCTCTCTTGCACAAAGATTATCCCCCTTTTAGAGGTGAATCAGGTAGCTTCTCATTTTGAATTGGATTTAGTCAAGGATCCATTTGGCGCATCGAGGTATAAACTCAATTAAGAGGTCTCCTAGCCTTGAAAACCAAGGTTTAATATACTCGAAGGTACGAAGGAGAGCTATTCCCGAGCACTGTGATTGACTTGATTTTCATTAAATCACGTTTATTTTATAGTGGGTTGGAGTACTTGGCATCTAGCCATTCCCACTTAGGTGGTTCCCCTCACACCGACTGTAACAACTTTAAGAGTTTTTCAACCCCTCGGGAGGGCAGGATTGCTAAAGATGTACAAATCTCAAACAAAGAAAAAGCCTCAAGTGTCTGGATTTTTGATTGTCTAAAAAAAGATGAGAGCATACTCTCCTACCTCTTAGAATCTTCTAAAAACACAAAATACAGATTTGTTCTTTAACCAGATAGCAAGTTGTTGGCATATGCACACTCCAATGAGACATTGTATGTGATTGAAGGTTTTGTCATTGATGGCAACCTTGCAATCTTGTGGCACCGGCAAAGGCATTATACCGACATCAGCAAATCACACTCTACACAGACACTCAGGACACCGACACTGGCACAAAGAAAAGAAGTATACCGGCACAGAGGCCGACAGGATTTTGTTATATTATATTTTGTTTATTATTGGAAAAACTTTGTAAGCCGACTTGGCAAATTTTAAAATGACTCTTATAAATAAAAGAGATCATTGTAGACATTTGGTATGAGTGAGGAAGAGTTAAGGAAAAATATTAGGCAGACCTATTATGCAAAATATAGGCTAAGGGTTTATGTAAGAATCAGAGCAACAACCAATACTGGATCAGGCATTATAGATGCTATTGTAAAGCAGTACAAGATATTGGATTTATATAATCCTCATTGTAAGTCAGTGAGACTTCCCATTGAGCAGTGAGCTCTAGGCAGTTGGCCTTCCTAAATGTGCAGGCCCCTATTGTAAATAATATTCTCTTATTGGCTAGTGAGTGAATATTGTGGGTCACAAATCCCACCGAGGTTTTTCCCACATCGGGTTTCCTCATCAAAACCTTGTGCTATGGTTTGCTTTTCATGTGGATGTTCTTGGTTCTATTTATTACATTATTTCTTGTATACTGGTACACTGTTATAATATGTTATGCATGTTTTAATTCAAGAAATTCTACTCACCGGTTAGATACCGATTCACCCCCGCTCTTAGTATCTGTGGGATTCCTAACAATTGGTATCAGATCTTGGTCCTCTATTTTCAGAAGCCTAACAACTTGAGGAAGATATTGATAGCGGTAAAGATGGAAAATTTGATGAAGCAACTTGAAGGAGCTCTTTTAGACTATGATGCAGAGAAATTGAAAAATATCAAACTAGAAGATGATTTAAAGGTAGCTCAGGATATCATTTAGGCACTTCAAGAAAATTTTATTGTTGCAAGAAATAAGAGAAGAGAACTTTGTGAAAAATTGCAAAATGAGAATAATGAAAAGGAATCACTTAATGATATGATAAGCAAGTTGAAACAAGAGAACATGACAACAAAGAATGAGATGCAGGATATGACTATGAGATTTTGCAAAGAGATTGAGGATAGGAAGAAGAATGAAGAAGAATTGACCAAAAGACTAAGTGATTTGGCAAATGAGAACACAAGACTTATCTATGAAAATGACATGTTGAAGATAGATTTGATGCATACTTAGAACGACTCAAATGAAGTGATGAGACAAAAAGAAGTCTTAGAAAGAGAACTAGAAACTGCAAATCAACATAAAGAAAAATTCAAGAAAAGCTCGGAGGAACTTGGTACCTTGCTGAAGAATCAAAAACCTAAAGGTGACACTTCTAGAATTGGCTTTGAAGTTGGTGAAAGCTCTGATACTGCAAATACTCAGGATCACAACAAATCAGTAAGACAACCTAATGCTTATAAATTCAATGGAAAATGCTTTAACTGTAATAAGTATGGTCATAGAGCAAATGAATGTAAATCTAGAAATTATCATAATATCAACACACCCATTGATCAATGTTCTAAATGCAACAAAGTTGGTCACAACTCTGAAAATTGCAGAATGAATGTGAGATGTTATGTTTGTGGAAGATTTGGACATTTATCTAATCAATGCAGAACACAAACTGGCATAGGTTATGGGAAAGCTATTCAGAAGAATAATGTAACTTGTTATGCATGTAACAAGATTGGGCATATAGAAAATTTTTGTAGAAGTAAAGGATCACTGGCAGACAACAAAATTTTTAGCTTGAAAGGTAAAGAAAAAGTTGAAGAGGTTAAGCCAATACTCCTCCACTGGTAGAACAAATCAATGCTTCACCGATAGGATAGAGTGATGCTTCAATGGTTGGACAGAGTGATGCTTCACCGAAAGGACAGAGAAGTGCTCCACCGATAGGAAGTTCTTCATCTAGTTGAAAAAAGTTTCCTTGAGGGTTTGGCAATCTAATGACACATGTGCTATTATTCCCTCGGTTACAGATAAGAAGTTGGAAATTACTTTTTACCGCTAGACAATGTTAAGTGAATACTTAATTGGCATGCATTTAATGTGGTAGATGGCAAAAAGACACTATAAAATTGAGGTTTTGGTTCCATTCTATTTCATCAAGATTTCAAACCTACGAAGAGCATGAAGATTCTAAGCTAAGGCATTTTGAGCAAGAGGCAAGAACACTCCAAGCATTCATCCATCCTAAAGGTAGCAAAAGGTATTTTATCATGGCATCCACCTCTACAATTGAATATATAGCAAACCCTACTATTGTCGAAGTGATAAAAGGACCTAGGCCTGTATTTCAATTAGTTCCCAAGGTAGCAAAGAAAGATGATACCTTAGGTGCTTTTTCTCAAATTCCCAAGGGATTTGTCTATGCTGAAGACCCTAGAATGTACATCCACTAAAACATTAAGGAACTAGGAGATGAAGAGATTAAAACCATGTTTAAAACTGAGATATGTGATAAAACTGGCAAAGTAAAAGATGAACACAAGATCATTGAAACCCTAGGATTTATAGAGATCCTTAGCATTCCTGAGTTCCCCAAGGATGTGATTAGGATAGTCTTAAGCAGGGTACATGGTGAATTTTTTTGGTTAGATGCAATCCACAAAATCACTAAGGAAGCTGTGAAAGCTGTCACAGGGTTACCAACCACCGGTAAAAGGCCAGATAAAACCAAAAAGGTATCCAATGACCTAGTTACAAACCTAACTGGTGCAACATTCGACAAAAGGTCCCTAAGAGTTAATGATGTAACAGACATTAATGTGAGATTTATCTTCATGATATTAGGGTATAAAGCTACTCATGCAAATAGACTCAATTCAGTTTCAAGTTAATGCATTAAGAGTGCTTATGATATGGTCACAGATAATGCAAAGATTGATATATGTGAGTGGTTAAAGGATGAATTAATTGACAACCTTGGAAATATTAAGAAGGACAAGAAAGGAACTTTCAGGTTTGGAAATCTATTAATATGTCTGATGCTACATATAACCAAACAGGTTCCCAGTATAGGCTACAAAAAACTTGGATATGATATACCGGTAGGTAAATAGTTAACAAAACTATTCAATAACATGGGAGAAGACAAGGAAAACAATATTCATGACTTCTTTCAAGCATTAAAGGCCAAAATGAAGAAAAGAATCAGGTTATCACAAAATATTGTTGACAAATACAAAGATGAAATATGCTTTGTAATCAAGAAGGATGAAATCTGGATGGAAGCAGTCATCCCTAGGACAGTTTGGGTAACTGAGATGGGCTATGAAACAAATGATCATATAATTGAAACATATGCTAAAGCACTTATAGAAGCCCCCAGAGAACCTAAGGAAGAAATATTTGGTAGTGTAGAAACTATTGAAAGCAAAATACAATCAGAGAAAAGAGTGAAAAAGGTTGAGGCAGTTGTAAGGAAAGGTTCCAGACAAGCAAAGGCCATCAAAGAAGATGTGTTGAAGAAAACTAGTATAATAGAGGATGACTTAGTAGCTCCACAACCTGAAACTGACCTATCATCGGTAGGTACTTCTTTGGGGAGTGACATGCCTACAACTTTCAAAAGAGTTGTAAGGAAAAGAGATCCCTCACCGGCAACCACACCCTCACCCAAAAGGACAAGACAAAAACAACAAGCAGTGAGATCTCCAGTAAGAAAGACTACACCAAAGAAGAAGAAACTGACACCCAAAAAGAAGAAGAGGACAAACAAAGACTTGACCCCTCTTGATATACTGCTAAATGAAATTACAGAGGAAGGTAAATTTAAAAATATAGAGAAAATATATGACACTTTAACAACTGATGAAAAAGAACAAGTTGAAAAGAGTCTTATATTGCATATGGACATGTATAAGAAGTTTTTGATGGAAGTAGTGAATGAAATTCCAGATGAACTATTTAAGAGACTGGAAGCAAGAAGACAAGTAGTAATAGAACAGGACAAGAAAATAAAGATTGAAAAGATACTTGTTGTATATCCGGTAAACTCACCCAAAGAAATTGATGACCTAATTGCTCAAGCCAACCGATCAGTATTTTCTACTACACACTGGCACATTGCTTTAATGGTTGGAAGAGTTAATGAGGTGACTAAGGAGACAAAAAATGGATGGGATATATTCCTAGTTGAAAAAGAAAAACAAGAAGAATACGGGAACCCCAAACCGATAAAGGTTTATCAGAAAGATAGAGACAAGGGTAAAGGTAAAGTTGGTGGACCACCTAGTATCAAGGTTAGAGACAACTTACCCCCACCTCCTTTGATTACTCCACCAATAAAAACAATAGCTACAAAAGACCAACCGGCAGCTGAGAGTATGGATGTAGAGGATGGTAATCCTAATCTTGACGTCTTATATACTGTGGATGTTGATACTCAAAAGATCAACATAGTGGTAGACAAAGATACAGCTGATAAGGCTGACATGGCTAGTGAGCCTCCAGTAGCTGAGCAATCTGAAAACATGTAGGAGAAATCGGCAGAAGACAAAGAGCAAAAGGTAGAGACTCAGACTAAGACAATGCAACAAATAGAGCAAAAGGCTCAAGAATAGGAACAACAGCAATAGGAATAGGAACATAACGAAACAGTGCCACCGACAACTAGAGAAATAGAAAAACCATTGCTTAAAGAAATGCAGACACAAACAAACCTACTAGAGGTCAATACAAGATTGGTTACTTCCACTGTCAGTACTCAGAATGTTGGTTCATCATCAAGCTACAAATTAACTAATGTGACTGAAGTACTATTAGATTCAATAAAAAAGATAACACACTGCACCTCACAAGCTTATAAGGCAATTGATGATACCATACCAATTTTGAAGGTAATTACTCCTAACTATAATATAGACAATAAAGATTCTTTAGGACAACTTGATACACTATGTAAATATATCACAGAAAACATTGAGAAAATAAAAGAAGAGTCATTGAATGATAAAGTAGAAATTGAAAAGCAGAAATTCTTTGATGAGCAAATAAAGAAGTGTAACAGAAATTTTGACACACTTCTACCAGAATTGTGTAATTTATTGAAAGAGTACAAAACTTTGTACAAAGACACCTGCAAGACAAACTTTTTGACTGTAGATATAGACAAAAAGATGAGCAAGGTATAGGATGAGATCAATAAACTTGTAGATAATTTTGTTAAGTCACCTGATACACTATCAGTTTTTGAGGAGAAGATAACAAATTTTGAAGAAGATTTACTTAAATTGGAAAGAGAGGGAGAAAGAATAGTGAATAAGGCAAAACATTTGAGATTAAAACTAAGTCCAAGATTGGACTATCTAGCATCACTATGAAAGGAAGTATCCGAGGCACTAATATAGGGACAGAAAAAATTGGCAGATCATTTGCACCATCTTACCGGTACAGTGAAGAGAACATAGACAACAATAAAGGATAGCAAGAAGTTTATGGATAGTATAAACTTGATTTTGGGAGATCTTTTTCAAATTGTAACCACCTAGTTACAAGGCTAAAACTGCAAACTCTACTAACATCTTGACAACATTTGTCATTGATGCCAAAGGGGGAGTAGTGGGATGAGAAAATTCAATTTCACAAGAATCATATGCTCAGGGGGAGCACACACATTTTTGGTAACATTTTTGGACTTCACATTTTTGGATACATTTTTGAAATTTCTCATGAGTGTTGCCATCAATGCCAAAGGGGGAGATTGTTGGCATATGCACACTCCAATGAGACATTGTATGTGATTGAAGATTTTGTCATTGATGGCAACCTTGCAATCCTATGGCATCGGCAAAGGCATTATACTGACATCAACAGATCACACTCTACACCGGCACTCAGAACACCGACACCGACACTAAGAAAAGAAGTATACTGGCATAGAGGCCGTCAGGATTTTGTTATGTTATATTTTGTTTATTATTGTAAAAACTTTGTAAGCCGACTTGGAAAATTATAAAATGACTCTTATATATAAAAGAGATCATTGTAGACATTTGGTATGAGTGAGAAAGAGTTAAGGAAAAATATTAGGCAGACCTATTATGCCAAATATAGGCTAAGGGTTTATGTAAGAAGCAGAGCAACAACCGGTACTGGATCAGGCATTATAGATGCTATTGTAAAGCAGTACAAGATATTGGATTTGTATAATCCTCATTGTAAGTCAGTGAGACTTCCCATTGAGCAGTGAGCTCTAGGCAATTGGCCTTCCTACATGTGTAGGCCCCTATTATAAGTAATATTCTCTTATTGGCTAGTGAGTGAATATTTTGGGTCACAAATCCCACTGAGTATTTTCCCACATCGGGTTTCCTCGTTAAAAACCTTGTGTTATGGTGTGCTTTTCGTGTGGATATTCTTGATTCTGTTTATTGCATTATTTCTTGCATACCGATACACTGTTATAATATATTCTGCATGTTTTAATTCAAGAAATTCTACTCACTGGTTAGATATTGATTCACCCCCCCCTCTCAGTATCTATGGGATTCCTAACACAAGTTACATTCCTAAAAATAAATTTAAAGAATACAGGAGGTTTAGTCGATTCTCCTTAGGCAACCTACAAAGACAACGAATCAGTAGTCATATTGCCTTTGTGCAACAAGCATATTCTTTGACAAGCGTTCTACAAAAACTGATTAGGCTATGAAAAATTCTAAGATAGACAAATAAACAGTCAAGGTAAGTTGTTAGAATAATAAAAAAAAATCATGAAAATTTGCCTCTTAACCAGAAAATACAGAGTCGTATGATAGTATGAAAACTCATACGATACAGGATCCCAACTCGTATGAGACAGGATTCCTATTCGTATGACACCTGCAGTTTTTTGTTTAAGCCTATGGGAATTTTTGTACAAGATGTATGCACGAAAAATCAAAAAAATTGAAATCTGGAAAATAACAAAAAACAAAGAAGTCAGTCTTGGAGGACGAAAAATGTAGTCTTCTGCCCCATGGTGGGCGCCAGATATGTGTGTGTGAAAAAGTGGTCTATAAGCTGCAAGCACAACACTTCAATTTAGTCATTATATGCATGGTTAGTAATCAATAATCAATAAGTAATAAACTATAACAAAGTGACTAATTGCCTTCTAAAAGATGCGAGTATAAGATTTCTCGTAGATTTTTATAAGCAATACCAATGACTATACTACACCAAGATGAAGGATTTAATCTATATGATATTTAACTATATGGATGCAAGATGGATGAATAATTCAAGCAAATAATTAATTCAAGCAATAATGGATGTAAAATGGATGAGTAAAATGGATGCAAATAATCTAAAAAGCACAATAATCTTCAATGACTCCAAAGCAAAATTAGCATGATAATAATCTCCAAGCATGTTCTCAAAAATATCTGGGGTAAATTGGAATGAGAGCTGAAGACTAAATTTATAGAGAATTACCAAGAGAAAATCTCAATTTAGGATTAATTGAAAATAATTGAGAAATCATGTATAGTCAACCTTGAGATAGATTCCAATTATAGTTTAATTGAAATGCATTCAAATTAGAAGTCTAAGTTGCATTGAAAAATAATAATAAATTAATTCCTTGCATTTGTGATAAAAATAGATAATTCTTTTATTTATTCAAAAAGAGTCTTTTCAATGCAACTGAACTTCTTTTTCTGAAAAGCTTTGAGTTCCAATTTTAGAGAATAATTCAATAATTCAATTTAATTGCTTTTCTGATTTCAAGTTCTAAATTTAGAAAAAAAAATAATATCTCAATTTTGATTTCTCTCTCAATTCAATTCAATTCTTTTTATTTAATTTCAATTCAACTCTTGTTTTGTAATTAATTCCTCTTTTGTAATAAATTAATTCTTTTTGCATGATTAAATGGCAAATTTACTAATTAATTAAATATGCAAAGATATTTAATAAATTAATATAGCATAATTGATCAAAATGATATTCTTGGAAATTATTCAATTAATTAAATAAATATTTAATTAATATTGAGTAATTGATTTGCCATGTGATATTTGATTATTAAAGAATTAATAATGTGCTCAAGGTTGATTTAATTGCCTTTGGTTAGGACCTTGGTGATGTTGTCGAGATTAGGGGCCCATGGTTTAGATGACAATTTTTAGGGTATTACAGTTAAGCCCTAAGGCAATTAGGCTTTGATACCAATTGATAAACTTATAAGGCACGGAGACAGGGGGGTGAATCAGTGCAAGAAAAAACCACAACACAAATCTGATCAATACTTTAAATAACTTAAATATTAATAAACATAAAATAAATATCTCCACAGAAGATAACACCCAATATATCAAGCTCCACATAACATAAAGATTTGTACATGGAAACCCAAAAGGGAAAAACCACAGTGGGAGTTAATACCCACAAGATTTACTATCTGTAGAATAGAAATCTTTTACCAGTTAAGGTGTTACAAATATGCTCGGTTAGGAGTAGACCCTATTAGGATTCACCCAGTTAAGGGAATTACCTCAGCCTTGTTAAAAGCTTTCCCCTATTAGGAGAAACCTCACAAGAGGATTTAGACTCAAGTTAATGAGCTACCCTGTTAGGGGATTTAAAATTTCAGGTTTGTTAGGACCTACCCGGTTAGGGGATTTGACTGTTGCAGTTGTTAGGAAAACAACAGTAAAATGATCTACATGTAGCACCTCTATACTTGATAAGATCCACTTTAGTTGTGTTCAATACATCAACAACACATCCATATAGAGATTCTTAGATTACCTCACAATCAAACTCTCAATATTTGCTCACGATCTCGTGCTTCATCTCATAACTCATCACTCTTTTTCTAAGCATAAACTTAGTCGGCTACTAACCTTGGAACAATTTCCTAGGTTGAATTAATCTACACAATCTTGCACCACACGCTTTAATTATGTCAGCCACTAACATAAAAACTTAAAAATAAAACATTATGTGTACCAGTTTACCGATCTTAGTGTTAGCATTTGACAATCATTGGATTCATTTTTTTGTCATTGATAGCAACAAGATCAGATGGAAGTCATATACCGGCATTAGGAGGCATTTATTGGCAGACACCAACATTGGAGTATCCAAGGTTACACCGGCATCAAGTACTTTAAGGAAGCCAACATCAAGGAAGATTTATTTAGAAAATCATTTTGTAATTATTGTTAAGGCTGACATTGAATATCTGTTGTAATGCATTGTAAGCCAACATAAGGCATATTGTTTGTAATGGGTATATAGGTCAGTTTGCTAGGTCATTTTGATAAGTGTGACATAGGAGACTATAAAAGAACTATGTAATGTGAAGTATATGTATGTAGATCATTTGTATGCAGATGTTATATCATGCAATGATCTGTACATGTTTTGTAAGACATTCTTGGAGGGAAGGTGATACCGGTAGTTCTGTTCAAGGCTTATGTACTAGTACAGAGCAGAGCTAGAACCAGAAATCTATTTGGCATAGCAAATGCAATTTTGTGAGTTCATTTTAATTTTTTTATTTTAGTATAAGCTTGTAGTCAATGAGACTATTTAGTGATGAGCAGTCTGCTCTAGGCAGTGTGCCCTCCTGATTGCAGAATGAATGTTAAATGTCATGCATGTGGAAAGTTTGGACATTTTGCTAATAATTGTAGGTCAAGGAATGACACTGGATATGTTAAAGAAATTCAGAATAATAATGTTACATGTTATGCATGCAACAAAATAGGTCATATTGCTAAGTACTATAGAAGAAAGACTCAACCAATTAGAAATGATAAAGATAATGAGAAAGGAAAGTAGAAAGTAGATGAAATACAACAATATCACACCAAGAAATGGGTTAGAAAGTCTAAAGAACCAAGTGGAAATACAACAACACTGGTAACTCCACCAGTAGAACAGAGCATTCCTACACCAGTAGGAAATTCTATCAGTAATTCAGGCATAGGCCTTATGGGTTGGCAAATTCATTACAAATATTGCATATTCCCCCAAAGGAGATCAAAAGAGATCTAGAGAGTTGAGCTCATCATTATTGAAGATTCACCCAACATAAGACTGTGAAACCGACATCTGATAGGGTAGATCATGAAGCATTTATGACAGTGAAAGATTAGGGTTTTATTCACTGATAAAAAGGGAAAGTGGATTCATTTTTGCTCACCCTACATTCAAGCATTCAGAGTGAAGTAAAGGCAAATTTCAGGTGAATTAAGAGAGAGAAAAGGAATTCTAAAAGGATTTCGAGCAGTTATTTGAGAAGCACTCAATCTTCTACCGACGTTCACTTTCAGGTATTCTTCAAAAATGGCATGTGGATCTTCAACTCCTAATTTTATTACAAATCCAACCATTGTCAAAGTTAAGGATAGGCTAAGGCCCATAATCAAGGAGGTTCCCCTGATTGCTCAGAAAGAAGACTCTATGGGAGCATTTTCTAGGGTTCTTGACGATGTGATGTATGTTGAATATGTGAGGGCATACATTCACTGCACGCTAGAGGATCTAGGCATAGAGGAAATCAAAGGCATGTATCAATCTGTGATACTGGGCAGCTCCAGAACCATCAAGCCTAAATACAAAGCAATTGAGGATCTAGGGTTAACTAGTATTTTGTACATACCAAAATTCAAAGATGAGATCATCAGATACATTCTTAGTAGGGTTCAAAATGAGTTCATCTTGCTGGATTGGCCTTACATGATCACCAACGAGGCTATTCAAGCAATCACCAGCTTATCCAAAGTCGGACAAGAACCTAGTAAGAAAATTTCCAATAGTGAGGTTGAGAAACTCACCAGTGCAACTCATGATAGTAGATCAATGAGGATTAGTACAATCACCGACATTGATGTGAATTTTGCAAGAATGATAATAGGTTATAAGGTAACTCAATCTAGCCGATTGAATTCTGTTGCTAGTTCTTGCATTCATGCTACATATCAGATGCTGAGGAACGGTGCAAAATATGATTTATGTGAATGGTTGAGGAGTGAATTGAAGTTGAACCTTGGAAAGATCAAGGGAGTTAAGAAAGGAACTTTTAGATATGAAAATTTGATTGTTTGCTTAATGATTTACTTCCAAAATGAGCTACCTGGTCTAGGGAAGAAGCATTGGGCTCATGACATACCAGTAGGTATGCAGATCAAGGAAGCAATCACCGGTCTTGGTACCAGCAGAGATGAGAAACTTTGGGGTTATTTCAAAACATTCCAAGAAAACATGAGGCAGAGGGAGAGGTTATCAAAGAACATTGTGGAGAAGTACTCCACTAATATCTATTTTATGGTGAAGACCGATGAAACTCTCATGGAAGCAGTTGAACCAAGGACCATATGGGTTACAAAACTTGGATATGAGGTGGATGATAACATTCTAGACCTCTATGCAAAAATGTTGCTAGATGCCCCATTGGATGAAAAAACTAAGCATTTTGGCATGACAGAAGAGAAGGCCTTTGAAGTAAAAATTGGCTTCAATGGGAAGAGAAGGGAGAAGAAAATAGACAACATATATGCATTTGTACATGATGTAATTCATAAGATAGACACTCAACTGGGTTCTAGATCCAAACTGATAGAGGCTAGTACTGCAAAAGTAAAGAAGCCTGAAGCTTACATTTCTACCATCACTTCTGATTCTAACCTTGAGGACAATGAACCTCTAGCCTTCAGAAGGGTACAAAGGAAGAAAGTAGATCAGCCATCGATAGAGCAAAAGAAGGTGGAGCCTAGGAAGAGACTTGTTAGAAAGGAAACTAAACCTACTGCACTGTCGCCTCTGGCAAGGAAGCCTATACAAAAGACAAAACTAGTTACATCTACTCCAGCAACCTCAAGAAAAAGAAGAAGAGTGATGATACTGAGTCTAGTAAGACCAAAATGACCTTTGCTGAATTAATTGATGAAATTACAAAGGATGGAATTTTGAAAAATGTATCTGTGTATTATGTGGATTTAGAAGAAAGTGAGAAGAATGAGATAGACCAGACAATTTTGTTGCATATAGATATCTATAAGAAAGCCTTAGTAGAAATTTTGAAGGAAATACCTTTGTCATTGTACAATAAAATAGATGTTAGAAGACTTGATGTAGTTAAGAGAGATAGGGAGATCAAAGAGGTAGAACTTTTGACTTTATGTGGTTCTATTAGTAATGATTAAATGAAGAGATGTATTGATGTTGCAAATAGAAAAAATTTTAGTAGTAAACCCTGACAAATAATCCTAATGATGGGAAGAGTTAATGAGGTGATAAATAAGACCAATGAGGGTTGGAAAAATTTCTTCCAGAATAATTTGGATTTTCTAACATCTCATGAAGAGTTTGTTAAGGTAACAACTTCCACCATTCTAGATAAATCAAAAGGGAAAGGTATTTTGGGAAGTTCAACTCCAATTTTGACTAAACCGATAGTAACTATAGATATATAGACACAATTGATAGTAAAGGAAAGTGTACAATCTGTACCAACATAGAAAAAATTTGAGCAAGGCAATGTACAGGATACTGTGAATATTGTGGATAATACTCCACTGACATTAATTAACACTACACCAAGTGGCGAAGCCACCGGTGCTAAAGAAGATAAGATAAAGGGAATTGAGTCCATACCGACAGTTCATATTGATTCCCTGACAAAGGTTGTCGCGATTGACACTTAGAAATTAGTCACTAAGATGAGTCCAACTGAGTTAATGATGATGGCTACTTAGAAACTCTTAAAGGAGAGATCTGCAGATGAGGGAATAATAGATCAATCAGTTATAGTGTTACATAAATTAATCCTTGATTGTTAGATTGAGAATGAAGCAAGAGCTTCCGGCAAGCTTAAAACACTAATAGAGCACATATCTAACAATTTTCAATCATTGCAGTAGATATCATGCCGTTAGGCATTAGAAATATTTACTATGGCTAAGAAAGCCACCTTTGACTAGATCATTGAAATAGAGAAAAAGAAACTTGAAGCTAAACTCATTCTTATTGAGAATTTCTTGAAATAGTGTACAAATATCTATAGGGTCTGTTGTAACATAGAAACTCTTACAACAAATGTAGATAGAAGATTAAAGGAATTACATGTTAAGGTTGCAAATATTGCTAATTCTTTTGATGGATTAACCTCACTGACAACATTTTTTTATGGACAAATTTTGTCCTTGGAGAACCAATTTTTTTCTTTTGAGAAGGAGAGAGATAAAATCATTCAGAGAGCAAGGAGTCTTAGAGTATTGGTGAGTCCCAGATTGGATTCACTAGGTGTACATAAAAGAGAGTGTATGGACATGATTGTTAAACCAACACCGATAGAAGTCAAAGAGAAGGAATCACTTGCACACTTACAAATTGGACTAGCATCCATATCTGAAACTTTCAAAACTAGCTAGGATACATACCTACAGTTGCTAGATAAGGCTTACCCAGAAATTTTGAAGTTAGTCAAGCTCCAATAAAACAAACAATATTTATTCACTCTTTTGTTCTGAACTCTTTCAATTCTTTCACCATTCTTTGGCATTGATGCCAAAGGAGGTGTTGTCCTCAAAATCTGATTTCCTTCAATGTCCTTAGAATAATATGATCTAAGCTGGGTGTAGAGGAGACATCAAAGATAAGGAAATTCCAGAGACAACATATGACAAGGTTTGATTAGACCTTCTACACTTCAGGCTTCCTTGGAGCCCAGGTGGGTATACCTTTGTGAATTAACGTCACACTTTTAAAACAATAAACCCATAGTAAACCAGTCCAGAAAACCACTGGATTTGTTCACCTTGAAATCAACTGAAAACAAAGAATGCAAACTATACTTAACTTTAGCATTTTGATCAACAAAGTATGCAATAAACAACCTTGATTAATACCAGTGCCTTATCCAAGGTTACAGAGTCATCTAAACTCAAATAAAACTCCTGAAACAATATATCTTTATGCTTCCCATTGGCTTGGTTCTCACTTAATCCTTATATATGCCTGACACATACAAGAATTCAATCATTCTAGACTAAGCTATGGTCCTCAAAATTCAAAGTTTCCTTCCAAAGAATTTAATTGTATAAGTGATCCCGCGTATTTAATTTCCGTCCTAAAGAGAAAAGCTAACAAACACTTATACTGAGATTGCTTTGCAATTCCATTCAAAACTAAACAACCCTAGACTATTCAGAATAAAGACAGTAAATAAATTTGTGAACAAACTTAAAGACAACACAAAGCTTTACTCAAAACTGATGGCCTGTATATTGATATTCATTTCTAGAAATATTACAAGAAATTCGGATTCTCCATTTAAACTTTGGAAAAGCTCAGATAAATTTCTGCAGTGTTTTCTTACAAAAATTTTGTGATCCCCCTCCCTCTAGTCCTGGTATCCATTTATAATAATCATGGATGCACAAAGCTTTGGACTTCTCAAGGAGAGTTTGTTACAATTATTTCAAAAATTGAAGAGATTACAATTTTTCCGTAAAAGCAGTTATGCACTCTTTTCAGCCTCTGCAGTTTGTTCAACAGGTTGTTTGGTTGCAACCTCTTCTATCTTTTCAGGGGCGCTCTCCAACTGCTCCGGATCATGGGTGGAATATTTAACTTCCCACTCATTATATGTCTCTTCTGTCGGCCATGAAAAATTAATCACATTATCTTTAATTTTAGTCAACCTTTTCCAAGAATTTCTCAGTTTGTTGACTTCTAAATTAAGAAAACTATAATGTGATTTAATTTTTTCTATCTCCTATATTGTTATAACAAAGAAAGAGGTATCATCAAGATCAATGATTCCCTTAACCCTTGCTGACAATTTGACTTCTATCTCTTTAAGACATATTTGCTTGTCTTTCAACTGATCCGGATTGGCAAAAATTCCTGGGAGCAACTCAAAAACTTGATCAGCATATTCCTTCTTGCATAAATTGACCTTTCTAACCACATTATCTACATCTGCTGCAATTGCATTAAAACTTTAGTGACATCAGAAGTGGATATGATAATGGGATTGGCTCTTGCTTCATCACAGGATACACACATGAACTCTAGATCTTGCTCCCTAGGCCTCCATTTGTCAAAAATGGGTGTCAAAATGGCTTTATCTCTCCTCAGTTCATTCCATACCTCCATAACTTTTCCCACACTATTTTAAAGCAATGAGGCATTTATCGTATCTGCAAAACTGGAAATTGTGGCCCTTACCTTTTCCTCATACTTCCCTGCATACAAAGCCTGAGCTTGCTTCAGGTTTTCTAGTTCTTGAGGAGTAATCTCAATCATTTGGGAGCTGGAAGGTGCTGGAGATGGTGGAAATTTGATGATAGGGCTTGTAGGTGGAGGTCTTGTAGGAGAGGAGGAAATCATCAATGTTGAAGGCTCACCTTGTTGGTGTTGTCCCATCAACTGGCTCTGCAACTTGGCAATGATGCTATCTTTGCCCCTTACCTCCTCCTTGGCACTGTTATAGGCCTTCAAAACTGTTTCCAACTTAATTTGGAGGGCCTCCTTTTCTTTGGCTTCCTTCTCAGCCACTGCAACAGTGAATTTTGCAGTTTCTAGCATAGTGCTAGCAGCCTCTACTACCCTTGTACTCTACACTCTTTATACCATCAATCCACCAAGGTGACTTGACCCTGGGGTGTCTTTTCCTTTCTTGCCCTCATTTCTCTTAAGGGACCACATAACTAGTGCAGCATTATCCTTACTAAATGTAACCCCTTCCATGGGTTTAGTTTCTTTTCTTACTGCATCTAGTACCAGAGCATCAACAATATCCCACTCTGGTAAGATGAGCACTCCAGCTTGTGCTACTAGATCTCTTCCCTGTTCAGGAGTGATGGTTTTGAATTCTTCCATCATCTCCTATTTTATTTCCTCCTCCACTGAGGCTGGATCTTTATTAGGCTGCTCAGCCTTTCCTATCTTACATCTAGCATTATATCTATCTATATGCTATTTCCAAATGAACTGCATTAATGCTTCTGATGTGACAAAGTTGTCATCAGCTAAAAAGGCACTACTTGCCTTTTTTATCTCAGGATCCCAGTCCTGGCCTTTAAGTTCAGTTGAAGTAATGTCCATTTCAGCTTCAATGGGCTCTTCTGGCATCCCTTCTTCCACTTCATTATAGGTGTATGCAATCTCCCCCAAGCTGCCCAACTGCAAGAGGTGTGCAGCTGCTGCTTCTTCATCTCCTATGTGGATAGGGGATTGGGATGGGGAATACAAGGGTGTATATGATTGCACTTCCTTCCCCACCCTTTGCTTCTTTGGGTTGTCTTGGATGTCAATGACATCTTGTATCTTTCTCTTTCCTTTTGATGTAGAGGGCTCCCCTGTTGTAGGTACCAGCACACTATAACCTAATTTCTTTTGCAATGTGTAATCACCAGGAGGAATTGCTTTCATGGAAGCTGACCTGCTTAGGATCACTCTGGCCTTTTCAGGGTCACTTTTAATCACAGCCTCCCTCTTGTCCTTTAGTGTTTGCATTACATCTTCAAAACAGACAATCAAAAACTTTATTTTTTCTTCAAATGGGAAGAAACTAGACAAAGGGTCATAGCTAGCATCAAATTGATGCACAAAATCCTAGGCTTTCTTATAAGCCACCCACTTTTCTTTCCTTAATTCCTGCTCATCTAAATCAAATTCATTTCTGAGGAGATCTTCAGGAAATTGGAATTGATGAGGCCTACCTCTGCATGCTACCTTCTTCCTGAACATACCATTGAAGAAGTCCTCTGGATCAGCACACCGAGACACTGCAGTGGATAAATGGTAAGGTTTGAGGAAATCTTCAAAGCAATTCCAACCTCCCTTGGTAATTACGAATTGGTGGGCTATGGTGGCTATAGGGAAAATAGTTCCTTTACCTCTGCCTCTTAACTCTGCCGCTTGTAGGCCACCAATTTGTCTAAGGATCTCAGCTATTCCCACTTTGAGAGGGACCTGGTAAGGTAACAAAAATGGTGTACCCCTGAACCCAAAAACTCTGAAAACCATGGAGACTGGATATAAATACGTGTGACCCCAGTTATGAACAATTTTGATGTTCTCTGCAAATTCTTTTGGCCTTATGAATTCCAAAAGAACCTTGGGGACTCTTGGATTATCAGAGCAAAGAAGAGTCCTTATTTTAGATGCAAAATATTTATCAAAGTTTAGGAAACTAGCATCCTCTCTAACCCATGACAATATAGTACTCCATAATTGTACTGGCATTTTCTCTCCTTCCTTCTCTTTAACCAAGTCTAGTCCACTGGCGAAATAATCACCACCTTTGAAGAGAAAAAGGTGCATTAAGAGTGAATACCATCCAAAAGATCTATCCACCTTTCCATTTTTTATTCCTATCAACCCTCCATGGATAGCATCAGTAATGTAAGAAGCATAATCGAATGTGATAGCAAGAGAAGGATTCAAAATCTAAACAATCATTAGCAAGTAATGATTTGGCATATTTGCTTCAGCATCCTCTCCTAGAACTTGGAAAAGTGCCCAATACATTCCTTTAGCCCTCAAGGTAAACATACTCAATGAAAAAGGCTCTTGTGTGTTGGGCCCTACAACTGCTAACCCTCCTATTTTCAGAAAAAAGTTCTTTAAGAGGCCCATTCCTAAGATGACTCCTCTGTGCACTATACACTTGGGCTAATGATGTGAAATTTATGGGTTCCAAGAAGTTTGTGAACTCATTGAGCCCAAATGTTGTTCTTAATTCTTCTGCATTGATTTCCACAAGGGTTTTCCCATTTACATCCTAGATGCATCTTGTGACTGAATCATAGTTCAATGCCATTTGGGTTAGTAGGTCTGTATCCATGAATACCCCTGGGACTACTAATTTCCCAACATCTAGTTCCCAAATACTATTTTGAGGAGCAGGAGAATTTCTCATTCCAAATCCGACTCTAAACAGCCCCAACCCGGACAGTCCAACCTGTGGGTCTCTCAACCAATTACCTTTGTCATACAATCCTTCTCCTATCTTCAGACGGGGAGCCCTGGGCACTAACTCTTTGGCCTTTGATGCCTAAATAGTTGACAACATCAACTATTCTAAAAAATCATCACATACACTTCTTTCTAAATAATCAACCTTGCCGGAAAATTACCTTTTAGGAGCCATTTGAAAATGCAAGAAAATGAACACTCTTAAACAATCCTGCAACACGAGAATGATTTTTTTAAAACACCACATAAGAATTGCTACAAAACATGAGAGAACCTGATGCTTGCTTCAAGGAATTTGCTCTGCAACTGAATCGCTTGCTCTATATCTGAAAAAGATAACTCTGCGTCTGCTCTTCTGCAAAATCTTTTAAAAGATATCTTCACTTAGTTATTAGGAAATAAAATACTTGTACTCTGAGCCTTAACTATAACATTGATTCTGCAAGCTTCAGCCATCCCTTCAAAATTGAATTCATATGAGAATTCATATTTTTAGCTCCAATGGGTCACAACATTCCTGCAAGTGTTTCACTATTACCTTTTCGTTATTGATGGCTTTGTCTTTAGTCTGGGTCCCGGTTTTCTATTGGCTACATAATACCACACGACACCTAACCATTGGCCTTAAAAATCCCTTCGCATTCCACTTGATACTGACCGCGTGTCTTTCTTTATACTGTGACGGGCCGCCATTTTTCTTTTTTGACCATGTCATCATCATGACACGTGGACGGCTCTCGTTAACTCTCGCTATTTTGCGGGCTTAAAGAGTGAGCATTTTACCCTCACGAAATAGTGCGGTCCGTTGGCTCATCCCTCGAGTTGATCACTAATTAATCTTTTGAAAAGGTTCTCAGGAATGGTGGGCCCGCTGACTCATCACTAACACCTGGCATCCAGTCACCTGCGGCGCTGATTTGTCGCTCTGTCATTCACCAAAAGGAAACCACGAGGGGCCCCACTTTTGTCTCAACAGGTCTATCTCTCACATCATCATCATGACACATGGATGGCTCACATTAACTCTCGCTATTTCATGGGCCTAAAGGGTGAGCATTTTACCCTTGCAAAATAGCACCGACCATCGGATCATCTCTGTAGTTGATCGGCATTTAATCCTTTGTAAAGGCTCTCAGGAATGGTGGGCCTGCGGACTCGTCGCGAACACATGGCATCCTTATCACTCACGGAGTTGATTTTTCATTTTCTCATTTGCTAGAAGGGAACCATAGGGACCCATATTTTCCTTTTAGACCGCGTGTCATCATGACACGTGGACGGTTCTTGTTCATTCTCACTATTTTGTGGGCATAAGGAGTGAGCACTTTACCCTTGCGAAATAGCGTGGGCCGTTGGATCATCTTTTAAGTTGATCGGCATTTAATCTTCTGAAAAGGCTCTCAGGAGATGTGGGCCCATTGACCCGTCATGGACACCTGGCACCTTGTCACTTTCGGAGATGACTTGTCACTCTATCATTTGCTAGAAGGAGCCACGGGGTCTCAATAAATTGTTAACAGCTGTACCTGCCAGGTCATCTCCACCTATGACCCGACTCATCTCTAGGGCCCACTTTGAACCTTTAATCCTGACCTGCTGACTATGGTGACTTATGCCATGTGCTACCTTTTAATACGCCAGAAGAAAGTCACGGGGCTCCAACCACCTTTGACAGCTACACCCTTTACTTCCTCCGTCATGACACATGGACGGCTCTCGTTAACTCTCGCTATTTCGCGGGCCTAAAGGGTGAGCATTTTACCCTTGCGAAATAGCGCAGGCCATTGGATCATCCCTCAAGTTGATCACTAATTACTGGGCCCGACAACTTTAGAAGAAAAGCATACAAGGCATAAAATTTTCAAATAATCAAAGTAGCCGCCTAGGCAAAAAACAAGGGGGGACACTTCCTACGACCCCGTGACCCATAACTTAAGTGAATAAAGTAACGGAAGATTAGAAACCAGAGGGTTTAACACAAAAAGATAAGATCTAAAAAATCAAAAACCCTTAAACCCCTAAGGTTTAGAACAAAGCTGAAGCACTTGGGATTACACCCTATTCGAAAAATTTCAAGGTACCATAGCCAATTATGGGAAAAGAAGAACCCAATTTTAAAACATTGATAACAGCAGCTCTGACTGGGGATGGTTGATTGTGAGATCAACACAAGAAAACTCAGAAACTCTGGAGAAACAGATCAAAACATAGACCAAAACCAGGAAAGCAGGAAAGAAAACAAAATATATACAAACAAAGGACCTACCATGCATGGACATTAAGAGAAATAATGCTTCAGGAATTGTCCATGCACTGGAAATTCCTGCATTTCATCATTCATATTCTTCAAAAAATATGAATCCTTACCATTCAAGTCACAAACCACAAAAGGGCCAATCCATAGTGATTCAAATTTTTTTTGCTTTCCTTTATCTTGTCCATTTGCATTCCACTGAAGAACTATGTCACCAATTTGAAACTTCCTTAGGGATGTCCTCTTATCAAAAAGATACTTTGACTGCAACTGGATCTTTTTATTTTTCTTATGGGAAGAAGTCCTAAACTCCTCCATTTCTACAATTTGGATCATTATGTTTTCCATTGGTTTAGATATTTCCATGTCCTTATCCTGCAAAAACTTATACACTGGAAGAAGGTTATTTACCGGTAATCTGGCTTGGGTACCATAAACCAACTCAAAAGGTGACATTCCAATGGATTTTTTAACTGTTATTCTATCTGCCCATAGAGCTAACTTCAACTTTTGATCCCAAGATCTCTTGTTTTCTTCTAAAATTTTCTTGATGATATTCAACAGGCTTTTGTTGCTGGATTCTACTTGTCCATTCCCCTGAGGGTGATAAGGTGATGAGTATGACATGAGTATACCATGACTATTGCAAAAACCTACAAATTCTTTTGATCTGAAACACATAGCATTATCCATTACCAATTTTGCAGGTGTTCCAAATCTAGTCACAATATTATCCATCAGGAAATCAATGACAATTTTACTAGTAGCTCTTCTTGTAGGAATAGCTTCTATCCATTTGGTAAAATAATCAGTGGCCACTATAATCCATCCATGACCTCTTCCTGACTTCTCAACAATTTCTCCAATAAAATCAATGCCCCATTGGACAAAAGGAGCTTCTGCAAAGACTGGATTTAGGGGTAAGACTCCTTCATACTTGAGCTTAGAAGAAAATCTTTGACATGGATCACATCTTTGAACATATGCATGGGTATCTTTAAATAAGGTAGGCCAATAATACCCAGCCCGTATTATCTTACCAGCAGTAGTCTTAGCAGAATAGTGACCTCCACATACTCCATCATGCATTTCAATCAAGACATGTTTAGCTTGAAATTCATCCAAACACATTAGTAACTCTCCATCTCTTTTTCTCCAGAAAAGATCACCCTGAATGAGCACATACTTTTGGGACTTGAGCTTCAAAGTTCTCTTCTGATTGTGTGTCATTTCTTCTGGCAGTATGTTACCTTTCAATACTTGGATTATCTCGGTGTACCATGGTTGTCTCTCAATACTAGTAACCAAAGTATCTCTAACCTCAACATTGTGTATTTCTACATTCATGAGATTTGACTTAGTCATGAGCTTAGCTAAACCTAACCCTCTCACCAATTTAGTAATCTTTATCTCCAAATTGAACTTCTGAATTCTATTGATCCATCTACATCTCTTCCTAGTAACCTCAGATGAGACAAAATATCTTTAACTGCAGCATGTGGAACATAGGCAATGATGTTTGCATTCACCAGGTATGGCCTAAAAGCTTTAACAACTTTAACTAAGGCATAAGCTTGTTTCTCCATGGTTTCATATTTTAGTTCTGCCGCCTGCAAAGATTTACTATAGAAAGCTATGGGATGTTCATATCCTTCATTGTCCTTTTGTAATAATACTGCAGCCACCGTGTGATATGAGGCAAAAGAAAACAGAGAAAAAGACTTACCATAATCCGGGGATTTCAACACTGGTGCTTCCTGGATTGCCCTCTTAATCTCATCAAAAGCTTTTGAAGCTTCCTGATCCCAATGAAACTTTGCATCCTTCTTGAGCAACTTGACAATAGGCTTCACTATCTCAGCAAAGTTTACAATGAATCTCTTAACAAAATTCACTTTGCCTAAAAAATATTGGATTCCTTTCACATTTTTAGGTTCAGACACTCTGTTGATTGCTTCAATTCTCTCAGGGTCTATTCTTACCCCTTCCTTGGATACTATGTGTCCCAATAACTTTCCTTCAGTGACCCCAAAATGACATTTCTTGGGATTCAGTGATACACCAAATTCCAAGGCTTTATCGAACACCTTCTCTAGATGTCCACAATGATCATCAGCTTTCTTTGAGAAGCAGGTTAGATCATCTTGGTAAACCACCATAATGATATTTATGAATTCCTTAAAAGCCACATCCATAGCTCTCTGAAATGTAGCTCTTGTATTTTTTAATCCAAACGGCATTCTCACATATACATAGGTTCCCCATGGAGTAGTGAAAGTTGTTTTAAACTGTTCAGACTCCTTTACCAGCACTTGATTGTATCCTGAGAAACCATCCATCATGGATAAAAGATCACATCCTGTCACTCTTTGTAGCATTGCTTCCATATTTGGGGATGAATAATTATCTTTTAAGGAAGCAACATTAAGATTCCTAAAATCAACACACAATCTGATGTCTCCATTCTTCTTTCTTACTGGGACCAGATTAGAGACCCATGAAGAATGTCTTATTGGTTTGATAATCCCCCCTTCTCTCAATTTAGTCAACTCTTGTTGCATTTTAGTTTCTAATAAGGGGTTGATTGGTCTCTGTTTCTGTCTGAAAGGCTTAGCATCTGGAAGTAAGGGAGCTTCATGCTAAAAAAGATCTTGTCTATATGCCTTTAGGTCTTCATAAGACCAAGCAAAGACATGCTTATACCTTTTCAATAAATTGATAAGGTTAGTCCTAACATGAGGGGGTAATTTCTTTCCAATATATACCAACTTGGGGAATGATTCTATCCCCAGGTTTACCTCCTCCAATTCTTCTAACTTGGTGGTAGATTGCTGGTGTAAATGACTATCATTATAACTAAACATACTCTCTAGCTCCACCAACCCTTTAGGTATCTCGTTAGTTTCCAACTGGACAATATCATTTCCAAACACTGTCTCTCTATTATCCACCACTTCCACCAATGCATTGCAATCAATCTTTTGTCCATCATAATCATCAACACATTGGATGAACCTAAGAATATCTTCATCATCAGGAAAAACTTGCCAATTATATACATTATCAGGGATGGCCGGCCGAGATTTTATTTCCATAGTGGAAATACCGGCTAGCGTTGCATCATCATTTTTCAAAGCAACATTAGCTAGGAAATCTGCCATAATATTTTTTGTTCGCTCTATCCAATTGATAGAAAATGCATCAAAATGTTCAATAACATCCCAAACATCATGCTTATATTGCTTCAATCTATCATTCTTGGATGCATATTTAGATCTCACCTGAGAGACAACCAACTCTGAATCCCCCATTACTTTCAACAGTTGGATTCCATGCTTTTTTGCAACCTCAAGTCCTAGTAACAGGGCTTCATACTCTCCAGTATTATTTGTGCACTGGAATGCCAATAAGAATGAGTATTTAAAAGTTATACCTGATGGGGACACAAGAAGAACCCCTGCTCCAGATCCTTCTTTGGAGCAAGCTCCATCAAAATACATCTACCACAATCCATACTCCTGTGCTTGTAACTCAACTACAATTGGGTCAGTATTCTTCAATTGAGATGATATTGGTTGAAGTCTGAAATTATCTAAATCTATATCAATCATACAATTAACCATACTAGGGTCCACATTTTCAATTACCTTTGGAGCTCGTGGCTCCCTGTATAGTTTGACCTGATTACCACCAATAGGAATAGTAGCATAAGACAAGTCCAGTTGAAAATTTCCCCCTAATGTTGCTGCCCACTGCCTAGAAAGTAACATACCATAGTGGGGTTTAGTATCAGTAACAATAACATCCATTTTATAGGTGGCTTCAGGAAATGTTGCTATTTTTACTTCTACATCTTTCATTATACCTATCACAGGCACTTCTCTGTTATCCATGGCATAGCATTTCCAATACACAGTGGTTACTGATAACCATAGTTCTTTCATAACACCATAAGGCATTACATTAGCAGCTGCTCCTGAATCTATCATGCAGTTTTTAATCAACCGATTATTTACTCGCAAAGTAACATAGAAGGGATCTACCTGAGAAGGCTCCTGAGTGATAGTGGTTCCAGCATAGACCTCTGGGGTTTGGAACTCTTGATCCTTTCCAACTTCATGTGAACCAATGGGTGATACTGAGTCACTATCAGATATACTAGAGAATAGAGACAAAGTTGCATCCTTATGTTCTTTAATCTTTAGCAATTCTATTAATGGAACAGTGACTTTCATTTGAGTTAAAGCTTGGGCCATATCAAATGCAGAATTATTACATTTTTCAGTATTAACCTTAACCTTTTCTGTTTTGAATTGACTGGCCCTCTTCACTGTCTCTTCCCTTTGTACATCACCAGCATTTTTGTCATCTATGCCTTTAGGTAAGTCTTTAACTTGTTCCTCTTTTTCTTGACTAGCTTCAAGAATAGCAGTAACACTGCTTGATGCCCCTTTCTTTGTGACTTCTTTCACAAACATAGAACCTGGTTCACCTTGATCAGTGTATCTCTTGGTGCTTCTCAGATTGTAGTTATGTTTTGCTTTGGCAATTGCAGCCTTAGTGAGATTTTTAACTTCTTCCTCACTAGGCCTCCTAAGATGAACTTCTTCATCTTCAATTGTTACCACATTCAATGTAGGATGCCAACCTAAGGCTAACTGTCCTTGCACTAACCTTTCATTATCTAGCACATCACTGTATTCACTTTGCATAGATTCCTCATCACTTTCTATGATGGTTTCAAACATATTAATGTCAGGCTCTGCTTCTGGCCTCATAGATTCTTCCAGAGCTTGAGCCACTGCACACTGATGAGGAGAATGTGGTCCATCACAAGCAATACACAAAGGAGTATTTTCTATATTATTAACAGTTTTCCCTTTTAAAGGATCTAGTGTGTCTTGGCTTTGGGCAATTTTAGGCTTCTCAACTTGGGGTTTACCATCCTTCCAATTTGTATTGTATGGCATATCATGTAATCTAGGAGGTCTATCTTGCCAGTTATAATGGGGCTTATCATTTTTGTTGACCTTAGCAGTCAAATCTTTCATAGCAGTAACCAGTTTTTCTATTTTATCTTCCTCTTTAGCAACTTTGTTAGGTTGCTGTTTGGTTTCATGCCATAATCTACCATCTGTCTTTCTTCCTAAATTTCCAGACGCTTTTCTATTACTTTCTACATTTATGGCAATTCTAAAGGCATCCCTCAGGTTATGAGGATTTTTATCTCTCAAAATATAAGCCATTTTGGAATCAAATGCATTGTAGTATGTGTTAAAACACATATTATCATCTAGCCTCATTACCTGATACAATCTGTGCATAGCTTTCTGGAATCTAGTATTGAAATCAGTGACTATTTCATTTTTCAGATTTTCTAATGTTATTGAACTCATTCAGCATGAAACTCACATTAGTCTTATCACCGTACTGTTCTTGAAAGAAGTTTTTAAAATCTTCCCATGAACCTATGCTAGCTACTGGAAGACCTCTGTACCAATCTCTTGCATCATCATCTAGGGATTGAACAAATAGTTTCATAATAACATCTTCATCTTCTATCTCATAATCATTTATCAAATCCCCAAAAGATTTCAGATGTTCCTCAGCACTAATCACATTGTTCCCAACAAACTTATGGAGTCTATCTCTTAACTCAGTAGGAACATGATTTGGATACCCTAGGATCTCATCAAAAAACAATTGCCTATATTGTTCTAGATTGATTGGCCTTCTTTGAAAAGGGGAAATAGCACTATTATTTCCCATGATCATTTTAGCTTTTGGGATTGGAGATTGAGATGTTTGGGTGTACTCTTTATTTGAGGGTATTTGGCTTACTGAGGCAATATTAGCATGTACTGCAGGTTGAGTATTGACCTGAGGAAAAGAGATGTGTTGGGGATTAGGCTTGCTAAAATCTTTCGATGGGAATGTAATAGGGGGAGCTTTTAAGTAATTAATCTTTCTTTTAACTTCCTGATTCGCTACTTCTAACTCAGCCTTTTCCAATTCCATTTGGAGGTCTTCCTTTTCCTTCCTCATCCTTTCCATTTCTCTCTCATGTGCTAGGATCCTATGAGAAATCCCTTCTGCAATTTTAGATTCTACTTCATCATCTACCCATATCTGTTTTCCTTTGTCTAAATTGACTTTAGGAAGCTGAGAATTATTAGATACTTCCTTAATTGGCTGGGCTACGGACTTAGAAGCTGGTCTAATCTTAGGGATTAGGATCTCCCTAATCATTGGGCCTTCCTCATCACTTTTTTCTTTTTCTTTTGCAAGCATTTCAAGATCAACTATCTCTCTAAGGATCCTATCTCTCTCCATTAATTTGGCTTTAACTTCCTTTTCCTTATTTGCCTCCTTTTGGGCTCTTGGGGAGATTAAATGATGGACTCTTTTGTTTAAATCTTCAATCTCTTGAGACATCTTATCTTCATCAGGGTAATTTTCTTCAGAGTCTGATGCATTAATTTGATCTATGTCAATTATACTATTGTTCCCATCTATTGTCCTAGGAATAGAGTGCCTAATTGCATTTGAACTGGTTCTATCTTTTGCAGAAACACTAACATGAGATAGATATCGATTTAAAATAGGTGCATCATCAATATTTCCAAACAATCCTGAATGGAAACCTAAAATATCATGCTCTGAATCTCTAGAAGATGAATTTGACTTTGCATAAACAGGTCGATCAGGCATCTTACCAGTATTATTGTTTTTCTGCACCCACGTAGCATTTGATGGCTCATGCATCACAGATCTTTTCTGGCCTCTTCGTGACTGTTCTGGCAAACCTTCTTGCAAGGTTTCACGAGGATGTTTCTTCATGAATGATCTTGTGTTCTTATTTCCTTGCATCTCGCTTGTCTTTCTTTTAGAAAATTTGTATCTCACAAGGACTGGTTCAATAGTAACAGAGTTGCCACCCACAAAACTATGAGAAAAATGAAAACAAGTAGTCTTACCCACAAACACACAACAATATTCTCCACAAGTCTCGGCACAGATCTGTGTCTATATCTTTGTTATAACTCTCCCCAGCAGAGTCACCACTTTTGTTGTCCTCAAAATTTGATTCCCTTAAATGTCCTTAGAATAATATGATCTAATCTGGGTGCAGAGGAGACATCAAAGATAAGGAAATTCCAGAGACAACATATGACAAGGTTTGATTAGACCTTCTACACTTCGGGCTTCCTTGGAGCCCAGGTGGGTATACCTTTGTGAATTAACTTCACACTTTTAAAACAATAAACCCACAGTAAACCAGTCTAGAAAACCAGTGGATTTGTTAACCTTGAAATCAACTGAAAACAAAGAATGGAAACTATACTTAACTTTAGCATTTTGATCAACAAAGTATGCAATAAACAACCTCGATTAATACCAGTGCCTTATCCAAGGTTACAGAGTCATCTAAACTCAAATAAAACTCCTAAAACAATATATCTTTATGCTTCCCGTCGGCTTGGTTTTCACTTAATCCTTATATATGCCTGACACATATAAGAATTCAATCATTCTAGACTAAGCTATGGTCCTCAAAATTCAAAGTTTTCTTCCAAAGAATTTACTGGTATAAGTGATCCCGTGTATTTAATTTCCCTCCTAAAGAAAAAAGCTAACAAACACTTGTACTGAGATTGCTTTGCAATTCCATTTAAAACTAAACAACCCTGGATTATTCAGAATAAAGACAGTAAATAAATTTGTGAACAAACTTAAAGACAACACAAAGCTTTACTCAAAACTGATGGCCTGTATATTGATATTCATTTCTAGAAATATTACAAGAAATTTTGATTCTCCATTTAAACTTTGGAAAAGCTCAGATAAATTTCTGCAGCATCTTCTTACAAAAATTTTGTGATCCCCCTCCCTCTAGTCCTGGTATCCATTTATAACAATCATGGATGCACAAAGCTTCGGACTTCTCGAGGAGAGTTTGTTACAATTATTTCAAAAATTGAAGAGATTACAATTTTTGCGTAAAAGCAGTTATGCGCTCTTTTCAGCCTCTGTAGTTTGTTCAACAGGTTGTTTGGTTGCAACCTCTTCTATCTTTTCAGGGGTGCTCTCCAACTACTCCGGATCATGGGTGGAATATTTAACTTCCCACTCATTATATGTCTCTTCTATCGGCCATGAAAAATTAATCACATTATCTTTAATTTTAGTCAACCTTTTCCAAGAATTTCTCAGTTTGTTGACTTCTGAATTAAGAAAACTATAATGTGATTTAATTTTTTCTCTCTCCTGTATTGTTATAACAAAGAAAGAGGTATCATCAAGATCAATGATTCCCTTAACCCTTGCTGACAATTTGACTTCTATCTCTTTAAGCCATATTTGCTTGTCTTTCAACTGATCCGGATTGGCAAAAATTCCTGGGAGCAACTCAAAAACTTGATCAGCGTATTCCTTCTTGCATAAATTGACCTTTCTATCCACATTATGTACATCTGCTGCCAATTGCATTAAAAATTTAGCGACATTAGAAGTGGATTTGATAATGGGATTGGCTCTTGCTTCATCACAAGATACACACATGAACTCTAGATCTTGCTCCCTAGGCCTCCATTTGTCAAAAATGGGTGTCAAAATGGCTTTATCTCTCCTCAGTTCATTCCATATCCCCATAACTTTTCCCACACTATTGTAAAGCAATGAGGCATTTATCGTATCTGCAAAACTGGAGATTGTGGCCCTTACCTTTTCCTCATACTTCCCTGCATACAAAGCCTGAGCTTGCTTCAGGTTTTCTAGTTCTTGAGGAGTAATCTCAATCATTTGAGAGCTGGAAGGTGCTGGAGATGGTGGAAATTTGATGATAGGGCTTGTAGGTGGAGGTCTTGCAGGAGAGGATGAAATCATCAATGTTGAAGGCTCACCTTGTTGGTGTTGTCCCATCAACTGGCTCTGCAACTTGGCAATGATGCTATCTTTGCCCCTTACCTCCTCCTTGGCACTGTTATAGGCCTTCAAAACCATTTCCAACTTAATTTGGAGGGCCTCCTTTTCTTTGGCTTCCTTCTCAGCCACTGCAACACTAAATTTTGCAGTTTCTAGCACAGTGCTACCAGCCTCTACTACCCCTGTACTCTGCACTCTTTTTACCATCAATCCACCAAGGTGACTTGACCCTGGGGTGTCTTTGCCTTTCTTTCCCTCATTTCTCTTGAGGGACCACATAAATAGTGCAGCATTATCCTTACTGAATGTAACCCCTTCCATGGGTTTAGTTTCTTTTCTTACTGCATCTAGTACCAGAGCATCAACAATATCCCACTCTGGTAAGATGAGCACTCCAGCTTGTGCTACTAGATCTCTTCCCTGTTCAGGAGTGATGGTTTTGAATTCTTCCATCATCTCCTATTTTATTTCCTCCTCCACTGAGGCTGGATCTTTATCAGGCTGCTCAGCCTTTCTTGTCTCAAATCTAGCATTATATCTATCTATATGATGTTTCCAAATGAACTGCATGAATGCTTCTGATGTGACAAAGTTGTCATCAGCTAAAAATGCAATACTTGCCTTTTTTATCTCAGGATCCCACTCCTGGCCTTTAAGTTCAGTTGAGGTAATGTCCATTTCAGCTTCAATGGGCTCTTCTGGCATCCCTTCTTCCACTTCATCATAAGTGTATGCAATCTCCCCCAAGCTGCCCAACTACAAGAGGTGTGCAGCTGCTGCTTGTTCATCTCCTATGTGGATAGGGGATTGGGATGGGGAATACAAAGGTGTATCTGATTGCACTTCCTTCCCCACCCTTTGCTTCTTTGGGTTGTCTTGGATGTCAATGACATCTTGTATCTTCCTCTTTCCTATTGATGCAGAGGGCTCCCCTATTGTAGGTACCAGCACACTATAACCTAATTTCTTTCATAGTGTGTAATGACTAGGAGGAATTGCTTTGGTGGAAGCTGACCTGCTCAAGATCACTCTGGCCTATTCAGGGTCACTTTTAATCACAGCCTCCCTCTTGTCCTTTAGTGTTTGCATTACATCTTCAAAGCAGACAATCAAAAACTTTATTTTTTCTTCAAATGGGAAGAAGCTAGACAAAGGGCCATAGCTAGCATCAAATTGATGCACAAAATCCAAGGCTTTCTTATAAGCCACCCACTTAAAATTTCCTTAATTCCTGCTCATCTAAATCAAATTCATTTCTGATGAGATCTTCAGGAAATTGGAATTGATGAGGCGTACCTCTGCATGCTACCTTCTTCTTGAACATGCCATTGAAGAAGTCCTCTGGATCAGCACACCGAGACACTGTAGTGGATAAATGGTAAGGTTTGAGGAAATCCTCAAAGCAATTCTAGCCTCCCTTGGTAATTATGAATTGGTGGGCTATGGTGGCTACAGGGAAAATAGTTCCTTTACCTCTGTCTATTAACTCTGCCTCTTGTAGGCCACCAATTTGTCTAAGGATCTTAGCTATTCCCACTTTGAGAGGGACCTGGTAAGGTAACAAAAATGGAGTACCCCTGAAACTAAAAACTCTGAAAACCGTGGAGACTGGATATAAATACATGTCGCCCAAGTTATGAACAATTTTGATGTTCTCTGCGAATTCTTATGGCCTTATGAATTCCAGAAGAACCTTGGGGACTCTTGGGTTATCAGAGCAAAGGAGAGTCCTTATTTTAGATGCAAAATATTTATCAAAGTTTAGGAAACTAGCATCCTCTCTGTCCCATGACAATACAGTACTCCATAATTGTACTGGCATTTTCTCTCCTTCCTTCTCTTTAACCAGCTCTAGTCCACTAGTGAAATAATTACCACCTTTGAAGAGAAAAAGGTGCATTAAGAGTGAATACCATCTGAAAGGTCTATCCACCTTTCCATTTTTTATTCCTATCAACCCTCCATGGATAGCATTGGCAATGTAAGAAGCATAATCGAATGTGATAGCAAGAGAAGGATTCAAAATTTGAACAATCATTAGCAAGTAATGATTTGGCATATTTGCTTCAGCATCCTCTCCTAGAACTTGGAAAAGTGCCCAATACATTCCTTTAGCCCTCAAGGTAAACATACTCAATGAAAAAGGCTCTTGTGTGTTGGGCCCTACAACTGCTAACCCTCCTATTTTCAGAAAAAGTTCTTTAAGAGGCCCATTCCTAAGATGACTCCTCTGTGCACTATACACTTGGGCTAATGATGTGAAATTTATGGGTTCTAGGAAGTTTGTGAACTCATTGAGCCCAAATGCTATTCTTAATTCTTCCGCATTTATTTCCACAAGGATTTTCCCATTTACATCCCGGATGCATCTTGTGACTGAATCATAGTTCAATGCCATTTGGGTTAGTAGGTCTGTATCCATGAATACCCCTGGGACTACTAATTTCCCAACATCTAGTTCCCAAATACTGTTTTGAGGAGCAGGAGAATTTCTCATTCCAAATCCGACTCTAAACAGCCCCAACCCGGACAGTCCAACTTGTGGGTCTCTCAACCAATTACCTTTGTCATACAATCCTTCTCCTATCTTCAAATGGGGAGCCCTGGGCACTAACTCTTTGGCCTTTGATGCCTGGTTAGTTGACAACGTCAACTGTTCTAAAAAATCATCACATACACTTCTTTCTAAATAATCAACCTTGCCGAAAAATTCCCTTTTAGGAGGCATTTGAAAATGCAAGAAAATGAATACACTCTTAAACAATCCTGCAACACGAGAATGATTTTTTTAAAACACCACATAAGAATTGCTACAAAACATGAGAGAACCTGATGCTTGCTTGAAGGAATTTGCTCTGCAACTGAACCGCTTGCTCTGTATCTGAAAAAGATAACTCTGCGTCTGCTCTTCTGCAAAATCTTTTAAAAGATATCTTAACTTGGTTGTTAGGGAATAAAAATGCTTGTACTCTGGGCCTTAACTATAACATTGATTCCGCATGCTTCGGCTGTCCCTTCAAAATCGAATTCATATTTTTAGCTCCAACGGGTCACAACATTCCTGCAAGTGTTTCACTATTACCTTTTTGTTATTGATGGCTTTGTCTTTAGTCTAGGTCCCGCTTTTCTATTGGCTACATAATACCATGCGGCACCCAAAGATTGGCCTTAAAAATCCCTTCGCATTCCACTTGATACTGACCGCGTGTCTTTCTTTATACTATGACGGGCCCAGATTTTTCTTTTTTGACCATGTCATCATCATGACATGTGGACGGCTCTTGTTAACTCTCGCTATTTCGCGGGCTTAAAGAGTGAGCATTTTACCCTCACAAAATAGCGTGGGCCATTGGATCATCCCTCGAGTTGATCACTAATTAATCTTTTGAAAAGGTTCTTAGGAATGGTGGGCTCGCTGACACGTCACTAACACCTAGCATCCAGTCACCTGCGGCAGTGATTTGTCGCTCTGTTATTCGCCAAAAGGAAACCACGAGGGGCCCCACTTTCGTCTCAACAAGTCTATCTCTCACGTCATCATCATGACACGTGGATGGCTCACATTAACTCTCGCTATTTCATGGGCCTAAAGGGTGAGCATTTTACCCTTGCGAAATAGCATCGACCGTCGGATCATCTCTACAGTTGATCGGCATTTAATCCTTTGAAAAGGCTCTCAGGAATGGTGGGCCCGCGGACTCGTCGCAAACACATGGCATCCTTATCACTCACAGAGCTGATTTGTCATTTTCTCATTTGCCAGAAGGGAACCATAGGGACCCACATTTTCCTTTTAGACCGCGTGTCATCATGACACATGGACGGTTCTTGTTCATTCTCGCTATTTTGTGGGCATAAGGAGTGAGCACTTTACCCTTGCGAAATAGCACGGGCCGTTGGATCATCTTTTAAGTTGATCAGCATTTAATCTTCTAAAAAGGCTCTCAGGAGATGTGGGCCCACTGACCCGTCATGGAAACCTGGCGCCTTGTCACTTTCGGAGATGACTTGTCACTCTGTCATTTGCTAGAAGGAGCCACGGGGTCTCAATAAATTGTTAACAGCTGTACCTGCCAGGTCATCTCCACCTGCGACCTGACTCATCTCTAGGGCCCACTTTGAACCTTTAATCTTGACCTGCTGACTGTGGTGACTTATGCCACGTGCTACCTTTTAATACGCCAGAAGAAAGCCACGAGGCTCCAACCACCTTTGACAGCTACACCCTTTACTTCCTCTGTCATGACACATGGACGGCTCTCGTTAGCTCTCGCTATTTCGTGGGCCTAAAGGGTGAGCATTTTACCCTTGCGAAATAGCACAGTCATCCCTCAAGTTGATCACTAATTATTGGGCCCGACAACTTTAGAGGAAAAGCATACAAGGCATAAAATTTTCAAATAATCAACGTAGCCGCCTCGGCAAAAAACAAGGGGGGACACTTCCTATGACCCCGCGACCCATAACTTAAGTGAATAAAGTAATGGAAGATTAGAAACCAGAGGGTTTAACACAAAAAGATAAGATCTAAAAAATCAAAAACCCTTAAACCCCCAAGGTTTAGAACAAAGCTGAAGCACTTGGGATTACACCCTATTCAAAAAATTTCAAGGTACCATAGCCAATTATGGGAAAAGAAGAACCCAATTTTTAAACAGTGATAACAGGAGGATTGTATATATGTGGAAAATATCAGAAAAATATCAGATAGGAACATATGGGAAACATATCAAAATATCAGAAGGAGTGTATTGCTCAGGGGGAGCATATTTCAGTTGAACCAGTAGGGAATCCTTTTTTCACATGAGTGTTGCCATCAATGCCAAAGGGGGAGATTGTTGGAAATTGACACTCAATGGATTCATTTTTTTTTCATTGATGGCAACAAGATCAGATGGAAGTCATATACCGACATTAGGAGGCATTTACTGATAGACACCGACATTGGAGTATCTAGGGCTACATCGACACCGACATCAAGTACTTCAAGTACTTCAAGGAAGCTGACATCAAGGAAGATTTATTTAGAAAATAATTTGATAATTATTGTCAAGGCCGACATTGAATATCTTTTGTAATGCATTGTAAGCCAACATAAGGCATATTGTTTATAATGGGTATATAGGTCTGTCTGCTAGGTCATTTTGATAAGTGTGACATAGGAGACTATAGCAGAACTATGTAATGCAAAGTATATGTATGTAGATCATTTGTATGTGAATGTTATATCATATAATGATCTATAAATCTTTTGTAAGACATTCTTGGAGGGAAGGTTATACCTGTAGTAGTGTTCAAGGCTTATGAACTGGTACAGAGAAGAGCTAGAACTAGAACTCTATTTGGCATAGTAGGTGCAATTTTGTGACTCTTTAGTGATGAGTAGTGTGCTCTAGGCAGTGTACCTTCCTGCATGTGAAAGCCCCAATATATGTAATATCTTTTCATCTGGCTAGTGAACTGATATTGTGGGTCACAAATCCCACCGTGGTTTTTCCTCTTTGAGGTTTTCCACATATAAATTATGTGTTATGATGTTCATTCATGTGGATGGTTTATTTGCTTTAAGTTATATGTTTATTTGTTTATCGGTTTATATGTGTATGGTATAAAAGGGTAAAATCTTATCTTACTGGCAGAACATTGATTCACCCCCCCCCCTTCTTAGTATTTTTGGATCCCAACACTTAAAGACTTTGTATTACCAATTAGCTATTCTTCATGATTGACTACTCTATACATCATAAATCACTCATCTTATTGAATCTACCATTGCAATGTGAAACATAGCTACCTGATACAATCTCCAATACTCCTATAAAACCACATCACCTAACTCTTCATTGATCGCTCATACCAGTTGATTGAATACAACTCTATTCCTATTTACTAGTTGAAGTCCCATTTTCTAGTTTACTGATAAATTGACTCCTCTACTAGTTATGCTTTACCACTTGGCGTAAAAGACTTACATAACTATCAAAACATAGTTTCCATCAATGATAAAATTTATGATAAATGAAGGATTGTATGAATGGTTGGTGATTCTTTTTGGATTGACTAATGCACTGAATGCTGGTCCCAACTAGTGCTGAGAGGGGAGGGGTGAATCAACACTTTACCATTTTTATTAAATTAAAACCTTTTAACTCAAGTCTACACTAACTTAATATTCATCAATACAAACAGATATTGCAGAAGAACATGCATGTATGAAAAGATACATAGTAACACCAATAATTATCTCGTGGAAACCCAAATGGGAAAAAACCACAGTGTGAATAGAAACTCACAAATTTTGCACTCTTCTAGAGTATGCCTGGTGAGGAGCCATCCCTATTAGGAGATTAAAAACACACTGTTAGGTGCCATTGGTTAAGAGATTTTATTTAAGGCATGTTAGAGCCTTTACCCTATTAAAGGTACCTTGGTTAAAGGACTTAGGATCATTAATTAAGATGTCACCCAGTTAAGGGATTTTACAAAGGGATTTGTTAAAGTCCACCCGGTTAAGGGATTTGGAGTTGGAATGGTTAGAAAGCAACAAGAAGTTGATTTGCCAGAATAGCTACTGATATCTTGATCAAATCACAACGAAAATCATACTCTGACTGCACTGGTTGTGTCTACTCTACACTACACTAGTTCTCTTCTCATACCCTCGACTCTGCACTCTATCGATCTACTTCACACACACCCTGCTCTGCTAAATTATTTATCACTTCCCCACTCTTTTACTCTACACTTTGGATCGCCTTTCACAGGATCTTCTCTTTGCAAATATTTCAATCCAAAGTTTTTTGTATGAACTCAAAACACTTTATACACTCTCTATCATCACCTTCAAGTGTTTCCTTAATTAATGCAATCATAGATATTGGTAGATTTAAAATTCAAATCCTCTGGCTCTTTCTTTGCAAGCCCTGCAACAATTTTGCCAACTACTCAACCAGATCTACCATACATCCCCCAAAAATAGTGACTTCTGGGTTCAGTTCAGTTTTTTAAATGTGAACCAAAAAATCTGCAAGTAATCATGGCTTAACTGCATGATGATTGAGATTGAATTCACCAACCTTTAGTTTGGCATTGAAACAAACTTAGCAACTCACCTTTTTCCATCACAACTGTGTAACTAATCACTGCTCTGAGATTTATGGTGACCACCTATCTTCCTTCTACTTCACTGGTCTACCAGTATACCACTGCACTTTTCATTACCAGTTCATCCTTTGATGTCAGTTTGCAATACTTCCATCAAGCCTCTTCTCCCATTTTCCAATGAGGTTCTGGTTTGCATAAAACCTCAAGACTTCTTGCCTAAGTCACCTTCTGTGACTTCATCATCATCAGAATGACCAACCTAAAGATCTGAACTCAACACCAATCTTCCTGAATGATAGAACGATTAGCTTAGTCTATCTTCCTTTCAGTTGATTGAACCTTGATCATCTATCTCTGAAGCTACTTGCATCTTGTTTACAAGACATCACATTTTCTACTGAGATACACCACTCCACCAGTACCACTCCATCGGTCAATGTTAATCATCAATGACAAATCTTAACTAATATATAGGTTCTATAGATTAATGGGTTTTGTCAATGCCAACAATCTCCCCCTTTGTCATTAATGGAAACACTTCAGAATCTATCTTATCTGTTGCTCTTGCATGTACTTTCTTCATTTTTTTCTTTATTTTTGTACTAGTCATTACTTTTTCTCTAAGTAATGAATATCTCCCCCTAAAAATGGCAATACTTTGTTTCCAACAAATAACTCTAACCACTTCTAGTAACCCTTTGCTTTAGCAACTTAAGCTCAACACTACTTACCAATACTCAAGCACTATAATCATATCTCCCCCTTTGACAACAATACCAAAGATGTATTTTTGTACACTTACAAGACTTCTCCCCCTAACCGGAATAGTCCACACTTATCAATCTAGTCTTATAGATTTTTCATAAAAAAATCATAGCAGATTGATGTACTTTAATGCAGGTAGGGGTATCAACCCTATCTTACCTCCGAGGTATTCGAAGGTGTCCTTTTGTAGTGGCTTGGTGAAGATATCAAGCCCCTGTTCTTTTGTTGGTATATATTCCAACCTCACTTCCTTGTCTTGAACCTGTTCCCCGAGGTAGTGGTATTTGATAGCTATATACTTTGTCTTGGAATGCATTATTGGATTCTTCGATATGTCAATAGCATTGGTGTTGTCATAGTGAATCACCATAGGTTCAATCACCTTTTCTTGGATACCTTCCAATAATTTCTTGATCCATACTATCTATGTAAAATTGATTGCAGCAACCACATACTTAGCCTTAGTTGTGGATTGAGAGATGCAATTTTGTTTCTTACTTGTCCATGACACAATCCTATCTCCAAGAAAAAATGCACCTCCACTAGTGCTCTTTCTGTCATCAATATTCCCTACCCAATTTGCATCAATGAAGACACTTAAATTTAAATCTCCCTTATGTGGATACCAGAGACCATGCTCATCAGTCCCCTTAAGGTATCTAAATATTCTCTTAATGCCACCATATGACTCTCATTTGGATTTGCAATAAATGTACCAACCAAGCCAACAACTTGTGCTATATTTTGTCTACTATGTGTTGCATACTGCAACTTACCGAACATGGATCAGTAAAGTGTCTCATTTACTTCATGATCCTCATCATTTTTTGAGAGCTTGAAACATGTAACCATAAAGGTTCCATCAGGTTTGCAATGTTCCATTCCAAAAGTCTTCAAAATTTCTCTTATGTACTTGGTCTAGCTAATGAATATACCATTCTTTAGCTGAGGTACTTGCAGGCCAATCAAGAATTTTATTCCACCAATCATGGACATTTCAAACTCTTGCTTCATTTGTCCTACAAAACCTCTGCTCATCTCCTCATCTCCTCCAAAGATAATGTCATCTACAAAAATTTGTACAATCAGATGTTTTCTTTTTTCTCCGGTCTTCAGATACAAGTTAATGTTGACACTAGTTCTCATGAACCCTATTCTTAATAGATATGAGTGTAGCCTCTCATACAAAGCTCATGGTTCTTGTTTTAGCCCATATAGAGCCTTCATTAGTCTGCATACCATATCTCTTCCATCTTCTAATACAAACCCTTCTGGTTTCTCTATATACACTTCTTCCTCTAAAACACCATTCAAAAATATTGATTTGACATCCATTTGGTAAACTTTGAACTTCTTGTAAGAAGCATAAGCAAGCAATATTCTGACCCCTTCCAGCCTGGCCACCGGTGCAAAGGTTTCTCCATAATCCAAACCTTCTTCCTGAGCATAGCCTTTGTAGACTAACCTTGCTTTGTTTCTTACTACTTGATTGGTTTCATCCATTTTGTTTCTAAACACCCATTTGGTGCCTATAAGATTTTTGTTCTCTGGTCTGGGCACTAGAGTCCAAGTTTCATTTTTCTAAATCTGCTCTAGTTCCTCTTCCATAGATTTGAACCAATATTCATCTTTTAGAGCCTCCTCTATTGTTCCAAGATAATTTTTGGAGAGAAGACATACATTCTCTCTTGCTCTTCTTCTAGTCAATACTCTTGCATCTTTGTCACCAATGATATTTTCAGCGAAGTGATTGTTTTTGACATACCTTGCTAGTACTGGTTCATTTCTTGGAGCTTCTTCTACCGGTTGTGCAGGTTCTACTTCAAATTCTTCCTCATTTGCCACTATAACAAGATTTTCTTCAGCAGGTTCAACCAGTACAGTGTACTCAAATCCTTGTTAATCCTCTTGTTCACTCTTGCTATCCTGTTCATTTTTCTTAGAGAACTCATCTACTCTGACATTGGCACTATCCACAATCTCATCAGTCCTTTTGTTCAAAAAATGATATGCTTTACTCTTTGTGGAGTAACCTAAGAAGGTTCCTTCATCACTCTTGGGATTGAACTTTTCACAGTACTCATCCCTCTTGATATAGAACTTGCTTCCAAATACTTTGAAATAGATCACAATGGGTGAGTATTCACACCATAATTCATAGGGAGTTTTATTTGCCCCTTTCTTCACCTGTATCTAGTTCAAGGTATACACAACAATGCTTACTTCTTCTCTCTAGAAGATATGTGGAATATCCTTCTGTATCATTAGAGTCCTCGCACAATCAATCAGAGTTTTGTTCCTTCTTTCAGCAACCCCATTCTATTGAGGTGTTCTGGGTGAAGACATCTATCTCATAATCCCCCGTTCTTTAGAGTAATTCATGAACTCTTGAGAGGTGAACTCTCCTCCTCTATCTGATCTCAGACATTTCATATTATTACTAGTTCCCCTCTCTACTCGAGCCCTGAAGACCTTAAACATGTGAAAGGCTTCAGATTTTTCTTTCAAGAATACAACCCACATAATTCTAGAGAAGTCATCCACAAACAACATGAAATATCAGTCCCCATAGAAACTCTTGGTCCTCATAGGACCAAAAAAGTCTTTATGAACTAGGTCCACAACATTTTTAGATAACAAGTTGTCACATTCATGAGAATGGCTAGTTCTTATAGTAGAACTATTTCCGATTTCTTTTCTTCTCCTTGTTGGTGCATGTATCATGGAAGATTTGAAGGAACCATCAATCTTTTGTACACTATTATCATAGTTGCTTAGTTCAAAGGTAGTCAACTTACTGATCAGTGAATCAAGTGAAACACTAACTGTTCCTAAGAATCTGAGTTCCTCAATTACAGAAACCCTTATGGCATATTGTGGTAGCAAGGTTATCAAGATTTTCTTGACCACATCATCTTCCTCGAGCTTTCCTCTAGCACTTCTGATGGAATTTATTATATCCTTTATCCTTTTGTTATATTGTTCTATATTGTTCTCCTTCTTGCATCCTCATCTCATCAAATTGGCCTCTAAAGTTGTCCACCTTAGCCTTCTAAACATGAGTATCTGCTCCATAAAAGGCCTTCAACTTATTCCACATCTCATATGCTATTTTCAGATCTTGAACCTTAGCATACTTATTATTGGATAAAGTGATAGCAATCGGATTCATAGTTGTAGTGTTGTCTTTTCTTTTTCTAATATGATCTATAGTGAGAACCCCTATAGGTTCATTGTACTCTATGATTACATGATTCCAGTATTGATCTCCTAGGGTGCTTAGGCAGAGCTTCATTCTACCACACCATAAGGTGTTATTCTCCTTAGAGAACTTAGGACCCTCCTTTTGCATCATCTTGGATCTTTCCTTAAGATGTTAAGCTCTTTTGAATCTAAGGACCAAGGCTCTGATACCAATTGTTAGTCCCAACCGGTTCTGAGAGGGGAGGGGTGGATCATCACTTTGCCAATTTTACAAAATGAAAACCTTTTAACTCAAGTCTGTACTAACTTAATATTCATCAATACAAGCATTTATTATAGAAGAACATGCATGCATGAAAAGATACACAGTAACACCATGAATTATCTCATGGAAACCCAAATGGGAGAAAACCATACTGTGAGTAGATACTCACAAAATTTGTACTCTTATAGAGTATGCCCGGTGAGGAGCCATCCCTATTAGGAGATTACAAAGACATTTTTAGTGTTGGCATTGTGTTGTCATTGATGTCAACCGGTATGGAATAACTACTAGTAGATGATATGTATGTGCAACACTGATATGAAGGAGTATAGTATGTGATAGCTTGGATATCACCTTGTGTTGCTGAACACCAGTAAAGGTAAAAAAGATGATCTCAGAGGTCATCTGTACACAAGCTAGTACCTAACTTGTGTGATGAGATGGAGAAGTATTTTGAGCAGTTGCTTGTGATGAAGTGGAAAAATGTTATCTAAATCACTTCAACACTGGACGAGCAGAATGAACCAGTACACTGTAAGGTTGCAAAACAATAGGATTCCCATCGGGTGAAGAAGCAGTCATCATGCAAAGCAATGACTGACAGTAAATATGCTCACATCAGATCACATGAAGAGGATTGCAGGATGTAGAAGACAAGGTGTTACCTCATCTAGCAAGTGGAGCTTATCTCTTATTATGCATTGAGTGCATCATAGTTTGAGAGATAAGAGTGAAGAGGTAAAGGCAAACACTTGAAGGATTTAACCAAATCTACTGGTGAATTGAAGGAATGCCCTAAGTGCATGAGATCAGGGTTATGCATCAAACTAGAAGAGAAGGTATGATGCTAGTTTAAAGGAAGTATGAAGTGTTTGTCATCTTGACAAACTGATTGTGATATGGTCAAAGCTAATCAGGGAAAAGGCAAGGCTGAGTAGATGCAAACACAAGAATCTGACCTAACTAAAAGGAGATGGAGCCTTGAGAAAGAATGATGACATGGTGCCATCAAGAGTGGTAACCGGTATGTAAGTCAATCGGTTATATAAGCAAGGTGCAGTTATAGAAGACCTCCCCATTGTGGGAATGAGTATACTTAGGACTTACTAGTTTGGAGACCAGTTTGGAAGTTCCATTGATAGTTCAAGATGAGAGAAGATATGAAAAGGTAACCGGTAAAATAGTTGACACTAGAAGGGTTAGAAAACTAGAAGAAGTAAGAAACCATCAGGGTGGTTGGTCGGCAATCCTACTTGGACCGACTTGAAGTGCCAAACTGGCAGATAGTCAACATGGCAAACCCGAGATTGGATAAAGATAGAATGTACATCGACAAGGTTGTTGTGGGGTTGGTTAGCTTTAATGAAAAATCACATAAATCATGGGACTTGTTGTAGAGAGATTGCAAGGATTATAGGCTCGAGGTCTAGAAGACAACTAAGAGCCAGCTAAGAGAAATTGAGAAGATCGAGGCGATGAAGGAAACAACCCGATAGATCTTTTTTGATTGACCAAAGGATTAGCTATGAGGGTAAAAAGAAAATTGCTAGGAATGAAAGGCATAATTGAGGAGATGCGACTATGGCGGAGATGTGCATTCAGATGTGAGAAAGATCAGATCGTGCAAGATCTGATTGGATTTTATTTGCCTCAAGGATAGTGAGGAAACCCTAACCGCCTAGATCTGGAATATGGGTTTTGGCAAGAAATTTGGGCTATAAGTAAAAAGGAAAAAGAGATTGTTTGTTGTTGCTGAAGAGAGAATATAGTGTTGTTGCGAAGTGGAAGAATTCTGCAAATAAGAAGAAGATTAGCCAAGTGCTTAATGAGCATCTAAGAAGATATTGAGAGAAAACCTGGTTGAAGCATTCAACTAGTTGGAGAGAAGAATCAATGGAGTATAGTACTAGTAGAGTGCAGAGATTTTATGGAGATCCAACAAAGGAGTAGCAAGTGAAGAGCAACAGAAGAGTGAATCGGTGTATCAAAGAAAGTATCTCACCGATAGAGTAAGACATTTGATAAGGTTGCAAGATTCTCTTGTAACCTGATAAAAACTTATGTATTTGAAGTTTACATTTTGATCACTGCATTGTAGCTTGGTGTAGGGTTTGTAACTCCTTGGTTTGGTGCCCTAAAGATAGGGGTTGGTGCTCCTTCAGGTTGTAGCCCATAAATTAGGCAGGGGTTGGTGCTCCTTGGGTTGGTGCCCTAAACTTTGTAACTATGATTTTACTATGAGGTTGGATTGGAGTAGTAAACTCCAACAACATTGCTCATCAAGGTTTTTCCCATCTTGGGTTTTCCTCATATATGATGGTGTTATGTGTGTGTATTTGAGTTAGTCTCATTACTAATCGGCAAGTATGCATTGTCCTTGATTCACAAACCAATGTTACTTGTAAAGGATAGCTAAAGGGAAAGGATTTTAAGAACCACTGATTCACCCCTCCCCCTCTCAGTGGTGCATTGTGTCTAACAATTGGTATCAAAGCCTAGGTTCTTAGTTAGAAAAGTGTTTACCAACTTGGGTAGATTCCGACCTAAAGACACAATGGTTTGTTTAGTATCTATCTCCGCTGCAGTATTTGATGGCTCAATTTTTTCTATTTGGAATTGCAGAATGGAAGTTTTCCTACCCTCTTTAGGATTTGATGTATGGATGTTAGTAGTAGATGGTCTCGCTAGAAAGGTTAGTCTTCCTACAAGATTTGTAGAAGAAAGAAGAAACAAGTGCAATGAAGAAGACATGAAGGCTATTTTTAGTAGACTCAATGGTGATGTCTCTTCACATGTGGACAGGTGTAAAAAAACAAAGAGCTTATGGGAAAGATTGAAGAAGCTCTATGGAAATGAACCCTCAACAGTAGATCCTATATTTGAAGGAAATATGAGAAATACATCTCATATTTATCTGGACAAGGAAGATAGATCTTCCTGCAGCCACTGCAGTGAAGAAGAAGGGGCTCAACTTCTTGTGGCCCAAGAATTTGAAAGTGGATAAGCAATCACCTCTCCTCAATAGGATGTGTTGAGCAGTGATGATGGTGAAGAGGAAGACATGGTAGATAGTTCTAGCCATCAAGATCCCTCTGATGATGAATAAGCAGGAGAAATTGACCTTGAAGGAGAGCTTGTAAATACACTTGAAGAACTCAATTGAGTTAAAGGAGAATACAAGCTATTCAAGAATGATTCTATTGTAGAACAAAACTGGTTAGTCAAATGCCTTGAAGAATAAGAGAAATGCATCTCAGAGTTGAAGACTTAGGCAAAAGACACCAAGGTATGCCGGTGTGAAGATCTAGCCTCTCAGCTAGAAATAAAGGACAAACAAATTCAATGGCTTCTTAAAGAAAACAAAGGCCAAACCTCTCTAGTTAGGAGTGATCCTCTAAAAGAAATTGACCTAACCACAACCGGTGTGGACTTGCAGACAAAAGAGAAGACCAATGCTGCAAGAAGGCATTTTCATATAGATCCTAGGGGTAATGGAAAGATGGGAGAGGAAAACCTCACCAGAAGCAAGAACATGAAGAAGCAGCAAAGGAGACCCTCCACCAGAAGAGGGCAAAGAAATGCTACCACTCACAGGGGGAAGTATGTGTGGGAGGAGAAGAAGAGATTAGATAAGAGAGGTTGTCAGAATGGACAACCAAGGGTCCATTCCTAAAAAGGAAAAGATGGGGATGTAAAACTGGAAAGATCCTCTCATGCATGGAAAAAAAAATATGTAAGTCATATGCCATCCTTTATCGGTTATTGTTTTACATGCAATGTTTATGGCCATAAGGAAAGGGAGTGTAGAATGAGATCTAAAAAGGATAATGTAGGATTTCATAGAAATGATGCTTACAGGAAGGATGTATCTAGAAGTAGATACATGCATGTCGTTTCTCCCAGCTATACAAAGATTGTGTGTCATAACTATAATGGATCTGGCCATAGAGAGGTTGAGTGCAAGAAGAGGAACTCCCAGTCACATGGAGGACGTCAAAATGGCCATGCTCCGCAAAAAAGTGAAAATAGGGCATATGGAAAGCAAAGACCTACATGGAATAAGATGAGTGATGTTCCTACTCCAGTAAGGTATCCAAGGAGACTGGGTGAAGGATGCAATAACATGACAAGAAGAAGAAGAGTGAACTGGTACATTAGAAGGTTCCCTTGTCATGAGTTTAGTATGGATGATGTGTGCTACTATAGCACTACTTTTGGTTGTAATGAAGAATTAGGAAATGGAAGGATCCATCAAGAGAAGAAGGAAAGACCTGCTCCCAAATCTGAAAATGGGAAGAAGAATGAACTCATGAAGGTATGGAGGAAGAAAACCATGGATCAACACTATGCATTCAGGGCACAAGTGATATCTCCTAAGGCCTAAAGGAGATGCAAAATCTTAGGGGGAGCAATGCACATTGAAACAATCATTCATCCCATCAGTAATGAAGGCAACATGGAAAACCATGTTGTTGTCGACATAAAGGAAGAAGATGAGAAGAGTGTGTAGGTGTTTCCTTGAACTACGCACCTACAAATCAGTGATGGATCACTACTACATGAATAAATGAGTAAAGGTTAACAATTGGTATCAGGTGTTAACTGGTATGTCCAAGATGTTACTGGCATGAATACAAAATAGGTTATGTAAGACAATGAAGTTGAAAACTGTTGCAATAACCCCGATAGCAAGGAATATTGAGTTTATGTCTCAGGAGGTATTGGAAATGCCCTGAATGACATATGTTTTCCCCTTAGTTGATCATGCAAGCTTGCATGCTTTTGGGATAACTATTTTTTATTCTTGGCATGATGACAACATTGTATGGCATTATGTCTAACAAGTGGTAAGTCCAGGATAATGTCATAAGTTGTGATGGATACAATGTAGTTGAAGGATCATCTAATGATCACACATACACACATCAACCGGTATATGCTGAAGAATGGAGTTCTGCTATTGTAGTTAACCAGAGGTGAGGACCTAAGATGTATGAATCAAGGGGAGTTCAAGTGCTCATCATGAAGAGTCTCATAATGAAGAGTTGTTTTGATTGAACGTGGATGGATACTGACTCCCTAGACTGCAGGAGATGGAAATTGCAGAGGTGTTGAAGGTTGATCGTCAGGTGAGTAGTATTCACTAACACATCAGCAATCAGTATCAATCTTTCTACAATTTGAGTTCCAATCGCATTAGACTATCATACTCAACTAGGGTCAGTTGATGGTTATGTTCCCCATATCAAGTACTGTAACTTAAGAATATGTAACAATCAATGATAAGATAACAAGTGGCATCATAGGAAGTGTTACATCCAATGAAGACAAAGGGCGAGAAAGTATTTTGTCAGTGATAGGCACATACAAAGATAAATAATACCCTGATAGTGCCCTTTGTCATTGTGTCAAAGGGGGAGAAGAATTCTATAGTATGTCAGATACTACAAGTGTTGACATCAATGCCAAAGGGGGAGATTGTTGGCATTGTGTTGTCACTGATGTCAACCAGTATGGGATAACTACTGGAAGATGAGATGTATGTGGAACACTAATATGGAGTACAATATGTGATAGCTTGGATATCACCTTGTGTTGTTGAACACCGGTAAAGGTAAAGAAGATGATCTCAGAGGTCATCTATACACAAGTTAGTGCCTGACTTGTGTGATGAGATGGAGAAGTGTTTTGAGTGGTTGCTTGTGATGAAGAGGTAGAATGTTATCTGAATAACTTCAACACTGGAAGAGTAGAATGAACCGGTACATTGTAAGGTTGCTAAACAATAGGACTCCCACTAGGTGAAGAAGCAATCATCACGTGAAGCAATGACTGATAGTAAATGTGCTCACATCAAACCACATGAAGAGTATTGCAGGGTGCAGAAGACAAGGTGTTACCTCACCTAGCAAGTGGAGCTTATCTTCTATTATGCATTAAGTGCATAATGGTTTGAGAGATAAGAGTGAAGAGGTAAAGGCAAACACTTTAAGGATTACACTGAATCTACTGATGAATTGAAGGAATACCCTAAGTGCATGAGATTAGGGTTATGCATCAGACCAGAAGAGAAGGTATGATGCCAATTTAAAGGAAGTATGAAGTGTTTGTCATCTTGACAAACTAGTTGTGATATGGTCAAAGCTAATCAGGGAAAAGGAAAGGTTGAGTAGATGCAAATAGAGGAATCTGACCTGACTAAAAGAAGATGGAGCCTTGAGATAGAATGATGACATGGTGCCATCAAGAGTGGTAACTGGTATGTAAGTCAACTAGTTATATAAGCAAGGTGCAGTTGTAGAAGACCTCTCCATTGTGGGAATGAGCATACTTAGGACTTACAAGTATGGAGACTGGCTTGAGTGTTCCACTGACAGTTCAAGATGGGAGTAGATATGAAAAGGTAACCAGTAAAATGGTTGAGACTGGAAGGGTTTGCAAATCAGAAGAAGTAAGAAACTGTTAGGGTGGTTGGTCGGCAATCCTACTTGGACTGACTTGAAGTGCTAAGCTGGCAGATAGTGAACATGGAAAACCCAAGTTTGGATAAAGATAGAGTGTACATCAATAGGATTTATGTAGGGTCGGTCAGCTTTAATGAAAGATCACACAAATCATGAGACTTGCTGCAGAGCGATTGCAGGGGTTTGAGGCTCAAGGTCTGGAAGACAAGTACGAGCCAGCTAAGAGAAATTGAGAAAATTGAGGTGATGAAGGAAACAACTCGATAGATATTTTGTGATTGACTTGAGGATTAGCTATGAGGGTAAAAAGAAAATTGCCAAGAGTGAAAGGCATGATCAAGGAGATGCGACTATGGTGGACATGTGCATTCAGATGTTAGAAAGATCAAATCATGCAAGATCTGATTGGATTTGATTTGCCTCGAGGATGGTGAGGAAACCCTAACCACGTGGATTTTGAATTGGCTTTTGGTGGGAAATATGGGCTATAAGTAAAAAGGCAAAAGAGATTGTTTGTTGTTGCCAAAGAGGGAAGAATATAGTGTTGTTGCGAAGTGGAAGACTTCTAAAAATAAGAAGAAGATCAACCATGTGCTTAACGAGCATCTAAGAAGAGATAGAGAGAAAACTTGGTTGAAGCATTCAACTAGTTGGAAAGAAGAATCGGTGGAGTATAGTACCGATAGAGTTCAGAGAGTTTATAGAGGAGATCTAGTAGAGGAGTAGAAGGTGAAGAGTAGCAGAAGAGTGAGTCAGTGTATCAGAGAAATTATCTCACCGATAGAGTAAGACATTTGATAAGGTTACAAGATTCACTTGTAAAATGATAACAACTTATGTATTTGAAGTTCACATTTTGAGCACTAAGTTGTAGCTTGGTGTAGGGGTTGTAGCTCCTTGGGTTGGTGCCCTAAAGATAGGGGTTGGTGCTCCTTTGGGTTGTAGCCCATAAACTAGGTAGGGGTTCATGCCCTAAACTTTGTAACTATGTTTTTACTATGAGGTTGGATTGGAGCAGTAGACTCCAACAACATTGCTCACCAAGGTTTTTCCCATCTTGGGTTTTCCTCATATATGTTGGTGTTATGTGATGTCTCTTTGTGTATGTGTGTGTATTTGAGTTAGTCTCATTACTAATTGATAAGTTTGCATTGTCCTTGATTCACAAACTAGTGTTACTCACAAAGGATAGCTAAAGGGAAAAGTTTTGAGAACCACTGATTCACCCCCTCCCCCTCTCAGTGGTGCATTGTGTCTAATAGTTAGGTGCCACTTGGTTAAGGGATTTTATAAAGGGACATGTTAAAGTCCACCTGGGTAAGGGATTTTGAGTTGAAATGGTTGGAAAGCAACAAGAAGTTGATCTACTGGAATAACTATTGATAGCTTTATTAGATCAAAATGAAAATCATACTCTATTTGCACCAGTTGTGTCTTCTCTGCACTACACTAGTTCTCTGTTCATACCCTCGACTCTACACTCTAGTGATCTACTTCACACACTCTTCTCTACTAAATCATTGTGCACTTCCTCACTCTTTCACTTTGCACTTTGGATTGCCTTTCATAGGATCTCTTTACAATTTTTTTGGTCAAAAAAGTTTTGTATGAACTCAAAACACTATACACTCTCTGTCATCACCTTCAGGTGTTTCCTTAATCAATGCAATCATAGATCTTGGTAGATTTAAAATTCAAATCTTCTCTCTCTTGTTCTGCACACCTTGTAATAATTTTGCCAACTACTCAACCAAATATACCATTGCATCTCCCAAAAATCATGACTTCTGGGTCGAGTTTAGTCTTTTAAATGTGAACCAGAAAATCTGCAAGTAGTAATGGCTTAACATCATGATGACTGAGGTTGACTTCACCAAACTTTAGTTTTGTGTTGACCCAAACTCACCAACTCACCTTTTTCCATCGCAACAATGTAACCGATCAGCGCTTTGAGATTTATGGTGACCACCTATCTTCCTTCTGCTTCACCGATCTACTGGTATACCACTACACTCTTCATGACTGGTTCATCCTTTGATGCCAGTTTGTAGTACTTCCATCAATCCTCTTCTCTTGTTTCCCAATGAGGTTCTTTTTTGCATAAAACCTTAAGCCTTCTTGCCTAAGTCACCTTTTGTGACTTCATCATCATCAGAATGACCAACCTAAAGATTTGACCTCAACACCGATCTTCTTGAATGACAGACCAGTTAGATTAGTTTGTCTTCCCTTGAGCTGATTGAACCTTGATCATCTATCTTTGATGCTACTTCCATATTGTTTACAAGTCATCACCTTTTCTACTGAGATACACCACTCCATCAGTCAGTGTTAGTCATCAATGACAAACCTAATATATTGGTTCTTTGGATTAATCAGTTTTGTCAATGCCAACACTGAGTACTTTCATAAGGCCAATGAATGATTTATTGAAGAAATTATTATGTAAGTTTGTTATTATACATTTGGATGACATTCTGATTTTCAGTCAAGACAAGTTTTGTAGAGGTTGAGAGAAAAGAAGTTGCTGATCAATATAAAGAAGCATACTTTCATGAAGGATAAGTTATTCTATTTAGGATTTGTGATATCTGAGGATGGTTTGAAGATGGACGCTAAGAAAGTGAAAGCAATTATTGAGTGGCCTACACTCGAAAGTATTTTAGAGGTAAGATCATTTCATGGATTGGCTAGCTTTCACCGAAAGTTTATCTTAAATTTCAATTCAGTTTGTAGCCCTATGACTGAGACCATGAGAGGAGATCGGAAGGAATTCAAGTGAACCACTAGAGAAAAATAAAGTTTTGAACTGTTGAAGCAAACAAGTGTTCGAGCAATATGTGTTGGCATTCCCATATTTCAATAAAGTATTTCAAGTGGATCTTGATGCAAGTGGAACAACAATAGGAGCAGTCTTGAGTCAGGAAGGGAGAGAAGTAGCCTATTTCAGTGAGAAATTGAATGATTCCCAGAGGAGATATTTAGTATATGATCAGGAGTTTTATGCCATAGTTCAAGCCTTGAATAAGTGGAGAGTACTTGTTGCTTAAGGAGTTTGTATTTTATATAGATCATCAAGCTTTGTAGTATTTGAATAGTCAAAGTAAGTTGAATTAGAGGCATATGAGATGGATATAATTCTTGCAGAGTTACACCTTTGTGTTGAAGAATGGAAGTGGGATATCTAACAAAGTTGTTGATGCATTGACAAGGAGGAGTTTGCTGACAAAGATGAGAGTGATAGTATTAGGATTTGAGGATTTGAAGACCTTGTATGATGATGACCCAAATTTTGTAGAATCTTGGAAATCATCTAGAGAACCAGTTATGGTAGATAGAAGCAAGTGGTTGGATTACTTCATTTAGGATGAGATGTTATTCAGCAAGAGTTCTATGAGGGAGAATCTGATAAAAGAGAAACATAGTGGAGGATTAGCTAGACATTTTGGTATTGACAAAATAGTAGCATTGGTGAGTGAGAAGTACTTTTAGCCCCAAATTCATAAGGATGTTAAGAGATATGTTAATAGTTTGTCAAATTGCAAAGGGTAGTGTTGGGACTCAAAAATTTGAGTATTTTGAGAGGCCCATTTCAAAATTTTGCATCTGCACTTTCAAATGACCACTTAGTGAATCAACCCAAGAGACCTATTTTGGGGCATGTAAAATGGAGCCAGCTGATTATTGTTGGCATAAGTGCAGATTCAGATGACATGAAGATATTGTATGTTGTCATTGATGTCAATATGCTGAAGTATGAACCAATATATTGAAGTAAGCAAACTAGCAAGAGAACCGGTATGATGGTATGAAGTGAATCGGTATGATGATGTGAACCGGTATATGTGAAAAGGTGAACCAGTACATTGGAATGTGAACCGGTATATGAAAAGTTTGTATCAGGGTTTTATTTGATATGACTACCTGTTGGTAGTCTCAGCTTCAGGGTTTTCAGTTGATACATTTCAAGTCTATGTGATTCGACCGATGACATCCTATGATGGGTTAGCATTGAAATGAAGATCAGATTATGTTGCCATGTCACCCTTGTGTGCGTGAAGGATTTCCTTGAGGATCTTGCATGAAGAAGATTGATTCTATCTACCTCGGGAATGTGCGAAGTCTCAATAAATGATGGAGAGCAAATGATGGGATATTAGCTTCCAGAAGTGGTGAATAACAGACAATTGAGAATGTCTTAAGATTTGTTCAAGATTATTTTACTCTATGCAATGTGATTAAATGGTCAAGATTGGACTGACTTTATTGTTAAACTAGATGCTTAGGGTTTTAGGTTTTGGCTACTAACCTAATTGTTGTCTATAAGGTCGATGCTGATTTGCATTGTGAAGTTGTTGGAAAATTTTATGTGTGTATCCAAGTGAAGAGATACTTGATTCTTGCCAGATTGGTGCAGTGAGTAGAGATCTGCAGAGTGTGATTGCAGATGAAAAGGAACTAAAGTGGATCTGCCTTGGCTTTGTGTGCTGTTATCAGATCAGTGTATTATCTGTTGACTTCTAACCATTTTAGCAGTTGGAAAATCCCTTTACCAGATAACTTTAATAGGATTTTTCTAAATCCTTTAATAGGGTGACTCAAAATCATTGAGTTCTTTAAATCCTCTTACAAGGTAACCTTTAACAGTGTTTTAACCTCTAACCGGGTATTTGGCCATCACTTAATCGGGTGATCCCTAGCAGGATCGGTTTCTAGCAGAACCTATTGTAAAGTCCTTAACCGAACTAGGCTCCTAACAGAGCGGACTTCAGAAGAGTTCAAGAACAACTTGTGGGTATTCATCCCCACCGTGGTTTTTCCAATTTGGGTTTCCACGTGAAAAATTAGTGTGTTATGTGTGATCCTTTTTCATGTGATGTCTTAGTGTTTTCTGTTAAGCGGTAAAGCATGTTGACCCAGTGGTCATTATATTTTTGATGATGTATTACTTTTTTATGCATATGGGTGAAGTGGAGATGAGATATTAGGTATTGTAAAGATCTAAGTGTTACTGGTTTATGTCTTTCACAGTCTCATCGTGTTTTACTAGGAGTGCCCTGATTTAGATCGGTGATACTATTTACCAGTTAGTGCAATCTTTGTAGTTTAGGTTGTTAAAGAAGTTTTTGTCTATACTGATTCACCCCCCCCTCTCAATATTTGTTGAGTATTTACTGTTCATCATTATTCATCAATTATCAAGGGGTAACACTTGGTAAATGTGTCCTACACCTTTCATCTAGCCTATACAATTTTCTACAACTTTTAGATTTCAGTTTAGATCAGTTTTTTTAAGTACCCATTTCAAGAGGTGGACTGAAAATTGTTCTATGCACATATTCAAATTCTACCCAATGGCCTACTTTGAGGCCTTGTATTTCATGACCAGTTGATCGTTATGTTAAAAAAAATATACCCCTAAATATTATACATATAAGTGAGTTCACATGCCAAGTTTCAAGTCTCTATAAATCCATTTGCTCAGTTTGGCAAACTCAATCCATTTGCATATTGTATTGTTTGCATAAGTCCCTGTTTCAATAGCTAATCAAAGCACTACTTTGCACATGTGTAATAAATGTCCCGATGAGTTTCATATCAGAATATTTATTTTGGGCTATTGCTAGTATGAAAGACAAGCTGTGTCTCCAGTTTGAAACTCTTGCCAATCCATTTGATCAGTTTTCCAAGATGGTTTCCTAGGCCATTTTATTCAGTTTTCTACACTTCCATTGTTGCATCTATTAAAGTTGCCATTTCCATGAGCTCACCATTTGCACCCTATAAACTTCCCAGTCAAACTAAGAATTCCATGGTCTTTCTTGTACTTCAAAGTATCTATGCCCTAGATTTGGGTATCCATAGAGAGCATTTGATATTTTTGTGTGCACTTTGTGGTCCCTGCACATTGATTTTATCAGGTTCAAGTGCTGATAGAACGAAATGGTCATCTTTGTGCATTAATATTCCTTCACTCAGGATTCATCTTGAGAAATGGTCTGGCAGAGTGAGTGCCCATATATCAGACAATACGCCTATCAGTTTGTGAAGTCCCGAAAGGTGTTTTGACTAGTTTTAAAATTACATCTTTGGGTTTAAATGCGAAAATGTGGCACAATTGCCAGTGAGTTGCAAAACTTAGTTCATTGATCAGAAAATTATGTTGATCAACTCCAGAGGCATGTTAAAGATGCTTGAAGACTTTTCAAGGGTCAATGGAAATCCTCTTGCATGTTCTAGTCGAAAGATAATGATGACTATTATGAAAGAAAAGTCAGCAATGCTTAATGGATTCATCAAGCAAGAACATGAAGTTTGTTGAAAAGTTTCAGAAGCTTTCAAGAAAGTGCATTGGTCAAGTGTAATGCCAAACTCCACATCTTTTCTTTGATCTTCCCTGAATGGCATCGCAATTTAGAGGCCAGTTAAAATTTAACAAATGCAATCCGTAGGCAAAGTGCTAGTCAAAAACTCTCCAGATCCTCCAAGGGTCACGTGGGCCTTAGAAACCTCCATTCAAATGCAAGGGGCTGTATGGAGTGGAGTTGGGAGACATTTGAAACTCCATTCAGGAAATGCAACTAGCAGGTGTAAACTTAATTCCAAATTCTTTGTTAGTCCCCCTGCTATGAGTGTGGCGTGGGGGTTTTGAAGTTAAAAGAAAATGCAAATTGGCAGGTGTAATGCCAAATCCCTAGCTAGAAATTCAATGCCATAATAACTTCAGACAAATGCAATTAGTAGGTGTAGAGCCTCCCTCACTTGCCTCTTGCTATGCCCCTACACGGAGGTTGGGGAGGGTTAAATTGAAGATTTCAGCAAATGCATTAGCTGGTGTAAAGCTAAAACCACACCTTTTGCTAGCAGTCTTCCCTACTATCACTGTGGCGTGATGGCTAGAAAAGGCTGAGGAAACTTTCAACAAATGTAGGTGTGTGGTATGGAGTGGTGAATAGACCATGTTAAACCTCAAAACAAATATAAATCCTCCCTCACGTGGTGTGGAATTGCATGATGTAAATCCAAACTCCATCAACTCTTGCTAGTATCCTTTCTGTGTGGCATATGGAGAAGAGACATTAAAATTTTCAAGCAAATCCAAGTGCCAAGAAAAACATTTATCCCACATTGGTGGTGGGGAGGAGCATTTTCATATTTAAATGTAAATCTGCACACATTCATAGTGTCAAAGCTTAAAGGATTTTGACAAGGAGCTAACTCAGTGACCCGGTGGACCCCAGGTATGCACACGCATCCGGAGGTAACCGAATTTTGTAGCGTAAAGGCAAAATAACTAGCAAGCAAGTCAGGCAAATCAATGGTGATTGCAGATGATCCAACGGTGGTCAGGCTCACACATGGTGGGCCCGACAGAGGGGGTGAGTGGCAAAGGCCAATTCGAGACCTCACGACTTAAAACCAGTCTCCAGCTCGCTAACACCCAAAAGACTAGAGACCTCACGAGCGAGCAGATTTGCAAATGATCCAATGGTGGTCGCTAGGTCATGATGAGAAACCGCTAGCTGGCATATCCCTCATGACCCCGCGACAAAGAAGAGCTCCATCCCGGCGGTGAGTCTAGCCCATGCTAAGGTGGAAAGATAGGGACCCTGGAGCCAATCACAAGGTGCCACTTGGTGGAACGTAGATGGAAAATGGAGTAAAAATTAAAATTAATCATATAGTTTAGACTATAGTGGAAATTCAAAAAATTTGAACGATGGATCTACATGAGTGATTAATTCGCCTCAGGGTTATTTTTTACCCAAATATGTAAGTATTATATACCATTGGAAATATTTCAGAATGAGGAAGTGATTTCTACAGTCAGTTTCAACACACGTCAAATATTTCAAGAGCACTTTCCTCAAGATTTCAGAAGAATTTATGTTTCAATCAGGAAGATTGGATTTTCTGTAGGCCAAGTGTGTGAGTAGTTAATGCTGAAAGATTGGGAAGTTGCCATTGTTAGAGAATGAAATTTGATTTTGTCCTCCCTTCCTTCTTATTCAAAGGTCTTCTCATTTTGTAGGGGTTCCAAATTTTTGTGAGCAAGGCTCTTGAATCCTGGTTTCCAACTCTGAGTTTTTTCCAAGTTTGTATAGTGTAATGTCCCTTTTCAAGTAATAGAGTATCTTCTTAATGTCGATGTTTTCTATTGCAAGTCACATATATATATATATTTTATTGGATTTTCTCTAGGCCTTCTCTTATTTTCAATGAATCCAATCTTCAAGGGAGTTTGGGTTTGTCCTCTGAAAGTGAGAGTGTAATGGTTGTTCTTAGGTACTTTTCGAGGAAGAGTTTAAATTCTATGAATAATCATTTTGGATTTAGGATAATGTTTGGATATGTATGATCCTTTGATTGAGTTAAAAAATATATTAATGTCAGGCATTAATGCTGGAATATCTTTATTTCAATACATTGGATTTGCAATAGAGGTTTCCATTTACAGTTTGATGTATGACTCCATGCCCTTGGATAAGGCACTGGTCTTGTACATTTTGGGGATTCACAATGATTTTAAAAGAAAATATCCTTTTATTTTTATGTTTGAAGGTTTAGTTTGTTCCACCTATCTCATGCTCCAATCTTGTTGAGATGACAATGTAGATTTAGCCCATCTATAGTAACCTCCTTATTGTTGAGTCTTGTGAGATCTATTTGCTTTTGTTGATGCCATATGACTATAACTGGTTGTATTTTATGCATCAAAGGGTGTCCCCCCTAGGTCTTGCAGAACCTTAAGTGTAGGAGGATCATTAGGATCCTATGTTATGTTGTCCAAGCCCTGAAGCATTTCATTGATTGAGATTGGCTATTTCATAGATAGTTTGCAGGTGAACTTGGTTTCTCTTTTTTGAGAACAACAAAATGGTGACTTTGCTGGGGAGTGATCTAAAGATCTATGGTTTGGATTATTGAATCAGATTGAAAGTGAGTTGGCCCATCCGAGTCACCACAACAAAAATGGTGACTCTGCTAGGGACAATGATGTAATTTTTTTGTCAAGTCAAATCCACGAGTCTGGCCAAAGTCATTTGGGGAAGAGTCTCAAAAGTTTAGAAATCTGATAGTTGTTTTTAGATTTGAAAGTGTGTGTCCTAGAGATTTTGTTGCTGAGAAATTTTTAAAAATAATATTATGTGACTCTCCTTTGTGAGACCCAGAAATCTAAAAGTGTTTCAGAGTGAAGATAAGTGGTAAAATTTTATTCCTCTTTAGGGAGGTGGTGACTCTGTAAGAATGAACCTGAGATTTGGAGATGCTCTTCAAATTTTCAATTAGAGGTAAAGTGGACAGCAACAACAAATTTACTCCAAGTATTTCCCATTCATGAGATAATTATTTGTTCCTTATAAGATGAAGCAAGTCACCAGGAAATGGAGTATTGGTTGTAAAGTTACATAATTCATGTTTTGGAAAAGTTTTAGTCAGAAATATGGTGAGAAGTATGTCTGGTTATGAAGTTAATGACTACATATGTTTTGAAAAGAGAGTAAAATAGTAAGATGCATTGTCATGGTAATGGTTCAATCATTTTTTCAAATGTGATGGATTTAGATGTGGTTCCTAGATCTAAAACTTCTTTGTCAAATTTGAATGACATTGATAGGGAGGTTGAAATACATCTTCAAAATATCCAAGATAGGTGCATATTGTTTTTAAGAAGGAAGGTAGGGAAGAGAAAGGTTGAATCATCGTATGTTTTTTATGAAAGATTTATAGCTACATTAAATGAGCTTTTAGGTCATGCTAGACCCCATGAGTCTGTTTGGATTGAGTTATTCTTAGAGCTTGATGAGCCCGACTCAATTAATTGGTCTACAACCTTGATAGAAGAAAGTGTTGCATGTATTAAAGAATGGATAGATGAGATTGAAATGATTAAATCTAAAAATGTACACAAGATTGAGTATAGTGATGGAGATGAATCCGTGAGTGGAGATACCTCTTATGATGCTGAAGGTGACTCTTATTCTTAACATGACAGTGCAGATGTGTATTGAGAGTAAGAAGAAAACTGTAAGAACATAAGTAGTTGTTCTAATAATTATGAGCTTGTTGAGTTTTCATATTTGAATAATATGAATGATAGTATAGTTAATTTCAATCCACAAAGTGTTTGTAACCAAGGTTATGAAAATATGTTACCACATATAGAAGCACTTTATGATCAACATGATAAAAGTTATGATGCAAATGCAAGTTGTTGTAATGACAAAATAAATATGCACAAAGACATGAGCACTGCAGATTTAATGCATGTATCAGATTGGGACAATGTTTACAGCACAAAAGATGAAGCCAAGGAAAATGAAAATAAAGGAGAAGGTTCACTAAGTAGTGAACAAATCTCATAACTCTTAGTTGTTGATCTTAAGAGGTGTGCATCCATAAATGTCCCCAATCTCTCATACCCAATTGGTATACATTTTGATATTGATGATATTTTTGAGGGTGTGGAGTATGATACTTATGCTTTTGATTCTTTCCCTACATTTGATTTCAAAAGTAAACAAAGTGAAAATGCATATAAAGTTGATAGATGTGATGATATAGATTCATATGTTGATATGAACTCAAAATTTGATATGCATTGTGTGGATCTTGGTGTTAAAGAGAAAGATAATTCTGAAGTGGTTTTCTCATATTTGCAAGTGGCAAACGAACCATTGACAAGTGATGATATATTTTCATGTTTGCAAGAGGCTGATAGAAATTGTGATCAACATATTGAAGTGCAGTCATTTTATATAGAAATGTTTATCTCTAGTTTGCAAACCAGTATTATGGATGAGTGTTTTCCATTTATGCAAACTAGCATTCAACATGTGCCTGATGTTCCCAACTTTCAGAGGGAGTTGGATTACTTTTATGTTCAGCAGGGAATTAATTGTAAAGAATATGACAATTATATGTCACATAGTAATCATCACTTTCAGCATTTGTTTGATTTCCAATTGTTTGGTGATTACCAGTATGCTGATTTTTCTCTGTATGAGCTAATGAGAAGTTGTAGGGTTTGTGATCAGGTAGATGCAAATGAAATATTTAGCTTACCCTTGATTCATGGAAATGAGAATTGTGTGTTTGATAGGGGAAATAATTGACTTCAATTGTGATGGCCCAGGGCCATTATGTAAATAAATCTATATTGTATAGTCGTTCTACTTTCAGTTGTGTGGTTTTGAATAAGGAGCCCTTGTGTTTTATAAGAAGTGATCTATTTTTTGGGTGGTCTGCTTAACCAGAGATTCTAGATTCTTGTGTTGATCTCGCAATCAAACATCCCTAGTTAGAGCCATTGTTGGGACTCATACAAATTTGAATATTTTGAGAGGCCCATTTCAAAATTTTGCATCTCCACTTTCAAATGACCACTTAGTGAATCAACCTGAGAGGCCTATTTTGGGGCATGTAAAATGGAACCAGCTGATTATCAAGGGGTAAGGCTTGGGAAATGTGTCCTACACATTTCATTTAGCCTATATAGTAATCTACAACTTTCAGATTTCAGTTTAGATCAGTTAATCAAGTACCCATATCAAGGGGTCAACTGAAAGTTGTTCAATGCACATATTCAGATTTTACCAAGTGGCCTACTTTGAGGCCTTGCATTTCATGACCAGTTGATTGTCATGTTAAAATAAATATACTCCTGAATTGTATGCATATAAGTGAGTCCATATGCCAAGTTTCAAGTCTCTATCAATCCATTTGCAGATTATATTGTTTGCATAAGTCCCTGTTTCAACAGCTAATCAAAGCACTACTTTGCATGTGTAATAAATGCCTCGATGAGTATCATATCAGAATATTTATTTCAGGCTATTTCTAGTATGAAAGACAAGCTATGTCTCCAGTTTGAAGCTCCTACCAATCTGTTTGATCAGTTTTCCAAGATGGTTTCTTGGGCCATTCTATTCAGTTTTCTGCACTGTCATTGTTGCATGTGTTAAAGTTGTCATTTCGATGAGCTCACCATTTGCACCCTATCAGCTTCCAAGACAAACTAAGAATTCCATGGTCTTTCTTGTACTTCAAAGTACCTATGCCCCAAATTTAGGGATCCACAGAGACAATTTGGTATTTTTAAAGTGTGCACTTTGTGGTCCCTGCACATTGATTTTATCTAGTTCAAGTGTTGACAGAGCCAAATGGTCGTCTTTGTGCATTAATATTTCTTCACCCAAGATTTGTCTTGAGAAATGGTTTGGCAGAGTGAATGCCCATATATTAGACAGTATTCCTATCAGTTTGTGATGTCCAGAAAGGTGTTCTGACCAGTTTTAAAATTGCATCTTTGGGTTTAAATACAAAAATGTGGCACAGTTACCAGTGAGTTGCAAAACTCAGTTCAGTGATCAGAAAATTGTGCCGATCAAATCCAGAGGTATGTTCAAGATGCCTAAAGGATTTTCAAGGGTCAGTGGAAATCCTCTTACATGTTCTAGTTGAAAGATAATGATGACTATTATGAAAGAAAAGTCAACAATGGTTAATAGATTCATTGAGCAAGAACATGGAGTTTGTTGAAAAGTTTCAGAAGCTTTCAAGAAAGTGCATCCGTCGGGTGTAATGCCAAACTCTAGATATTTTCTCTGATCTTCCCTAAATGGCGTGGTAGTTTAGAGGCCAATTAAACTTTAATAAATGCAATCAGCAGGCTTAGAACCCAACCCTCCCACGATGTGGAGTAGGCATTAAAAACTCCAAGCAAATTCCATTATGGCATGATAGCAGCCCTCAAAAACTTCAAAGAAAATGTAATTGGTAGGCAAAGTGCCATTCAGAAACTCTCCAGATCCTCCAGGGGTCACGTGGGCCTTAGAAACCTCCAAGAAAATGCAAGGGGTTGTGTGGAGTGGAGTTGAGAGACATTTGAAACTCCATTTTGGAAATGAAACAAGCAGGTGTAAAATTAATTCCAAATTCTTTGTTAGTCCCCCTGCTATGAGTGTGGTGTGGGGGTTTTGAAGTTAAAAGAAAATGCAAATTGGCAAGTGTAATGCCAAATCCCCAACTAGAAATTTAAAGCCATAATAACTTCAGAAAAATGCAATTAGCGAGTGTAGAGCCTCCCTCACATGCCTCTTCCTATGCGCCTGCATGGAGGTTGAAGAGGGCTAAATTGACTACTTCAAAAAATGCATTAGTTGATGTAAAGATAAAACCACACCTTTTGCTTGCAATCTTCCCTACTATGACTGTGGCGTGATGGTTGGGAAAGGCTAAGGAAACTTTTAGCAAATGCAGGTGTGTGGTAATAGACCATGTTAAATCTCCAAACAAATGTAAATCCTCCCTCACGTGGTGTGGAATGGCATGATGTAAATCCAGACTCCATCAACTCTTGCCAGTATCCTCTCTGCGTGGTGTATGGAGAAGAGTGGTTAAATTTTTAAGCAAATGCAAGTGCCAAGCAAAACCATTCATACCACATTAGTGGTGGGGAGGAGCGTTTTAGTATTTAAATGTATTTTCATACACATTCATAGCATGAAAGCTCAAAGGATTTTGACAAGGAGCTCGCTCAGCAACCCAGTGGACCCCACGTGCATGCACACATCCCGAGGCAATTGAATTTTGTAGCGAAAAAGGCAAAATAACCAGCAAGCAAATCAGGTAGATGAACGGTGATCGTAGATGATCCAATGGTGGTCAGGCTGACACATGGCAGGCCCGACAGAGGGGGTGAGCAGAAAAGACCAATTCGAGACCTTGCAACTTAAACCCAGTCTCCAACTCGCTAGCATAAAATGCTAATGCCCAAAAGACTTGATACCTTACGAGTGAGCATATCTGTAGATGATCCAATGGTGGTCACTAGGTCACAATGAGAAAGCGCTAGTTGGCATATCCCTCGTGACCTCATGACAAAGAAGAGCTCCATTCCGACTGTGAGTCCAAGCCATACTGAGGTGGTAGTACAGGGACCCCAGAGCCAATCACAAGGTGCCACGTGGTGGAACGTAGAAGGAAAATGGAGTAAAAATAAAAAATAATCATATAGTTCAGACTATAGTGGAAATTCAAAAAATTTAAATGATGGATCTATATGAGTGATTAATTTGCCTGAGGGTTATTTTTTACCCAAATATGCAAGTATTATATACCGTTGGAAAGCTCTCAGAACGTCGGAATGAGAAATTGATTTATGCAGTCAGTTTAAACACATGTCAAATACCTCAAGAGAAGTTTCCTTGGGACTTCAAAAGAATTTATGTTTCAATCAGAAAGATTGGACTTTCTGTAGGCCAAGTGTGTGAGCGGTTAATGTTGAAAGATTGGACAGTTGCCATTGTCAGAGTGTGAAATCTGATTTTGTCCTCCCTTCCTTCTTATTCAAAGGTTTTCTCATTTTGTAGGGGTTCTAGATTTTTGTGAGCAACACTCCTGAATCCTAGTTTCTAATTTTGATTTTTTTCCAAGTTTGTACAGTCTAATGTCCCTTTCCAAGTAATAGAGTATCTTCTTGTTGTAGATGTTTTTTGTTGCAGGTCACGTATATGTAAGGCGTATATATAGTTTATTGGATTGTCTCTAGGCCTTGTCTTATTTTCAATGAATCCAGTCTTCAAGGGAGTTTGAGTTTGTCCTCTCAAAGTTAGAGTGTAATGGTTGTTCTTAGGTACTCTTCAAGGAAGAGTTTAAATTCTATGAATAATCATTTTGGATTCGGGATAATGTTTGGATATGTATGATCCTTTGTTCTCATTTAAGAATGTATTAATGTCAGGCATTAATACAGGAATATCTTTATTTCAATAAATTGGATTTGCAATAGAGGTTTCCATGTACAGTTTGATGTATGACTCCATGCCCTTGGATAAGGCACTCGTCTTGCAGATTCTGGGGATTCTCAAAGATTTTAAAATCAAATATCCTTTTACTTTTATGTTTGTAGGTTTAGTTTGATCCACCTATCTCATGCTCCAATCTTGTTGAGACGTCGATGTAGATTTAGCCCATCTATAGTAACCTCCTTGTTGTTGAGCCGTGTGAGATCTATCTACATTTGTTGATGCCATATGTCTGTAACTAGTTGTATTTTATGCATCAAAGGGTGTTCCCCCCTAGGTCTTGTAGAACCTAAAGTGTAGGAGGATCATTAGGATCCTATGTTATGTTGTCCAAGCCCTAAAGCATTTTATTTATTGAGATTGGCTATTTAGTAGATAGTTTGCAGGTGAACTTGGGTTTCTATTTTTTGAGAACAATAGGTAGTAGTCAGAATGTGGGATTGTATAAACCTTTGATAGGACTGGTAAGACCTTGTGAGGATATAAGCATGGATCTTATACTTGGATTGTCTAAGACACCAAGAGGGAATGATTCTATACTTTTGGTAGTGGATAGATTCTCAAAGATGCCTCATTTCATACCTTGTAAGAAGACATCAGATGCATTGCATGTAGCAAACCTATTTTTCAAGGAAGTAGTGAGATTGCATGGATTGCCTAAGAGCATATTTTCAGGCATAGACACTAAGTTTGTTGGCTATTTTTGGAGAATACTTTGGAAGAAGATGAAGATAAATTTGAATTTTTGTTCTACTTTTCATCCATAGACTGATGGATAGACAAAATTTCTTAATTGGAGTTTGGGAAACGTATTAAGATGTTTAGTGGGAGATAAAACTGGAAGATGGGATTTGAGCCTTGCCTAATAATATTTTGCCTACAACAATTCAGTGAATAGGAGTTTTGAAAGGACACCTTTCTAGATTGTTATTGGAGTGTATCCTAGAGGTATATTAGAATTGCGGGATATTAGTAGTGAGGACTGAAGAAGTTGACAAGAAGAAGACTTTCCAGATCACATGGCAGCATTGCATATTCTGGTTAAGAAGCATTTGGAAGACATGAACAACAAGTATAAGGAGAAGGAAAATGAGAAGAGGAGACATAAGGAATTTTAAGTTGGTGATGAATTTATGGTATATCTGAGAAAAGAGAGATTCACGATTGGAAATTATAACAAGTTGCAAATGAAGAAGTTTGGACCTTGCAGGATTTGCAAGAAGTTCAGTTCTGGAAATGCATATGAAGTAGAGTTACCAGATAGTCTAAGTATTTTACCTGTGTTTAACATTGCAGATCTTTATGAGCATCATGAACTAGAATTTAGTGAGGATAGTATTGAAGACTTGGAGAAACATTTACCCTGGAATGAACATGATCAAATTGAAGAGATTTTGGTCATTAGGATTGGTCATAGTATCCGAAGTAGTCAATATAAAGAGTATCTTGTGAAGTGGAAGGACAAACCAGTTGAAGATTCATCTTGGATTTCTTAGGCAGAGGTAGGTTGCCTTGGTTTTATTCTAACCCCAAAAAAGTGAGAGGCTCACTTTTTATTTTAATAACCCCAGATGTTTGATGCAGAAGCATCCCCGATTCATAGAAATATTGCATCAACTAGAAACATTTTCCTTTCTGTCTGTTTTTTGTTTGTAGTTTCATATTTTCTTTCTGTGTGCCTCAATTTTGGCTCACTAGATCCTGTGGAGGTTGATTCTAATTGAAGAATTGATCATCTTTCTTGTTTCTAGATCCCATCGCATTTTGATAATTTTCTGGCAAGATATCGCTATCGGTTTCCTTGACAATTTTGTATTGCCAGTTGACAGTTCTTATTACCAGTTGCCTAGACCTATTTTGTTGATCTACCAAAACCCCTTCCAAACCTTGTAGAGCCTTAGGCATTGATTCCAATGTTCATTGGCATGTGGTTGACCTTTTCTTGTGATCTACATTCATCCTTTGTATTTTTCAGAGGAATCTCTTGATGGAGGGTGACCTTGTTTATTTTACATGTTAGGTCTTGTTCTTTGGGTTTCGGTCCCTTTTTGGGATGACTAGATCCTTTGGATTGATATATATATAATCGTAATTGCGCATTATAATGTAATCAATCAAAGAATCAAGTAAAGAGACTATGCATAGAAGATAGATCCTAAGATACAAGGTCTCGATTGTGACCTATTCTATATGTTCTGCCAGGCCTGTGAGCCGGTTATGTTGTAACCTAGTTATTATTGGTTGGATGTAATGAATTTTCATGAAATAAAACAATCTTTTATGCATTGCCTCCATCATATCTTTGTGTTTCATTTTTCTTTTACTCTTGTTGACTACTCCGGATTGATCTCTTTGAGGTTCCTCCTCACCGGTGACTCCTTCACTTTGGGTTTCCTTATAGGGAATTTTGTCTTTTTTGGTGAAGTGTCACCACCAATTGATTTACAATATAATTTTTCAAAGCTTTTGATTAAGGAAAAAATAGGTTTTGAAGGGACCCAAAACCCTTTGTTGGTAATTTGGTATGGTTTTGTCATTGATGCCAACACCTACTAAAACTCTAGCACTTTGGAGATCCAACAACATTGGCAAGCAAGTAAATTTTGGACAATCACTGGTATATGGTACACTGGCAGGATATAATAATCATTGGCACTTGAAGTGGCATGGAAAACACTTGGTAATATTGAAAACATCATTTTGACATCTTGTTTTGGAGAATTGGTTATTGGTATATTCACATTTGCATATTTGCTATTACCAGCAAATAGTCCAGGGTATACACCAGCAGTTTTATCTTTTCCAGATCAGCATGGCATGCTTTGGAGATGATTAATTATTGTTGTAAATGCATTAAGCCAACATGTTCAATCGGTTATTGCATTAGACATTGTTTTGTTTGTAAAATGTTTTTATTGTAAATATCTTGTAGAGCCGACCTACTAAAATTGGTCTTAGGTTATGGTATAAATGTAAGATCTTATTTGTAAGATCAAACAAAGGAATGTGAAAAGGGATTGTGTGAAGGTATATGCAAGAATAAGCAGAGCTATACATGCAGACATCATTTGAATATTGAAGGAGGGTTTTTTTGAAGACAATCAGAACTATACCAGTACTGAATCCAGCATATGAAGATGCTATTTTGTGTAGTACTTTTTTGTTAGATTTAACCATCCATATTTAGTTAGTGTGACTCCCATTTTATGATTGAGCAGTGAGCTCTAGGTGCTTGGCCTTTCTGCATGTACAGACCCCTTTTATGTACACTTACTATCTACAATAGTATCATCTAATTGTGGGTAAGGTTTCCCACCGTGGTTTTTCCCCTTACAAGGTTTCCACGAACAAATATTGGTGTTATGTGTTGTGGATGACTTTGTCTTTATGTTTCATGCACTAATCCTTATTGGTATAGCAATTAACTGTTAAATCTGTCTACCGACATATTGAACTGGTTTACCACTATTAACCATTAAGTTGATTAAGTTGTTTTGGTTTGAATTTATTTGACAACTGATTCACCCCCCGCTCTCATTTGTCTCCGGGACCTAACAATTGGTATCAAAGCCTAGTCCTCTTTTGCAGAAGTTTAACAGCTTGAGGAGATCCAATGTCTACTAACTAGTTTAGGAAGGATAGTCCTAAACTTGATGGAACCAATTATGCAATATGTAAGATCAGAATGGAGACACATCTAAATTACATTGGAAAGGACATCTAGGATGTCACAAAGAATGGTTATACTTCTCCTACTCATGGTCAACCTAATCCACCTACCTTGGGAAAAGATGAAGAAAATGATTGGAAAGCAAGAGAAGCACTTTTGAGCACATTATCAGATCAACAAATCATGGGACTATCAGATAGGTCTACTGCTAAAGCTATTTGGGATCATTTGGAAACACTGAATGAAGGAGATTCCATAGTCAAAATTGAAAAACTTGAAAGCTTTCGAGTTAGGTATGAACATCTGAAAATGGAAGAAGATGAAAAGATTTCTGCTTTTATGGAAAGAGTAAATGAGATTGTTTTGGGTATTAAATGTTGTGGAGGAACCTTAAGTGAGGATGAAATTGTTTCAAAAGTTTTAAGAGGATTGCCATTGGCATATAAAATGAAAGTCATTGCTACAAATGAGTTGAGAACAATGTCTAATACATCAGTAACTAGGGATACATTGATTGGGAAACTTTCAGCTTTTGAAATTGAAGAATTTGTCATGTTGCTACTATAAAGATAGATTTTGCATTTAAAGCATCAACATCATCTGCTCCATCATTTGAAAAAGCTGATTGGAAAGCCTTTTATGCAAGAGAACTTGAAGAAAGCAGGAAAGAGAATGAAGAACTTGAAGAACATGAAGCACTATTTGCAAGGAAAATGCCTAAAGGTCCAGTTGGAAGTAAGTATGAAGGTAAAGCACCCTTTAAATGTTTTAACTGCAATAAGATTGGTCATATGGCTTCAAGATGCCTTGATAGACATGCTAGACTAAGAGAAGAAGCTAGAAGAACATACAAGCCTAACCCTGAATATCAAAGATACAGATTTAAGAAGAATAAAGACAAATCTTATTACATTGTTGATGAAGGTGTGATTGATGATTCTGATGAGGATCCAGTAGATAATGGATGGGTTTTTGTTGCTATAACAGAAGATGAATCGACACCTACTGCTCAACCGGTAGAAAAGGCCTTGGCAACTAAAGTTGAAGTAAAGGATGAATGGATCATTGATTCAGGATGCTCACATCATATGACAGGAGACAAAGGTAAATTATTGAACTTTTAAGAATACAATGGAGGCTTAGTGAGATTTGGAGATGACAAAGCTTGTTTGATCAAAGGTAAGGGTACAATATCTCTTGCTGGTAAGCATAACACTGATAATGTTTGCTATGTTGAAGGATTAAAGCATAATCTTTTGAGTGTTGGTCAATTAGTTGAGAAAGGATTTCAGTTACAATTCATAAATGGAAAATGCAAAATCATGAATAGAACTGGTTTAGAAATTGCAACCGGTAATCAAAGTAGAGGTAACATCTTTCATCTGAATAACAATGAAAAGACATGCTTGATTGCTCATATTGATGAAAGTCGGCTATGGAATAAGAGACTCTGTCATGTAAACTTTGCTTGCATGGTGAAGATCAGTACTATTAAGGCAGTTAGAGATTTACCTAAAATTGTCAAACCTCACAATATAGTATGTAAGGAATGTCAATTTGGAAAAGAAGTTACAGCTAGTTTCAAAAGTATTCCAGAAAAATCCAATAATGCTCTTGATTTGATTCACACTGATTTATGTGGTCCAGCTAGAACTAAAAGCTTACAAGGTGATAGATATGTCATGCTAATCATTGATCATTACTCAAGAATGTGTTGGGTTACTTTTCTTAGAGAAAAATTAGAAACAATTTGAAAGTTCAAACTATTCAAAGCAATGGTAGAAAATGAAACTTGTAAGAAAATCAAATGTCTAAGATCAGATTAAGGAGGAGAATTTATATCTAAGGAATTTAACACATTCTGTGAAGTAAATGGAATTAGAAGACAACTATCAGCACCCTAGACACCACAATAGAATGGAGTTGTTGAAAGGAAAAACATAACTATCTTGGATGCAGCAAGAAGTATGTTATCAAAAGAAAACCTACCACATGTATTTTGGAGAGAGGCATTTAGTACAACCATCTATACATTCAACAAAGTTCACATCAAAGGTGAAACCGGTAAGACCCCTCATGAACTATGGTTTGGTATTACCCCTACACTTAATTATTTTAAAATATTTGGAAGTAAATGTTATATTAGAAGAGATGAGTTTATTGGCAAATTTGATCCTAGAAGTGATGAAGGAATATTTCTTGGTTATTCATCTAAAAGCAAGGCATATAGATGTTTTAACAAAAGATTGCAAAAAAATTTTGAAAGTACAAATGTAAAGATTGATAAACAATTCAGAGGAACTTCAAGGTATATAGACTCTGAACTGACAACAATTTTTTTGACAAATGAACCTACACTGAATCCACCAGTATAGAATGAAGATCTAGTTACCCTGGTATCATTTGAGGATTCCACAGTAACTGAGGAACTGCAGCAAACAAAGACACCCCGGTATGTAAGACTGAATCATTTTGAAGATCAAATAATTGGAAACAAGTTTAAAGGAGTTATGACAAGAGGAAGATTGACAAATGAAGAGGTATGTCTTATTTTTCAAATTGAACCATCATCTGTTAATGAGGGATGTGAAGATAAACACTAGATTAAAGCTATGGAAGAAGAATTAGAACAAATTGAGAAGAATAACACTTGGACATTAAGTTCCCGGCCTAAAGATAAAAATGTAATTGTAACCAAATGGGTATTCAGAAACAAAGTTAATGAATATGGTAAGGTTATCAAAAATAAAGCAAGACTAGTGTGTAAGGGATATTCTCAAAAAGAAGGAATTGATTATAATGAAACCTTTGCACTGGTAGCTAGAATAGAGGCAGTCAGATTATTCTTGGCTTTTGCAGCACACAAGAACTACAAAGTTTATCAAATGGATATTAAATGTGCATTTTTGAATGGAGATCTTGAAGAGGAAGTATACATTGAACAACCTGATGGATTTTCTTTGACAAATGACAAAGATATGGTTTGCAGGTTAAGAAAAGCTTTGTATGGATTGAAGCAAGCTCCAAGAGCTTGGTATGCAAGATTGGATAAGTATCTTTTGAAGATTGGTTTTTCTAAAGGAAATGCAGACAACAATTTATACTATAAGTGACTAATGATGACATCTTGGTTATAGAAGTATTTGTTGATGATATAATCTTTGGAGGAGAAGATGGATTATGTAAAGAATTTTCTATTAAAATGCAACAAGAATTTGAAATTTCTATGATTGGAGAAATAAAATTCTTTTTAGGATTGCAGATTTCACATACTGATAAAGGTATATTCTTGAGTCAATCCAAGTACTTAAAAGAGTTACTAAAGAAATTTGGGATGGAGAACTCTAAACCGGTAAGGACACCTATGACTACAAATGACAAAGTATCACTAAGTGATGAATCTACACCTGTTAATCAAACTAGATACAAATCTATGATAGGAGGTTTACTGTATTTGACACAAACTAGACCTGATATCATGAATGCAATATGTATTGTCTCAAGATTTCAAAGTAATCCTAGAGAAAATCATGAATCAGCAATAAAAAGGATTTTCCGGTACTTACAAGGCACTATAAATCTTCGATTATGGTATCCTAGAGATGAAAACTTTGAATTATGTGCATACACAGATGCAAATCGGGCAGGAGATGTGGATGATAGAAAAAGCACCATCGATGGAGCATTCTTTCTTGGAAATAGACTAGTTTCTTGGTTAAGTAAGAAATACAGTTGTACATCTTTATCAACAACAGAATCAGAATATGTTGTAGCAACAACTAACTGTACACAGGTACTATGGCTTAAGCAAATGTTAAAAGACATAAAGGTAAAATGCAAGGAACCTTTTACTATGTATTGTGATAACACTGTAGCAATTGATATATCTAAGAATCTGGTATTACATTCTAAAACCAAACATGTTTCTATCAAACTGAATTTTCTAAGGGAAAATGTTGAAGCAAAGGAAATAAAACTAGTTTATGTGAATACTAAAGAGTAGATTGCAGATATCTTTACTAAACCTCTGCCTAAGGAGACTTTTGAATATCTTAGAGATCAGCTTGGGGTCATACCCCCACCAGTAGAGACTTAGGAAGTTGATGATTGTCATCAACCGACAGAATTAACAGAGAAATCTTTATTCCAACTTTGATGGGAAGCTACTTCTCAAGGGGAGTAGTTGGTATACTAAATTGATTGGTATTTTGTATATGAACTTGGCTTGGTAAGTACTTTGGCATTTGATATCAAAGGGGGAGAGAGTGGTATGGAAAAAAACAAGGAAAACACATGTTTCTCCTAGGGGGAGAGATTGTTGTTTGAGAGAGATTATCACTCTCTGTATTTTGATTTCAGAGATTATTGGTTTTTGGTATTTGGCATTTCTGTTTTTGGAACTTTGATGGTCTTTCCATCTTGTGTTGCCATAAATGCCAAAGGGGGAGATTGTTGGTATTTTGGCATGGTTTTGTCATTGATGTCAACACCTACTTAAACTCTAGCACTTTGGAGATCCAACAACATTGGCAAGCAAGTAACTTTTGTACAGTCACTGGTATATGGTACATCGGCAGGATATAATGATCATCGGCACTTGAAATGGCATGGAAAACACTTGGTAATGTCGAAAAAAAAATTTTGACATCTTGTTTTGGAGAATTGGTTATTGGTATATTAACATTTGCATATTTGCTATTATCGGCAAATAGGTCTAGGGTATACACCGACAGGTTTATCTTTTCCAGATCAGCATGGCACGCTTTGGAGATGATTAATTATTGTTGTAAATGCATTAAGCCGACATGTTAAATCGGTTATTGCATCGGATATTGTTTTGTTTGTAAATTTTTTTTAATGTAAATATCTTGTAGATCTGACCTACTAAAATTGGTCTTAGGTTATGGTATAAATGTAAGATCTTATTTGTAAGATCAAACAAAGGAATGTAAAAAAGGATTGTGTGAAGGTATATGCGAGAATAAGTAGAGCTATACACGTAGACATCATTTGAAGATTGAAGGAGGGCTTTTTTGAAGATAATCAAAACTACATTGGTACTGAATCCAACATACGAAGATGCTATTTTGTGCAGTACATTCTAATTGGATTTAACCATCCAATTGTAGTCAGTGTGACTCTCATTTTGTGCTTCAACAGTGAGCTCTAGGCGCTTGGCCTTTCTGCATGTGCAGACCCCATTTATGTACACTTATTATCTATAGTAGTATCATCTGATTGTGGGTAAGGTTTCCCACCTTGGTTTTTCCCCTTATAGGGTTTCCACGTACAAATATTGGTGTTATGTGTTGTGGATGACTTTTTCTTTATGTTTCATGCACTAATCCTTACAGGTATAGCAATTAACTGTTAAATCTATCTACCGGCATATTGAACTAGTTTATCGATATTAAGCATTAAGTTGATTAAGTTGTTTTGGTTTGAATTTATTTGACAACTGATTCACCCCCCCTTCTCAGTTGTCTCCAGGACCTAATGCCATTTACAATTAGATTTTGAATGGATCTGGAACCTTCAAACAAAAAATTGTTCTAACAAAAAGAACATGAAAGCAATAGACAACCATGGGTTATTTTCACTCCCATAGCCATATACATGGGTTTTTAAAGTATGATCGCACAACCAAAAACAAAAGCTACAAAAATAATGGCCAACAGCCAGCCTAAAGCCAACCACCAACCAAGAACCATCAAGATTTACATTTAGAGCTACTCTTGTGGGGGCAGAGAGTCATGTCAAAAGAGGGCCTAGATAGCTTATCTTTCTTACCCTTAATAGAAATCTAGTCTTCTTTCACTTGTGTTTCCTTACCATGCCAAGCCAATGAAAGACCACCATTATCTTGAGAATGAATGCCTATAGAAACAGTCTCCACTGTCTCAAAGATATAGTCAGTTTTTCTCCCTATAGGCATGGCATTGTCAAAAAAGCCATGAGATTTGATAGCTAGAACACTATCACCAGAAACTATAGCCTAAGGACAATTCTCTCTTTCTTTAGGGGTTTCAAAATAATAATCTTGCATAGCTTCAGCAACCCCACCATTTGTGACATCTAGAGAGGATGCCCCAAGACCCCATGAGTCTATCGCAACCACCTAAGGAAAAATCCTATGTTGCTCATATTTCTTCTCCACCATAAAATTTTGTTGAAAAGCACCTTTCCACCATGTCCGTCATTGCCTTCTACTCAAATCCATATTTTGTAGTCGCATGACCTATTTTGAAACATCTTCTACACTGGAAGGGAATCCCTTCATAGTCCAAAGAATGAACCCAACAACCCTTAAAATATTTGAGTAATATCTCGACAGACAATCCTTTTGAAACATCTATTTCAACTAGAATGCGGGCAAAGGTGGAGTGAAAAATATCAGATGATTCATCATCTACCATCAAAAAAATCTCCATGGGAATCACCCACTTCCTCTAAAAGAGGATTAGCCCATAAATTAAGGGAGAGATTAGGAAGCTGAACCCAAATCGGGATCTTGTTAAACATTTCAGAAGAAGGATTGAAATTAGAGTGCCAAGACTTAATCATCAACAAAAATCTATCCTCCCGGCTAAAATAATGATTAGATAAGATTTTATTTCTATCTTGAGCATTATTATACTTTGCAATAAAAAATCCCTTAGCCATGGGGAAAATATGAACTTTACCAGTAATAAGAGGCTCCCAATGTTTTGAGATCTAGGTATGTAATTGAGGGAGGCTAGTTTAAAAACCCCTAAAATGACATATCACACCTTGTGTGGAAAAAATAGAAACATTCTGATCTATATACAAGTCAATCCTTTTAAGGATGTTAGGTTCTTCAACAAAACATCCAAGGAAGCTTGGATACCTATTTATTTTTTCTTATTCCAATTTTATTGGAATATTCTATTTCCTTCTTCGTTGGAAAATTTCATCAAAGGTGATACAATTTCTAATTATATCCTCATCCAAGAGAAATTCATGGGTGGCCCCTATGCTAGTCAAGAATTTTCTTTTTACATAATTGATGTAACCCTCAAGGCCATGTAATCTTTTTGGGCCCAACTCCAAAGAATAATTTTTTTTGATATAACCTTGTAATTCCTCAAGAACATTTGACTTGGAATGGAGAACCCTACACATTTAGTGCTAGAAAAGTCCCATTTTTCTGTCTCTCCATTAATTCCTTTTCAAACCACATTATCTACCACATAAACTCTAAGATATGGACTCTATCAAAAATAAACATTGCCAATTTATGGGGAGCTTACAGACATCCATATACCCTCATGAAATTATGATAAACCATGTAGAACCAATCTCCAAAGTTATGAGTATGCCCTACTTTAGGCTTCCTAGCCAAGGGCCTTATCAACTCCATGATTTGAGTTGACAATCTATTCACCTAGTGATTCAAAGAGTGCATTACTAAAACAACAAAATCATCATGAAAATATTTATAGTCACTTTTTTTACATCTCTTTTCCGATATGTAACACCATAGTTGCAGTGTCATCCTTTTTCCCATGTTATCAACAATGCCCAATTTCATCTTCTTCTCCAATGGCTATCTATTTTGATATAATATCATATAAAACAACAATAATGATGGAAAACATAGGATCACTTCTTCTCTTTCAATGCCACAAGTTGTAAATGAATCCTCCTTTCAACTCTTAGAGAAAAATCAAACTCAAGGATTAGTTCAAAAGTTTGAATTGTCATTCATCGGCAAGCAAGTGACTCATGCACAGTCACCGGTATCTGGTACACCGGCAAGATATAATAATCACTGATGCTTGGAATGATATGGAAAACACTTGGTAATGTCAAAGACATCATTTGGACATCTTGTCCTGGAGTTTTGTTCATTGGTATATTCTTAGTTGCATATTTGCTATTACCGGCAAATAGGTCTAGGGTTACACCGGTAGGTTTATCTTTTCCAAATCAACATGGCACGCTATGGAGATGAATAATTAATGTTGTAAATGCATTAAGCCGACATGTTCAATCGGTTATTGCATCAGATATTATATTGTTTGTAAAATGTTTTTATTGTAATATCTTGTAGAGCCAACCTACTAAAATTGGTCTTAGGTTATGGTATAAATGTAAGATCTTATTTGTAAGATCAAATGTGGAATGTGAGAAAGGATTGTGTGAAGGTATATGCAAGAATAAGAAGAGCTATACACATAGACATCATTTGAAGATTGAAGGAGGGTTTTTGTGAAGATAATCAGAACTACACTGGTACTAAATCCAGCATATGAAGATGCTATTTTGTGCAGTACATTCTTGTTGGATTTAACCATCCAACTATAGTCAGTGTGACTCCCATTTTGTGATTGAGCAGTGAGCTCTAGGTAGTTGGCCTTTCTACATGTGCAGACCCCATTTATGTACACTTACTATCTGCAGTAGTATCATCTGATTGTAGTTAAGGTTTCCCACCGTGGTTTTTCCCCTTACAGGGTTTCCACGTACAAATATTGGTGTTATGTGTTGTGGATAACTTTGTGTTTATGTTTCATGCACTAATCCTTACCGGTATAGCAATTAACTATTAAAACTATCTACTGGCATATTGAACTAGTTTACCAGTATTAAGCATTAAGTTGGTTAAGTAGTTTTTGGTTTAAATTTATTTGACAGCTGATTCACCCCCCCCCCCCCCCCACCTCTCAGTTGTCTCCGGGACCTAACAATTGGTATCAAAGCCTAGTCCTCTTTTGCAGAAGTTTAACAGCTTGAGGAGATCCAATGTCTACTAATTATTTCAGGAAGGACAGTCTTAAACTTGATGGAACCAACTATGGGATATGGAAGATTAGAATGGAGACACATCTAAATTGCATTGGAAAAGACATCTGGGATGTTAGAAAGAATGGTTATATTGCTGTTGTACAATGTCAGCCTAGTCCAACTAACTTGACAAAATATGAGGAAAATGATTGCAAAGCAAGAGAAGCACTTTTGAGCGCATTATCAGATCAACAAATCATGGGACTATCAGATAGGTCTACTGCTAAAGCTATTTGGGTCATTTGGAAACACTGAATGAAGGAGATTCCATAGTAAAAATTGCAAAACATGAAATCTTCTGAGTCAGGTATGAACATCTAAAAAATGGAAGAAGATGAAAGGATTTCTGCTTTTATGGAAAGAATAAATGAAATTGTTTTGGGTATTAAATGTTGTGGAGGAACCTAAAGTGAGGATGAAATTATTTCAAAAGTTTTAAGAGGATTTCCACTAGCATATAAAATGAAATTCACTGCTCTAAATGAGTTAAGAACAATGCCTAATACATCAATTACTAGGGATACATTGATTGGGAAACTTTCAGCTTTTGAAATTGAAGAATTTGGTCTTGTTGCTACTATAAAGATAGATTTGGCCTTTAAAGAATCAACATCATCTGCTCCATCATTTGACAAATCTGATTGGAAAGCCTTTTATGCAAGAGAACTTGAAGAAAGTAGGAAAGAAAATGAAGAACTTGAAGCACTATTTGCAATGAAAATGCCCAAAGGTCCAGTTGGAAGTAAGTATGAAGGCAAAGCACCCTTTAAATGTTTTAACTGCAATAAGATTCGTCATATGGATTCAATATGCCCTGATAGACATGCTAGACTAAGAGAAGAAGGTAGAAGAACATACAAGCCTAAATCTGAATATTAGAGTTACAGATTTAAGAAGAATAAAGACAAATCTTGTTACATTGCTGATGAAGGTGTGACTGATGATTCTGATGAGGATCCAGCAGATAATGGATGGGTTTTCGTTGCTATAATAGAAGATCAACCGACACCTACTGCTCAACCAGTAGTACAGGCCCTGGTAGCTAAAGTTGAAGTAAAGCATGAATGGATCACTGATTCAGGATGCTCACATCATATGACAGGAGACAAAGGTAAATTCTTGAACTTTCAAGAATACAATGGAGGCTCAGTGAGTTTTAGAAATGACAAAGCTTGTTCAATCAAAGGTAAGGGTACAATATCTCTTGATGGTAAGCATAACACTGACAATGTTTACTATGTTGAAGGATTAAAGCATAATCTATTGAGTGTTGGTCAATTAGTTGAGAAAAGATTTTAGTTACAATTTAAAAATGGAAAATGCAAAATCATAAATAGATCTGGTTTGGAAATTGAAACCGGTAATCAGACTAGAGGTAATACCTTTCATTTGAATAACAATGAAAAGACATGCTTAATTGCATATATTGATGAAATTTGGTGATGGCATAAGAGACTCTATCATCCAAACTTTGATTGCATGGTAAAGATTAGTACTACTAAGGCAGTTAGAGATTTACCTAAAATTGTCAAACCTTAGAATACAGTATGTAAGGAATGTCAATTTGGAAAACAAGTTAGAGCTAGTTTCAAAAGTATTCCAGAAAAATCCAATAATGCTCTTGATTTGATTCACACTGATTTATGTGGTCTAGCTAGAACTAAAAGCTTACAAGGTGATAGATATTTGATGCTAATTATTGATGACTATTCTAGAATGTCTTGGGTTACTTTTCTTAGAGAAAAATCAGAAGCACTTGGAAAGTTCAAACTATTCAAAGCAATGGTAGAAAATGAAACTGGTAAGAAAATAAAATGTTTAAGATATGATCAAGGAGGTGAATTTACATCTAAGTAATTTAATACATTTTGTGAAGTGAATGGAATTAGAAGACAGCTATCAGCACCTCAGACACCATAGCAGAATGGAGTTGTTGAAAGGAAAAATAGAACTATTTTGGATGCAGCAAGAAGTATGTTATCAGAAGCAAACCTACCACATGTATATTGGAGAGAAGTAATCAGTACAACGGTCTATACATTTAACAAAGTTCACATCAAAGGTGAAACTGGTAAGACCCCTCATGAACTATGGTTTGGTAATAATCCTACTCTTAAGTATTTCAGAATTTTTGGAAGTAAATGTTATATCAAAAGAGATGAGTATATTGGTAAATTTGATCATAGAAGTGATGAAGGAATATTTCTTGGTTATTCATCTAAGAGGAAGGCACATAGATGTTTAAGAAAAGATTGCAGAAAATTGTTGAAAGTACAAATGTAAAGATTGATGAACAATTCAAAGGAACTTCAAGGTATATAGACTCTGAACTGGTAACATAAATTTTGACAAATGAACCTACTCTGAATCCACCAGTATAGAATGAAGATCCAATTACCCCGGTATCATCTGAGGATTCCATAGTAATTGAGGAACAACAACAAACCAAGACACCCTGGTATGTATGACTGAATCATTCTGAAGATCAGATAATTGGAAACAAGTTTAAAGGAGTTATGACAAGAGGAAGATTGGAAAATGAAGAGGTATGTCTTATTTCTCAAATTGAACCATCATTTGTTAATGAGGCATGTGAAGATAAATTTTGGATTAAAGCTATAGAAGAAGAATTAGAACAAATTGAGAAAAATAACACTTGGACATTAGTTCCCTGGCCTAAAGATAAAAATCTAATTGGAACCAAATGGGTATTTAGAAACAAACTTAATCAAGATGGTAAGGTTGTCAGAAATAAAGCAAGACTCGTGTAAGGGATATTCTCAGAAAGAAGGAATTGATTACAATGAAACCTTTGCACTGGTAGCTATAATTGAGGCACTCAGATTATTTTTGGCTTTTGCAGCACACAAGAACTACAAAGTTTATCAAATGGATATTAAATGTGCATTTTTGAATGGAGAGCTTGAAGAGGGAGTATACATTGAACAACCTAATGGATTTTCTTTGATAGATGACAATGATATGGTTTGCAGGTTAAGAAAAGCTCTGTATGGACTAAAACAAGCTCCAAGAGATTGGTATGCAAGATTGGATAAGTATCTTTTAAAGATTGGTTTTACTAAAGGAAATGCAAACAACAATTTATATTATAAAGTAACTAATGATGACATCTTGATTATAGAAGTATTTGTTGATGATATAATATTTGGAGGAGAAGATGGATTATGTAAAGAATTTTCTATTAAAATGAAGCAAGAATTTGAAATATCTATGATTGAAGAAATAAAATTCTTTTTAGGATTGCAGATTTCACAAACTGATAAAAGTATATTCTTGAGTCAATCCAAATACTTAAAAGAGTTACTAAAGAAATTTGGGATGGAGAACTCTAAACTGGTAAGAAAACCTATGACAACAAATGATAAATTATCACAAAGGGATGAATCTACACCTGTTAATCCAACTTGATACAAATCTATGGTAGGAGGTTTACTATATTTGACACAAACCAGACCTAATATTATGAATGCAGTATGTATTGTTTCAAGATTTCAAAGTAATCCTAGAGAAAATCATGAATCAGCAATACAAAGGATTTTTTGGTACTTACAAGGCACTATAAATCTTGCATTATGGTATCCTAGAGATGAAAACTTTGAATTATGTGCATACACATATGCAAATTGGGCAAGAGATGTGGATGATAGAAAAAGCACCATCGACGGAGCATTCTTTCTTGGAAATAGACTAGTTTCTTGGTTGAGTAAGAAACAAAGTTGTACATCTTTATCAATAGCAAAATCAGAATATGTTGTGGTAGCAACTAACTATACAGGTACTATGGCTTAAGAAAATGTTGAAAGACATAAAGGTAAAATGAAAGGAACCTATTACTATCTATTGTGATAACACTACAGCAATTGATATATCTAAGAATCCAGTATTACATTCTAAAACCAAACATGTTTCTATCAAACTGAATTTTCTAAGGGAAAATGTTGAAGCAAAGGAGATAAAACTGGTTTATATTAATACTAAAGAGCAGATTGCAAATATTTTCACTAAACCTTTGCCTAAGGAGACTTTTCAATATCTCAGAGATCATCTTGGAGTCATACCACCACCGATAGAGACTTAGACAGTTGATGATTGTCATCAACCAATAGAATTAACAGAGAAATCTTTTATTCCAGTCTTTGATGGGAAGCTACTTCTCAGGGGGAGTAGTTGGTATATTGGATTGATTGGTATTTTGTATAAGAAATTGGTTTTATTGTAACTTTGGCATTTGATGTCAAAGGGGGAGATATTGGTATGGAAAAACTTTGAGAAACACAAGGAAAACACATGTTGCTCCTAGGGGGAGAGATTGTTGTTTAGGAGTGATTATTACTCTCTGTATCTATATTTTGATTTTTGTTTATGATCTTTTTGGAGATTGTTGGTTTTTGGTACTTGGCATTTCTATTTTGGTAGTTTTTCCATCTTGTGTTGCCATCAATTCCAAAGGGGGAAATTGTTGGTATTTTGGTATGGTTTTGTCATTGATGTCAACACCTACTAAACTCTTATCAACTCTGGCACTTTGGAGAATCAACAACATTCACCGGCAAGCAAGTGACTCATGCACAGTCACCGGTATCTGGTACATCGGCAAAATATAATGATCACCGACACTTGGACTGATATGGAAAACACTTGGTGATGTCGAAGACATCATTTGGACATCTTGTCCTAGAGTTTTGTTCATTGGTATATTCATAGTTGCATATTTGTTGTTACTGGCAAATAGGTCTAGGGTTACACTGGCAAGTTTATCTTTTTCAGATCAACATGGCATGCTATGGAGATGAATAATTATTGTTGTAAATGCATTAAGTCAACATGTTTAATCGGTTATTGCAATGGATATTATATTATTTGTAAAATGTTTTTATTGTAATATCTTGTAGAGCCGACCTACTAAAATTGGTCTTAGGTTATGGTATAAATGTAAAATCTTATTTGTAAGATCAAATGTGGAATGCGAGAAAGGATTGTGTGAAAGTATATGCGAGAATAAGTAGAGCTATACACGTAGACATCATTGAAGATTGAAAGAGGGTTTTTGTGAAGACAATCAAAACTACATCGGTGTTGAATCTTGTTAGGTCCCGGAGACAACCAAGAGGGGGGGGTGAATCAGTTGTCTAACAAATTCAAACCAAAAACCAATTAACTAGCTTAATGCTTAATATCGGTAAACCAGTTAAGTGTGCCGGTAGATGGTGTTAATAGTAAATTGTTATACCGGTAAGGATTAATGCATGAAACATAAACATAAAGTCATCCACAACACATAACACCAATATTTGTACATGGAAATCCTGTAAGGGGAAAAACCACAGTGGGAAACCTTACCCACAATCAGATGATACTATTGCAGATAGTAAGTGTACATAAATGGGGTCTACACATGCAGAAAGGCCAATAACCTAGAGCTCACTGCTCAATCACAAATGGGAGTCACACTGACTACAGTTGGATGGTTAAATCCAATAAAAATGTACTACATAAAATAGCATCTTCATATGCTAGATTCAATGCCAGTGTAATGCTGATATGCTTCTACAAAAACCTATCTTCACCTTCAAATGATGTCTTCGTGTATAGCTCTGCTTAATATCGCATATACCTTCACACAATTCTTTTTTGCATTCCACAGTTGATCTTACAAATAAGATCTTACATTTATACCATACCCTAAGACCAATTTTAGTAGGTCGGCTCTACAATAAAAACATTTTTTATACAATATAATATCCAATGTAATAACCGATTAAACATGTCAGCTAAATGCATTTACATCAATAATAAATCATCTCCATAGCGTGCCATGCTGATCTAGAAAAGATAAACCTGTCGGTATAATCCTAGATAACCTTTGGTAAAATCAAATATGCAAATATGAATATACCAATGATCAATCCTTCAAAACAAAGTGTCCATATGATGTCTTCGAAATTATCAAGTGTCTTTCATATCATTCTAGGTACCGATGAATATTATATCCTACCGGTGAACCATATACCAGTAACTGTGCAATAGTTACTTGCTTGTCGGTGACTGTTGCTAGATCTCCAAAGTGCTTGTTTTCAGTAGGTGTTGTTATCAAAGACAAAACCATACCAAAATACCAACAATCTCCCCCTTTGGCATTGATGGCAACACAAGATGGAAAAACCATCAAACTGCCAAAATAGAAATGCCAAATACCAAAAATCTCCTAAACAATAATTTCACCCCCTGGGAGCAACATGTGTTTATCCAAAGATTAAATCTTGAATACCAATCTCTATCTCTCCTTAAAAGATAATGTGTTTTTCCATAGATATCTCTCCCCCTTTGACATCAAATGCCAAAGTTACAAAAATCAATTTTATACAAAATACCAACTACTCCCCCTTTGAAGTAGCTTCCTCGTCAAAGACCAGAATAAAAGATTTTTCTTTTAATTCTGTCGGTTGATGACAATCATCAACTGTCTAATTCTCTACCAGTGGTGGTATGACACCAAGATGATCTCTGAGATATTCAAAAGTCTCCTTAAGCAAAGGTTTTGTGAAAATATCTGCAAGCTATTCTTTAGTATTCACATAAACCAGTTTTATCTCTTTTTCTTCAACTTTTTCCCTTAGAAAATTTAGTTTGATAGAAACATGTTTTGTTTTAGAATGTAATATTGGATTCTTAGATATATCAATTGCTGTAGTGTTATCACAATATATGGTAAAAGGTTCCTTGCATTTTACCTTTATGTCTTTCAACATTTGCTTAAGCCATAGTACCTATGTATAATTAGTTGCTGCTGCAACATATTCTGATTTTGCTTTTGATAAAGATGTACAACTCTGTTTCTTACTCAACCAAGAAACTAATCTCTTTCCAAGAAAGAATGCTCCTCTAGTGGTTCTTTTTCTATCATCCACATCTCCTGCCCAATTTGTATCTGTATATGCACATAGATCAAAATTTTCATCTCTAGGATACCATAATCCAAGATTTGATGTGCCTTGTAAGTACCGAAAAATCCTTTTTACTGCTGATTCATGATTTTCCATAGGATTACTTTGAAATCTAGAAACAATACATAGTGCATTCACAATATCAGGCCTGGTTTGAGTCAAATATAGTAAACCTCCTATCATAGATTTGTATCTAGTTGTAATAACAGGAGTAGATTCATACCTTTGAGATAATTTGTCATTTGTAGTCATAGGTGTGCTTACCGGTTTAGAGTTCTCCATCCCACATTTCTTTAGTAATTATTTCAAGTACTTGGATTGACTCAAAAATATACCTTTATTAGTCTATGAAATCTGCAATCCTAAAAAGAATTTTATTTCTCCAATCATAGACATTTCAAATTCTTGCTGCATTTTAATAGAAAATTCCTTACATAATCCATCTTCTCCTCCACATATTATATCATCAACAAATACTTCAATAATCAAGATGTCATCATTAGTTACTTTGTAATATAAATTGCTATCTGCATTTCCTTTAGTAAAACCAATCTTTAAAAGATACTTATCCAACCTTGCATACCAAGCTCTTGGGGCTTGTTTCAATCCATACAAAGCTTTTATTAACCTGCAAACCATATTATTGTCATCTGTCAAATAAAATCCATCAGGTTGTTCAATATATACTTCCTCTTCAAGATATCCATTCAAAAATGCACATTTAATATCAATTTGATAGACTTTGTAGTCCTTGTGAGCTGCAAAAGCCAAGATTAATCTGACTGCCTCAATTCTGGCTACCGGTGCAAAGGTTTCATTGTAATCAACTCCTTCTTTCTAAGAATATCCCTTACACACTATTCTTGCTTTATTTCTGACAACCTTACCATCTTCATTAAGTTTGTTTCTAAATACCCATTTGGTTCCAATTACATTTTTATCTTTAAGCCAGGGAACTAATGTCCAAGTATTGTTTTTCTCAATTTGTCCTAATTCTTCTTCCATAGCTTTAATCCACAATTTATCTTCACATGCCTCATTGATAGATGATGGTTCAATTTGAGAAATAAGACATACCTCTTCATTTGCCAATCTTCCTCTTGTCATAACTCCTTTAAATTTTTTTCCAATTATCTAATCTTCAGAATGATTCAATCTCACATACCCGGGTGTCTTAGTTTGTTGTTGTTCTTCAATTATTGTGGAATCCTCTGATGATATCGGGGTAACTAGATCTTCATTCTGTACTGATGGATTCAGTGTAGGTTCATTTGTCACAATTTCTATTGCCGGTTCAGAGTCTATATACCTTGAAGTTCCTCTGAATTTTTCATCAATCTTTATCTTTGTACTCTCAACAATTTTCTGCAATCTCTTATTAAAACATCTATATGCCTTTCTCTTAGATGAATAACCAAGAAATATTCCTTCATCACTTCTAGGATCAAATTTTCCAATATACTTATCTCTTCTAATATAACATTTACTTCCAAAAATTCTGAAATACTTAAGAGTAGGAGTATTACCAAACCATAGTTCATGAGGGGTCTTACCGGTTCCACCTTTGATATGAACTTTGTTGAATGTATTGATAGTAGTGCTAACTGCCTCTCTCCAATACACATGTGGTAGATTTGCTTCTGATAACATACTTCTTGCTACATCCAAGATAGTTCTGTTTTTCCTTTCAACAACTCCATTCTGCTGTGGTGTCTGAGGTGCTGATCACTGTCTTTTGATTCCATTTACTTCACAAAAGGTATTAAAGTCCTTAGATGTGAATTCTCCTCCTTGATCTGATCTTAAACATTTGATTTTTTTACCAGTTTCATTTTCAACCATTTCTTTGAATAGTTTCAACTTCCCAAGTGCTTTTGATTTTTCTCTGAGAAAAGTAACCCAACACATTCTAGAATAATCATCAATAATTAGCATGAAATATCTATCACCTTGTAAGCTTTTAGTTCTAGTTGGACCACATAAATCAGTGTGAATTAAATCAAGAGCATTATTGGATTTTTCTAGAATACTTTTGAAACTAGCTCTAACTTGTTTTCCAAATTGACATTCCTTACAAATTGTGTTCTGAGGTTTCACAATTTTAGGTAGATCTCTAATTGCCTTAGAAGTACTATTTTTTACCATGCAATCAAAGTTTACATGACATAGTCTCTTATGCCATAACCAACTTTCATCTATATGTGCAATTAAGCATGCCTTTTCACTGCTATTCAAATGAAAGATATTACCTCTAGTCTGATTACCAGTTGCAATTTCTAAAATAGTTCTATTCATGATTTTGCATTTTCCATTTTTAAATTGTAACTAAAATCCTTTCTCAACTAATTGACCAACACTTAAAAGATTATGCTTTAATCCTTCAACATAGTAGACATTGTCAGTGTTATGCTTGCCATCAAGAGATATTGAACCCTTACCTTTGATTGAACAAGCTTTGTCATCTCCAAATCCTACTAAACCTCCATTGTATTCTTGAAAGTTCAAGAATTTACCTTTGTCTCTAGTCATGTGATGTGAGCATCCTGAGTCAATGATCCATTCATCCTTTGCTTCAACTTTAGCTGCTAGGGCTTGTTCTACTGGTTGAGCAGTAGGTGTCGGTTGATCTTCTGTTATAGCAACAAAAACCCATCCATTGGCTATCAGATCCTCATCAGAATCATCAGTCACACCTTCATCAGCAATGTAACAAGATTTGTCTTTGTTCTTCTTAAACTTGTATCTCTGATATTCAGGATTAGGCTTGTATGTTCTTCTAGCTTCTTCTCTTATTCTAGCATGTCTATCAGGGCATCTCAAAGCCATATGACCAATTTTATTGCAGTTAAAACATTTAAAGGGTGCTTTACCTTCATACTTACTTCCAATTGGACCTTTTGGCATTTTTCTTGCAAATAGTGCTTCAAGTTCTTCAAGCTCTTCATTCTCCTTCCTAGTTTCTTCAAGTTCTCTTGCATAAAAGGCTTTCCAGTCTGATTTGTCAAATGATGGAGTAGATGATGTTGATGCTTTAAAAGCCAGATTAGTTTTTATAGTAGCAATAGAACCAAATTCCTCAATTTCAAAAGTTGAAAGTTTTCCAATCAATGTATCCCTAGTCACTGATGTATTAGGCATTGTTCTCAACTCATTTATAGCAGTAACCTTCATTTTATATGCCAGTGGAAAAACTCTTAAGATTTTTGAAACAATTTCATCCTTACTCAAGGTTCCTCCACAACATTTAATACCCAAAACAATTTCATTTACTCTTTCCATAAAAGCAGAAATCCTTTCATCTTCTTCCATTTTCAAATGTTCATACCTAACTCGGAAGCTTTCAAGTTTTGGAATCTTGACTATGGAATCTCCTTCATTTAGTGTTTCCAAATGATCCCAAATAGCTTTAGTAGTAGACCTATCTGATAATCCCATGATTTGTTGATCTAATAATGCACTCAAAAGTGCTTATCTTGGTTTGCAATCATTCTCTTCATCTTTGGCTAAGGTAGCTAGAGCAGTCTGACCAACTATAGCAGTAGTATAACCATTCTTTGTAACTTCCTAGATGTCTTTACTGATGCAATTCAGATGTGTCTCCATCCTGATCTTCCATATCCCATAGTTGGTTACATCAAGTTTAGGACTGTCCTTCCTAAAGTAATTAGTAGACATTACATCTCCTCAAGTTGTCAAACTTCTAAAAAAGAGGACTAGGCTCTGATACCAATTGTTAGGTACCGGAGACAACTGAGAGGGGGGGGTGAATCAGTTGTCTAATAAATTCAAACCAAAAACCAATTAACCAACTTAATGCTTAATATCGATAAACCAGTTAAGTGTGTCGGTAGATAGTGTTAATAGTAAATTGCTATACTGGTAAGGATTAATGCATGAAATATAAACAAAAAGTCATCCACAACACATAACACCAATATTTGTACGTGGAAACCCTGTAAGGGGAAAAACCATAGTGGGAAACCTTACCCACAATCAGATGATACTACTGTAGATAGTAAGTGTACATAAATTGGGTCTGCACATGCAGAAGGGCCAACAGCCTTGAGCTCACTGCTCAATCACAAATGGGAGTCACACTGACTACATCTGGATGGTTAAATCTAATAAGAATGTACTGCACAAAATAGCATCTTCATATGTTGGATTCAGTACTGGTGTAATGCTGATATGCTTCTACAAAAACCTATCTTCACCTTCAAATAATGTCTTCGTGTATACCTTTTCTTAATCTCACATAAACCTTCACACAATTCTTTTTCGCATTCCACACTTGATCTTACAAATAAGATCTTACATTTATACCATACCCTAAGACCAATTTTAGTAGGTCGTCTGTACAATAAAAACATTTTTTATACAATATAATATCCGATGCAATAACTGATTAAACATGTCGGCTAAATGCATTTACATCAAAAATAAATCATCTCCATAGCATGACATGCTGATCTGAAAAAGATAAACCTACCGGTATAACCCTAGATAACCCTGGACCTATTTGTCAGTAAAAGCAAATATGCAAATATGAATATACCAATGATCAATCCTTCAAAACAAAGTGTCCATACGATGTCTTCGACATTACCAAGTGTCTTTCATATCATTCCAAGTACCGGTGAAAATTATATCCTACCGGTGAACCATATACCAGTAACTGTGCAATAGTTACTTGCTTGCCGGTGAATGTTGCTAGATCTCCAAAGTGCTTGTTTTCAGTAGGTGTTGACATGAATGACAAAACCATACCAAAATACCAAAAAATCCAACATATGAAGATTCTATTTTGTGCAGTACATTCTTATTGGATTTAACCATCCAACTATAGTCATTGTGACTCCCATTTTGTGATTGAGCAGTGAGCTCGAGGCGGTTGGCCTTTCTGCATGTGCAGACCCCATTTATGTACACTTACTATCTGCAGTAGTATCATCTGATTGTGGGTAAGGTTTCCCACCATGTTTTTTCCCCTTATAGGGTTTCCACGTACAAATATTGGTGTTATGTGTTATGGATAAGTTTGTGTTTATGTTTCATGCACTAATCCTTACTGGTATAGCAATTAACTATTAAAACTGTCTACCGACATATTGAACTGGTTTACCGATATCAAGCATTAAGTTGGTTATGTAGTTTTTGGTTTAAATTTATTTGACAACTGATTCACCCCGCCCTCTCAGTTGTCTCTAAGACCTAACAGTTATTTGGTCCGACATATATGTTTTGTTCTAGTTTGGCAGTTTGCTTTAGTTTACATTGCCTTTCTATCATGTAGTTTATGTATTTACTTCATGAAGTTTTGAGGTCCAATATCTACCCTTAGCAAAAGGTGTTTTGGGTCTGGTCCCATCAAGATGTGATGAAGGCATAATCCGCAAGGTATTTTTGGATCCATTCCTATCAAGACATATTGGAGGTGTGTTATACAAAGCACTTTCTGATCAAGTTGGAATCCAACATCTTTTGAAGATTTGTTTTCGCTTTTGTGTGTGGAAATTTCGGTTTCACCCCTTTCCAATTGAGCCAACTAATCAAAATATTTGGTGTTGATATATATGGCCATTGATTTTTCATGTTAGAGGTATGGTAGTTGAAAAAAACTATTGGTGTACATTTTGTATATGTGAATATTTTATGAATGTGAATGTTATGTGGTACATGTATAGTTGATGTATAAAATAGTTTGTGCACCTCAATTGAATTGTGATTCATGCATATGTCAGATGCAACTCTAAACAGTTTAATTTTGTGTTCTATCATCCAATAGTGAGCCTTTTGTATCTAGGAAGTGAGCCAACTCCTTATACTCTATAACTAGTTACATATTGCATTATTCCTGAGAGAACACTCTCTCTGTGGTTTTTCCCATATAGGGTTTTCCACCCACAAATTTGGTTTTATGTGTTTTGTGTTAATTTCCTTTCTGAATTTGAATTATGTTATGTGATTGGTTAGTTAGAAGCTTCAATAAGTTCAAAGGAATACACATCCACCCCTCCCCTCTCAACATTTCAAATATTCAACAATCGGTATCAGAGCCAAGTCCTTTGAAAGATTTTAACGACTCAAAGGAGATCCGGAAAGTTGAACTTATGGATTTAAGTTAAGATCTTATAAATTCTCTTGAGGATCTTGAAGTTGTAGAAAATGAAAGTAAACACCTAAAAGAAAATATCCAATCAGAAAATGAATGCATGTAGAAACTAAGAGAGCAGATCCAAAATTTTAATATAAGGCATCTATTGATGTTAAGATGGATGTGGAGGATAAATGTTAGGTCTTTCTTTGTTATTTACTTGATTTGTGGGATTCTCATGTTATGGTTATTGATATTACTTATGTTATTTGAAGATCAAAGATGTGGTGGGTGCCTTGACTGGTGAAGAGATGTGGAGGAAGGTAAACATCAGTTCAAAGAAATCCTTAATTGTTCATGGGAGACCTAAGGAAAAAGGCAAGAAGAATAAGAAGTATGATAAATCCAAGTCTAAAGGGATATCCAAATCTCCTAGAAAATCCAAAGTCATTTGCTAGAATTGTGGTAAATTAGGACATATCTGTAAGGATTGCAAAGAAGGAAAGAAGAAGAAAAGGAAGAATTTTGATTCTAATTCTGAGTCCAAGGAGGAAGATGGGGATACATTCATTGTAGCTTTGGCCACTCATGTAGGTAATGATGCATGGTTAATTGACTCAGGTGCATCTTTTCATATGACTTCCAATAGAGTGGTTTTCTGAATATGGAGAATTAATTAGAGGTAAGGTTTACCTTGGTGATGATTCTAATTTAGATATTATTGGTCATGGTAAGGTTAGAATTAGGATTCCTAATGGTATTGTAAAATGATTTAGTGGTGTGTTGCATATCCCTAGACTAAAACAAAAAAACTATTTGTGATCAAACTGATGGATGTGGGTGTGTGGGTAGTCTTTCTTGATGCAGGATGTAAAATGGTGAATGGTGCTATGGTGATTGCTAGAGGTGTCAAATTTGATACTTTGTATAAGCTAGAAGCATAAATTTTCCAGTGCAATATAACTTCTATTAAAAGGAAATATGTGGATACTATTGGAATCCAAGAACACTGAGAGGGGGGGGGGTTGAATCAGTGTTCTTCTAGTATAATAAATTTTAACCTTATTAACAATGCAATTCAATAATCAGTAAATATGAAAGAATATAACAAAAAATAGAAATAAAGAAACCACAAGAGCATACACCATAAGACAAATATTTATATGTGGAAAACCTCAAAGAGGAAAAACCATGATGGGATTGGAGACCCATAATATCTATCCAATGGCCAAATAAATAAATATTATAATAGGGGCCTACACATGCAGGAAGGCCAACGATCTAGATCACACTGCTCATCACAAAAAGAGCCTCACTGACTACAAACACCACATACGGAGTTACAAACAAAATTTTGAACTCTGAGAGTGCATCTGCTATGCTAGATGAGTTTTAGTTAAAGCACAGTCTGTACCTATTTACATTGTGTCCTTCCTTACCATTATCTTGCTTCGTTTCACAAACCTCTAAACAAAAATCCAAGACCGACTATAGAATATTACATTCTCATTCTATCGATCAAGATTGCTCACACAACATCACATTACTATATCCCATTACTTAATATGCATCCTCAAAATAACCTAACTAGACTAACTCAAATACCCTTTCCAAACACAAACATAAATGCCTTATGTAGACGTATAATGATAATACATTTTATTTACATGTCGGCCTAAACAAAAATAAATTCATTAAACTTCAAGATCAATGCCTTTGATCATTGTCATCTAGACCTACCAGATCAATTTCTTGTGTCGGCCTCATATACTGATTCCTAGATTGTCGATTTCCCTTTCCTGTCGGTGTTGGTTTCATGTGTGCCGAATGACTAAATGTAGGTTTCCAACCAATTGCGTAGGGGAAAAAGTGAGACTAAGTATGGAAACCCTAATCCCACTCTCATACACACTCATGGAATACAAAAGAGCCTAGGGAGGTAACACACGTCAGCTACTTCTTATGAGATAAAAAGAACCATGGATTACGTCCTAGGTTTTATATTACTTTGCTGTAAATGAGAGAGAGGAATGATGCAAAATGTGATCTAACCTAGAAAGCAAATAAGAAAGAAAACCCTAATCTGAGAATACAGATCAAAGAATAACTGATACACTACTGAAAAGTATAGATCAGAAGACAAAATCAAAAGTGCATATGTTTGAAATCTGAGCAGAAATGTCCAAGACCAGGGTCCCACACCATTGTCCTGATTCTGCAATTCTGGAGCTGCAACTGACAGGAGGGATTTTGAGATCTACAAAGTACTATTCTACCAAGTTCTGCTAATAGAGGGTAGGACCAGTGTGCCACACCACTATTGTGGGAAGGACTAGGGCACCACACCCCTATCCTTGGGGTTTTTGCCAATATCTGCAACCTAGAACTGTCTTTGTGTGATCTTCTGGTCCCGAAACTTCTAGTGATGCTCATATCCGAACCTATACCTAAAGCTGAAAAAGAGGGTTTGGGGTTCCTATATCAGGTTTTGCCTTAGTCAAATCCTAGTGTTGGTTATTTCCACCTCCATGAATAGCTGATAATGTACTGAAAATGTGTGTGCAAGAAGACCTAGTTTCATGAGGTTCCATGAGATCAAGAGTGATGTCACGAGTAATTTCAATAAGAGTTTATAAGGTCTATTTGAGTCATTTTAAATCATAATGTAAGTCTATGTAAGACATTTTTCATAAATTTTCCAAAAGGTCCTCATGAGGTTGAAGTGTTCCAAAGTGTGTTAAAAGACCCAAATAAGGGTAATAAGGATGTAAAATGCATAAATGAGGAGTTCCAAATTGGTTAAAGGGTAATTATGAGAGTTCCAAAGGATGGGAATCACTATTTAAATGATGTAATGTTGATCCAAACCGAAGAGAAAAGGAGTACATTTTGTTTGAAATTGGGAATTCATAAACTTTTGTTTTGCAGTCCTAAAACAATTATTTTCTCTATTTCTAGGCCTTGTACGACCATGTAAGGCCTGGAAATGGTGTATAATTATTATGAAAATTTAGGGAAATGAGTTAAATTTCTTTTGGCTTTGATTTAGTGTTTTTTTATGAAGGAATGATTGAGTTTTGTTAGATTTTGTAAAAGTAGTTTGTAAACCCTCATATACAGAGGTGTGTGCAAGGGTTTTATCATATTCCACATTTTAACCATGGGAAAACTATAAATATTAGTTATTATGAGAGTAAATTCAAGAGGATTTCAGATGGATTTTATTTCATATAAAATGGGTTTGTATTTTGGGAGATATTTGATGCCCTAGGTGGACTGTACATGCACAATTCTTGTTTTTCTGTAATAGTCAAAATGGTCTTTATATAGAGACCATATCTCTTAACTCCATTGTTGGATTATTCTACATTTGGGATATGTTTTATTACTCCTAGTTATTGGCATCTTCACCAAAGTGATTTTAAAAATGTTGTTTGGTTTGGAAGATGTGAATAACATAATGAAGGGTATCAAAATTGTCACAACTGGGATATATTTGGAAGGTGATTGGAAGCATGAATTGGATGGACTCATGATTGATTGGTATGAATTTTTAAGGATATGGTGAGAGTTTTTGATTAATTGAAGGTTATTGATTGAATGTTTAAGTTAATGGAATGTAAAGGTTGTAAGTATCTTTGATAAGATTGAGGAACCTATCATATTTGTTATTGATTCAATGATAAGGTGTGTTGTTACATGAGAAATGCCTCTGAAATGTTGTTCAGTCGATTGGATGAGCATGATACTTGATGGTTGGTTGGTTTTCCATGATACTCTGCATTAGAAAACATTCAGAAGGTCCAAATTTGAACTTGGATAAAATTGTTCCTACAGAACGTCTCCACATTCTTTATGAAGGTTGCCCCATCTAGGATTTGAGTTATTGTTCAAAGAGTCACATTAAATACACTAGCATTATTGGTACAGATTTGGACCAACTTACACAATGTGAAGTCAATGCTTTGCAGTTGGAGGTTCATAATTCAAGGTGGATTTTTGGTTCCAATATTTTTGAAATTTTTTTACAAGACATTATTGTTGGAACCCTTCTTATAATAGTTGCAAGCTGGTAGTTGAAAATGATGGTTTTTGATTACCAACCACATTTCTACACCGATAGTTATTTCTCCCAACCCATCAATGAATTCACTTAAATAATTGTGGGAATGATCTTGAGGCATGAGCATCCCTGGTTCACAACAATCTTGCATCAACCAAAAACGTTTTCTTTTCTATTTGCTTTCTATTTGCAGTTTCAGTTTTCCTTTGTGTGTCCTAGTTTTGGCACATCGATTTCCTTTGGAGTTGGATTCTTCTTGAAGACCTGACCACCCTACTTTCTTTCTAACCACATCTCATTTGGATCACTTTTTGGCAAGATATCGCTACCAGTTTCCTTGACAGTTTCTTGTTACTGGTTGCCTGAGACCTATTCTGGTGATCTACCAGAACCCATTCTGATGCTTACAGAGCCTTGGACATTGATCTCAATGTTTCTTGGCATGTGGCCGACCTTTTGCATTTCATCCTTTGGTTTTTTCGAAGGCCGACCTCATTCATTTATGCACGTTATGGTTTTGATCCTTTTGGGCCGACTAGGTCCTTTGGATATATATATATATATATATATATATATATATATATATATATATATATATATATATATATATATATATATATATATATATATATATATATATAGGCTGACCTTTTTCATTTCATCCTTTGGTTTTTCCGAAGGCCGACCTCATTCATTTATGCATGTTATGGTTTTGATCCTTTTGGGCCAGCTAGGTCCTTTGGATATATATATTTATAATCATTCTTTAGAATGTAATCAATCAACTTAAAGAATAAAGGAGTATCAGATAGATAGTGCTTTGAAGATAGATCTTTCAATTCAAGGTCCTCATGTGACCTATTCTACTAGGCCTATGTGATGGTATTTTGTAACCCGGTTGTTATCGGTTGGATGTAATTAACTATCATGCATTAAAATTATCCGTTATGCATTGCCTCCATCATATCTATGTATTTTCATTGTGTTAACTCTTGCTAACCAGTTTGGACTGATCTCCTTGAGGTCCCTCCTCACCGGTGACTGCTTCAAGTGGTATCAGAGAGAAGTTCATTCTGAAGGTTGTGTTTCCTAAACCATGTTGTAGGGTGGTGAATTATGGATCCGACTTGCAATTGCAGAGGACTAGCATGGATCAATGGCATGAAGAGGAACTAGAAATGGTGGAGCACATTACATGGAATAGCAGCCCAGTTAGAAGCCATGGAGACAACCTAGAGAAGAGGCTGACATGTTGAGGATGTGAATGAAGATGAAGGAGAAGAAGCCTTGGTAGAACAAGTGAACCTACCGGCAGTTGATCTGAAGGAGGAAAGGTTTTTAAGGGTTTTGAGTAGGGAGAACACTAAACCTCATTTTACCCTAAACACTGTAGAAGAAGAGGAAGGTGAATTATGCCTATACCCAGTTAAAGGGTCATGCATCTCTTTGGTGGGAGCACTTGCAAGTTGATAGGAAAATAAGAGGTAAAGAAAAGATTAAAACATGGGATAGGACAATTGTTAAGTTAAAATCAGAGTTTTTCCTGACAAATTATCAAGTAGATTTGTTCTAGAAGTTGCAGAATCTGAGACAGAAGGAATCTAGTGTGAAGGAGTACACCGAAGCATTTTACAAGTTGAACATCAGATCTGGACATGTTGATGATGAAATTGAATAAATTGCAAGATATTTGAATGGATTACGGATGTCTATACAAGATGAACTCAGTATGATCAAACTAGAGGGTGTTGAAGAGGCTTACTAGTATGCAATAAAGGTTGAAGAGAAATTGAATAAGAGGCATGAACAGAGACAAAGTTGTAGAGGTGGAAGGTTTACCAGAAGAATATTTCAAGGAGGAAGAAGATACACTGAAGGAAGAGGAACTAGTACAAATGATAACAAGGACAAGGAAGTGAGAAAAGAAGGTAATTCATATAGGAAGGATGATAGAAATTTCTACCAGAGGAGAGAACTAGATGGTTATTGGAATGAGAACTTTGGAAGACAAGACAAAAGGACATTCAAAGGAACCTATTTTAAATATGGAGGATAAGGAAACCTTGCATTTGAATGTAAGAATTCAGAGACTAACAGAAGAGCGGTGGTGGTGGAGGAGATCCCCCACTAGATCAGACAATAAACCAGAATATGGAGAACTATTGATGATGAGGAGATCTTTGTGTTATACCGGAGAAGATAAAGAACCCTTTCAAAGGAAGAACCTATTCAAAACCAAATGTAAGGTATCCGCTAACTGTTGTAAAGTTGTTATTGATAGTGGTAGTTCAGATAATATTGTTTCAGAAGAGATGGTGAATAAGTTGAAATTGGAGAGATTGAAACATCCTAAGCCTTACCAGATAGCATGGATTCAAGATGAACATAAGTTGTTAGTAAGTGAACAATGTTTAGTAAAATTGAAAATTGGGAATTATCATGATGAAGTTTTGTGTGATATTATGCCTATGGACATTTGTTATCTTTTGTTAGGAAGACCTTGGCAGTTTGATAGATAGGCAATACATGATGGGAGGAATAATACATACACTATTGTGGCCAATGGGATGAAGCAAACCTTGTTTCCTTTGGAAGAACCTTTGAAGAATAAAGTTTGTACAAATACCAGAATTTGTCTTGTAGATGGAAGGAAGTCCATGGATGGACTAAGACATGAGAATGTGTGTTTTGCCTTAATTCCTAAGAAGACTGAGAGACTGGAACTAGAAGGAGAACACTCAACAGAGATAAGAGATTTGTTGATAGAATATGAGGACATCATTTCAGATAATGTACCTAATGGATTGCCACCTATTAGAAGTATTAGTCATTGCATGGACTTAGTTCCCAGAACTAGTTTTCCTAAAAAAGTTGCACACCGGTTAACACCGGTAGAGAATGAAGAACTTAATAGACAAGTGTAGGAGTTGTTGAAGAAAGGTTTTGTTAGGAACTGGGAAAGACAATTGAGAGGGGGGGTGAATAAGTTGTCAATAAATTATAACCCAAAAACACTTATTTCAACTTAAAAATCAGTGATGGTAAAACATATTAACAGTTATAGAAATATATGTACAACTTAATGCATGAAACAAAAAGCAAAACACGTCCACAACACATGACACAAAGATTTTGACATGGAAACTTTGTAAGGGGAAAAATCATGGTAGGAAACCCTACCCACAATTAGATGATACTACTGCAGATAGTAAGTGAATACAATAATGGGGTCTGCACATGTAGAAAGGCCAATCACCTAGAGCTGACTTCTCAATCACAAAATAGGAGTCACACTGACTATAATTGGATGGTTAAATCCAATAACAATGTACTACTTCAGTATAGCATCTACAATGCTAGATTCAGTTTAAGCTCTGATCATGCGTTCCAAACACCTTCATAACCTTTCCTTCAACCTTCAGATAATATCTATGTGATTTGCACAAGGATCTACTTATTTTTGCTCTTCACAATGATCTTCAATATTTGCACACACTCACACATACACTCATACATCTTACAATTATTTATAAAAGACCTAAGACCTCATGATTAGGTCGGCTCTGTAAAGATATTACATTTACAAAATAATTCTTGATGCAATACAATATGTGGCCTCAATACATTTACACATTATATAATCAATAAACCATTTCCAAAATGTGTCATGCTGATATGGAATATAATATCTTGTTGCGGTCCATAACCTAGATCTATCTATCGGTTAAGGCAAATATGTGAACTCGATTAGTCCAATATAAAAAATGCCAAATGCAAACATCCAATCCATGGCTTTGACATAACCAAATGATCTCTAGATGATAACAAGTCATCATCAACTTCCTGAGCTGTCGGTGAAACATATACTGGTGACTGCGCATAAGCCAATATCCATACTGGGATCATAATGTATCAGTTCAAAAACAAACTAATATAACCAGAGTGCCAAATCAACAATGTAGACCTCCAGAAAGATAAGTGTTGACATCAATGACAAAACCAATGCAACACATGATGAAGTCATCCATAATACAACCAATATCCCCCTTTGGCATTGATGGCAACACGAGATGGAAAAACATCTAAGTGCCAAAAATAGAATGCCAAATACCAACAATCTCCCAAAATAGATCGATACAAAGTTTTGTACCAAAAATAGAAACAATATAACCAAATATAAAATACATCTCTCCAAGTACAATGTTTTTCCATATACATCTCCCCCCCTTTGACATCAAATTCCAAAGTAGTCAAGAATCAATATCAGAGCATAACATACATCTAACTACTCCCCTTTAGTAGTAGGTCTCATTCATCAAAACAAAAATAGATTTTTTTTGTTAGTCCCTGCCAATTTGATGCCAATCTTCATCATTCAAGTCTCTATCAGTGGGGTGTTTACCCAAGCTTCTCTTTGAGATATTCAAATGTTTCCTTTGCCAAAGGCTTTGTAAAAATATCTACAATTTTCCCTTTAGTATTCACATAAACCAATCTTAATTCATTTGCTTCAATATTTTCTTCCAGAAAATTATACTTAATAGAAACATGCTTTGTATTAGAGTGAAATACCGGATTCTTTGATATATCTATTACTACTGAATTATCAAAGTAAATATTTACTAGTTCTTTGCATTTTACCTTGATATCCTTCAACATTTGCTTGATCTATAATACTTGAGTGCAATTAGTTCCTGCTACAACATATTCTGCTTCTGCTGTAGATAATGATGTACAAGTCTTCTTCTTGTTGATCCGAGAAATTAACCTTTTGCCAAGAAAAAATGCACCACCAGTGGTACTCTTTCTGTCATCCACATCTCCTACCCAATTTGCATCTGTATATGCACATAACTCAAAATTGTCATCCTTCGGATACCATAAACCAAGATTTGTTGTGCCTTGTAGGTACCAAAAAATCTTTCTTACTACAATTTCATGATTTTCTTTAGGATTGCTTTGAAATATTGAAACAATACACACTACATTCATTATATCAGGTTTGGTTTGTGTCAAGTATAGTAACTCTGCAATCATAGATTTATACCTTGTCGGATTTATAGGAGCTGAATCATCCTTTGATGTCAATTTATCAGTTGTAGTCACAGGAGTGCTTACCGGTGTGGAGTTTTTCATTCTAAATTTCTTCAAGAGTTCCTTCAAGTATTTTGTTTGACATATGAATATACCTTTATCTATTTGAGAAATCTTCAAACCTAGAAAATTTTTTATCTCTCCAATCATGGAGATTTCAAATTCTTCCTCCATCTTGTTAGCAAAGGATTTACATAACCCTTCTTCTCCTCCAAAAAATGATATCATCCACAAATACTTCAATAACAAAAATGTCATCATTCATGATTTTGTAATACAAATTATTGTCAGCATTACCTTTTGTGTATCCAAGCTTTAGAAGATATTTATGCAGTCTAGCATACCAAGCTCTTCGAGCTTGCTTCAATCCATATAAAGCTTTCCTTAACCTGCAAACCATATCCTTATCATCTGTTAATGAAAATCCATCAAGTTGTTCAATGTAAACTTCTTCTTCAAGATCTCCATTCAAAAATGCACATTTTACATCCATCTGATAAACTTTATAGGTCTTTTGAGCTGTAAATGTAAGAAATAGTCTTACTGCTTCAATTCTGGCTACCGATGCAAAGGTTTCATTATAATCAATTCCTTCTTTCCAAGAATAATCTTTACAAACTAATCTTGCTTTGTTTCTGATTACTTCACCATCTTCATTAAGTTTATCTCTAAATACCCATTTAGTTCCAATTACATTTTTGTCTTTAGGCCGGGGAACTAATGTCCAGGTATTATTCTTTTCAACCTATTCTAATTCATCTCGCATTGCTTTTATCCAATGTTTATCTTGACATGCTTCAACAAGTAATGTTGGTTCAACTTGTGAAATTAAACATACCTCTTAATTTTCCAATCTTCCTCTTGTCATAACACCTTGATTTTTATTTCCAATTATCTAATTTTCTGAATGATTCAATCTTACATACCTAGCTTTATTCTAATTTCCACTTACAAGCTATTGTACTTCAGTCACAGTTGAGTTTTCTGATGAGGCCAATGTGACTGGTTCTTCATTCTGTTCCAGTGCAATCTGTGTTGGCTCATTTATAATGATTTATACTCCCGGTTTAGAACCTATAGATCTTGATTCTCCTCTAAAATGTTCATCTATCTTCACATTAGTGCTATCAATTATTTTCTGTAGTCTTTTATTATAACATCTATATACCTTGCTTCTAGTTGAATAACCAAGAAATATTCCTTGATCACTTCTAGGATCAAATTTGCCAATAGAGTGATCTCTCCTAATATAGAATTTGCTTCCAAATATTCTAAAATATTTAAGAGTAGGAGTATGACCAAACCATAGTTCATAAGGTGTCTTACCAGTTTCACCTTTGATGTGAAGTCTATTGAAAGTATAAACTATTGTATTCGCTACTTCTTTCCAGTACATATGAGGTAGACTTGCTTGCATCATCATGGTTCTTGCTACATCTAGTATAGTTCTGTTCTTCCTTTCCACAACTCCATTTTTCTTGGGTGTATGGGATGTTGATAGTTGTCTTTTGATTCCATTCTCTTCAAAGAATAATTGAATTCCCTAGATGTAAATTCTGATCCTTGAACATATCTCAAATATTTTATTTTCTTGTTGGTTTCAATCTCTACCATTTCCTTGTATATCTTGAATCTCCCAAAAGCTTTTGATTTCTCCTTGAGAAAAGTAACCCAACACATTCCTGAATAATCATCAATTATTAGCATAAAGTATCTATCACCCTGAAGACTCCTTGTTCTTGCTAGACCACATAAATCAGTGTGAATTAAATCAAGAATATTATTGGATTTCTTAGAAGTTCTCTTAAATGTTGTTCTAACTTGCTTTCCCATTTGACATTCCTTACATACCGGAGTATGAGGTTTCACAATCTTACGTAAATCCCTTACTGCCTTGGTTGAACTGATCTTTACAATGCAATCAAAATTCACATGGCATAGTCTTTTATGCCATAACCAACTTTCATTAATCTGAGCAATCAAACATGTCTTGTCATTGGTATTTAAATGAAAGATATTACCTTTAGTCTTATTACCAGTTGCAATATCCAATCTAGTTTTGTTCATGATTTTGCATTTTCCATTCTTGAATTGTAGTTGAAATCCTTTTTCCACTAGCTGACCAACACTCAAAAGATTATTCTTTAAACCTTCAACATAATAAACATTGTCAGTATTGTGCTTACCATCCAAAGATATAAACCTTCAATATCTTGTACCAGTCCATAACCTAGACCTATATGTCGGTTAAGGCAAATATGTGAACTCAATTAGTCCAATATGCAAAATGCCGAATGCAAACATCCAATCCACATCTTTGACATAACCAAATGATCTCGAGATGATAACAAGTCATCATCAACTTCCTCACCTATCAATGAAATATGTATTGGTGACTGTGCATAAGCCAATAGACATAGCTGGACCACAATGTATCAGTTCAACAGCAAACCAATATAACCAGAGTGCCAAATCAACAATGTAGACCTCCAGAAAGATAATTGTTGACATCAGTGACAAAACCAATGCAACACATGATGAAGTCATCCATAATACCAACAATCTCCCCCTTTGGCATTGATGGTAACACTAGATGGAAAAACATCTAAGTGCCAAAAATAGAATGCCAAATACCAATAATCTCTGAAAATAGATCAACACAAAGTTCTGTAGCAAAAACAAAAACAATAAAACCAAAACTAAAATACATCTCTCCAAGTACAATGTTTTTCCATGGACATCTCTGCCCCTTTGACATCAAATTCCAAAGTAGTTAAGAAGCAAAATTAGAGCATAACATACAACTAACTACTCCCCTTGACCAGTAGGTATCATTTATCAAGATGAAAAAAGATTTCTTTTGTTAGTCCCTGCTAGTTTGATGCCAATCTTAATCATTCAAGTCTTTGTCGATGAGGTGTTTACCCCAAGCTTCTCTGTGAGATATTCAAATTTTTCCTTAGGATATGGCTTTGTAAAAATATCTGCAATTTGCTCTTTAGTATTCACATAAACCAATATTACTTCATTTGCTTCAACATTTTCCTTTAGAAAATTATACTTAATAGAAACATGCTTTGTTTTAGAGTGAAATACCAGATTCTTTGATATATCTATTAGTGCTGAATTATTATAGTAAATAATTACTAGTTCTTTGCATTTTACCTTGATATCCTTAAACATTCTTGATCCATAATACTTGAGTGCAATTAGTTGCTGATGCATCATATTCTACTTCTGCTGTACATAATGATGTACAAGTCTTCTTCTTGTTGATCTGAGAAACTAATCTTCTACCAAGAAAAAATGCATCGTTAGTGGTACTCTTTCTGTCATCCACATCTCCTGCCCAATTTGCATCTGTATATGCACATAACTCAAAATTGTCATCCTTAGGATAACATAAACCAAGATTTGTTGTGCTTTCTAGGTACCAAAAAATCCTTTTTACTATAGTTTCATGATTTTCCTTAGGATTGATTTGAAATATTGAAACAATACACACTACATTCATTATATCAGGTCTAGTTTGTGTCAAGTATAGTAACCTTGCAATCATAGATTTGTACCTTGTCGCATTTATAAGAGCCGAATCATCCTTTGATGTCAATTTATCAGTTTTAGTCATAGGAGTGCTTACCGGTTTAGAGTTTTCCATTGCAAATTTCTTCAAGAGTTCCTTCAAGTATTTTGTTTGACATATAAATATACCTTTATCTGTTTGAGAAATCTTCAAACCTAGAAAAAAATTTATCTCTCCAATCATGGACATTTCAAATTCTTCCTCCATCTTGTTAGCAAAGTATTTACATAACCCTTCTTCTCCTCTAAAAAATGATATCATCCACAAATACTTCAATAACCAAAATGTCATCATTCATGATTTTGTAATACAAATTATTGTCAGCACTACCTTTTGTGTATCCAAGCTTTAGAAGATATTTATCCAGTCTAGCATATCAAGCTCTGCGAGCTTGCTTCAATCCATATAAAGCTTTCCTTAACCTGCAAACCATATCCATATCATCTGTTAATGAAAATCCATCAAGATGTTCAATGTAAACTTCTTCTTCAAGATCTCCATTCAAAAATGTACATTTTACATCCATCTGATAAACTTTATACTTTTTTTGGGCTACAAATGCAAGAAATAGTCTTACTGCTTCAATTCTAGTTACTGATGCAAAGGTTTCATTATAATCAATTCCTTCTTTCCGAGAATAATCTTTACAAACTAATCTTGCTTTGTTTCTAATTACTTCACCATCTTCATTAAGTTTATTTCTAAATACCCATTTAGTTCCAATTATATTTTTGTCTTTAGGCCGGGGAACTAATGTCTAGGTATTATTCTTTTCAACCTATTCTAATTCATCTTGCATTGCTGTTATCCAATGTTTATCTTGACATGCTTCAACAATTGATGTTGGTTCAACTTGAGAAATTAAACATACCTCTTAATTTTCCAATCTCCCTCTTGTCATAACACCTTGATTTTTATTTCCAATTATCTAGTTTTCTTAATGAATCAATCTTACATACCTGGGTTTATTCTAATTTCCACTAACAGGCTATTGTACTTCAGTCACAATTGAGTTTTCTGATGATGACAGTGTGACTGGTTCTTCATTTTGTTCTAGTACAATTTGTGCCAGCTCATTTATAATGATTTATACTCCCAGTTCAAAACCTATAGATCTTGATTCTCCTCTAAAATGTTCATCTATCTTCACAATAGTGCTTTGAATGATTTTCTGCAGTCTTTTATTATAACATATATATGCCTTGCTTCTGGTTGAATAACCAAGAAATATTCCTTCATCGGTTCTAGGATAAAATTTTTCCAATAGACTCATCTCTCTCAATATAGCATTTGCTTCCAAATATTCTAAAATATTTAAGAGTCAAAGTATGACCAAACCATAGTTCATAAGGGGTCTTACCGGTTTCACCTTTGATGTAAACTCTATTGAAAGTATAAACCATTGTATTCACTACTTCTCCCTAGTACATATGAGGTAGATTTTCTTCCATCATCATGGTTCTTGATCCATCCAATATAGTTTTGTTCTTCCTTTCCACAACTCCATTTTGCTGGGGTGTCTGTGGTGTTGATAGTTGTCTTTTGATTCCATTCTCTTCAAAGAATAATTGAATTCCCTAGATGTAAATTCTGATCCTTGAACATATCTCAAATATTTTATTTTCTTGTTGGTTTCAATCTCTACCATTTCCTTGTATATCTTGAATCTCCCAAAAGCTTTTGATTTCTCCCTGAGAAAAGTAACCCAACACATTCCTGAATAATCATCAATTATTAGCATAAAGTATCTATCACCCTGAAGACTCCTTGTTCTTGCTGGACCACATAAATCAGTGTGAATTAAATCAAGAATATTATTGGATTTCTTAGAAATTCTCTTAAATGTTGTTTTAACTTGCTTTCCCATTTGACATTCCTTACATACCGGAGTATGAGGTTTCACAATCTTAGGTAAATCCCTTACTGCCTTGGTTGAACTGATCTTTACAATGTAATCAAAATTCACATCATAGAGTCTTTTATGCCATAACCAACTTTCATCAATCTGAGCAATCAAACATGTCTTATCACTGGTATTTAAATGAAAGATATTACCTTTAGTTTGATTACCGGTTTCAATATCCAATCTAGTTATGTTCATGATTTTGCATTTTTCATTCTTGTACTGTAGTTGAAATCCTTTTTCCACTAACTGACCAACAGTCAAAAGATTATTCTTTAAACCTTCAACATAATAAAAATTGTCAGTATTGTGCTTACCATCCAAAGATATAAACATTCAATATCTTGTGCTAGTCTATAATCTAGACCTATTTGTTAGTTAAGGCCAATATGTGAACTCGATTAGTCCAATATGCAAAATGCCAAATGCAAACATCCAATCCACATCTTTGACATAACCAAATGATCTCTAGATGATAACAAGTCATCATCAACTTCCTCAGTTGTCGGTGAAATATGTATTGGTGACTGTGCATAAGCCAATATCGATACGTGGACCACAATGTGTCAGTTCAACAACAAATGAATATAACCAAAGCGCCAAATCAACAATGTAGACCTCTAGAAAGATAATTTTTGACATCAGTGATAAAACCAATGCAACACATGATGAAGTCATCCATAATACCAACAATCTCCCCCTTTGGCATTGATGGCAACACTAGATTCAAGAACATCTAATTGCAAAAAATAGAATGCCAAATACCAATAATCTCCCAAAATAGATCACCACACTATTCTGTAGCAAAAATAGAAACAATATAACCAAAACTAAAATACATCTCTCCAAGTACAATGTTTTTCCATGGACAGCTCTCCCCCTTTGACCTCAAATTCCAAAGTAGTCAAGAATCAAAATCAGAGCATAACATATAGCTAACTACTCCCCTTGAGCAGTAGGTCTCATTCATCAAGCTGAAAAAAAAAAAAATTTGTTAGTCCCTGCCAGTTTGATGCCAATCTTCATCATTCAAGTCTCTATCGGTGGGGTGTTTACCCCAAGCTTCTCTCTGAGATATTCAAATTTTTCCTTAGGCAATGGCTTTGTAAAAATATCTGCAATTTGCTCTTTAGTATTCACATAAACCAATCTTACTTCATTTGCTTCAACATTTTCCTTTAGAAAATTATATTTAATAGAAACATGCTTTGTTTTAGAGTGAAATACCCGATTCTTTGATATATCTATTATTGCTGAATTATTATAGTAAATAATTACTAGTTCTTTGCATTTTACCTTGATATCCTTCAACATTTACTTGATCTATAATACTTGAGTGCAATTAGTTGTTGTTGCATCATATTCTGCTTCTGTTGTAGATAATGATGTACAAGTCTTCTTCTTGTTGATCCATGAAATTAATCTTCTTCCAAGAAAGAATGCACTGCCAGTGGTACTCTTTTGGTCATCCACATCTCCTACCCAATTTGCATCTATATATGCACATAACTCAAAATTGTCATCCTTAGGATGCCATAAACCAAGATTTGTTGTTCCTTCTAGGTTTCAAAAAATCTTTTTTACTACAGTTTCATGATTTTCTTTATAATTGATTTGAAATATTGAAACAATACACACTACATTCATTATATTAGGTCTGGTTTATGTCAATTATAGTAACCCTCCAATCATAGATTTGTACCTTGTCAGATTTATAGGAGTTGAATCATCCTTTGATGTCAATTTATCAGTTGTAGTCATAGGAGTGCTTACCGATTTGGAGTTTTCCATTGCAAATTTCTTCAAGAGTTCCTTCAAGTATTTTGTTTGATATATGAATATACCTTAATCCGTTTCAGAAATCTTCAAACCTAGAAAAAAATTTATCTCTCCAATCATGGACATTTCAAATTCTTCCTCCATCTTGTTAGCAAAGTATTTGCATAACCCTTCTTCTCCTCCAAAAATGATATCATCCACAAATACTTCAATAACTAAAATGTCATCATTCGTGATTTTGTAATACAAATTATTGTCAGCATTACCTTTTGTGTATCCAAGCTTTAGAAGATATTTATCCAGTCTAGCATACCAAGCTCTGGGAACTTTCTTCAGTCCATATAAAGCTTTCCTTAACCTACAAACCATATCCTTATCATCTGTTAATGAAAATCCATCAAGATGTTCAATGTAACCTTCTTCTTCAAGATCTCCATTCAAAAATGCACATTTTACATCCATCTGATAAACTTTATAGTTTTTTTGAGCTGCAAATCCAAGAAAGAGTTTTACTGCTTCAATTCTGGCTACCAGTGCAAAGGTTTGATTATAATAAATTCCTTCTTTTCGAGAATAATCTTTACAAACTAATCTTGCTTTTTTTATGATTAATTCACCATCTTCATTAAGTTTATTTCTAAATACCCATTTAGTTCCAATTACATTTTGTGTTTAGGCCGGGGAACTAATGTCTAGTTATTATTCTTTTCAACCTGTTCTAATTCATCTTGCATTGCTTTTATCCAATGCTTATCTTGACATGCTTCAACAACTGATGTTGGTTCAACTTGAGGAATTTAACATACCTCTTAATTTGTCAATCTTCCTCTTGTCATAACACCTTGATTTTTATTTCCAATTATCTAATTTTTTGAATGATTCAATCTTACATACCTAGGTTTATTCTAATTTCCACTTACAGGCTGTTGTACTTTAGTCACAGTTAAGTTTTCTTATAATGCCAATGTGACTAGTTCTTCATTTTGTTCTGGTACAATCTGTGCTGACTCATTTATAATGATTTATACTCCCGGTTCAGAACCTATAGATCTTGATTCTCCTCTAAAATGTTCATCTATCTTCACATTAGTGCTTTCAATGATTTGTTGCTGTCTTTTATTGTAACATATATATGCCTTGCTTCTGGTTGAATAACCAAGAAATATTCCTTCATCACTTCTAGGATCAAATTTGCCAATAAACTCATCTCTCTCAATCAAGCATTTGGTTCTAAATATTCTGAAATATTTAAGTCAGAGTATAACCGAACCATAGTTCATAAGGGGTCTTACCGGTTTCACCTTTGATGTAAACTCTCTTGAAAGTATAAACTATTGTACTCACTACTTCTCCCTAGTACATATGAGGTAGATTTCCTTCCATCATCATGGTTCTTGTTGCATCTAGTATAGTTATGTTCTTCCTTTCCACAACTCCATTTTGCTGGGGTGTCTGGGGTGTTGATAGTTGTCTTTTGATTCCATTCTCTTCACAGTATGCATTGAATTCCCTATATGTAAATTCTCATCCTTGATCAGATCTCAAACATTTTATTTTCTTGTCAGTTTCATTCTCTACCATTTCCTTGTATATCTTGAATCACCCAAAAGCTTTTGATTTCTCCCTGAGAAAAGTAACCCAAAACATTCTTGAATAATCGTCAATTATTAGCATAAAGTATCTATCACCCTGAAGACTCCTTGTTCTTGTTGGACCACATAAATCAGTGTGAATTAAATCAAGAATATTATTGGATTTCTTAGAAATTCTCTTAAATGATGTTCTAACTTGCTTTCCCATTTGACATTCCTTACATACCAGAGGATGAGGTTTCACAATCTTAGGTAAATCCCTTACTACCTTGGTTGAACTGATCTTTACAATGCAATCAAAATTCACATCACAAAGTCTTTTATGCCATAACCGGCTTTCATTAATCTGAGCAATCAAACATGTATTATGACTAGTATTTAAATGAAAGATATTACCTTTAGTCTGATTACCGGTTGCAATATCCAATCTAGTTCTATTCATGATTTTGCATTTTCCATTCTTGAATTATAGTTGAAATCCCTTTTCCACTAACTGACCAACACTCAAAAGATTATTCTTTAAACCTTCAACATAATAAACATTGTCAGTATTATGCTTAACATCCAAAGATATAAACCTTCAATATCTTGTACCGGTCCATAACCTAGACCTATCTTCCTGTTAAGGCAAATATGTGAACTTGATTAGTCAAATATGCAAAATGCCAAATGCAAACATCCAATCCACATCTTTGACATAACCAAATGATCTCCAGATGATAACAAGTCATCATCAACTTCTTGAGCTATCGGTGAAATATATAATGGTGACTGTGCATAAGCCAATATCCATACCTAGACCACAATGTGTCAGTTCAACAACAAACCAATATAACCAGAGTGCCAAATCAACAATGTAGACCTCCAAAAAGATAAGTGTTGACATCAATGACAACACCAATGCAACACATGGTGAAGTCATCCATAATACCAACAATCTCCCCCTTTGGCATTGATGGCAACACTAGATCGAAAAACATCTAAGTGCCAAAAATAGAATGCCAAATACTAACAATCTCCCAAATTAGATCAATACAAAGTTATGTAGCAAAAAGAGAAACAATATAACCAAAACTAAAATACATCTCTCCAAGTTCAATGTTTTTCCATGGACATGTCTCCCCCTTTGACATCAAATTCCAAAGTAGTCAAGAATCAAAATCAAACCATAACATACAGCTAACTACTCCCCTTGAGTAGTGTTTCTCATTCATCAAGCTGAAAAAGATTTTGTTTGTTAGTCCCTGCAAGTTTGATGCCAATCTTCATCATTCAAGTCTCTATCAGTGGGGTGTTTACCCCAAGCTTCTCTGAGATATTCAAATGTTTCCTTAGGCAATGGCTTTATAAAAATATATGCAATTTTCTATTTAGTATTCACATAAACCAATCTTACTTTATTTGCTTCAACATTTTCTTTCAAAAAATTATACTTAATAGAAACCTACTTTGTTTTAGAGTGAAATACTGGATTCTTTGATATATCTATTACTAATGAATTATCACAGTAAATAATTACTAGTTCTTTCCATTTTAACTTGATATCCTTCAACATTTGCTTGATCCATAATACTTGAGTGTAATTAGTTGCTGCTGCATCAAATTATGCTTCTACTATAGATAATGATGTACAAGTCTTCTTCTTGTTGATCCATGAAATTAATCTTCTTCCAAGAAAGAATGCACCACCAGTGGTACTCTTTCTGACATCCACATCTCCTATCCAATTTGCATCTGTATATGCACATAACTCAAAATTGTCATCCTTAGGATACCATAAACCAAGATTTGTTGTTTCTTGTAGGTACTGAAAAATCCTTTTTACTACAGTTTCATGATTTTCTTTAGGATTTCTTTTAAATATTAAATAAATACACACTACATTTACTATATTAGGTCTAGTTTGTGTCAAGTACAGTAACCCTACAATCATAGATTTGTACCTTGTCGGATTTATGGGAGCTAAATCATCCTTGGATGTCAATTTATCAGTTGTAGTCATAGGAGTGCTTACCGGTTTGGAGTTTTCCATTCCAAATTTCTTCAAGAGTTCCTTCAAGTATTTTGTTTGACATATGAATATACCTTTATCTGTTTGAGAAATATGCAAACCTAGAAAAAAATTTATCTCTCCAATCATGGACATTTCAAATTCTTCCTCCATCTTGTTAGCAAAGTATTTACATAACCCTTCTTCTCCTCCAAAAAAAGATATTGTCCACAAATACTTCAATAACCAAAATGTCATAATTGGTGATTATGTAATACAAGTTACTGTTAGCATTAACTTTTGTGTATCCAAGCTTTAGAAGATATTTATCTAGTCTAGCATACCAAGATCTGTGAGCTTGCTTCAATCCATGTAAAGCTTTTGTTAACCTGCAAACCATATCCTTATCATTTGTTAATGAAAATCCATCAGGATGTTCAATGTAAACTTCTTCTTCAAGATCTCCATTCAAAAATGCACATTTTACATCCATCTGATAAACTTTATTATTTTTGTGAGCTACAAATGCAAGAAATAGTCTTACTGCTTCAATTCTGGCTACTAGTGCAAAGGTTTCATTATAATCAATTGCTTGTTTTTGAGAATAATCTTTACAAACTAATCTTTCTTTGTTTCTGATTACTTCACCATCTTCATTAAGTTTTTATCTAAATACCCATTTATTTCTAATTACATTTTTCTCTTTAGGCCGGGGAACTAATGTCCAGGTATTATTCTTTTCAACCTGTTCTAATTCATCTAGCATTGCTTTTATCTAATGTTTGTCTTGACATGCTTCAACAACTGAATTTGGTTCAACTTGAGAAATTAAACATACCTCTTAATTTGCCAATATTCCTCTTGTCATAACACCTTGATTTTTATTTCCAATTATCTAATTTTCTGAATGATTCAATCTTACATATCTAGGTTTATTAAAATTTCCACTTACAGGTTGTTGTTCTTCAGCCATAGTTGAGTTTTCTGATGATGTCAGTGTGACTGGTTCTTCATTTTGTTCTAGTGCAATCTGTGTCGGCTCATTTATAATGATTTCTACTACCGGTTCTGAACCTATAGATCTTGATTCTCCTCTAAAATGTTCATCTATCTTCACATTAGTGCTTTCAATGATTTTATACAGTCTTTTATTATAACATATATATGCCTTGATTCTAGTTGAATAACCAAGAAATATTCCTTCATCATTTCTACGATCAAATTTTCCAATAGACTCATCTCTCCTAATATAGAATTTGTTTCCAAATATTCTAAAATATTTAAGAGTAGGAGTATGACCGAACCATAGTTCACAAGGGGTCTTACCGGTTTCACGTTTGATGTGAACTCTGTTGAAAGTATAAACCGTTGTATTCACTACTTCTCTCCAGTACATATCAGGTAGATTTGCTTCCATCATCATGGTTCTTGCTTTATCCAGTATAGTTTTGTTCTTCCTTTCGACAACTTCATTTTGTTGGGGTGTCTGGGGTGTTGATAGTTGTCTTTTGATTCTATTCTCTTCAGAGTATGCATTAATTTCCTTAGATGTAAATTCTCATCCTTGATCAGATCTTAAACATTTTATTTTCTTGTCGGTTTCATTCTCTACCATTTCCTTGTATATCTTGAATCTCCCAAAAGCTTTTGATTCTCCTTGAGAAAAGTAACCCAATACATTCCTGAATAATCATCAATTATTAGCATAAAGTATCTATCACCCTGAAGACTCCTTGTTCTTGCTGGACCACATAAATCGGTATGAATTAAATCAAGAATATCATTGGATTTCTTAGAAATTCTCTTAAATGTTGTTCTAACTTGCTTTCCCATTTGACATTCCTTACATACCAGAATATGAGGTTTCATAATCTTAGGTAAATCCCTTATTGCCTTGGTTGAACTAATCTTTACAATGCAATCAAAATTCACATGATAGAGTCTTTTATGCCTAACCAACTTTCATCAATCTAAGAAATCAAACATGTCTTATCACTAGTATTTAAATGAAAGATATTACCTTTAGTTTGATTATTGGTTGCAATATCCAATCCAGTTATGTTCATGATTTTGCATTTTCCATTCTTTAATTGTAGTTGAAATCCTTTTTCCACTAACTGACCAACACTCAAAAGATTATGCTTTAAACCTTCAACATAATAAACATTGTCAATATTGTGCTTACCATCCAAAGATATAGTGCCTCTTCCTTTGATTAAACAAGCTTTGTCATCTCCAAATCTTACTAGACCTCCATGACATTCCCGAAATGATAAGAATTTTCTTTTATCACCAATCATCTATAACACCTTCATTTGCATAGTAACATGACTTATCTCTATTTTTCTTAAATCTGTATCTCTGATATTAAAGGTTAGGTTTATATAATCTTTTTTCCTCCTCTCTTAGTCTTGAATGTCTATCAGGACACCTAGATGCCATATGACCAAATTTATTGCAATTAAAATATTTGAAAAGTGCTTTACCTTCATACTTACTTCCCGCTGGACCTTTAGGCATCTTCCTTGCAAATAGTGCTTCAAGTTCTTCATTTTCTTTTCTGATATCTTGAAGTTCTTTTGCATAAAGTGCTTTCCAATCAGATTTGTCAGATGATGATGATGATGATGATGATGATGTTGATGTTGATGATGATGCTTTGAAGGATATATTAGTATTGACTGTAGCAACAGGACCAAGTTCTTCAAGCTCAAATGCTGAAAGTTTTCCAACCAAAGTATCTCTAGATACTGATGTATTAGGCATTGTTCTCAACTCATTAATAGTTGTCACTTTCATTTTTGAAGTCAGTGGAAAATCTCTTAAAACTTTAGAAAAAAATTCATCTTCACTTAAAGATCCTCCACAACATTGTATTCCTAAAACAATTTCATTAACTCTTTCCATAAATGTAGAAATTCTTTCATCCTCTGCCATTTTTAAATTTTCATACTTGACCCGGTAATATTCCAATTTTACAATTTTGATAGTGGAATCTCCTTCATTCAATGTTTCCAATTTATCCCAAATAGCTTTTGTTGTAGATCTGTCTGATAATCCCATGATTTGCTGGTCCGATTATGCACTTAGAAATACTTCTCTTGCTTTACAATCATTCTCCAAGTCTTTAGCCAAGGTCGGTGGATTAGGGTTATTTAGAGTAGGAGCAACATATCCATTCTTTGTAACATCCCATATATCTCTTCCAATGCAATTCAGATGTGTTTCCATTCTAATCTTCCATATACCATAGTTAGTTCCATCAAGTTTGGGATTGTCCTTCCTGAAGCTATTTGTTGCCATAGGATCTCCTCAAGTTGTTAGGCTTCTGCAAAAATAGGACTAGGCTTTGATACCAATTGTTAGGGACCACGAAGGACAACTAAGAGGGGGGGGGTGAATCAGTTGTCAATAAATTATAACCCAAAACCAATTATTTCAACTTAAAACCCAGTGTTGGTAAAATAGATTAACAATTATAGCAATACTGGCACAACTTAATGCATGAAATAGAAAGCAAAACACATCCACAACAAATGACACAAATATTTTAATGTGGAAACCCTATAAGGAGAAAAACCATGGTGGGAAATTTTACCCACAATCAGATGATAGTATTGTAGATAGTAAGTGAATACAATAATGGGGTCTGCACATGCAGAAAGGTCAACCTCCTAGAGCTCACTGCTCTATCACAAAATAAGAGTCACACTAACTATAATTGGATGGTTAAATCCACTACCAATGTACTACTTCAGTATAGTATCTGTTAGGTCTTGGAGACAACTGAGAGGGGGGGGGTGAATCAGTTGTCAAATAAATTCAAACCAAAACAACTTAACCAACTTAATGCTTAATACCGGTAAACTAGTTCAATAGGCTGATAGACAGATTTAACAGTTAATTGCTATACCGGTAAGGAATAGTGCATGAAACATAAAGACAAAGTCATCCAAAACACATAACACCAATATTTGTATGTGGAAACCCTGTAAGGGGAAAAACCACAATGGGAAACCTTACCCACAATCAGATGATACTACTGCAGATAGTAAGTGTACATAAATGGGGTCTGCACATGTAGAAAGGCCAAGTGCATAGAGCTCACTGCTCAATCACAAAGTGGGAGTCACACTGGCTACAGTTGGATGGTTAAATCCAATAAGAATGTACTGCACAAAATAGCATCTTCATATGCTGGATTCAGTATCGGTGTAGTTCTTCTTGTCTTCACAAAAACCCTCCTCCAATCTTCAAATGATGTCTACGTGTACAGCTCTGCTTAATCTTGCATATACCTTTACACAATCCTTTTTTTTCACACTTCCCTTTTGATCTTACAAATAAGATCTTACATTTATACCATAACCTAAGACCAATTTTAGTAGGTCGGCTTTACAAGATATTTACAATAAAAGCATTTTATAAACAAAACAATATCTAATGCAATAACCAATTGAACATGTCAGCTTAATGCATTTACAACCATAATTAATCATCTCCAAAGCGTGCCATGCTGATGTGGAAAAGATAAACCTGCCGATGTATACCTTGACCTATTTGTCAGTAATAGCAAATATGCAAATGTGAATAGACCAATAACCAATTCTCTAAGCCAAGATGTCAAAATGATGTTTTCGACATTAGCAAGTGTTTTGCACACCATTCCAAGTGTTGGTGATCATTATATCCTACCGCTATACCATATACCGGTGACTGTGCAAAAGTCACTTGCTTGCCGGTGAATGTTGTTGGATCTCCAAAGTGCTAGAGTTTTAGTAGGTGTTGACATCAATGACAAAACCATACCAAAATACCAACAATATCCCCCTTTGGCATTGATGGCAACACAAGATGGAAAAACCTTCAAAGTGCCAAAAATAGAAATGCCAAATACCAAAAACCAACAATCTCTAAATAGAGATCATAACCAGAAATAACAAATACAAATACAGAGAGTAATAATCTCTCCCAAACAACAATTTCTCCCCCTAGGAGCAACATGTGTTTTCCTTCTATTTTTCCATACTAATCTCCCCCCCTTTGACATCAAATGCCAAAGTTCTTACCAAGCCAAGTTCATATACAAAATACCAATCAATTTAGTATGCCAACTACTCCCCTTGAGAAGTAGCTTCCCATCAAAGCCGAAATAAAGATTTCTCTGTTAATTCTGTCGGTTCATGACAATCATCAAATTCCTAAGTCTCTACCGATGGGGGTATGACCCCAAGCTGATCTCTGAGATATTCAAAAGTCTCCTTAGGTAGAGGTTTAGTAAAGATATTTGCAATCTGCTCTTTAGTATTCACATAAACCAGTTTTATTTCCTTTGCTTCAACATTTTCCCTTAGAAAATTTAGTTTGACAGAAAGACGTTTGGTTTTAGAATGTAATACCAGATTCTTAGATATATCAATTGCTACAGTTTTATCACAATAGATAGTAATAGGCTCCTTGCATTTTACCTTTATGTCTTTTAACATTTGCTTAAGCCATAGTACCTATGCATAGTTAGTTGTTGCTGCAACATATTTTCATTCTGTTGTTGATAAAGATGTACATCTTTGTTTCCTACTCAACTAAGAAACTAGTTTGTTTCCAAGAAATAATGCTCCATTGGTGGTTCTTTTCCTATCATCCACATCTCCTACCCAATTTGCATCTCTGTATGCACATAATTCTAATTTTTCATCTCTAGGATACCATAATCCAAGATTTATAGTGCCTTGTAAGTATCGGAAAATCCTTTTCACTGGTGATTCATGATTTTCTCTAGGATTACTTTGAAATCTTGAAACAATACATGCTGCATTCATAATATCAAGTCTAGTTTATGTTAAATACAGTAAACCTCCTATCATAGATTTGTATCTAGTTGGATTAATAGGTGTAGATTCATCCCTTAGTGATAGTTTGTCATTTGTAGTCATAGGTGTGCTTACCGGTTTAGAGTTCTCCATCCCAAATTTATTTACTAACTCTTTTAAGTACTTGGATTGACTCAAGAATATAACTTTATCAGTTTGTGAAATCTGCAATCCTAAAATGAATTTTATTTCTCCAATCATAGACATTTCAAATTCTTGCTGCATTTTAATAGAAAATTCTTTACATAATCCATCTTCTCCTCCAAAGATTATATCATCAACAAATACTTCTATAACCAAGATGTCATCATTAGTCACTTGATAGTATAAATTGATGTCTACATTTCCTTTAGAAAAAACCAATCTTCAAAAGATACTTGTCCAGTCTTGCATACCAAGCTCTTGGAGCTTGCTTCAATCCATACAAAGCTTTTCTTAACCTGCAAACCATATCTTTGTCATCTATCAAAGAAAATCCATCAGGTTGTTAAATGTAGACTTCCTCTTCAAGATCTCCATTCAGAAATGCACATTTGATGTCCATTTGATAAACTTTGTAGTTCTTGTGTGTTGCAAAAGCCAAGAATAATCTGACTGCCTCTATTCTAGCTACCGGTGCAAAGGTTTCATTATAATCAATTCCTTCTTCCTGAGAATATCCCTTACACACTAGTCTTGCTTTATTTCTGATAACCTTACCATCTTCATTAAGTTTGTTTCTAAATACCCATTTGGTTCCAATTACATTTTTATCTTTAGGCCGAGGAACTAATGTCCAAGTGTTATTTTTTTCAATTTGTTCTAATTCTTCTTCCATAGCTTTAATCAAGTGTTTATCTTCGCATGCCTCATTAACAGATGATGGTTCAATTTGAGAAATAAGACATACCTCTTCATTTGCCAATCCTCCTCTTGTCATAACTCCTTTGTGCTTATTTCCAATTATTTGATCTTTAGAGTGATTTAATCTTACATAACGGGGTGTCTTTGTCTGTTGTTGTTCCTCGGTTAATGTGGAATCCTCAGATGATACCGGGGTAACTGGATCTTCATTTTGTACCAGTGGATTCAATGTAGGTTCATTTGTCAAAAACTTTGTTGCCAGTTTAGATTCTATATACCTTGAAGTTCCTCTAAATTGTTCATCATTCTTTACATTTGTACTTTCAACAATTTTCTGCAATCTTTTGTTAAAACATCTATATGCCTTCCTTTTAGATGAATAACCAAGAAATATTCCTTCATCACTTCTAGGATCAAATTTACCAATATACTCATCTCTTCTGATATAACATTTACTTCCAAAAATTCTGAAATATTTAAGAGTAGGACTAATACCAAACCATCTTTCATGAGGGGTCTTATTGGTTTCACCTTTGATGTGAACTTTGTTGAATATATAGACCGTTGTACTGACTGCCTCTCTCCAATATACATGTGGTAGGTTTGCTTTTGATAAGATACTTCTTGGTACATCCAAGATAGTTCTATTTTTCCTTTCAACAACTCCATTCTGTTGTGGTGTCTGGGGTGTTGATAGTTGTCTTCTGATTCCATTTACCTCACACAATGTATTAAATTCCTTAGATTTAAATTATCCTCCTTGATCTTATCTTAGACATTTCATTTTCTACATTGATTTGAATAGTTTGAACTTTCCAAGTGCTTCTCTTGCTTTGCAATCATTGTCTTCATCTTTTCCCAAGGTAGGTGGATTAGACTAACCAGGAGTAGGAGCAGTATAACCATTATTTGTAACATCCCAGATGTCCTTTCCAATGCAATTTAGATGTGTCTCCATTCTGATCTTCCATATGCCATAATTGGTTCCATCAAGTTTAGGACTGTCCTTCCTTAAATAATTCATAGACATTGAAATCCTCAAGCTGTTAAACTTTTGCAAAAGAGGACTAGGCTCCGATACCAATTGTTAGGTCCCAGAGACAACTGAGAGGTGGGGGGGGTGAATCAGTTGTCAAATAAATTCAAACCAAAAAAACTTAACCAACTTAATTCTTAATACCAGTAAACTAGTTCAATATGTCGGTAGATAGATTTAACAGTTACTTGCTATATCGGTAAGGATTAGTCCATGAAACATAAAGACAAAGTCATCTACAACACATAACACCAATATTTGTACTTGGAAACCCTGCAAGGGGAAAAACCACGGTGGGAAACCTTACCCACAATCAGATGATACTACTACAGATAGTAAGTGTACATAAATGGGGTCTGCACATGCAGAAAGGCCAAGCACCTAGAGCTCACTGCTCAATCACAAAATGGGTGTCACACTAACTATAGTTGGATGGTTAAATCCAATATGAATGTATTGCGCAAAATAGCATCTTCATATGCTGGATTCAGTACCGGTGTAGTTCTGATTGTCTTCACAAAAACCCTCCTTCAATCTTCAAATGATGTCTATGTGTATAGCTCTGCTTAATCTCGCATATACCTTTACACAATCCTTTTTTTTCACACTCCACTTTTGATCTTACAAATAAGATCTTACATTTATACCATAACCTAAGACCAATTTTAGTAGGTCAGCTTTACAAGATATTTACAATAAAAGTATTTATAAACAAAACAATATCCGATGCAATAACCGATTGAACATGTCGGCTTAATGCATTTACAACCATAATTAATCATCTCCAAAGTGTGCCATGTTGATCTGGAAAAGATAAACCTACCGGTGTATACCTTGGACCTATTTGCCGGTAATAGTAAATATGTAAATGTGAATATACCAATAACCAATTCTCTAAGATAAGATGTCAAAATGATGTTTTCGACATTACCAAGTGTTTTCCATGCCATTCCAAGTGTCAGTGATCATTATATCCTACTGGTGTACCATATACCGGTGACTATGCAATAGTCACTTGCTTGCCGGTGAATGTTGCTGGATCTCCAAAGTGCTAGAGTTTTAGTAGGTGTTGACATCAATGAAAAAACCATACCAAAATACCAACAACATCTACAATGTTGGATTTAGTACTGGTTTAAGCTCTGACCATGAGTGTCAAAATTCTTCATAACCTTTCCTTCAACCTTCAGATAATATCTGCATGATTCTCACAAGGATCTGCTTATTTTCACTCTTCACAATGATCTTCAATATTCACACACACTCACACATACACTTTTATATCTTACAATTATTTATACAAAACCTAAGACCTCATGATTAGGTCAACTCCCTAAAGATATTACATTTAAAAAATAAGTCTCGATGCAATATAATATGTCAGCCTCAATATATTTACATATTATCCAATCAATAAACCATTTCCAAAACGCATCGTGTTGATCTGGAACATGATATCTTGTACCGGTCCATAACCTAAACCTATCTGCTAGTTAAGGCAAATATGTGAATGTGATTAGTCCAATCTGAAAAATGCCAAATGAAAACATCCAATCCATGTCTTTGACATAACCAAATTATCTCTAGATGATAACAAGTCATCATCAACTTCCTGAGCTATCGGTGAAACATATACCAGTGACTATGCATAAGCCAATATCCATACCGGGACCACAATGTGTTGGTTCAACAACAAACCAATATAACCAGAGTGCCAAATCAACAATGTAGAGCTCCAGAAAGATAAGTGTTAACATCAATGACAAAACCAATGCAACATATGATGATGTCATCCATAATACCAATAGGTTTGCTGAGGGAAAGTATGAGTCATTGTGTAATACCATCAGTATTAGCACCTAAGAAGAATGGAGAATGGAGGATGTGTACCAATTCAAGAGCAATAAACAGGATCACAGGGAAATACTAGTTTCCTTTACCTAGGACGGATGACATAATAGACTATTTGAGTGGATCAAAGCACTTTACAAAGATAGATTTGAAGCGTGGATATCATCAGGTCAGGATCAGAGAAGGTGACGAATGGAAGACAATATTTAAGACAAATGAAGGATTATATGAATGGTTGGTGATGCCTTTTGGACTGACTAATGCACCGAGTACTTTCATGAGGTTGATGAATGAGGTTTTGAAGACATTGTTGGGTAATTTTGTTATTGTGTACTTGGATGACATTTTGATTTTTAGTAAAACAAAAGAGGAACATTTGTTGAAGTTAAGACAAGTTTTGCAGAGGTTGAGAGAAGAAAAGTTATTGATCAATATCAAGAAGTGCACTTTCATGAAGGAGGAGTTAGACTATTCAAGATTTGTGATATCTGAGGATGGTTTGAAGATGGACCCTGAGAAAGTCAAAGCCATTGTTGAGTGGCCTACACCAGAAAGCATTGGAGAGGTAAGATCATATCATGGATTGTATAGTTTTTATCAGAAGTTTATCATAAATTTCAGTTCAGTTTGTAATCCTATGAATGAGACCATGAGGGTAGATAGGAAGGAATTAAAGTGGACCACCAGAGCAAACAAAAGTTTTGAGTTGTTGAAATAGAAAGTGACTAATCAACTTGTGTTGGCTTTACCAGATTTCAATAAGGTATTTCAAGTGGATTGTGATGCAAGTGGAATAACAATAGGAGTAGTTTTGAGTCAAGAAGGGAGAGCAATAGCATATTTTAGTGAGAAATTGAATGATGCTTGAAAGACATATTCAGTATATGATCATAAATTTTATGTCATAATTCAAGCCTTGAAGAAATGGAGACATTACTTGTTGCCTAAGGAGTTTGTGTTGTATACAGATCATCAAGCTTTGCAATATTTGAGCAGTCAGAGTAAGTTGAATAAGAGACATGTGATATGGGTAGAGTTCTTGCAGAGTTACACCTTTGTGTTGAAACATAGAAGTGGGAAATTTAACAAAGTTGTTGATGCATTGAGTAGTAGAAGACATTTGCTGACAAAGATGAGAGTGACAGTATTAGGTTTTTAAGATTTGAAGACCTTGTATGATGAAGACCCATATTTTGCGGAACCTTGGAAATCATGTAGAGAACTGGTTATGGTTGATAGGAGAAAATGGTTGGATTACTTCATTCATGATGGGATGTTATTTAAGGGAGTTTAGTTGTGCATACCTAAAAGTTTCATGAGAGAGAACTTGATAAAAGAGAAGCATAGTAGAGGTTTAGTTGGAAACTTTGGCATTGATAAAATAGTTGCATTAGTGAGTGAGCAATACTTTTGGCCTTAGATTCATGAGGATGTTAAGAGATATGTGCAGAGTTGTAGAGTTTGTCAAGTTGTAAAAGGTAGTAGTCAGAATGTGGGATCGTATAAACCTTTGATAGTACTGGTAAGACCTTGGGAGGATATAAGTATGGATTTTGTACTTGGCTTACCTAAGACACCGAGAGGAAATGATTCTATATTTGTGGTAGTGGATAGATTTTGAAAGATGGCTCATTTCATACCTTGTAAGAAGACATCAGATGCATTGCATATAGAAAACCTATTTTTCAAGGAAGTGGTAAGATTGCATGGATTACCTAAGAGAACAGTTTTAGATAGAGACACTAATTTTGTTAGCTGTTTTTGGAGAACACTTTGGAATAAGATGAAGACATATTTGAAGTTTAGTTCTACTTTTCATCCACAAACTAATGGATAGATAGAAGTAGTTGTTGGAAAATGCACACTTCAATGAGAAATTGTAGGTGATTGAAGGTATTGTCATTGATGGCAACCTTACAATCTTATGGCACCGACAGACATCGGCACAAGCATAGACACCAGCACTGACAATGGCAAAGATGTTTACCAACACCTTAGCTGAGAGGATTTTGTTTATTGTATTTTGTATTTAATTGTAAAATCTTTTTGTAAGTTGACAAGGTGAATTGTATGAAGACTCATATAAGTATGAGATCTTGTAAATCATTTCTAAGAAGAAAAAAAAAGTATGGAAGGAATGTAGTAGGCAGATGTGAATATTAAGGCAAATTTTGGATTAGGGTTTTGAAGTTGTATGAGCTTAAACTAGTACTGAATCTAGCATAGCAGATGCTGAACTGAAGTAGTACATGACATTGGATTTACATAATCCACTTTTGTAAGTCCATGAGACTTCCTTTTTGTATTTAAGTAGTGAGCTTTACGCAGTTGGCCTTCCCGCATGTGCAAGCCCCTATTATATCAGCAATATTCACTTATTGGCCAGTGAGCGAATATTGTGGGTCACAAATCCCGCCGAGGTTTTTCCCACACCGGTTTTCCTCATTAAAAATATTGTGTTATGGTGTGCTTTCTATGTTGTGTTTACTGATCACATTTACTGCATTATTTCTGGTTTGCTGGTACACTATTTTGACATGCAATTCATTTAAAAAGTTTAGAAAATCCATTAACCGGCTAGATATTGATTCACCCCCCCTCTTAGTATCTTTGGGAATCCTAACAATTGGCATCAGAGCATGGTCCTCTATTTTCAAAAGCCTAACAACTTGAGGAAGATTCTGACACCAGTAGAGATGGAAAATTTGAGAAAGCAATTGGAAACAGCTCTTTCAAACTATGATGCATAAAAGTTGAAAAATATCAAACTTGAAGATGATCTGAAGGCTACACAGGAAACCATTCAAGAACTTCAAGAAAATCTCACTATTGCTAGGAACAAAAGAAAAGAATTTCATGAGAAGATACAGAGTGATGATGATGAAAAAGAAACTCTTAATGATCTTGTAAGCAAGATGAAGCAGGAAAACATGGTCTTGAGGAGTGAAATGCAAGATATGACTATGAGGTTTTGCAAAGACATTGAAGATCGAAAGAAGAATGAAGATGACTTGGCTAGGAGAATCAATGATGCTGGGAATGAAAATATAAGACTTAGTCATGAAAATGATATGTTGAAGACATATATAATTCACTTGGAGCATGATAAAACTGAACTCATGAGATAGAAAGATTTCTTAGAAAATGAGTTGGCTACTGCAAATCAACACAAGGAGAAATTCAAGAAAAGTTCAGAAGAACTTAATGACATGTTGAAAAATTAGAAACCTAATGGAGATACTAATGGCCTTGGCTATGAAGTTGGTGAAAGATCCAGTACTACAAATAATCATGATCATAGTAAACTGGTAAAACAACCTAATGCCTACAAATTTAATGGAAAATGCTTTAACTGTAACAAGTATGGTCATACAGAAAATTAGTGTAGATCTAGAAACTATTAGAACACCAATGCACCCACCGGTCAATGTTCTAAATGCAATAAAACTGGTCATAACTTAGAAAATTGCAGAATGAATGTAAGATGTTATGTTTATGGAAGATTTGGACACTTATCTAATCAATGCAGAACACATACTGGCATAGGATATGGAAAAGCTATTCAGAAAAACAATGTGACTTGTTATGCTTGTAACAAGATTGGACATATTGCAAAATTTTGTAGAAGTAAGGCATCACCGACAAATAACAAAGGACCTAGTTTGGAAGGTAAAGAAAAGGTTGAAGAAGTAAAGCAAGAATTTTCAAAACAATGGATCAGAAAGTCATATATGAATGTTAATGAAGCTATTCCATCACCAGTAGAACAAAGTATCACTCCACCAGTAGGAGACTCTTCATCTAACTGAAAAGAAACCTTTTGGGGGTATGACAACAAAATTGAGAAACATGCTAATTTACCCTCGGTTGATGGTGAGAAGTTGAAATACTTCTTTACTGATAGATGTGTTAAGTTTGACTTAACCGGAAGGCATTAAAAGTGGTAGTTGAAGGGAATGACTCACTGAGCATTCAAATTTCCTAAGAGCGCAGAAATCCCGAGCGAAGGCATCCATAGTAAGAAGTGAAGCAAATCATTCAAGCACTCATACCTAAAGGCAGATTAAGGTATTTATAATAATGGAATCCTCCTCTGCACCTAAATTCATTGCAAACCCTACTGTAATTGAAGTTGTTAAGCACCCTAGACCCGTATTTAAGATGCTTCCTGAAATTGCAAAGAAAGATGATACCCTAGGAGCATTCTCAAAAATATCTAAAGGAGTTGTATATGCTGAGGATCCTAGAATCTACATACATTGTCATATAGAAGATCTAGGAGATGATGAAATTAAGAACATGTACAGGACTGTTATATGTGATGTAAATGGAAATGTTAAACCGAAACATAAGATAGTTGAAACCCTAGGTTTTGTGGAGATTCTTAGTATCCCTAATTTTCCAAAGGATGTTATAAGGATTGTATTAAGCAGAGTTCACGGTGAGTTCTTTTGGTTGGATTCAATTCACAAGATAACCAAAGAGGCAGTTAGGGCAGTGACAGGCTTACCTTCCACTGATAGCAAGCCTGATAAAACTAAAAAGGTTCCAAATGACACTGTAATGACCCTAACCGATGTAACCTTTGACAAGAGATCCTTGAGAGTAAATGGTGTAAAGGACATCAATCTAAGGTTCATTAGCATGATTCTTGGATACAAAGTTACTCATGCCAATAGACTAAACTTTGTTTCTAGCTTATGTATCAAGAGTGCCTAGATGACATGGTAAACAACAATGCAAAGATGGACATATGCGAATGGTTGAAGGATGAACTGATAGACAATCTAAAGAAAATCAAAGGGGAAAAGAAAGGGACTTTTAGATTTGGCAACCTACTTGTGTGTTTAATGTTGTATATTACCAAGGAAGTACCCGATGTTGGTAGAAAGGATTTGGGTTTTGACATACCAGTAGGAAAACAACTACTAGACATTCTAAACAACATGGGAGATGACAGGTAAAAGAACATAAATGAACATTTTTCAGGAATTAAAGGCTAGAATGAAAACAAGGATAAGGCTATCTCAAGCTATTGTTGACAAATATCAAAAGGAGATATGCTTTATAATAAAGAAGGATGAGATTTGGATGGAGGCAGTAGTCCCAAGGACTATTTGGGTTATGGAAATGGGATATGAAGTAGATGAGAACATAATTGAAAATTATGCAAAAGCCCTCCTAGAAGCTCCTAAAGAACCAATAGAAAAAGTATTTGGAAATACGGAAACAATTGAAAGCAGTATTCAATCTTAGAAAAGAATAAAGAAAATTGAACAAATAGTTAGAAAAGGAACAAGGCATGAAAAAGCAATCAAGGAAGATGTATTGAATAAAACTGGTATTAAGGAGAGTGACTTGGAAGGACTACAACTAAAAACACATATTTCACCAGTTGCTACCTCCTCTGATAGTGAAATAGCGGTGGAATTTAAAAGGGTAGTAAGGAAAAGAAAATCCTCACTGGCACCCTCTCTTGCACCAAAGAGAACAAGACAGAAACAATAGGCAATTAGGCCTCCAGCAAAGAAGTTGACACCAAAGAAAAGGAAAGAAAAACAAGTTGTCCCTCCTTTGGACAAACTTTTGAATGAGATAATTGAAGAAGGCAAATTGTCAAATATCAGCAAGTTGTACAACACACTTTAAAATGATGAAAAAGAAAGTATAGAAAATAGTGTTATCTTACACTTTGATATCTATAAGAAATTTTTTATGGAAGTTGTAGATGATATACCCAATGACTTGTATAGAAGGTTAGAAGCAAGAAGGGTAGTTATTGTTGAATTGGATAAAAAGATCAAGATAGAAAAACTACTTGCAGTTCACCCAATGAACTCAATGCAAGAGATAGATGAATTAATAAGTGAGGCTAATCGGATAGTATTTTCAACCGGTCATCGACATGTAGCACTAATGGTAGGTAGAGTTAACAAGATATCAGAAGAAGCTGTAGACAAGTGGGATATATTCTTTGTTGAGAAAGAAAAACAAGAAGAGCTGAAGAGACCAAAGACTCTCAAAGTCTATCAAAACGATAAGGGTAAAGGTAAGGTAGGTGGTCCTCTAAGTATAAAGGTGACACATAACTTACCCCCACCTCCTTTTGATACTCCACCAACACAAAATGTTGACATACCACTGGTAACAGAGAGTATGGAAACACCACATGAGGACACAAAACCTGACTCAGAGGTGTTGTACACAATAAATATCGACACACAAGAAGTCAACATTGTGGTTGATAAGGAATCAAGTGAGAAGAGAGATGTGGCAACTGAGCCATTGATAGAAGAAACTACAGTTGAGACAAATATTGAGAATATAGGTGGAAACATTGAAATTGGGACTGAACAACAAACTGAAGAAGCAACTGATTCCCCGAATATAGGAAAGGAAGATACCACTAGTATACATACTGATGTATCTAATGAAAAATCGGCAGTGGACAATATTGAGATGCAAACAAAAAAACCGGTGGTGGATACCATTGTAAAATCATTCGAGGCACCATCATTAGAGAGCACAGAGAAATAGGCAGAGACACATACAAATAAATAGGTAGAGCAACAAGTTCATTCACAGGTACATACAGAGACAGTGCCATCGGCTACAACTAAAAAACCTAAACCTTTGGTAATTGAAATGTAGACACAAACTGACCCTCTAGAGAAAGAGGAAAGAAAAGCTATTACTACCACCGGTGGATTAAAAATTGTGAAGGTAGTTGGATAGTCATCCGGAACCTCCATGACTAAATTTAGACCAACTAATGTGACAGAAGTATTATTAGATTCAATCAAGAAAATAATAGATTGTAATGCACTAGCATATAAGGCTATTGATGACACCATACCAATTTTGAAGATGATTGCACCCAAGTGTAACATAGAGAATAAAAATTATTTAGGCCAATTAGACACATTGTCTAAGTACATAACCGACAATCTTCTAACAATTGATCAAATCAATGAGGAGACATTTAGAGAGAATATGAATAAAGGGAAGGGAAAATTCATTGAGGAGACAGTAAAAAAGAGTAAGGAACATATAGATACATTATTACCAGCACTAGGAAAGACAATTTTGGACTTCAAGAAATTGTACAGAGATACATGTAAAACAAACATTTTGACAGAGGATATAGATAAAGAGATCAGCAGAGCTCAAAAGGAAATCAATGATATTGCTGATAATTTAATAGGTTCATCAGATTCAATATCGATAGTAGAAGAGGAAATTACTGGCTTTGAAGAGAAAATTGAAAAATTTGAAAAAGATAAAGAGAGATTAAGGTTTAAGGCAAAGGAACTGAAGTGCAGACTAGGTCCTAAACTAGATATCCTCATCTCTTTGAGAAAAGAGATTTTTGAGGCTCTTGTTCCAAGACTTAAGACACTAGAAGAGAAAATGCACTTACTCACTGATACAATCCGAATGACTAAAGCAGCACTAAAGGGCAGTTAAAGATTCTACAATAGTTTGAATGTTGCTTTTGTAACCCACTAGTTACAGGGATCATAACAGGAACTACACTCAATTGACATTGAATGACAACCTTTGTCATTGATGCCAAAAGGGGAGTAGTAGAGGATGAAAAAAAGGAATAAGGATGATAAAATGTATGATAGAAGAGATCATCTGCTCAGGGGGACCACACATTGACAGTTTTGGTAAGACAGTTTTGGACAACACTTTTGGATATACTTTTTGGCTTTTTGTCATGAGTGTTGCAATCAATGCCAAACGGGGATATTGTTGGAAAATGCACACTCCAATGAGAAATTTTAGGTGATTGAAGGTATTGTCATTGATGGCAACCTTACAATCCTATGGCACCGGCAGACACTGGCACATGCACAAACACCAGCACCGGCAGTGGCAAAGATGTTTGACAGCACCCTGGCCAACATGATTTTGTTTATTGTATTTTATATTTAATTGTAAAATATTTTTCTAAACTGACAAGGTGAATTGTATTAAGGCTCATATAAGTATGAGATCTTGTAAATCATTTGTAAGAAGCAAAAAATGCATGGAAGGAATGTAATAGGTAGATGCAAATATTAAGGCAGATTTTGGATTAGGGTTTTGAAGTTGTATGAGCTTAAACTGGTACTGAACCTGGCATAGTAGATGTCAAACTGAAGTAGTACATGACATTGGATTTACATAATCCAATTTTGTAATTCAATGAGATTTCCTTTTTGTATTTAAGCAGTGAGCTTTATGTTGTTCACCAAAAGTGATAACCCAAGAACACCTGCAATTGATCTATGAAGTAGCCAATTCAATCTATGAAGAACCTCAGGGCTTGGACAACATGACAAGGATATGAATCCTTCTACTCTTCAGGCTCTGCAAGACCTAGATAGGTATACCTTTGATGCTTAGAACTAAACCTATTATACACCTATGACAAGATCAACAAAGCAGATAGATCTCATAAACGGTTCAAAAACAAGGAGGGTACTGTAGATAGGCTAGATCTACTTTGACAACTCAACAATGTTTGAATCATGAGATGGAAGGACACTACCATAGAACTAGAAAACAAAAGATATTCGAATTTGATTTTAAATTTCTTGTGCAAATAACTTCTAATTGTAATAGACCAGTTCCTTCATCTGGGCATAGAGTCAACACAAATGGCCACAAACGGAATCCAAGGTGCAGATCAAATTCACTGAAAATATATCCCTATATTAATGCCTAGCATTAATACATTCTGAACTTCAAATCAAAAGATCATACAAATCCAAACATTAATTCAGAATTCCCAATTTTTGCTCATTGAATTTAAATCCTTTATGTAAAGGATGCCTAAGAACAGGAAATACACTCTCCCTTGGAGAAGATAAATTCAAAATCCCTTGAAAACTTAATTTATTAAATTGAAAAAATGCCTGAAGATAATCCAATGGAAATGTATATATGCCTTGCATATATATGGCCTACAACTAAGCATTTGTAGCTAAACGTATCTATTCCATGACAGAAAGAAAGAGAACATCAACAATTACAACTCATAAAATTAAAATGCACCAGACTAGAACTCCTCTTGGAAATCTCCCTTAGAGAATTTCTCAAAAATTGGAACCCCTACAGTTGAGAAGAATTGGGATTAAGAAGGAGAGGGAAAAATATTAGAATCCATCAGAACATGCCATGTGTCCCCTTTCTCTAACTGAAATTCATTATCTTCTTCTTTCCCATGGAAAATGCTTCTAAAATATGCCACATTTGTTAAAACTAACTCCATAACTGAATTTCTCATCTTGAGAGCTTTCCGGCAATATATGATACTTCTACATTTGGCCAAAAATACAGCCCTGGGCAAATTAATCATTCACATGTGCACAATCATTTAATTTTTTGGATTTTTAAATATAGTTTCAACTATTTAATAAACCTCATTTAACTTTGATTTTTGGCTCTTGTTGTGCTCTGATGCTTTGCCACATGGTGACCTCTGATTGGTCGATAGGGTTGACTGGAGGCCACCTGGGATGACACCTCATCAGCGCCATGTGTATGCCACATCACTGCCACTTGTTTGTCCACCTGTCGCCATCTATGCACCACATCATCGCCATTGGGATGGGACCCACCTACTGGACCTCTGACTAGACCTACCATGTCATTGCCACCTAGCTTTCACCATTTCGTAGATGGTATGTTTCGTGCATCTTTGCCTCATGAAACCATGCGCACCGTCGATTTGCTCGGGACTTGCTCGATCTTTACCACTTCCTTTTCGCTTCATTTTCGGTTTGAGCCTTTTGCCATTTCGTGGCCTCTAATGAGTGAGCATCTCACCTTTGTGAAGCAGCACGGATCATCCAATCTCCTGAAACATGCACGATCTTTACCTCTTTTCGCTGTTTCACAGGGTTTAACTGGTGAGCACCTTCGACTTGCGAATCAACGCACTTCGTCGGATCTTCTACGACTTGCTCACTAGTTAAGCCATCTGTTCTCTGCAAAATTTTCCCATTTGCCTCAGGAAGTGTGCCTGCATGGGGTCCACCTGTCATTGCTTAGTCAGCCTCCTCAATCACCTTGGGATCTGTGCCCACGCGTGGGCCCACCTTGGGTGCCAACGGGCACCATCCATCAAAAGCCTTGATGGCTTTGAAATTATAGATATGTGGACATTTGGTTATAAACATTAGAAAAGTCCCTTCCATAGAGAATGTGGGATAATGCATTAAGCCTGAAACTGCATTTTTGAAGCAATTTCTGAGTGCTTTCATGGCGTTTTCTAAAACTTACATTGCTTGGAAGATTTAAAAAATCTCTCCTCCACCTCTTTTTTTCTGTGAATTCTTTGAGTCTGACCTCCAGGCTATATAAAGTAAACGCAAGCCAAAAAAAAGCATATAAAACTGTAGTAGCACTATTTGTGTGCTTCCTTGAGATCAAATTTGGAACTATTCGCCCTAGTCTAGTTGATAGCATAGTCATAACAATAAGTGCACTAAAAGCACCAGACAAAACAATGGATTTTAGATGACGCATCGCCATGAGTGCAGCAATAATGAAAGTCTCATCTCCAATCTCACTAACAATGATCATGGACAAACTTGCAAAAAAAGCATCAAAAACACCAAGTCCAGTGGATTCTCAAGCACCATTACTTATTATATCTGGCTTCTCCACTATTGAGTCCTTTTGCATAGTGTCTATATCCAACTAGGCCTTTCACCATTTCATCTTTGTCAGATCATTTGACAGGTTCCCTTCTGTGACCCTTTCAGTTTCTGCTAGCTGAGCAGACGCAGTTAAAATTCTTGTCAAGCTCATCAAAATCACCAAACCAAAGACACACCACATATGAGGTTTGCAATGGCTAGGCATATTAAGTCCGGATTCAGAGCTTCACAACCTGAAGGGATGTCTTGAAAATCCTTATTTGAAAGCGATGAGGGCTTTGATCTGTTATCAGCTCCTTCTCCTTCTCCCCTTTTCTGTGATTTAAAATTGAAAGTCTTCTTGAAATTCGCTAGTCTGCTGGTATTAGTTCGCTCTGCCTTGGATCACAATCAATTTCGGAATCTGAATGGTTGAATCGATTTCCTTGGGTCTCTTTTATATGTTGGTGAATCAATTTGTGTCCTTTCAAATGATGACTCTTGACATCCCTCCCTCCCAGTCGACTTATAGATCAAACATCAAAGGGTGCAATTTGAATCTTTTTAATTTATTTGAATGTTTGAAGTATGAGGGCAAAAATTCGCAACTCATAGGGACAAACTTGTCCTTTCTTTTTGCTAGTCCTTATTTGACTTCACATCAATTTTGCCTAACAAGCTACTATCTCAAGTTTCAAACTTGTATTTCGATTTCAACTTCTGGCATCCTCCTTATCCAGTAGTATCTTCAGAACTTTCCAAAATATTGGAACCACCCATACTACCCATTACTTCAACAAGAGTTTTATCCACATGCTTAAGATGATTGCACAACTTCCATAATAGACAAATTACTTGCAGTATACTGGAAGAGGCATGGTTTGATTGCTTCAAATCTGCTACCTTGCATTTATTGAAATCTTCTACACTTCACAATTGAATTTTGCATATGATTTCCAATGCCTTAACCAATAGCCACATATGGAGGAGGCCTTGCACGATCTTTTAGTAAACAAAATTGCTAATAAAATCAAAGTACGGGCATGAGCCAAGTCGGGCCCCAAAGTGGGTTCGACTAAAAAAAATTTCGTTTTCATGCAACTAACCTTAGAAATGCTTCAGGGACCTTGAACGTAACTCTGGAAACAATCGGCATCGTTTTCGGATCATCAGACTGAATTTTGCAACCTTTAAGCAATTATGCCACATTTTCGCATTTAATCACGAAGACGTATTTTTTAAGCCGGTCAAAACACCTTTCTGGACCTCGCCATCTGACAGGCGTGTACTCTGACATACAAGGATGAACTCTACCAAAAGGTTTCTCAAGAAGAGTCCTGAGTGAAGAGATATTAATCGGCAAAAATGGCCAACTGGCTTTGTCGACACTATAGACCTGATGAAGTCAATGTCCTGGCAACACATGATGCCTTTCTCAAAAATATCAAACGACCTCCATAGGCCCTCAAAATTGAAACATAGGTACCTTGAAGTACATATTAAAACTTAGAATTCTCAGTTTGATCACAAGACTGACAGGATGCAAATGGCTACATTAATTGATATAACACTGAAAGTGTGGAAGACTGAAAATGATAGTTCAATGAACCCTTTTGCAAACCGACTAAACAGATTGGTAGGAGCCTAAAACTTGAAACATAGCTCATAATTTATACCAAAATTAACCCAGAACAAACATTATATCATAACACTCACTGAGGTAACTTTTACATTTGTGCAAAATAGGGCTCCAACTAGCTGTCGAAACAGGGACTTGCCAAAACACACAAACTACAAACGGATTGATCTTTAAAAACTAAGCAAATGGATTCATTAAGACTTGAAACTTTGTAGGCTGACTCACATTTATGCATGTAATTGAATCCATTTTGAATTTCTTCATGACAATCAACAGAGAAAAAGATATAATTTCTCAAATTAGGCTACTCAATAAAATCCGCATTTGTGCCTAAAATGCCCTTTCAGCTCACCCCTCGAAATGGGTAACTAGTAAACTTATCCAAACTGAAATCTGAAAGTTGCACATCATTTAATAGGCCAAATTAAAGGTGTAGGACATGAATCCTAAGCCTTACCCTTTGAAAATCATCTGGTTCCATTTTACCCCCTCTCTAACTAGGCCATTCAAATTGACTCATTTAGAAATGTAAAGCAAAAATTTGAACTGGGCCTCTAAACTTGACTCAAAATTAATGAGTCCCAACACTTTAGGCAGTTGGCCTTCCTGCATGTGCAAGCCCCTATTGTATCAGTAATATTCACTTATTGGCCAGTGAGCGAATATTGTGGGCCACAAATCCCACCAAGGTTCATCCCACACCTGGTTTCCTCATTAAAAATGTTGTGTTATGGTGTGCTTTCTATGTTGTGTTTACTAATCATATTTACTGCCTTATTTCTAGTTTATCGGTACATAGTTTTGGCATGCAATTCATTTAATAAGTTTAGAAAATCCATTAACCGGTTAGATACTGATTCACCCCCCCCTCTCAGTATCTTTGTGAATCCTAACAGTAGTTAACTAGAGTTTGGGAAACTTGTTGAGATGTTTATTGGGAGATAAATCTGGAAGTTTGGATTTGATTGTTGCACAAGAAGAGATTTCCTATAACAATTCAGTGAATAGAAATACTAGAAAAACACCTTTTGATATTGTTACCAGAGTGCATTGTAAAGGAATGGCAGAATTGAGAGGCATTAGTGCTGAATACCAGAAGAGTTCAGAAGCAGAAGAATTTGCAGATCACATGGCAACATTGCACATCCAGGTTAAACAATATTTGGGAGGCATGAATAGCAATTACAAGGAGAAGGAAGATTGGAAGAGGAGACATAAGGAATTTGGAGTTGGCGATGAAGTTATGGTCTATTTGAGGAAAGAGAAATTCCCAGTTGGAACTTATAATAAGTTGCAGATGAAGAAGTTTGGACTCTATAAGATCTTGAGAAAGTTCAGTTTTGGAAATGCATATGAGGTGGAGCAACCTGATAGTCTAAGCATTTCACCTATATTCAACATTGTAGATTTTCATGAGTACCATGAACCAGAATTCAGTGCGGACAATATTGTAGACTTGGAGAAACCATTGCCCTGGAAGGAACTAGAATGAATTGAAAAGATTTTGGATAGTAGGATTGGGCATAGTACCCGTAGGAGACAGTACAAAGAATATCTTGTAAAGTGGAAGAACAGACCAGTGGAAGATTCATCTTGGATTTCTCAAGAAGAGGTAGATGACCTTTTTTTTCATTTGACCCCAGCAAAGTGAGAGGCTCACTTTTTATTAACCCCGGTTCACAACAATCTTGCATCAACCAAAAATATTTTCTTTTCTATTTATTTTCTGTTTGCAGTTTCAATTTCTTTTTCTGCGTGTCCCGGTTTTGGCACACTAGTTTCCCGTGGAGTTGGATTCTTCTCGAAGACTTGATCACCCTTCTTTCTTTCTAACCACATCTCATTTGGATCACTTTCCAGCAAGATATCGCTATGGGTTTCCTTGACAGTTTCTTGTTACTGGTTGTTCGTTTATTACCGGTTGCCTGAGACCTATTATGGTGATCTACCAGAACCCATTCTGATGCTTGTGAATTCTTGCACATTGATCTCGATGTTACTTGGCATGTGGCTGACCTTCTGCATTCATCCTTTGGATTTTATGGAGGGCAACCTGATTCATTTCTGCACGTTAGGGTTTTGATCCTTTTGGGCCGACCAAATCCTTTGGATCAATATATATTTGTAATCATGCTTTAGAATGTAATCAATGAACTCAGAGAATAAAGGAGTATCAGATAGATAGTGCTTAGAAGATAGATCTTTTGACTCAAGGTCTCGGTGAGACCTATTCTAATAGGCCAATGTGCTGGTATGATGTAACTCGGTGTTGGCATTATAACAGACAAAGGGAGATTGTTGGAATTTCAATAAGGATATTGAGAAGGTTGTTGATGACTATGGATATAACTAATCAAGGATGTTTACTGTCTTAATATTATTATTGTCATTGATGTCAAGAAATTGATTTTCTAATTCAGTATGATTTGATGAGTATAAAGATGTCGGTAAAAGACACAGAAAGAATGTGATGAATAAGAGGAGGAATAATTTATTCAATGGGAAACTATTACTGAGTTAGACAATGATGAGATCATGATGTTTAGATTGTTTTGATATCCTACACATGTTGATTGATTGTAAGGTTAATACTATGCTGTGTTACCAAGCAAAGAACCTAGTTGGTAAACCCTAAGGAACCTAGTCAGTAAACCCTAAGGTTATCACTATCGGTTAATGAAGGCAGAATGTCTACCAAGTGAAGTTTAGTATTTACCGAGTTGCAACCGAGTAGTAACAAAATGCATTGAATAAATAAAAGCATTATTTAATGAAGGAAGCTGATGAGCTGGAACTAATTAAATGATTGGTATGCCATGCATGAAGTTTGTTAAAGAGTCTATGGTAAAGGAAAATCAACAGGAAGATCTACAGCTCAGATTGAACTGCAATACCCTGGCACAAGTTCCAAGAAATATATGCAAGTTCCAAGGCGGGGTAAAACATTTTTAGATCGAAGGATACATTGAACCTGGTCAAGTTTGAAGATCTGATTGCTATGATAGATCATGGGAAATGTGATCAAGGAGATTAAGTAGTTGGCGAATTGTTTATAAATAAGGAATTGTTGATAAACAATGTATGTGGGCAAGTGTATGCACAGGGATGCTACATAGTATAGAGCCCAGCAGATGGAAAAGATAAGTCCTAGATTGTATTGAGCAAATAAGAATCTGCTTTAGCATTTTTGATGTGAAGTTGCAAATAGATTTTTATTAATGTTATTTTGTGAAGTGACAGAAAATCTCTTAACCGAGTGGACTTAACAGTCTCATTTGTAAAACCCTCTAGCAAGGTGACATTCTGATTGAGTGTTTGAAATCCTTTAACAAGGTCACTTCTAACAAGGTGAAGATCCTAATAGATCTTAGGGAAATGCCTTAACCAGGTCACATCTAGCAATGTGTTTGTAATCTTTAACAGGATTTGCTTTTAACCAAGCATACTCTAGAAGATTATATTTCTTAGTGGGTCCGAAATCCCATAGTGGTTTTTCCCTATTTGGGTTTCCATGTTAAATATGGTGTTATGAGTGTTATGATGTTTATATGCTTTTGAGTTTGCATGTTTAGCAGTTTTGGTAATATTACTAAAGTATATGTTACCGAGGTTGAATCTGTTGTTTTTATGGAAGATTAAGTTTGTATGATTCATCACCCCCTCTCATCTTATTAGCTTGGCATCTGTACTTAACATTAAGTATCAGAACTATCACCTAGTTGTTACTGGTAGGATGTAATTAAATATCATGCAATAAAATTATCTGTTATGCATTGCCTCCATCATATTTATGTATGTCTGTTGTGTTAACTCTTGCTGACCGGTTTGGACTGATCTCTTTGAGAACCCTCCTCATTGGTGACTTCTTCAGATATGAGGCAGGGTCTTATGACCATGTACATATCTAAATGGTTTTTGGGTTGAGTTCTATTTTTTAGTTTTGGCTTCCTGGTTTTGGTGTGCCTAGTTCCCCTCGGGCTATTTGCAAAGCAACTCCCTATGTTGTTCTCCTTGTCAACTATGTATCCAATGGATAAGGCACTAGTCTTTGCAATCCTCATCCCCAATCAAAGCGTGTTGTTAGTAAAGTTTTGACCCTAGCAAATTTTAAACTTCTAGATCCTATCTTTGTCCTATGAATGATAACACTCTCAATCCTCACATGCATCCTTAATACTCTTGGAAAGAACTTGGCCAAATCTAACAAATTCACCCATAAGTTTCATATGTTTCAAAAAGGAAATGAAAAATGTGTATTTGTAGCTATCAGTAGCCTTGATCGAAGAATGCAAAAAATAGGGCATGTGCAATATGTCTCAATAAAACCAGGCCATGGTCATGCATTATTTACAATAGGGTGTTTCTAGATTTTCCACTTTCTAGGACTGGGGGTTTCGTTATTTTGTAGTTGGCACTTTTATATAATTCATAAACTACATAGCCTTATGACTCAATTCGGAATTTCCAAAATGAAGCACGGACCCAATCAATGGAGTAAGATGTATTTTTGTGAATATTGGAATCTTCACTAGAAACCGGATAGTTTGGGCATTTTGGAACTCACGATCTAAAATTAGCATGGTTTCGAAGTTCACTTCCTGAATGATTTTCCAATAATAAGGATATCTGGTAGGATATTGGGCATTAAGCATGGTTCTTGAACTCTCAAAACCTTCAACTAGTTCTAAAGTTCCAAAATCTGGCAACTATGTGTCTTGGTCGAGCAACATCGACATGGAAGCCAAGAAGTTATATTTTCATGAAATGATTACTAGAAATGGAAGAGTCTCTGAGGTTCTATTTATTGTAATTTTTATCAAGAAGATAGTTGGGGGGGGGAGAATTTTTGGATTTTAGCCTTGTAAATGAGAAATGTTAGTATTTTTTGGATTTTTGGATCATAAGTGTGAATATTTCATGAACTTTGAGTCATTTATACTCACGCAATCTCAAAAAGAGTTATTGTTATTTTCCTAATCATTTCTCAGTTGTTGATACCAAGAAAAGAGAAATTTGTGTCATTTGTCTCTATGTCCCCTTGTTTATAAGTCTGTTGGCAGTGGGCCAGTGTCCCTTGCAGGGATTCATGACATGGTTTAACAGCCTCCTATGGATTCTATAAGTCTAGTGGTTGTATCGAGCATTAACATGTTAATCTTTTGGTGCAACGACAACCCTATCTTGTAACAAGTGGTATCAGAGCTTGGTCATAGGTTCGAATCACATAGGGTGCGGTGAGTGACATTGGGAGGGGGATTGTTGGCAGTGGGTCAGCATCCCTCATGGGATTTGCGACATGGTTTAACAGCCTCTTGTGGATTTTATAAGTCTAGTGGTTGTATCGGACATTGACAGGTCAATTTTTTGGTGTAATGAAAACCCTAGCTTGTAACAAAGTTTGCTATCCACATCTGTGTCGTAGCTTTGGGAAGATGTTAGTAAGCTTCTTTTCTTTTAGATTAAAAGCATACTTAGTTTTATTTTAGTTATTTCCCATCATACGCAGGTAGGTGTGCCTTCCAAAATAAGAAGAGAGTTAGTGTAGAAAGTCATCACACTTGACTCAATTGTTGATTTCAGTTTTATCTTTCAATTGGGCTTTTGTGAATCATCTTTAAAGATATTATTAGAAAGGCAAAAATATGAGCTAATAGATTTTTGGTGACTTTTCTAGGGAACGAAAGGTTGGTGTTTTGTTCTCCCAAAAATTTGAAGGTGCCTCCTCGAGGATGGAGGTTAGCGACTCTGTGATTTATTTGAAGATCTCTTGGTAGAAGATTTTCAGTGTATGTTATTGCTTTGGTTTCTACCCAACTATGGGGAGCTTGGATTGGACCCTTGGCTTTACCCAAATACACAACCTTTCCTGAAAGATCAAGAAAATATTTTCCAACGTTTGTTAGAGATAAGACCATAGACCCGTAAGATCATATTAAAGAATTCGTTGTTGCCTGTGGAATTCTTGGAGTTCACAAAGAAGATGCATTTTTATGGTTGTTTGTTGAAAGCCTCATTGGAGATATCGTGAAATGGTTTCAGAATTTGGAGTATGGATGCATTACTGATTGGGACAGTTTGAAGGTAAGGTTTCTTGAAAGATTTAAGCTTATAGTTGATACTTACGGGTTATTGGTGAAATTATTTCAAATATAAAAGAATGAGGATGGACATATTAGAAATTTTGTTGAAAGATTTAATCAATGTTTTAGAAAGATTCCTCAAGTGTATCAACCAATTGAAAATAATCAGTTATGTGCATTTTGTTCGCAAATGCACACTCCAATGAGATATTGTAGGTGATTGAAGGTTTTGTCATTGATGGAAACCTTACAATCCTATGACACCAGCAAGGCAATTTATCGGCACTAGCAAAGACAGACTCTACACCGGCATAGAGACCACTGGCAGTAAAAGGAAGCATACCGGCACAGAAGCCGACAAGAATTTTGTTTGTAATATATTTTATTAATTATTGTAAAATCATTGTAAGCCAACTTGGAAAGTTGTAAAATGACTCATATATATAAGAGATCATTGTAGAACATTTTAAAATAGATGGAAGAAAATATATAGGCGAAATAAGGCAGACCTATTATGCGAATTATAGGTTAAGGGTTTATGTATGAAGCAGAGCTATAAACCGGTACTAGATCTGGCATAGTAGATGCTATCTTGAAGCAATACAAGACATTGGATTTATATAATCCATTTTTTAAGTCAGTGAGACTTCCCATTTTGTAATTAAGCAGTGAGCTCTAGGAACTTGGCCATCCTGCATGTGTAGGTCCCTCTTGTAGCAGTAATATTCTCTTATTGGACAGTAAGTGAATATTGTGGGTCACAAATCCCACTGAGGTTTTTCTCACATCAGGTTTCCTCATTAAACTACAGTGTTATGGTGTGTTTTTCATGTGGTTGTTGTTATCTCTATTTATTACATTACTTTATGTTTACCGGTATACAGTATTGATATGCTCTACATGTTTTATGTTAAGAAAATCTTTTAATCGGTTAGATACTGATTCACCCCCCCCTCTCAGTATCTATGGGAATCCTAACACATTTATTACTGCATTCCATCCTGAAGTTAAATTCTTTCTAAAACATAAGAAGGTGCAAAATTTGAAAGATGCACAAAAGGAAGATATTTAAATAGAGGATGTTATGACTATGACTGCAATGAAATACATAACTAAGAGTGTTGTGAAAATTCCAAAAGATGAAATATATTTACATGATCAGGAATTTTATCCAAAAAAGGAACCTTTACAAAGAGTGTCTTGTTACGAAAAAAGAAGAGCTGGTGTCACCTATATCCTCTTGTCAAAGCCTAACAATGTTTAATGAGAAATATCTTTAAACTAAAGCCTTCACCTCTAATATTGCAAGAATTTACTATTTATATGATAACAGAGTTGATCCCTCGACAAATGCAGATGATCATTTCATTCAAATAGAAGAATTGGTGGCTTGCCTAGCTACAACCTCTATTAAACAAAGTTTTGACATGTATGACGAAGAGTTAGACAAAACTTTGTTAGAGAGTCTTTCTTTTCCATAGTTTGAATCTTTCACATTTGAGATTTCTCATTTAATCCTAGCAAATGATTTTAATCAGGAAAGCATGAGAGATCATCAAGAAGAAGAGATGTGCAGTCAATAAGATTCAAAAGATATCTCTTATGCTGATATGCAAATAGATTATGAATCTTTCAAATATACTTGTAGCTATGATGGAGGATTCTCGCAGGTTGAGTGTTTAGAAAATCATGTGAGTGTTGAAAAGCAAGCTGAAGGAAATGAATCATCCACCAATGATGAAATATCTCACATGCAACCAGTTTTTGATACATTCAGGTTTGGTGATGAAGATTACAAAGACTTAGAAGAATTTAATAGTCATCCCATATTGGAATATTTTGGTTTTGAAGATGAATTTGATGATGCATTCTTTTTGAGAGAACATTCAAAAGGTCCAAGTTTGAACTTGGATAAAAATATTCCTATAGATCATCTCCACATTTTTTATGAAGTCTACTCCATTGAGGATTCGATTTACTATTTAAAGAGGAACATTAAATACACTAGCATTCTTGGTGCAAATTTGAACCAACTTACGTAATGCGATGTCAATGCTTTGCAATTGGAGGTTCATAATGCAAGGTGGGTTTTTGGTTCCAATGTTTTTGAATTTTTTTTACGAGACATCATTGTTGGAACCCTTCTTATTGTAGTCGCAAGCCGGTAGTTGAAAATGATGCTTTCTGCTTGCCAACCACTTTTCTTCACCGACAAATATTTCTCCCAACCTATCAATGAATTTACTTAAATAGCTATGGGAATGATTTGAGGTAGGGTCTTATGACCATGTACATATTTAAGTGGTTTTTGGTTTGAGTTTTGTTTTCAGTTTGGCTTCCTGGTTTTGGTGTTCCCAATCCCCCTCCACCCATTTGCAATGCAACTCCCTATAATATGGCCCTTTTTGACTCTGTACCCAATGGATAAGGCACTGGTCTTTGCTTGAGTTCTAGATTCGCTTCTTCTTTGCAATCTCCATCCCTAATCAGAGCCTTTTGTTACACAAGTTTTAAACCTAGTGGATTTTAAACTTCTAGATCCTATCTTTTTTCTATGAGTAATAATAGTCTTGATCCTCACATGCATCCTTAATACTCTTTGAAAGAAATTGGCCAAATCTTGCAAATTCATCCGTAAGGTTCATATGTTTCAAAAAGGAAGTGAAAAATGTGTATTTGCAGTTGTCAATATCCTTGACTGAAGAATGGAAAAAAGAGGGCATGTGCAATATGTCTCAATGAAACTAGACCATGCTCATGCAATATTTACTGCAGGGTGTTTCTAGATTTAACACTTTCAATGACTGAGGGTTTCCTTATTTTGTGGTCGGGACCTTTATATAATTCATAAACTTGATAGCCTGATGACTCAATTCAGAATTTCCAAAATGAAGTGCAGACTCGATCAATGGAGTAGGATAAAAACAAGTAAGCATGGTTCCTAAGTTCCCTTCCTAAGAGATTTGCTGATAATAAGGATATCTGGTAGGATATTCAGAAATAAGCATGGTTCTTGAACCCTCAAAACCTCCAACCGGTTCTAAAGTTCCAAAATTCGATGACTCTGTGTCTTGTTCTAGCGACATCGACATGGGAACAAGATGGAATCCAAAAATTTATATGTTCATGAAACAGTTACCAGAAATGGAAGAGTCTTAGAAGTTCTATTTATTGTAATTTTTATCAAGAACACAGTGGGGGAGGGAGAATTTTCAGATTTAAGCCTTGTAAAGGGGAAATGTTATTAATTTTCTAAGAGGAATTTTGATTTGCTTTTATAGAGAATCTTGAGTCTTTGAAATCTTTTGTTTTGTCTGAGGAAATAAAGAAGAACTCTAGAAATTTGTGTTTACTTTTCCTACAGAAATAAAGAAGAACTCTAGTCATTTTCAAATGATTTTCTCTGCACATTGGATCATAATTATGAATATTTCATGAATTTTGAGTCATTTATATTAACGCAATCTTAAACAGAGTTATTGTTATTTTCTTGATCATTTCTTTGTTGTGGATACCTAGAAAAATGAACTTTGCATTGTTTATCTTTGTGTCCCCTTGTTTATAAGTCTACTATCCACATCTGTGTCATAGCTATGGGCAAATGTTAGCAAGGTTTTCTTTTTGCTTTCAGGTTAAAAGCATATTTAGTTTTATTTTTGTTGCTTGACATCATACGAAGGTAGATGTGCCTTCCAAAATAAGCATAGAGTTGGTGTAGAAAGTCATCACACCTGACTCAACTATTGGTTTCAGTTTTGTCATTTATTTGGGTATTCGTGAATTATCTTTAAAGATATTGTTAGAAAGGCAAAAATCTGGACTAACAAAATTATAAAGTGAGGTTGGTTGTGAAAGGATACTCTTAGGTTGAGGCTCTTGATTATGGTAAGATATTTTCTCCTCTTGAAAAAATGACATTTGTTAGATTTTTTATTTCTATTGTTACATCTTATGATTTAGAGGTTGAGATAATGGATGTGAAAATTGCTTTCCTTCTTGGTGATTTGGAGGAGGATATTTATATGACATAGCCATAGCACTATGTGGTAAAAGGTAAAAGTAATTTGGTTTGTAAGTTGAAGAGATCTTTGTTTGGCCTCACATGAATTCTTAAGATGTGGTACCAAAAATTTGATAGATATGTGTTGAGTTTGAGATTAAGGTATTCTAAACTAGATCATTGTGTTTATTATCTCTAATGGTGATAATTTCTTGTACATTGCATTATATGTTGATGACATGTCATTCATTGGTCAAGGGAAAGGTATGATTTTAAAACTAAGGTCTCCACTCGCTACTAAATATACAATGAAAGATCTTGGTGCAACAAAGTAGATTCTTGGGATCGAAATTGGAAGAGATAGAGTGAACCAAAATCTCTAGCTAGGCCAGAATAAGTATGTGAATTTAGTTTTATAGAGGTTTAACATGCATTATTATAGACATTTATGTGTTCCCTTTACAATTGGAATGAAATTATTTATTTCAAAATGTCCTACATCTCCATTAGAGATGGAAGATATGAGAAAAAAGGGATTAGAAGTTTGATATATGCTATGGTTTGCACTAGACCAAACATTGCCCAAGTAGTGAGGTTCGTTTCTAGATATATGTCTAATCCTAGTAGAGTTCATTAGGATGCAATTAAAAGAGCCTTCATATATTTGAATGGTACCTGTGAGTATTCCTTGTGTTATCATGGTAATTTAGTAGGAGATGATTTATCCCTTGATATTTATGGTTATGTGGATTCATACTAGGTAGGTGATGTTGATATGCTTATGTGTTTACTTTATTTGGTGGTGCAATTAGTTGGATGAATAAGCATCAAGTTGTGGTTGATTTATCCACTACTGAAATAGAGTATATGGTAGCTACTCATGCTTTTAAAGAATCCAATTGGATTAAGAAATTATTTTTAGATATTGGAATAAAAAAATGTGAAGTGACACTTTATTGTGACAATCAGAGTGTAATATGCCTAGCTACGAAACTAACTTTTCATGCCAAGACCAAGAACATTGACGTTCGATATCATTTTGTTAGAGATATGGTTGTGGATGGCAGGGTGATTTTGCTTAAGGTAGAGAATTTGATTAATGTTGTGGATTATTTGACTAAGGTAATGATCACAAAGAATTTCAAATGGTGTTAAGAGTATATGGGCCTCTCGGATCCTAGTGATTAAGAAATAGTATTAGAACCCCTCCCATTATTTTTTTAAGGTGTTTGACAAGTGAGAGATTTGTTAGGAGAATGGTGTCTCAACTTTACAATGATAAAAAAAAGTATTATTGATAAAAGATTACTATTGATAGATGATGATGTGGGTTTGGGAGCAATGCTCCCAACCACGAGGATTCAGGGGTAGAGGCTCCAACTTGGGGGTTGCAAGGGGTTTCTCCCTTGTTGTCCCTAGTCCCATGACCGGTTGGGAGTCTAGGAGGTAGCACAGATCTTTGGGGATTTTCAAGGGTAGTGCCTCCAAAATAAAATTCCACGTATAATCTATCATTACAAATCTTGACCATTTATCATTAGGTCATAGATCTAATGACAAATATTTTGAGTATCGTATTGTGGTGTTATTATGACTATTATATTGTGGTGTTATTAGAGTTTGATAGGTATTGAGTTGCCTCTATATGCGATTAATGGTACTCCTATAAGAATCTTTATATTAAAGTATATGGTAATATATTGTTGATTTTCAAATAATATATTGGGCTACTTTTGTAGTGTGGGGCTTTTCTCTTGAAAATGTTTTACTAACATAAATAACTATGTTCTGGTATGCTTGCTATTTATATTTATTTGTGTTACCCTCCTATCAAGGTTAATGTAGGAAGTTTTTCCGCAACACAACTTCATTGTAATAAAAAAGTAGTGCCTTAGCACTCCATCCACCCTATTATGTTTCTCCTTACCATATTACATTGGTATTTTACCTTTATTGAGGGCTTTTTGTCATCAGTGGTGGTACAAATTAATTTTTTATCATACTTTGATAGCAATATAATAGTCATTCTTCCTTTTCTCCATGCTTGGGGACAAAGAATAATATTTCAATTCTCTCTCATTTCCAAATATTTCATTTTCCTTTGACTCTCATTTGTCATAACTTGAGGTACTTTCTTGCATAGAGTGGTCCTCCATACGAGTACATATATGTCCCTTGGTTAAACTTTTTCTTTGTTTGCATTGGTATATATTCTTATGAATGATCTCTCCTTTGTGAATCTGTGCAATCCTCTACTAAGAATCCACGTTTTCCTAGCAATGGGAGAAGGTAGTGAATTCTTAGTTTCTTGCTCCTTTTCAAAGATGCTATCTTTATCAAATATCCCTTCTATTTTTTGAGGTGAATTTATTTGGATAAAGATATCTTCCTTTGTGCATCCCTCAAAAGGATCCCTTTACACTTGTTGCAAGATATATCTCTTTTACAACTATCTTTTCCTTTCTTTTTAGAGTTATGCCTCCTTACCTTAGAGTTATGTACATTGTTTCCCAAAGGATATCTCCTTGGCGATGAAGGTGTGTAACCATGTTTATATATTCCTTAAGACATCAACATAGGGCTATGTTGACATCTTAAGGGGGCACATTAATTGCAACCTCCTTATATCATATGTTCAATGAAAATTATGGATTTTCTTGTATGATACCTTCCTTGGTTATCCTTGTTCAGTTCAAGATTTTGTATTTTCTTAAGTGATGCCTTGTTGGGTTATCCTTATTGCTTGTCTTAAACATGTACATGCTAAAAAACAAGACCATAGTCTTAGACGAGGTGTTTCAATCCAAAAACCAAACATTTTTCTATTACATTTCTTGGACAAAGTGTACATGTTCAAAACCAAACCAAAGTCTTATACAAGATGTTGCATACCTTTCAACCCTCCTTGTGTTGCATTTACAAATGAGTAGAACTATCATAACATAGCTTGATAGAATTTTATGAATCTTCCTTCCTAGATGGATCACACCGCATAACACAAGTTGTTATCCTATTAGAATTCATTTTTTTGTGGATCAACTATCATGATACAACTTGATAGCTCATGGAATCTACATTCATAGATTGTTTTTCTTCTTATAGAGAACCTAGCATAACACAACTTGCTAACATGTGGCATCCATGATTTATCCTTTCTTCTCCCCATTAACCAATAAATTTGATAGTTTTTGGACCATGGTTCATCATTCAATACATGATCTTTCTCTTTCAATATGAGAACTTTTAATCTTGTAATAGCATTCTAAGAATGAGATTAGAGGGTGAGACATTTTGATTATCATGGTCTCTCCAACTAGTTGACATGGAGCCGTTTATTTTAGTATTGACCCCTTTGTTGTGTGTCTTTTATCTTTGTTTAGATTTTTTGTATTTACCTTGTTCTGTGTGTCCTTTCATATGATTGTAGGAGTTAAGATCCTAATAATGGGGGCTTGGCTCCTCAAAATTAGTGATGTCTTGTCTTTTTGTGATCTCACTCATAACTACTCCTCTCTCTCTCTTACTCATCTTTATACTTTATCATGATTATTTACATAGGCTCATTATCTCTCTAAAGTGGGGGCTAAATGTATGTCACAACCCTCCTTTATCACTTTTTTTGATTTAAAATACAAAACTCTATTTATATTCTTTGGATGAATTATGGAATGAATATTGTAAGGGAATAAATTAATAAACCACACACACATGGAAAATGCATATATATTTTAAAATTGTTATTTAATTTCCCTCACCCAAATTAAGGCACATGTTGTAGGAGGAATAAGAAGCTTCTAGAGGCTTCTCCACCTCCTTGCATGTAACTCCTCCCACTAAGCCTAATTAATTTGCATGGAGGCCAAATTGGGAGAAGAATCTCTTTTTTTAAATTAAAAAAATAGGTAGTGGGAAAAGGGTAATTTCTTTTATAAAATGGGAACAAGTTTCAAAGGAAAAGCTAGCTAATCTTGATAAGAAATTTCTGCAAGTTGAATTCTCTTTGGTAGTCCACTTCATTGGCAGCAAGGATTTTGTTGGAGGATTTTTTCAAATTGGAGGATCAAGGAGGACTCCACACCATCTTCAAGCATCCAGGTTCCTCCAAATTAGTTCATGCATCTCATTTTTATGGTAGATTAGATTTGATTAGATTAATTATGAGTATGAAATTTTAATTGTATTTTGTTAAAGAATTAGTTTAGATTTTGTAGAAAATGAGAATCCTGGTTTTAATAAGGTTCATTGTTAAAATTCTTGATATGAATTTAGTTTTTAGATTTTTGTAAAGAATGAGATTTATTGTAAAATAAAATTCATTGTTTTTGTCTTAAATTTTGTAGAATGAAATTCTTTTCTTTTGAAAATAAGATACATTAGTTTCAGATTTTAGAGAATAAAATTCATTGTTTTTGTCTTAAATTTTGTAGAATGAAATTCATTTCTTTTGAAAATAAGATACATTAGTTTCAGATTTTAGAGAATAAAATTCATTGTTTTATCTTGGATTTTGTAGAATGAAATTCATTTCTTTTGAAAATAAGATACATTAGTTTCAGATTTTAGAGAATAAAATTCATTGTTTTTGTCTTAAATTTTGTAGAATGAAATTCATTTCTTTTGAAAATAAGATACATTAGTTTCAGATTTTAGAGAATAAAATTCATTGTTTTATCTTGGATTTTGTAGAATGAAATTCATTTCTTTTGAAAATAAGATACATTAGTTTCAGATTTTAGAGAATAAAATTCATTGTTTTATCTTGGATTTTGTAGAATGAAATTCATTTCTTTTGAAAATAAGATACATTAGTTTCAGATTTTAGAGAATAAAATTCATTATTTTGTCTCAGATTTGTAGAATGAAATTCATTTTCTTTCTTGAAAATAAGACTCATTGTTCTAATTCTGATAAGAAATTAGTTTTCAAGTAAATGGAAATTAGATTATTATCTTCAGTTTATTTTGATAAAAATTAGATCTCCCTGTGTGTATAAATAAATCTCCTCCCTCTGTGAATGAATTTTCCCTGTGTAAAAATAAAAATAAAAATGGATAACTTTCTCTGTGAATGAAATCTTTTTTTTCTTCCTGTGTAAAGGAATGAATTCCTTTCTCTGTGAATAAGCTTTCCCTGTGTAGGAAACAGAAGAAATGAAGAAAAGAAATAAACTCCCTCTATCTGTGAATGAATTTCCCTGTAGAAAACAAAGAAATGGAAAAAAAAAGGAATCCCTCTGGTTATTGTTTCATTTTGTCCCTAAGGCAAACCTGCAACATTATTAATTACCTATTTTTTTTGTTATAATACTCCTGTATAAAATGATAATGTCAATACTATAACAAATATATATATATATATATATATATATATATATATATATATATATATATATATATATATATATATATATATATAAGTAACCCAAAAAAATAAATAAAAACAAAAAAAAATTAAAAAACGAAAATAAAACTTTCGAACTTCACCCTCGCCCGTAACGCATGGCGTTTTGCTTTAATGGTAGGCCGCATGCAGGGACGGTTACATAGTAACCGTTGCAGGGTACGGAGGGGCCCGCAGGGTCCCCTCATCCCTGCGGACCTGCGCATGCAGGGCCGCAGGGGTGATGGGACCCGTGGTCCCCACCCCGCAACCCTCTATATTATTATAAAACAATGCAAGCCCTCTTTGCCATTAAGTTAGAATTTAGTTTTTTTTTTATTATTATTTAAGTTTCGAAATTTGAAATTGTAATTTGGTTATTTTTAAAAAAAAAAAAAAAAGGAAACAAAGTTAATTTTTATTTAGTCTTTTTTTTTCTTCTTTAGTTGATAATAATGACATTAGGAAATGATGATTTTTTTTCCTTAGTATGAATTTAAGGATATCGACTTTCAATTGAAAATGGGATTAATGTGTAGCAAGATTGTAATTAAACTATCCTAAATAAACTTTAAAATTTTTAAGACACTCGATTGAGATTAACTTACCTTATTACAAGTACTTAGATTTAATCGTTATTTTGGATTCGTTAAGTCATCTTTCATCATAGATTAATTGTTTCCGTTAATGGTTCATAGCATGCGAATTTTTTTAGGATAATTATACCTTCCATGCAATTACTATTATGCAAGTTCATTTGCTATGCAAATTACACTTCAAGTAGTTACTTCAATTATTTACGCTTTCATTTTGTCATTCGTAGTTAGAAAATTAAATAAAGGAAGTTGGAAAACCAAAACTAGCAGCGTTCGGTATATATGGTGCCTCTGGGTCACGCTTACGGGTAATGCCGTCGTGTTGAACTACTGCACTTAGCGCCTAATAAAGCTGCATTAACGACGTCTGTGGCATCGTCCCTATAAATCGTCGGGGAGTAATAAGGGTCATTTGGAAGTTAAAAATCCAAGGGGCGGGTAATCCCTCTTGGATCGATAATTAATAAGATAACTTTTAATTGAATTTCACATCCGTTGAGATAAACCATAGTAAACCCCTCTTAGGGATGGTCTAGTTAAGAGCTCTCGTGAAAATGACTTTATTTATCTATTTATTCACCTCGAAGGGATATTGGTGATTTGTAATTGGGTGACGCTCATGTTAAGTATTAGGATCTAGTTATTTTGTTAGGCCACAAGCAATAGGCCATCTTGAGCCTTCGCTTAAGTGCTACCTTCGTGGGTAGCAACCGCAGAGAAACTGTCTGGGACACTGACCCTAGAAAGGGTTGCGTACCCACAAAAATCAGTTTACATCAAACCATAGATTAGAAGATAGAACTACATACTTTACGCCTTGATCCCACGCCGAAGTGGGTATGTAGGCAGTCTTGGGACGGAGTTGTCCCTCGTACTCAGGCGTTCGTGGGTGGGGTCTAGGCTTGGTTGAGTAAGAATCCTAATCGAAAGATAAGATAATCAAACTCAATTCAATGCATACTCGGAAGGAATCCCGTATGGATTCGCTTGACTTCCCGAGGCTTTAAGCCAAATTCCGAGGCGGAATTCAAGCTTGTCTTATTTTCTTATTACTCCTAAGGACGGCGACCTCGGTGCATTCTTGTTAGAAGAATGTAGTACTTAGTGAGTGGCTCAGGACCCGAATGGTCCCGATGAGTCTAAGTCTCTGGCCAGAGCATCTCCTATCCCGTTTGGATGGATGCCTACCCTGTATGGGTAGATGCCTATCCCGTATTTGATAGATGAAATTTACGTCCCGTATGGACAACTGCCTAACCCGTATGGTTAGAGGCTCATCCCGAATGGATGAATGCCCAGTCCTATTTGGATGGATGCCCAGAGTATGCAATTGAATAAAACGTAATAAAGAAAAAAAAATATACTCAATTTTTGTTGGATCAATTTTGGTGGGTTATTACATGTGGTATGAGCAAGTCGAATTAACTATAAGACACAACCCGACCGACCCTAAGGTTGAAGGGTACACATTTGATGAAGATGGGCTACTCAGATACAATAACAGAATCTATGTTCCTAATTCAGGGAATTTAAGGGAAGTAGTTTTATCGGAGGCTCACAATGCCCCTTATTCAGGCCACCCAGGAGTTAACAAACTTTATGCAGATCTAAAGAAGTTATACTTTTGGCAAGGGTTGAAGAACGATATTGTCAAGTATGTAGCCAAATGTTTGGAGTGTCAAAGAGTCAAGGCAGAACATAGGCACCCAGCTGGATTGTTACAATCGCACGATGTACCCCAACATAAGTGGCAAGTTATTAGTATGGATTTTGTACAAGGGCTACCCATGTCACCTTCTAGGCATGATGCAATAATGGTGGTAATTGACAAGCTCACTAAGGTGGCACACTTTATACCAGGAAATCTGACAGATGATGCACCCACCTTGGCTAGACGTTTCATTAAGGAGATAGTTAGGTTGCACGGAGTACCAGAGAAAATCATATCAGACAGAGATGCAAGATTCACTTCCAGGTTTTGGACCACACTTCAATCAGCCCTAGGGACTCAACTAAATTTTAGCACCGCATACCACCCGGAAACCGACGGTCAGACAGAAAGGACAAATCAGATTATGGAAGACCTACTTCGTATGTACTGCATGGACCAACAGAGAAAATGGGAAGAGTACCTACCTTTGGTAGAGTTTGCCTACAATAATACATATCAAACATCTTTGGGAATGGCACCTTTTGAAGCTTTGTATGGTAGACCATGTCGAACACCTTTGAGTTGGGATAGTCTTGAAGATAGAGTGATTATTGGGCCAGATATGTTGAGAGAAATGGAAAGGAAAACTAAGGAAATTAGGCAAAGGTTGAAGGAAGCCTCGGATAGGCAGAAGAGTTATGCAGATAAAAACAGAACACCAAGGGAGTTTGAAGTAGGAGAGAAAGTCTTCCTAAGGGTTAGGCCACACAAGAGTTCCATAAGATTTGGGAAAAAGACTAAGCTTGCACCTCGTTATGTCGGACCCTTTGAAATATTGGGAAGAATTAATCCAGTTGCTTATCGGTTAGCCTTGCCTCCCCAATTGAGCCGAATCCATGATGTCTTCCATGTATCTCTTCTTAAGAAATATGTACCTGATGAGAAACACATTTTGAATTGGGATGCCTTGCAGGTCCAAGAAATGGGGGGAATAATGATAGAGCCATTCAGAATCTTGGAGAGGCGCCAGTGCCAGTTGCGCAACAGAGAGGTTGATCAGTGCAAAGTGCAATGGGACCAGTACGACGAGAAGAATGCCACCTGGGAGGATACTAAGGAGATGCAGCAGCTATTTCCCTTTTTGTTTTGAACATGAACTATAAACTCTTTTGAATACATTTAATAAGTGCATCGGGACGATGCACCGATTAAGGGGGGGAGGATGTCACAACCCTCCTTTATCACTTTTTTTGATTTAAAATACAAAACTCTATTTATATTCTTTGGATGAATTATGGAATGAATATTGTAAGGGAATAAATTAATAAACCACACACACATGGAAAATGCATATATATTTTAAAATTGTTATTTAATTTCCCTCACCCAAATTAAGGCACATGTTGTAGGAGGAATAAGAAGCTTCTAGAGGCTTCTCCACCTCCTTGCATGTAACTCCTCCCACTAAGCCTAATTAATTTGCATGGAGGCCAAATTGGGAGAAGAATCTCTTTTTTTAAATTAAAAAAATAGGTAGTGGGAAAAGGGTAATTTCTTTTATAAAATGGGAACAAGTTTCAAAGGAAAAGCTAGCTAATCTTGATAAGAAATTTCTGCAAGTTGAATTCTCTTTGGTAGTCCACTTCATTGGCAGCAAGGATTTTGTTGGAGGATTTTTTCAAATTGGAGGATCAAGGAGGACTCCACACCATCTTCAAGCATCCAGGTTCCTCCAAATTAGTTCATGCATCTCATTTTTATGGTAGATTAGATTTGATTAGATTAATTATGAGTATGAAATTTTAATTGTATTTTGTTAAAGAATTAGTTTAGATTTTGTAGAAAATGAGAATCCTGGTTTTAATAAGGTTCATTGTTAAAATTCTTGATATGAATTTAGTTTTTAGATTTTTGTAAAGAATGAGATTTATTGTAAAATAAAATTCATTGTTTTTGTCTTAAATTTTGTAGAATGAAATTCTTTTCTTTTGAAAATAAGATACATTAGTTTCAGATTTTAGAGAATAAAATTCATTGTTTTTGTCTTAAATTTTGTAGAATGAAATTCATTTCTTTTGAAAATAAGATACATTAGTTTCAGATTTTAGAGAATAAAATTCATTGTTTTATCTTGGATTTTGTAGAATGAAATTCATTTCTTTTGAAAATAAGATACATTAGTTTCAGATTTTAGAGAATAAAATTCATTGTTTTTGTCTTAAATTTTGTAGAATGAAATTCATTTCTTTTGAAAATAAGATACATTAGTTTCAGATTTTAGAGAATAAAATTCATTGTTTTATCTTGGATTTTGTAGAATGAAATTCATTTCTTTTGAAAATAAGATACATTAGTTTCAGATTTTAGAGAATAAAATTCATTGTTTTATCTTGGATTTTGTAGAATGAAATTCATTTCTTTTGAAAATAAGATACATTAGTTTCAGATTTTAGAGAATAAAATTCATTATTTTGTCTCAGATTTGTAGAATGAAATTCATTTTCTTTCTTGAAAATAAGACTCATTGTTCTAATTCTGATAAGAAATTAGTTTTCAAGTAAATGGAAATTAGATTATTATCTTCAGTTTATTTTGATAAAAATTAGATCTCCCTGTGTGTATAAATAAATCTCCTCCCTCTGTGAATGAATTTTCCCTGTGTAAAAATAAAAATAAAAATGGATAACTTTCTCTGTGAATGAAATCTTTTTTTTCTTCCTGTGTAAAGGAATGAATTCCTTTCTCTGTGAATAAGCTTTCCCTGTGTAGGAAACAGAAGAAATGAAGAAAAGAAATAAACTCCCTCTATCTGTGAATGAATTTCCCTGTAGAAAACAAAGAAATGGAAAAAAAAAGGAATCCCTCTGGTTATTGTTTCATTTTGTCCCTAAGGCAAACCTGCAACATTATTAATTACCTATTTTTTTTGTTATAATACTCCTGTATAAAATGATAATGTCAATACTATAACAAATATATATATATATATATATATATATATATATATATATATATATAAGTAACCCAAAAAAATAAATAAAAACAAAAAAAAATTAAAAAACGAAAAATAAAACTTTCGAACTTCACCCTCGCCCGTAACGCATGGCGTTTTGCTTTAATGGTAGGCCGCATGCAGGGACGGTTACATAGTAACCGTTGCAGGGTACGGAGGGGCCCGCAGGGTCCCCTCATCCCTGCGGACCTGCGCATGCAGGGCCGCAGGGGTGATGGGACCCGTGGTCCCCACCCCGCAACCCTCTATATTATTATAAAACAATGCAAGCCCTCTTTGCCATTAAGTTAGAATTTAGTTTTTTTTTTTATTATTATTTAAGTTTCGAAATTTGAAATTGTAATTTGGTTATTTTTAAAAAAAAAAAAAAAAGGAAACAAAGTTAATTTTTATTTAGTCTTTTTTTTTCTTCTTTAGTTGATAATAATGACATTAGGAAATGATGATTTTTTTTCCTTAGTATGAATTTAAGGATATCGACTTTCAATTGAAAATGGGATTAATGTGTAGCAAGATTGTAATTAAACTATCCTAAATAAACTTTAAAATTTTTAAGACACTCGATTGAGATTAACTTACCTTATTACAAGTACTTAGATTTAATCGTTATTTTGGATTCGTTAAGTCATCTTTCATCATAGATTAATTGCTTCCGTTAATGGTTCATAGCATGCGAATTTTTTTAGGATAATTATACCTTCCATGCAATTACTATTATGCAAGTTCATTTGCTATGCAAATTACACTTCAAGTAGTTACTTCAATTATTTACGCTTTCATTTTGTCATTCGTAGTTAGAAAATTAAATAAAGGAAGTTGGAAAACCAAAACTAGCAGCGTTCGGTATATATGGTGCCTCTGGGTCACGCTTACGGGTAATGCCGTCGTGTTGAACTACTGCACTTAGCGCCTAATAAAGCTGCATTAACGACGTCTGTGGCATCGTCCCTATAAATCGTCGGGGAGTAATAAGGGTCATTTGGAAGTTAAAAATCCAAGGGGCGGGTAATCCCTCTTGGATCGATAATTAATAAGATAACTTTTAATTGAATTTCACATCCGTTGAGATAAACCATAGTAAACCCCTCTTAGGGATGGTCTAGTTAAGAGCTCTCGTGAAAATGACTTTATTTATCTATTTATTCACCTCGAAGGGATATTGGTGATTTGTAATTGGGTGACGCTCATGTTAAGTATTAGGATCTAGTTATTTTGTTAGGCCACAAGCAATAGGCCATCTTGAGCCTTCGCTTAAGTGCTACCTTTGTGGGTAGCAACCGCAGAGAAACTGTCTGGGACACTGACCCTAGAAAGGGTTGCGTACCCACAAAAATCAGTTTACATCAAACCATAGATTAGAAGATAGAACTACATACTTTACGCCTTGATCCCACGCCGAAGTGGGTATGTAGGCAGTCTTGGGACGGAGTTGTCCCTCGTACTCAGGCGTTCGTGGGTGGGGTCTAGGCTTGGTTGAGTAAGAATCCTAATCGAAAGATAAGATAATCAAACTCAATTCAATGCATACTCGGAAGGAATCCCGTATGGATTCGCTTGACTTCCCGAGGCTTTAAGCCAAATTCCGAGGCGGAATTCAAGCTTGTCTTATTTTCTTATTACTCCTAAGGACGGCGACCTCGGTGCATTCTTGTTAGAAGAATGTAGTACTTAGTGAGTGGCTCAGGACCCGAATGGTCCCGATGAGTCTAAGTCTCTGGCCAGAGCATCTCCTATCCCGTTTGGATGGATGCCTACCCTGTATGGGTAGATGCCTATCCCGTATTTGATAGATGAAATTTACGTCCCGTATGGACAACTGCCTAACCCGTATGGTTAGAGGCTCATCCCGAATGGATGAATGCCCAGTCCTATTTGGATGGATGCCCAGAGTATGCAATTGAATAAAACGTAATAAAGAAAAAAAAATATACTCAATTTTTGTTGGATCAATTTTGGTGGGTTATTACAATGTAGCATTATAAATTATAATCAATACAATTCAAACCTCTTTTTTTGTATCCTACTTTAGCATGTCCCATCCTAGTTGTCCCCTAGGCCTATTTTGGCCCATTTTACTCCAAATTTGATGTCACTTGGTGGCATGGCTGAGTGTACCCTATCCTAGGACCTTTCCCTCCTAAAACTAGTATTATTTGCCCTATTGTGGGAGTAAAATACTGATTGGAGTGCCCCTATTTGGACAAGGGAAGCCTAGGCAACATAGTCCCAATTAAACAAACCTCAATTTAAATAGGATTGGGAACTTTCCCCCCTTGATCGATTTTGGTCATCTTGCCTCAACACGATGATTTGAGGTTGGCCTAATCACTAATTTACCTAGGTAACCCTATATAAAGACATCCTATCAATTCATTCTTACATCCACACTCTATCACTTCTATACCCCATCATTCGTGCATACATCAAGTAGTCATCATCAAGAAGTCTCAAGCATTCAAATTATCATTTCATCCCACCATATCCTTCAAGAATCATGGAGAAAATAGCGTCAATCCTCAAGAAAGCATGTATGTTTGATTATGTCATGTACATATTATGTCAAGTTAATTTATTGTATCAATATTTGTGATCACATCTAAAGAGAGTTGTTTCATCAACTTCAATCATTCATTGCAGATCTGAGGTATTATAATACAAAATTTACTTTAATATTTGAATTACTAATATTGGTTAACATATTTGTCACTTTTGTTTTATACTCTTTTTCCTATGTCAATGACAATATGACCAACAGTTGTGTTACTTGCAATGGTATTTATAAGTGCTCTCTACTTTTTTTACAGGGTGCGGCTACCTTTGGATGATATACAATGAATGGAAACAAAGGGTATGCTTTTCACCAGAAAGTAGAAAAGGCAAACAAACACCTACCCATAACCATGCAACTAGATGTTAGAAGATCGATTTTATAATGAAGTGAATGTAGATAAAAGACACAAAGTTTACTTATTCCACACTCACAAATGATTTCCAGTGAAAGAAAGAGCAACAGAACCCTTTAATAGATGATTTGATCCAAATTCAAAGTTTCAAAATTAAATACATACACAGTCCATTATAGTAGGATGACACTGAGAGCAATTGCAAAGAAACACAATTCATTACAATTCAAAAAACAAGTTCCAAAATTCAAAGATTAAAAAAAACCCTCATAATTCCTTCCATATAAAAATATGAGTTCATAGAATCAATATATATCATAAAAATATGTAGAAGATAAAGCTATACTTTTCTTTTCCCCCTTCCTTCTATTCAATCAAAACCCTTTTTGTAACTTATTGCCTTTTATGTTTTGAGTAACGGCTTATTGAGAAGATAACGGTCTTGAAAACTACCATTTCAAAATCTTCGACAAACAAAAAACAACTTGCATTGTATGCTATTTAATTCTTCTTCTTTGAGTCCTTGATTCATTTGTCATATTTGTTCATCAATCATCTAGGCTTTAGTTTCTTCCCCAATCAACATCAATTGGAATGTGGTGAACTACCTTTCACTCTAGATGCATTCTTGAAAAGGACATCTTCGTGTTCAGCCAAGCAGCATCGGGCTGAAGTTTTGGAGCTTCCCTGGTTTGCTTGAGAATAATTTTTGATATTTGATTAGACAATATTTCCTAGTTTGAGCTAGAATAACTGAGAAAAGCATTTGGATATGAAAAGTTGCTATTAATGATATCATACACATCAATTTTTGCACGCTAAGGTGATAAGAATAGGTGCTATTTCTCATGTTACAACCTTTTTGTGTTCTTTGCTGTCTAATCAACTATTAAGAGGAGAGATTTCCAAATCCTTATTTGATCTTCTCCTTTAAAATTATACAATATATAATTTTCAATCGATTTGGTAATTTGTGAAGTGGCTATCAGGAGTTAAAAACTACTTCAATGCCTTGACATTAGTCTTTAGGAGCATGCAGACAATTGAATGAGTCGGGGGGGGTTATAGAGCTACTCAAAATCATGTACTGCCCGATATGCCAACTTTAAGACTTGATAGGGGGACCGATAGTGTATATTATCGGTGTATCGAGGTGTCACCAAAATTTGGAATTTCAGAACCTACTTCTAAGTTTTTAAAAGAGGGTGATATCGCGATAAAATGTAAAGGGAGATTTGAGATTGACCCAAGGGGCAAAGTTTGAAAACTTATGGTAACAATAGGCTCTGATTGGGGATAAGGACTAAAAAGGACATAGAGAATCCACAACACCTCTGGTATAAGCCAGTGCTGAAATCCATTCGGTCACAGAGTCAAAAGAAAAATATGGGTTGCTACTCAAGCAAGGTGGCGAAGGGGAACAGGGCAAAGCCAAGAACTAAAAATTAACAAGCCAAAACTGACTATATCTACAACACATCAAAAAATTTATTTACAAATATGTACAGGGATTAAGCCCCCTTACCTCAGGAAATACACCAGGCTACTCTAAGTGAAACCTTTAATAATCTAGGAATAATATAAGCAGGTGTGGAAAAGTGGTCGGTAATCAAAAATCATTCTTCTAAACTGCTAGCTCACGACTAGTATGAGGAAAGATCCAACGACAATATTCTGAAAAAATTAAATCTTGGATTTAAAAAACTACTTTGTATCATAGATTTCTAAAGCCATCTATAATGTACCAAACTTGTGTTGTGCATGCTAGCTTAATTTTATATCCAGCATGTCAGTGCCTTGTACCTGGTTGCCTGAATAATTAACCAACCCTTGGATTGGGGAGCCTTTATAAAGATTATGGAAACAACATTTATTTTGAACAACGTCCAAACTTCCTTTTACAAAGCATATGTCATTCGATTTCTTTGCTTCAACCATGAATTCACTCATCATATTGACACTTTCTTCTTGTTACATACCTCTTTGTGTTGGTTTATGAGGCATGACATCATTTTTAAAACAAAAAGATTCCAGTATTGGATTATGTTTGAATCTTTTGAGCACAAACCATTCTTCTCATTTTCATCTCAAAATTCGAATGCCTCAAATATGAATGTATGTTAGATATTGTATCAGCAGTAGATGATGTATTGCCCTCAGCTTTAATTCCAACACTTTCATAATTTTCTAAACATTCATCATACAAGAATCCCTTATCATAGTTACAAGTCGATAGAAGAGATTCATAATCTATATGCATATCGGCATAAGAGGCATCTTCGAACTATTCATGATTACACATTCCATTCCCATGTTGGTTGTTCATGTTTGGTTGGCCAAAATAATATGCTAAGATTGCATCAGGAATCTCAAAAGTGAAGGATTCAAATTCTGAGAAAGAAATTTTTTCTAGCAGACCTTTGTTTACTTCCCCATTGTGCAATATGCTATCAAAAATTTGTTCAATAGAGGTTGTAGCTGGGCAAGTCACCAACTTTCCTAGTTGGATGGCATGATTACTTGCATCTTCAAAAGGCTCATATTTATCAACATCCAAATAATAAATTTTTGCAACATCAGAGGTGTGAGTCTTGTTCATAGAAGATTCTTGAAAAAGTGTTTCATCTAAAACTGTTAAATTTTGGCAATAAGATATAGATGACATTATCTCTTCTCCCATCGTAACTAGATTCTTTTTTAAAGATTTCTTTTTCAAATCAAAGTTTTGGTGAGGCAATTAAGATTTCGTAGTTTTCACAACATATTTACTTATGCTTTTCATTCTAATCACAATCATATCATCTTCTATTTTAATATCTTCTTTTTGTGTGTCTTTCATATCTTGTACCCTCATACATTTTAGCAAGAGTTTAGCCTCAAGATGAAATGCAACAACAAATACACATAATCAATTATTTTCAATCGGTTGAAACTCATGAGGAATCTTTCCTACACACCGATTAAATATTTCAATACAAATTCTAATGGGATCATCCTCTTTCTTTTGTCTTTGAAAGAAATTAAGAAACAACTCATAAGTATCAACCACATGCTTAAATATTTCAAGAAACTTTACCTTCAAACTGTCCCAATCAATAATGCATCTATACTCCAACTTTTCAAACCATTATGTAGCATATCCAATGAGGCTTTCAACAAACAATCACACTAACACATATTCTTCTTGCACTTCGAGAATCCCACAAGAAATCGTGAATTCTTTGATATAATCTTCAAGATCTTGTGTTTTATCTCTAGAAAACTTTGAAAAGTTATTTCTTGATTTTTCAGGCAAGGCTGAGTATTGAGGCAAAGCCAAAGGTCCAATCTGAGTTCCCCATGGCTGGGCTGCAACCAAACCCATAACATGCACTATAATTCCTCTACCAAGAGATTTTTAAACAAAATGTTTAGTCACCAACCTCCATTCTAGGGGAGGAACATTCAAATTTATGCGGAAATGTAGCACCGACACTTCGATTTCCTCCCCAATAGAGTCACCAAAAATTTGATGGTTAACATATTTGTTGCTTTTGTTTTATACTCTTTTGCCCATGTTAATGACAATCTAACCAACAATTCAGTCGCTTGCAATGTTATTTACAAGTGCTTTGTGCTTGTTTTACAATGAACAACTACCTTCAGATGATATACAATGAATGGAAACAAAGGGTATGCTTTTCACCAGAAAGAAGAAAAGGCAAACCAGCACCTACCCATAACCATGAAAATAAATGTAAAAGATTGATTTTATAATGAAGTGAATGTAGATAAATGATATAAAGTATACTTATTCCACACCCACAAATGATATCCATGGAAAGAAAGAGTAGAAGAACCCTTTAACAGATCATTTAATCAAAATTCAAAGTTTTAGAATTAAATACATACACAATCTATTATAGTAGGATGACCCTGAGAGAAATTGCAAAGAAACACAATTCGTTACAATTTAAAGAAAAATTTCCAAAATTCAAATATTTGCAAACATCCTCATAATTCCTTTCATATCAAAATATGAGTTCACAGATTCAATATATACCATAAAACTATGTAGAAGAGAAAGCTATATTGTCCTTTTCCCCCTTCCTTTCATTCAATCAAAGCCCTCTTTTGTGATCTATTTCCTTTTTAGTTTTGAGTAACAACTTCTTGAGAAGATAATGGTCTTGAAAACAACCATTTCAAAATCTTCGGCAAATAGAAAGAAAACCTACATTGTATGCTATTTCAGTCTTATTCTTTGAGTCCTTGATTTATTGGTCGTATTTGTTCATCAATCATCCAGGCTTTAGTTTCTTCCTCAATCAACACCAATAGGACTATGGTGAACTGCCTTTCGCTCTACATGCATTCTTGAAAAGGACATCTTCATATTGAGCCTCAACATCAGACTGAAGTTCTAGAGATTCCTTGTTCTGCTTGAGCATAATTTTTTATATTTGATCAGACAATATTCCCTAGTTTAAGCTGGAATCACAGAGAAAAGCATTTGGATATGAAAAGTTTCTATTAATGGTAGCATATGCATTAATTTTTGCACGCTAAGGTGATAAGAATAGTTCCTATTTCTCATGTTACCACCTTTCTTTGTTCTTACTTGTCTAATCAACTATTAAAAGGAGAGCTTTACAGATCCTTTTTTGATCTACTCCTTGAAATCACACAACATAGAATTGTCAATTGATCTGGGAATTCGTGAAGCAGCTATGGGGAATTTGAAAATACTCTGATGCCCCGACATTAGTCTTTAGGAGCATGTCGGCAATTGAATGAGTCAGGGGGGTTATAGAGCCACCAAAACTCATGCACTACCCAATATGCTGACCTTAGGACTGGCTGGGGGGGACCGATAGTTCATATTATTGGTGTATCGAGGTTTCACTAAAATTCAAATTTTAGAACCTACTTTTGATGTTTTGAAAGAGGGTGACATCTCAATAAAATGTAAAGGGAGATTTGAGATTTGACCCAAGGGGTAGAGTTTGAAAACATATGGTAACAACTATTTAAATTGAAGGTTAATTCCAAACCTAGTGTTTGACCTATGACAAACCCCCATCAAAAATTCTATTTATTTCTCTCTATGTGTAGGAAATTGTTTCAAGATGATGCAGGAGCATCCCCAGTTCATGACAATCTTGCATCAACCAAAAATATTTCTTTTCTATTTGTTTTCTATTTTGTACTTTCAACATTTCTTTCTATATTTTCTTGCATTGGCCCACCGGATCTTATGGAGCTGGATTTTGCTTGTGGACATGATCACCTTCCTTATTCATTAACCATGGATAATTTGGATCATTTTTTGGCAAGTTATCGATTCCGGATTCTAAGACATTTTTCTGGATCCAGAATCACTTGAACCTATTTGCATTGGTAAATCTATTGGATCCTTTACGTAGCTTGTGAAGCCCAACTTGTTGATTCCAATGTTCCTTGGCACATGGCCAACCTTCCCTTTGATCTGCACTCCATCCTTTCGATTTTCTAGAGGAATCTCTTTGACAGAGGTTGACCTATTGGTTTTACATGTTTGAACTTATTTTTCAGCATTTGATCTCTTTTGGCCAACCAAATCCCCTTGGATCATATAAACCATTGTAATTGGGCATTAGAAACCAATCAGATAGAACATAGAAGATAGATCTTAAGATTTAGAGGTATAAAGTTGAACAATTCTTTAATTGAGCATGTATGTAGCATGCTAGTGAGCTGAATCTTGTAATCAGGATGTTACCGGTTATCTGTAATAAGTTTTTATGATCTAATTCATTTAGTTCGACATTGTCTCCATCATATCCTCTTGTTTCCGTTGTGTTTACTCTTGTTGCCTAGTCCAGATTGATCCCTTTGAGGCCCCTCCTAACCGAGGGCTACAACAAGTGGTATCAGAGTGATATTTTACTCTATAGATTGTGTTGTCCTGAGAATTGTGTTGTGGGGTGGTGGATTGTGGATACGATCTGCAGCTACAGAGGACTGGTGTTAAGATGGCACGAAGAGGAAATAGGAATGGTGGAGCGCGTGGGAATGCAAATTCTGTTGTGATTAAAATTTTGTGAGTAATTTCAACCTATTTGGAAGCTATTGAGATAGCCTAGAGAGGAGGCCAACCTATTGAAGATGTGAGTGAAGATGAAGAAGAAGAAGAAGCACTGATGGAACAAGTAGAAAATCCATCGGTAATCAATCTAGATGAAGGAGATTCTTGAGGGTTTTGAGTAGGGTGAACACTCAACCACATTTTACCCCACTGGAGTATGATGGAAAGTTGAATTCACTAAATGATTTGATGGATTGGATCTCAGAGATGGAAAAGTATGTTTATTTTGAGAACACCACAGAGAAAAGAAAGATGAAATATGCCTATACTCAGTTGACTGGTCATTCATCTCTTTGGTCGGATCGTTTGCAAGCTGATAGATAGAGAAGAGGTAAATAGAAGATCAAATCATAGGAGTAGATGATTCCTATGTTAAAATAAAATTTTATACCAACTAATTATCAAGTAAATCCATTTTGAAAGTTGCAAAACTTGAAGAAAAAGGAATCTAGTGTGAAGGAGTATACCAAAGCATTCTACAAGTTGAATATCAGATCGAGACATGTCAATGATGAAGTTGAACAAGTGGTGAGATATTTGAATGGATTACGGATGTCTATCTAAGATGAACTCAATTTGAACAATTTGCAAAGTATTAAAGAAGCTTACCATTATGCCCTGAAAGATGAAGGGAAGTTGGAAAAAAGACATGAGAAAAAGTAGAGAGGTAGAGGTGGAAGGTATTCTGGAGGAAGATTTAATGGAGGAAGAGGAACATGTATAGGTCAGAACAAGGACAAGGAAGTAGAAAAAGATGGCAGTTCACACCAGAAGGATGACCAAAATTTCTACCAGAGGAGAGAACCTAATGGTTATTGAAATGAGGGTTTTGGAAAAGATAAGAGAGTATTTAGAGGAACTTGCTACAAGTGTGGAGGAGAAGAAGATTGTGCCTTTGACTGTAAGAAGATAGAGAATATTGGGAGAAAAAAATTTGTGGAAGAAATACCCACTGGATCAGCTAACAAACTATAAGATGGAGAACTGTTGATGATGATGAGAGCTTTGTGTCATATCAGAGAAGATGAAGAGCCCTTGTAGAGGCAAAATTTGTTCAAGACCAAATGTAAGGTATCTGGTAAGTGCTATAAAGTTGTTATTGATAGTGGTAGTTCAGATAATCTTGTTTTAGAAGTGATGGTGAATAAATTGCAGTTGGAAAGATTGAAACACCCTAAGCCTTATCAGATAGCATGGATTTAGGATGATCATAAGTTGTTAGTAAGTGAGCAGTGTTTGGTAAAATTGAAAATTGGGAACTATCATGATGAAGTCTTGTGTGATATTATGCCTATGGATATTTATCACCTTTTGTTGGCTAGACCTTGGCAGTTTGATAGATAGGAAATACATGATGCGAGAATGAACATATACACTATTGTAGTGAATGAGATGAAACAAACCTTGTTACCCTTGGAGGAGCCTTGAATAGTGAAGTCTATACGAATAGTAGAATCTATTTGGTGGATGGAAGGAAGTTACTAGATGGGATGAGACATGAGAATGTGTGTTTTGCCTTAGTTCCTAAGAAGACTGAGAACCTGGAGCATAAAGAAGAACAATAGGAGGAGATAAAGGAATTTTTAACAGAGTATGAAGACAAAATTTCAAAATACATGCCTGATGGATTACCACCTATGAGAAGTATTAGTCATTGCATGGACCTGATTCTCGAAGCTAGTTTGCCTAACAAAGCTGCACACTGGATGACACCGACATAGAATGAAGAGTTGAATAGACAAGTGCAGTAATTATTGAAGAAAGGTTTGATTAGAGAAAGTTTGAGTCCTTGTGCAGTGCCAACAGTGTTAGCACCTAAGAAGAATGGAGAATGGAGGATGTGTACTGATTCTAGAGAAATAAACAAGATCATAGTGAAGTACTGGTTTCCTTTAACTAGGATGGATGACATAATGAATTGCTTGAGTGCAGCCAAATACTACACAAAGATAGAATTGAAGAGTGGATATCATCAAATCAGAATAAGAGAAGGAGATGAGTGGAAGACAACATTCAATACAAATAAAGGATTGTATGAATGGTTGGTGATGCCTTTTGGGTTGAGTAATGCACCTAGTACTTTCATGATATTGATGAATGAGGTATTGAAAAAATTCTTGGCTAAGTTTGTTATTGTATATTTTGATTTTCAATAAGACAAAAGAGGAGCATTTGTTGCATTTAAGACAAGTTTTGTAGAGGTTGAGAGAAGAGAAGTTGTTGATAAACCTTAAGAAGTGTACTTTCATGAAAGAAGAGTTAGTCTATTCAAGATTTGTGATATCTGCAGATGGATTGAATATGGACCCTGAGAAAGTAAAAGCAATTGTTGAATGGCCTACACCGGAAGGCATTGGAGAGGTGAGATCATTTCATGGATTGGCTAGTTTCTATCAGAAGTTTATAAGAAATTTTAGTTCAGTTTGTATTCCTATAATTGAGACAATGAGGGGAGATAGGAAAAAATTCAAGTGGACCACTGGAGAAAATAGAAGTTTTGAATTGTTGAAGCTAAAGGTCACTGAGTAGTTTATGTTAGCTTTACCAGATTTCAATAAAGTATTTTAAGTGGACTCTGATGCAAGTGGGAATGCAATCAAAGTAGTATTGAGTCAAGAAGGGAGAGAAAAATATTATTTTAGTGAGAAGTTGAATGATGCCAGGATGAGATATTCAGTGTATGATGAGGAATTTTATGCCATAATTCAAGCCTTGAATAAGTGGAGACATTACTTGTTGCCTAAGGAATTTGTGTTGTATATTGATAATCAAGCCTTACAATATTTGAACAGTTAGAGTAAGTTGGATCAAAGACATATGAGATGGGTAGAATTTTTGCAGAGTTAGACCTTTGTGTTGAATCATAGCAGTGGGAAGTCAAAAAAAGTTGTTTATGTATTGAGTAGAAGGAGGAATTTGTTAACAGAGATGAGAGTGATAGTATTAGGATTTGAGAAGTTGAAGACCTTGTATGATGATGACTTGGATTTTGCAAAACCTTAGAGAGCATGTAAAGAACCAATTATGGTAGATAGAAGCAAGTGGTTAGATTATTTCATTCAGGATGGGATGTTATTCAGAGGAGTTAAGTTGTATATACCTAAGAGTTATATGAGGGAGAATTTGATAAAGGAGAAGCATAGTGGAGGATTAGTTGGACACTTTGGTGTTAATAAAACAATAGCGTTGGTAAGTGAGAATTACTTTTGGCCTCAGATTCATAAATATGTAAGGAAATTTGTGCAGAGTTGTAGAGATGGTCAAGTTGGAAAAGGTAGTAGTCATAATGTGGGATTGTATACACCATTGACAGTACCAGAGAGACCTTGGGAGGAAATAAGCATGGGTTTCATACTTGGATTACCTAAGACAGAGAGAGGGAATGATTCTATCTTTTTTGTGGTGGATAGATTCTTGAAGATGGATCATTTCATACCTTGTAAGAAGACATCAGATGTAGTGCATGTAGTTGACCTATTTTTCAAGGAGGTAGTAAGATTGCATGGATTACCTAGAAGCATAGTTTCAGACAGAGACACTAAGTTTGCTGGTTAGCTTTGGAGAACACTTTGGAAGAAGATGAAGACAAGATTTGAAATTCAGTTCTACTTTTCACCAACAAACTGATGGACAAACAGAGGTAGTAAACTAGAGCTTGGGAAATTTGTCGAGATGTTTAGTTGGAGAGAAAAATGGCAGTTGGGATTTGATTCCTGCACAATCAGAGTTTGCTTACAATAATTTAGTGAACATGAGTACCAGAAGAACACCTTTTGAGATTGTTACTAGAGAAAACCCTAGAGGTATATCATAATTGAAAGATATCAGTAATGAAGATAAGAAGAGTATAGAAGAAAAAGAGTTTGCAAAACACGTGGCAACCTTACATATTCTGTTTAAGCAACATTTGGAGGATATGAACAACGAGTATAAGGAGGAAGTAGATGAGAAAAGGAGACATAAGGAATTTGAAGTTGGCGATGAAGTGATGGTATATCTAAGAAAATAAATATTTCCAATTGGAACCTATAACAAGTTGTAGATGAAGAAGTTTGGACCTTGTAAGCTCTTGAGGAAGTTCAGTTCCAAAAATGCATATGAAGTGGAGTTACTAGATAGATTGAGTATTTCACCTATATTTAACATTGCAGATCTACATCAGTATCATGAATCATAAATAAGTGAAGACAATATTGCAGACTTGGAGAAATAGTTGCCCCAAAAGGAACCAAAGAAAATTGAAGACATTTTAGATAGTAGGATTGGATGTAGTACCCAGAGCAATCAGTATAAGGAGTATCTTGTGAAGTGGAAGGACAAACTAGTTGAAGATTCATCTTGGATTTATCAGGAAGAGATCGACCGCCTTGGTTTTCTTCTGACCCTAGAAAAGTGAGAGACTCACTTTTTCAACAACCTCAGATGTTTGATGCAAGAGCGTACCCAATTCATGGAAATCTTCCATCAACCAAAACTATTTCTTTTCTATTTGTTTTTTGTTTTGTAGTTTCAACATTTATTTCTGTATTTTCTTGCATTCGCTCATCAGATCTTGCGGAGATGGATTTTTCTTGAGGATATGATCATCTTCCTTATTCCTAAACTGCGGAGCATTTGGATCTTTTTCGACAAGTTATCAATTCTGGCTTCCGAGACAATTTTTTGGCACCGAAATCGCTTGAACCTATTTGCATTAGTGAATCTACCGGATCCTTTTCATATCTTGCGGAGCCCAACTTGTTGATTCCAATGTTTCTCAGCATGTGGCCGACCTTCCCTTTGACCACACTCCATCCTTTGGATTTTTTAGAGGAATCTATTTGGTGGAGACCGACTTGTTGGTTTTAGATGTTTGATCTTGTTCTTCGGTATTTGATCCCTTTTGGCCGACCAGATCCCCTTGGATCATATAAATCATTGTAATTGAGCATTAGAAGCTAGTCAAATAGAACATAGAAGATAGATCTTAAGATTTAGGGGTTTAGAGCTGACCAATTATATAATTGAGCATGTATGTAGCAGGTTGATGAGCTGAATCTTGTAGTCCAAATGTTACTGGTTATTTGTAATTAGTTTTCATGATCTAATTCATTCAGTTCACTATTGCCTCCATCATATCCTCTTTTTTTCATTGTGTTTACTCTTTTTACTTGGTCCTGATTGATCCCTTTGAGGTCCCTCCTAACCGGTGGTTGCACCACAAGAGCTTCAATTAAAAAATTTGATAGTGTAGATGACGACGATTAGGCTCATCTTTTAAAGGCGTGAAATGTGACCAAGACAAACGGTTCCCCTCCATACCAAGAATTTTTGATAATCTTAAAATAGTAGATTTTATTTATCATCGTGATATGGAAAACATCTAATATGTCTACCATCAATATTTTGAAGATTGGGTGACCTGCTCCCCTTAGTCTTGACAATTTAGCTCGAATATTCTATAATAGGTTTTGATCGATGTTCCCTCCTTAGATATAGGTTTACAACTCTACATGATATTTTGAACTTCCTATTACTATTATTTTATTTTAATTTATCATTGTTTGTCATATATATAAAATTATAAATTATCCCTAATTACAATTCAATTTCAGCTCTAACAAAGGAAGAAAGAATTAACTTGATCTATATTCATCTCTTTTAGGATTGGATGAATAAAGTTCAATTCTCTTATTTAATATAAAGGTTAGTTCAAGGTGAAATTATTGACATTGTCATCCATCAAGGTTTTGATGCCCTAATTCCAACACCTTATAGTTACTAATGGCTAAACAAGTTCGCAAGAAAAGGTCTGACTAACCTTAAACATTTGGCCAAGAGTAGCTAAAATTTCTTTACATTTATTGTATGGGATGGTGGAGAGAATATACCTATAATTAAATTATATTATATTATTTAATTATTTTATCCATTATTCAATTATATGATGAGAAAGATAATTAATTATATGAGATGGAAAATTCAATAAATAAATAATATTAAATTCAATTATGTAATAATGTAGGGGATGTGAGGTAAAAGGAGATTTCATTAGGTGATGTAATTATTTGGTATATTTAGATAATAGTGTATTAGAAAAATATTAGATGTCTATAATATATTTGTTTATCCTTTTGATAGTAGATTTTGCACACATGTTTGCATATTCTTCTCCCTTCAAATTATCTACAAATATTTGATAAATTGCAACATTTAATTTTTGTTTTAATTTAATTCCTACTTCTTAAATTTTTATTTTTTTTCTACAATCAATCCACATATAAATATTTTTATGGTCTAATTGTTATTAGATTTTACCTTACCAAGTCTTTTCGACGTATAACATTTTTAGGTTACATTCTATCTTTTTAAAAATAAAATCATAAAATCTTGTTCATTCCCCCAAAAATATAGCTATCTATATTGTTATTGATCACCATGCAATGTAATCCGATGTTAATTTTGACTAATTAAAATAGAACCTATATTTACAATACTTTACATAGATAAAATGTAAGAGTTCTATTGGTTTCTTGATGAATAGACTAAGTGACATTTAAATAAAATAAACTATTAATGCCATACCACACAAACAAAATTCCATGTTACTAATGACCAAATAAATTCAATGTGTATTGTTACTAACAAATAAACAAGTTCAAAAAAAACCATGAAATTGACATCAAATAATTCACCAAAATGGTTATTTTTTTCTTAAATTTGCTATACATAATGATGTACATACAATCTAAACTAATAAAACAATTTCAGAATTACATTGTTACTAATGGATAAATACGTTCACAAGAAAACATGTGACTGACCTCAAACAATTGGCAAAGAGTAACTAAAATTTCCTTGAGTATATTATATAGGATGGTGGAGAGAATATACCCATAGTTAAATTATAATATATTACTTATATTTTATCCATCATTCAATTATATGATGAGAATGCTATTTAATTATATGAGATGAAAGATGAGATAACTAAACAATATTATTCAATTATGTAATTAGGTAGGAGATGCTAGGTCAAAGGGATTTGATTAGGTGATGCAATTATTAGGTCTATTTAGATAATAGTGTATTAGAAAAATATAAGATGTCTCTCAAAGTTTCTATGCTAAAATTTGGAATGGAAAAGGTATTTCTCTAATTAGTAATGTACTGTTTGACAACTAGCTAGGGTCTTGGGCCGAGCTCAGCTCTAAATATGGGATTCCTCCCTCACAAAAGAAAACATATTCTCTTATTGTTAAAGCTACTAGTTGTTGGATATTGATTATTTTTTGAAACAACTAAAATGGTTGGATGGCTCCTATTTTCTGGACATTTCTACTAAGTAGATCTACATGGTGTTGAAAGACGATTACTCTATCTTCACTCGATTCAATCAGTGTTGGGGTCTTGACTGGCCTAAGTCCATGTGGAAATTTGCTTTTGATTTTTTTTGGCACTCCCCCATTGATCCTAAGAAATATGTTTTTAGAAGGCTTCTACTTCTGAAAAAGTTAGCTGTAGGTTCTTTTTTATCTATTGTGGGTCCTAAACCTATTAGGTGTGGAGTGTGCAATGTCCAGGAGTCTTTTGAGAATTTGTTTTTTGAATGTGAATTTTTCTGTGGTGTGTGGTCCATCTTCCTTGGCTCTCCTATTGTTCTGAACCATCGAACTAGTCCTTCTTGGAGTGAAATCCTTGTTGGTTTTGTGGAGTCCTTTGATCTTAGGTTGAACTAGTTCTAGTCTATTTTGTCTTGTGAAATCTTGTGGCTTCTTTGGAAAGAAAGAAATGGAGAGGTATTTCAAAACAAGAGGAGAAGGCTTATTGGGTTTAATATTAAACTCACACACTTTTACATTATGTCTTAGGTTTCTATTGTTTTGGAGATCTCAAAACATAGGTTCATGATTCTGGTCTGGGAGGGTGTTCTTCAGATTTGCAAGGCAGATATCCAGTCTATTCAATTCTTCAAGAAACACATGGACATGTTACACCCAAAGGAATTGATGCATTGGCATAGTATATGTAGAAGATTGAAGATGCTGATGGTCCTTCTCCAAGGACTGGGGATAATATTCTAGGTGCTCGTTGACTAGTATTTTGCTATATTTATACTAACACAGGAGGCAATTTTGTTGTACAAAACCTCTTCTATATTGTATATGATGTAAAGGTAAGTGATCTGACATAGGACTATGGCCATTTTTTAATTACATGTAATGATACTCTAGATAGTGACTACATGACACCAGTATGATTACATCCTCAGAATGGATATAATGTATATGTTTTGAACTATATTAATATTTAAAAAACAAAATTAGATGTCTATAATATGTTTTTTTATTCCTTTTTGTAGTGGATTTTACAGTGTGTGTTTGCATACTTTTCCCTCATCATATTTGTTGAAATATTTGATAAGTTGCTACATTTTTTACTATTTTTATTTTATGCCTATTAAACATAATACTTTCATCGCTTAAATTCACTAGTTTTCTAGCAATTAATTTACATATAAATATTTTTATGGTGTGATTGTTATAAGATTTTACCTTGGCTAGTCTTTTCAACATATAAAATTTTTAGTGTACATTCTATCTTTTCTAAAATAATATAATAAAATATTATTCATTCCCCCAAAACAATAGCTCTCTATATTATTATTAAAGACCATATAATGTAATCTGATGTTAATTTTGATTGATAAAAATAGGATCAATATTTACAATTTTTTATGTAGGTAAAATAAAAAAATTCTATTAGTTTCTTGCTGAATAGAGAAAATGACATAAAAAATAAATGAATGATTAAAACCATACCACACAAGCAAAAGTGCATTTTACTAATGACTAAACAAATTCAATGTATATTGTTGCTAACGACTAAACAAAATCACAAACAAATCATGAAACCAACCTCGAACAATTGACAAAGAGTTGCTAAACTTTCTTTAAGTTTAATATATAGGATGGTGAAGAGAATATACCCATAATGAAATTATAATATATATTTTTATTTATTTTATCCATTATTTAATTATATGAGATGAAAAGGGTATAATTAAATAATATCATTCAACTATGTAATTAGGTAAGGGATGCTAGGTAAAAGGGGATTTAATTAGGTAATATAATTATTAGATCTATTTAGATAATAGTGTATTAGAAAAATATTAGATGTCTATAATATTCTTGGTTATTCTTTTGTATAGTGGATTTTGTATATGTGTTTTCATACTTTTCTCTCTTTAGATAATGTGAAAATATTTGATAAATTGCCACATTTAAAAAAATAAAAAATAAAAAATAAAACTCTCATTAAATGCATTCATCGCTTAAATGTATTGCTTTTCCTACAATTAATCTACATATAAATGTTTTTATCATCTAATTGTTATAAGATTTGACCTTACCTTGTATGTTCAACATATACCATTTTTAGCATACATTATATCTTTTCTAAAGTGACATAATAAAGTTTTATTCATCCCCCCAAAAATATAGCTAAGTGTATTATTATTAAAGACCACACAATGTAGTCTAGTGTTAATTTTGACAAGTCAAAATAGGATATTTTTTTAAATATAGGTAGAATGTAAAAATTCTATTGATTGCTTGATCAATATATCAAATGACATTTAAATTGAATGAACTATTAATACCGTACCACACAAAAAAATGTGAATGTTACTAATGACTAAACAAATTTTGAGTGCATTGCTTGTAACGACTAAACAAGTTCAAGAAAGTACATGTTAGTAATGACTAAACAAGTTCACAAATAAATCATGAAACTGACCTCAAATAATTGACTAGAATGGTTAAAATTTTCTTCAATTTACTAAACATGGCATTGTACCTACACTCTAAACTAATAAAAAATTTCAAAAAGTAAATTGTTTTGATGGTTAAACAAGTTCACAAGCAAAGGTGTGATTGACCTCAAACAATTGGCCTAGAGTGACTAAAATTTACTTATGTTTATTGTTTAAGATGATGGAGAGCATATACCCATAATTAAAATATTATATATTTTTTAATCATTTATCCATTATTTTTAGAAAGTTATTTAATTATATGAGATGAAAAATTGAATAATTAAATAATATTGTTCAATTATGTAAATAGGTAGGGGATGTTAGGTAAAAGGGGATTTGATTAGGTCATGTAATTATTTGGTCTATTTAGATAATAATGTATTAAAAAATATTAGATATCTATAATATATTTCCTTATTTGTTCGTATAATGTATTTTGCATACATGTTTCCATACTTTTCCCTCTTTAGTTTATGTAAATATGTTTGATAAATTGCTACATTTTTAACCTTTTTATTTAATTCCCACTAAATTTAATTTTTTTGATTACAGTAAAAGAAGGTTTTTAAGGGGCCCCTAAACACTTTACAAAAGATCCTTAGGAAAAAAGAGCTTTAAGAAACAAGAAGGAACATACATCTAAAAAACCAACATAGCAACTAGCAAAATCTAGTAAAAAAGCCCCACAAAACTAGCAATTACCAGCTAAAACAAACAAAGCATAGAAAAGGAACTAATTTATGTTTTTTAGGGCATTAGCCAAGTTTCTGCTAATCCCATACAGTTCTTTAATATTATCCCTAAGTTTAGGGATTTCCTTAGAAGATGCCACAATAGCTTTCTTCATGCTCCTTGTTCTCTTTGCCACTCCACCAGGAGTACTTTCTACAATCCCAGTCTCGATTGCATCTTCATGAATGTCAAGGTCCATGACCAGTTTGGGAGACCTGGAGCTTTCAAGGACCTTAGAGATTTCCTCTAGGTTCTTAGTGACAGTTGTCAAGATATCCGAAATCATTCCCAACAGTTTTTCATTGCAGCTTTTCCTCCCTCCAAATTATCAATCTGAGCTTCCATCTTCTTATCTTTTTCCTCCATGTCCTACTTCCATTGCTTCTAGTACCTTTCATCTTCCTTCATTTCTCTTCCAACTGCTTCCCATTTTTTTCCAAATTCTTTATAAATTCATAAGTCCACTTGTCAAACCCAATCTAGCCTTAGTTAGGTTTTTGAGATTATCCAAAAAGAACCCTTCTCCAACACACTCATTATCCTTGCTCAGATTCTCCTTGACTGTTTCCTTCTTGGGTTCCTTATTCTTCTCCTTCTCAATTTCCATTTCTTTTTCCTCATTAATCTTATCATCCTTCTTCTCCATTGGCTTGCTATTGTCATTTCCTAACCTAGCACTATGAGTTGGACTATCTTGGTCGAACACGTCCTTAGCTTCACCTTCCTCTTCCCCCACATCCTCATCTTTCCAACTTTCCTCCCCTCTAGACTCATATGTTTTCATCTCACTACCATCTTTTTTGGTATCGTCTGAATCATTCTTGTCCTCTTGGATTTTCATCCTAGTAGCACTTTTGCTCTTTTTGCTCTGAGTCGACTCTTCCTTGCTAGGTCCACCTTCCTCCACCTTTCTCTTGCCTTTCCCTAGAGACGTAGACAATCTCTTCTTTTCCTGGATAGCAAGGATTTTGCAATGCTCATATATGAGCAAAATGAGGCCACAATGAAGCACCAGATTCGAAGGATTCTTGTTGTGCTTATTAAGAGACCTCGATGGAGACCTGAAGAGGTAGTAGGACAGGGAAACCCTTTTCTCATGCCTAAAATGATTTAACAACACAAAATGGTATGTGTGGGCCCTAGTAAAATGACCCTCCATTGTAATGTATTCCATGATAGCATTCAACACATAGCCCCAAATTTTTTAATGTTGGAAGCATCATAATAGCCCCCCATTGCTTTACCAATTTTTGCCCTCTCCTTCTCCTTGTGCGGAAAAATCTTAACTGTGTTATTAAAAACTTTCAAATCTCTAAAAAAATTGAGAACTGAGTGGGGCATACCTGTTACAGTTGCTATGAGGCCCTCATCCAATTTAAACCTCACACCATGAATTTTAAATGACCAGTTACTCCAGTTTTTAGTAATTTTAGAGACTGCAAGATTAACCCTACCTTTATCGTAATCGACCAGCTTCTCCATGAAATTCATCATAAACCCTTTTTCCAGCTTAGTCCATACCTTTGGAATTTCCTTCCATCTAGAGATATTATCTAGTTCCTCCCTCCTTAGATCCCCTCCCATATTCAAATTCAAAATACCAACTCTATTCTTCTGCAATTTTGGAACTTCCTTCCTGTTCTCTCAAAATTTTGAAAATGTTAACCCACAAAGTGTGTGGAGGATTAATATCTTTGATTAGGATTTTACCACTTTGCCAAGTAATCATAACCTTTCTATAAATGTTTAGATTACTCATTACAACTATCATAATTGATTGTGTGGTCCCTCTTTCCCCATGAATCTATCCTTTCTTAGAAGATCTTTAATATTAAAATTAATATTACCTTCTCCATACCAAATGCTTTGAGTTTCAGAATTAACGCCTAGGTTCACCAAGCCATTTGCAACCAAATTTTTTTCTCTAAAGGCATGTTCAATTATAATAACTTTAAAGCTAGCAATAATTTCTCTAGCTTTAAAAATTATGTTTTCTATAGACCACGATGGCTCAGTTTCCCCCTTCAGGCACTTGATAATATTTAGTGAGTCTCCCTCTAGCCATAAGTTATCATGATTTAGATTCATAGCAATAATCAAATTATTCAAAGTTGCAGATGCTTCTGCATAATAACTAGTTTGACTACCTAGGGAGGCAGTGATTGCCACAAGGCAACTTCAAGCAAAATTTCTGACAATGCCCCCATAACCAGCTTTACCTAGATTTCCCTTCGATGCCCCATCAAAGTTGTCCTTTATCCATCCCTGAGATGGAAAGCACCACACCAGACCATCCCTACCCTTATCCTTACTTGATTTGATAATAGAAAGGTTCCATCTATCATTAAAGTCTTCTTTAGCCACTAAACCATGATCAGTTCCATTTAAACATTCAAATATACCTCTATAGATTTTATCCACTACAACTTCAGGGTTAGCACTTTTATCCCTAAAAATCCTATTGTTGCACTCTTTCTAGATGTTCCAGATAACATTAGGGAGAGTAAGTTTCCATAGCTCAATATTCTTAGGGTTGGAATTAGGACATTACCATTGTTGCTAGGACTCCCCCAGAGAGTTCAGGAAAACCTAGCTCAACTTCAACCTACTAAAAATAATTTTCCAAATTTCCTGGCTGAAAGTACACTGGTAGAGAATGTGACAAGTAGACTCCTCCTCCCTGCAACAAAGAGAACACTTGTTAGGGAAAACAAATCCACACTTTTGGAGGTTATCAAGAGTCAGCACCTTATTTTGGATAAAAATCCAAAAAAAGACATTAACTTTAAGAATTAACTTCTTATTCCACACTTTAGCCCAAATAGGAATCTCTTCCAAAACTTTTTTGTGGATAGCCACAGCCGAAGACACAGAGTAATTCCCATACGAGGTCTCCCTCCAAATCAAACTATCCTCTTTATTGTCCCTCAAAATTTTAGAAGAAAGCAGAATATCAAGAAACTTTAATCTTGGACATTGTTGGCTGAACTTAGTCTATTTCCCATTTCTCCAATAGTCTCTAACCAAACTACCATACCTATTTTTGAACCAATCTTTCCAATCTTTAAGGATTGGAATATCCTCTAATGGTTTATCCAGAAGCCATTTGTCTTCCCAAAATCTGATAATTCTTCCATTCCCCAATTTCCACATTCTTCCAGCAGCAACCCAACTTTTAGCCCCATGAAATTTAACATTGTGATCACTTAAAATTATTAGTTTTCCTATAAGTATTCACATATAAATATTTTGTGTTGTGATTGTTCTCAGATTTTACCTTTCATAATCTTTTCTACATATAAAATTTTAAGTGTACATTATATCTTTTCGAAGATAATATAATTAAATCTTATTCATGCACCCAAAAACATAGATATCTATATTATTATTAAATACCATGCAATGTAATCTAATGTTAACTTTGACCAGTTAAAATTGGACCAATCATTGCATTTCTTTTATGTAGATAGAAAGTAAAAAAATATATTCATTGCTTGATGACTAGACAAAATGACATTTATATGGAATGAAATATTAACACCATACCACACAAATATAAGTGCATATTACTAATGACTAAACAAATTCAAAGTACATTGCTACTAATGACTAAACAAGTTCAAAGAGCTACATGTTATTAGTGACTAAACAAGTTCAGGAACAAATCATGAAACTGAACTTGAATAACTAACTAGAATGGTTGATTTTTTTAAAAAATTACTATACATGACGATGTACATACACTCTAAACTAATAAAAATTTTCAAAAAGTATATTTTTATAGTAGTGTCATAAATTGTATTCTTTACAATTCACACTTCATTTTTGTGCTCCTACTTTAGTGTGCCCCATTCTAGTTCTCCCCTAAGCCTATTGTAGCCCATTTTTCTTCAAATTTGATGTCACCCAGCTGCATGGCTAAGTGGACCACATCTTCGAACCTTGCCATCTTGAACCCAATCTTAAATTTACTATAAATGATGATGTACATTTATACACTCAATCAAAAAGTACATTATTACTAATGAGAAGACAAGTTCACAAACAAAAGATGTAACTGACTTCGAACAATTACCAGAAATGAATAAAAATTTCTTTAATTTATTGTACAAGATGATATTCATGTGTTGGGATGTGAAACCCAACGGTCAGATGACCTTTCACCTTCTCCTAACTTTTTGTTCCACAAATAAATATGATTCTATAAATGCCTCTATGTGTAGTATTTGAGATTGATTAATGAAGTTGTTCCCTACTTCTAGAGGATGTAGACACTTAGTGGTGAACCACATTAAAACTTGTGTTATTTTGTTTGTTTTTCTTAATTTGGTTTCAGATGTTATGTGTTGTTTTTATCTTTTCTCTACTGGTTTAAATTAACAATTGGTATCTGTTCACATTGTTTTTGGTTAAATTCAACGATCGAATATTTTTTGATCGGGATGCTTCTTTTATTTCTTTAGCTTTCCAGATTCGCTCAACATATAGGCCAAGTGTCATCTCGGTGTTGCCCCAATGACTAGTATTTTACGTTTTGAGGTCTCAAAGAGCGCGAAGGTGATAGATGGTTTAGTTCTAGTGACTTGGCTTTTTTTTTGGGCCCCGCCTCATGGTTTTAAAAAAATGGAGACACCTGGCCTCTCCGCGTTGTTGGTATTTTTTTAGTTGGGAGGCTCTTTTGTAGAGTTTCCTTTTCTCTTCTACATGTCCTTCAGTGTGTTTTCCTGTGGAGTGCCACGAAATGGTTTTTCTATTCAGGCAGGTAGGAAGATCATTGTGGCTAGGTGAGATTAACAACTTCAGAGGCCGTTTAGTTGGGTGTGTTCTTGCGGAGTGCCATGGCATGTCTTTTCTATTTCAAGGGTGGTTGTGCTCGGTTGGCGGATGTCTGGAATATTAGTAGAGCCATGGGCTCTCTTTATTCTTATGTTTTCCCTATAATGAGGTTTTAGAACTTAGAAAAAAAACAAATAAGTTTTCTTAGTTAGAATTTCGGCCTTTTAGCTATTACTATTTGTTGAAGAAGGTTAATCAAATTGTGTCTGTGGCCTTTATGATGCCTCTTTTCAGCATGCTCTGATGGTTTTCTGTGCTTTCTATTGTGATTCTGATAACTTTGGAAATGTATATCTCAGATTTTTCTAATTAAATTATGTTTCATACTTGTTATCTGGTAGATGCATGATTGATATTTTTTATGTTTAAAAGAAATTTTTATTGTATCTTAGTTGTGGTTATGTCTGGACATGTATATTGTTGAATAGGATTTAAAACCGCATGTCTTTGGGTTTTATATGCTGATAACATTTTTAGAAAAATACCCTAGCGTATCACCTGAGTAGTTTAGATCTTATTGTTTTGAGTTTTTCCTTCTTCACCTTTTCTCAAAACCATAAGGAAGAGCTGACTTCTCAAACCTGAAGGTCATTCAGTGAGTCTCACGCAATTGGTCCCCCATCACTGAATTTCCCATAAGGTTGTTTGCTTCTTGAGTCAAATTTAGAGTCAATAGTTCTATTTCTGGCATGCTTGGTGGGACCTAAAGTTCAAATAAAACTCTGATCTAGTTTATGAGTCGTAGGCCTGTTACAAGGAGTCAAACAACCTTGAATCCTAGTCTACTCTTACCACCCCTGGTGACCATTCATTCAGCCATATCTTCATCCTCACAGAGTTTGCTTGTCTTCCCTGTAGTCTCCCTCATATCTATGGCACATATTCCCCCCAAGAATTTTGTGACCTAGGATAATGGGAGACCTCTCATTCCCCCAACTCCACCCGTGGTCTGGGGACCCATCCCTACAATTGCACTGAAAGTCAAGCCCAAGTTCACTAGAGAATGTCATAAAACCCCTAGGGAACATTTACAAGATGTAGCCACTGTCTGCACTATCCATGGCATTACTGAACAAATGTGGCCTTGAGATTTCTCGTAGCTTCTTTCAAGGGAAGAGCTTTCGATTGGTTTAGATCTTTGGGTCCTAATACTATAGGAGACTGGGATCAGTTGGGCAACCATTTTTTCTAGAGATTCGCTGATAAGTTTGACAGATCATCCTTGATCCATCAATTGATCACAATAAAGAGAGCCCCTCAAGAAGCACTGACTGATTTCAACCTAATATTTCAAAGGACCTGGCAGAGGATACTTATGTCCTCCTACCCTCCTATGGATATGGCAGTTGTATTCTACTTAAAATCTTTCAATTCTAATATATTAGTGATGATTCAATCCCTAGGAGGCAATACTCTTCCACAAACATTTGACATAGTAGTCCAAGCATAAAATAATTTGATTGATGCCAGAAAGCTTGCCCCCTGCCCCACCATTCTAGTGTTTCCTAAGATATCCCCTCAAATTCCCGAAGAAGCCTCTCCTAGCACATCTACCCCACAGTCTATGTACTCATATCTCGTTCCCTCGTCATCATCCTTGGCCACTGAAGTTAGCGATATGAAGAACTTGTTGAGATCCTTCTCTAATGAGATTGTCAATCTAAAGAGAGACCAAGTTCCACCCGTCAGACCCCCTTTCTAGTAGAACTTCCAAGGGAACTAACCTCCATACTAGCATAACCAACATGCCAATCACCGTACTAACAAGCTCGCTTAACCAAATGGCCAAATAGTCCCGGTCCCAAATCCATTGCAAATTTTCCATTCAAACACTGGTAAGGAGATGATAGTGGGTCAAAATAACCTTGGAGATGATACCAATTCCTGGTGCTTCCCATGTAACAATTCTCATACTCCAAGGAATTGCCCGTGTGGAAATTTGCAGCAGAAAGTTTTCAAGCAAAGGAGTCTAGGCATGGCGCCGAATGAGTCTGTTTATACATATCCAAGTATGCGTAATGCATCTCTTGTTGCTCAAATGCAGGGCATGTCATTGCAACAAAAGGCAGAGATTGATCCAGATCATGCGCTATTTTCTTGGATGGAGGACGAGGGTGTAGTGTTCACCAATGGTGCATCCACTTCAAGGGAGGGAGCCCCCTTTGTGCAATTGGATTATAATCTCCAGTCCAAGAGGTTTTTCATCGAGGAGAATACCAACACTTGAGGATGAGCGCCCATAGATACAACTCTCGAACAACCAGTGATTGGGCCCACTTATCTGAGAAAAGATTTCACCCCCTATAAGTCAAAAGAGCTAAAGGTGCCCACACCCACAATAGTAGATGTTGTGGAACAGCTGAAGAAAGCTCCGACCAGTGTTTACTTGTGGGATCTCCTGAGTATCCCTGAGTAGAAGAACTGGCTGAAGGAAGCCCTATTTGAGGGTGAGAGAAATGCAAGCGAGGGCACCACCAAAGCTCCATGGATCAAAGAAACAGGTTTCCAACCCATTGTCGACAACTCATACTCTCTAGCCATGTTAACCAATGAGGTTTCACCTCCCAAGTCTCAACTAGAAGGTAAGCCCAAGCGAACCCATTTTATCTTACCCTTATAGTTAGGGATAAACTCTTGCATAATTATATGATAGATTCTGGAGCTAGCACCACCGTCATGCCTAAACAAATCACCGAAGTTTTGAATATCAAGTATTAACCTTTAAATAGGGGGGTTACGCATCTTGATGGGAACAAGGTCCAGACCATAGGTCTTATCAGAAGTCTTTCTCTGACTTTGTTCACATGTCCCAATGTTATGGTATCACAATAAGTAGTGGTCATTGACATATCACTTGTTTTTCAGACTTTGCCTTTCCCAAGACTTCACTATAAAAATAGGAGGTTACCTATCATTAGATTGGTCCCACCTCATCCTCCACACTCAGCATGGTGCCAAGATAAAAATTCTCTCAAAACCCCTCCATGCTGAACACGTAGTGGACCAGGCCATGATTAATTTCCATCCCATTCACACTTCTATTTTAAATGAGGAAAGGAAAGTTGTAGAACTCCTGGAAGATGAAGAAGTAATGGGGGAGATCTCACTTGAGCAGGAGGTTTTCCTAAATGAATTCATAAACTCTAATCCCTACTCCAACTACCATGCCACTAGCCTAGGTACCTATTGCATCTTTGCCAAAAACCAAGCCATCCCGAAGCTTACTAAAGAACCATTTTTTGAAGAGCAGTTATCTTCGGTATTATGGACCCTATATTTTGATGGTGCAAAATGCAAGATAGGTTTCGGCATCGGAATCTGCCTCACCCCACCCTCAAGTGAGAAAATCTTGAAGTCTTTCCATTTACAATTTGCATGTTCCAACAATGAACCAGAGTATGAGGGATTGATCTAGGGTCTGAGCTTGGCAGAAAGAATGGGCATTAAAAAGTTGAAGGTCTTGGGTGATTCCGAGCTAGTGGTCCATCAAGTTTGAGGGGTGTCCAATGCCAAGCATGTCTGCATGAGATCCTACCATACCAGAACATGGGATTTAATCGAAAGCTTTGACACTTTCAATATTGTGAGCATCCCTCGAAAACTAAACGTTGTTGCTGACTGGATGACCACAATCGGATCACAGTTTGATCCCCCCACAAATTTAGTCACCGACCCTCGAGTAGTCTGTGTAGTCATCTCACTGACTATCCACGATAATGATACCCACTGGAAGGTTTTTGAGAGTGACAAGCAGATCACATTATTCATCCAAAGCTTAGGAGAATTTGTAGATCAACTGCAACCTAAGGTGAAAGAGGCTTATGGAGATCAGATCATCCAGTTGAAATCCAACAAGCTTCCTAAAGGTCTGATCACTCTGGAGAATTTGTTCAACCATGACAATGCCAAAAATGATAAGTGGAAGCTTACATCCAACAAAGGAGATTATATTGAGATGTCGGTAGGAAATGGGAGAGTACTCAAAATAAGAAAAGGCATTTCTCTTGATGACCGAAAGAGATTGGTCCAATACTGTGATAAATACATGAATGTCCTGGCTTGGTATTATGATGATTTAAAAGGTTATGATCCCAGTTTCATTTATCATACCACTGAGCTCGTTGACAGAGCTAAGCAAGTTTGGCACAAGCAAAGCCCAGTCAACCCAAAGATCGAGTCCCTCATGGCTCAAGAGTTAAGGAAGTTGATCGAATCGAGGATCATTTACCCTCTAAAACATAGCACATGGGTATCCAATCTGGTTCCTGTAAGGAATAATAATGGAGATATCCAACTCTTTGTAGATTTATAAGATCTGAATCAAGCATCTCTTAAAGACCACTACCCCTTGTCGTCAATGGAGAAACTACTGAGCATGGTGGTGGGGTCAAAGATGTTCTCAATGCTCGACAGCTTCTCAGGATACAACCAAGTCCTAGTAAAACTAAAAGATCAACATAAGACAATGTTCACCACCAAATGGGGGACGTTCGCATACCAGAAGATGTCATTCGGGTTGTCAAATGATGGAGAAACTTTTCAAAGAGCTATGGATCTGGTGATGGGGAGGTATCCTCAAAGAGAGTTAATTCCTTGACTAAGGGTAGTTAGGAGTTGTCCTCATGGGCTCCTTTCATTTTTCATCTGGTCTCAAAGTCAATTTAGACACCACAACTCTGTAAGAGGGCTCCCAATAAAGATGTGTTCTCTGGTTGCTCAGGCATGGTTGAGATTCACAAGAGTAAATCCAACCCTACACTCTCAAACTCCTAAAAAATTATTTCACTGATTGTAGTAGGTGTTTGGAATGTTTTTCAATGATAATCAACTGGTTTTGAATGAGGGTTTGATTCATTTCCCCATCGCTCCTTCCTTTTCCTATTTTCTAGGCCTAGTAGCCCTAGAGCCCCAATTAGTCCTACCTAACCGGTTTTTGTGGATTTTCTCCCAAATTCTCCAAAGACCCACATAAACTCTTTTCTAATTAGGATACCCTTTTGGAATTAATTTTTGATTTATGAATTTAGGAATCTCAGTCTGACCGTACAGGTACGGAACCTGAAAAATGCTTGTTTTAGGTGGTTTTGGGCTTGTTTTGGTCTCTTTCCAAGGGTTAGGTGTCTTCCTTGATCTGACACACCTCCAAATTCACACATATTTTCTTCCACACACCACTTTTTCATCCCAAACACTCTGCAACTCCAACCCTTCTCATTCCAACAAACACTTGCATAATCTCATTCATTTCCTAACTGGGTTATGACTGACCTCACCTAGGAAATGATGCTCATTGGCCTTTCAGTGACCTCCAAAGGAGAAAAAAAGATATATACACTATACAAAGGCTCCATGGCTTGATTCCCAAGGGCTATTGAGGAGAACTCAAAGGACTTCAAGCTGGAACCATGTTTGGGCCTCTCAAACCCTTACTTAGGTCGAGAGCTTGCAAAATTTAGAACTCAATTCAAACCTACAAATAAATGAACCAAATTTCTTACTGAGAACTACAAGAACGTGAAAAAAAAAAGAAAAAAAGTACATCAATGCAATCAATCCATTAAGTACGGATTGCTGCTCTAATTCTTGAAAAAAATGCAATGTAAAACTTCAAAAATGGTTACAAAATGTATTCCAATCAACTCTAGTCATTCAACAACCTCATTACATTCATTCTCAGGGATTTTATATTCCATTTTTTTCCTAACTAACTCTCCATCATTTTCCTAACCAACCCTTTTCTCAAAAATGCAAAAAGTTGCTCAACGTTGCAAAAAATTGTCAAGCATCTTTAACAACTTTTGCCAAAAAGTTCATTTTTGCCTTACATGCTTTATTTTCTCCTCCAAACCATCTAGGATGACTAAAAACCATTACATTAACATGTCCCAATTCCAAAAAAGGCTATTCAAGACATTTTTCATCAAAATGCAAGATTTTGCCATTTAAGGCTTACAGGGGCTTACAAGCCAAAATTGAGCAAATGCATTGTCCTCAGGACATTCAACCTACCAAAGCATTTAAAAAACACATGAGGACCTAAGAGAAGACTCTTATTCACCACTCCAAACCAACGTATTAAAAAACACACCAAAAAGAAGAAATTGGACTCAAAACTAGGTGCTCCTGCACCATACTCCCCCAAAGAAAAAAGTCAAGTGACTCCTTGAGGCAGCAAAGAAAATGGAACTCCATTCCTAGAGAAGTCTGCCTCAGGTATCTAAGTAGCCTTTCATGTTGGAAGGTACTTCCACTTGACCAAGAGCTCCATGTAGGTGGTATGCCTTGTTTTCTTCAAATTTCTAGAATCTAACACCTTCTCAGCTTGGGGAATGGGTACAACTTGTAAGGGTAGGTCTAAAAGTTCTTGAGAGACCTCTAAAACTCTACTATCTTATGCTGGAAGTGTGCCCTTATACTGCACCAGATCTACCACATTGAAAATGGGTGACAAAGCCATATCACTGGGTAAGTCTACCTTGTATGCATTTCTGCCATACTTGGGACCTATCCTCCTCATCTGAAGCTTACTAGAGACACCTTTCTGAAGTCTTGCCTTGTTCAAATGAGCCATCATCATGTCACCAACAACAAATTGGATATCTTTCCTTTTCTCATCCACCTTTTCTTTGATCTTTTGAGTAGTGTCCAATAAGGTTGTCCTAACCTACTCATGAACCTCTTGCATTGATTGGGCCATGTCCAAAGCATGTCCACTCTATTGTCCCATCTTTCCTACATCTCTGAGCTCCAAAAATCTTCTAGGATGAATTCCATACACCACTTCAAAAGGACTTTTAACGGTGGACCTTTTTACACTATCATTGTAAGCAAACTCAGCTTGATGGATGATTTGATCCCAAGCTTGACCATACTCCTTTGTTAGGCATCTAAGTAGATTTCCAAGTGTTCTATTGACCACCTTAGTTTGACCATCCATTTGGGGATGATAGGTTGAATTGAAAGACAAATTAGTACCTAATATTTGCCACAAAGTCTTCCAAAAATGGGCAATAAACTTTGCATCCCTATATGACACAATGTTGATAGGTAAACCATGAATCCTAATAACCTCTTTGAATAACAAGTGAGGAATGTGGATGGCATCATGAGTGACCTTGCATGGAATAAAATAAGCCATCTTACTAAACCTATCTACCACAACATAGATGCTATCAAAACCTGATTTGGTTTTTGGCAAACCAACCACAAAGTCCATACTTACACACTCCCATGGCCAGTTGGGAATAGATAAAGGCTGATAAAGACCAACATTGGAAGATGTACCCTTATCTCTTTGGAAAACCACACATTTCTCCACATATCTCCTGATATCCCTTTACATTTTAGGCCTAAAGTAGAATCTTTGGACAAGTTTGAAAGTCTTGTTAAAACCAAAATGTCCATTCAAGCATCCATTATGCTTCTCTTGCATCAAGTTTTCTCTCATTGATCCTTTACATACACATAACTATCCTCCTTTGAACAAAAGGCCATCTTGTAAGGTGTAATATACATACTCATTGTGAAAATGGTTTCCAAACCCTTGGCAAACCTTGTAGGCAGCAGCAAAATCTTCATCTTCTTCATACAAATTCTTGAAGCTATCCACTCGAATAATTTTTAGCTGCACTTCTTGCACAATTAGTAACCTCCTACTCAATGCATCAGCTACCTTATTACATCATCCTTTCTTGTGATTGATGGTAAAGGTATATAACTGCAAATAATCTACCCATTTAATATGCCTATGGTTTAACTTTTCTTGAGAATTAAGAAAGCTAAGAGCTTGATTATCAATGTAAACCACAAATTCCTTAGGTAGTAAATAATGCCTCCATTTCCTAAGTGATTGGACAACTGGATCCAATTCCAAATCATAGGAGGAATACCTCTTCTTTGCATCATTGAGTTTCTCACTGAAGAAGGCAACCGGTCTATTGTCTTGACTCAAAACTGCTCCAACCGCTATGTTGCTTGCATCACATTCAATTGTGAAGAGTTTGTCAAAGCTTGGTATAATAATTACCAGTTGAGTAGCCACCTTTGTCTTCAAGAGATCAAAACCTATTTGTTCTTCCTTGGTCCATACAAACTTTGTTCTCACACCTCCCTTGATTGTCTCAAGCATGGGTGCATATATTTCACTGAACCCTCTAATGAAGTTTCTATAAAACTGAGCCAAGCCATGGAAACTTCTCACTTCACTTGTTGTCCTAGGTGTAGGCCAACTGATTATGGCTAACACCTTAGAGGTATCCATCTTCAAATCACCTCTTGAGACTACAAACCCAAGATACACAAATTCCTGTTTCATAAACTCATATTTCTCCAAATTGATGGTTAGTTGTTCATCACAAAGTTTACTTAAGACAATTTCTATATGGTTAAGATGCTCATCTTTAAACTTCCTAAAAATTAAGATGTCATCTAAGTAAACAGAATAAAATTTACCAATGTAGTCCTTGAGTACTTCATTTATGAGTCTCATGAATGTGCTAGGGGCATTTGTGAGTCCAAATGGCATAACAAGCCATTCATAGAGTCCTTTTGTAGTCTTGAAGGCTTTCTTCCATTCATCACCCTCTTTTATTCTGATTTGGTGATAACCACTCTAAAGATCCATCTTGGTGAAGTATTTAGCACCTCCCAATCAATCCATCAAATCTTCAATTCTTGGGATGGGAAACCTATATCTGATAGGAATCCAATTTATGGCTCTAGAGTCAGTGCAAAGTAACCAAGTACCTCCCTTCTTTGGAGCCAAAATGGTGGGTACTGCACATGGGTTAATGCTCTTCTTGATTAGTCCATTATCTAGGAGTTCTTGTATTTTCTTGGCTATCTCTTTGTTTTGATCCACTGTTATTTTATAAGATGCCTTATTGGGTAAAGAAGCTCTAGGTATAAAGTCAATTTAATGACTTATGGCACATTGAGGAGGCAATGTAGCTGGTGTTCCATCACTAATGATGTCCTCAAACTGATCTATAACCTACTGCACTTCTTTATGAATGCTCACCTTCTTCTCCCTGGTGTCCTCTTTTGGGTTCACAACAATGGAAAACCCCACTCCTTCTCCATCCTTAAGTGTGTTGATGAACTCTTTCTCACCAACCAACAACACATTAGGAAATTTGGATCTTCCCTCTACTTGGTCTCCTATGGACTGGATTTTGTAGGTGGTTCCATCCTTTTGGAAGGTATAAGCATTCTTCTCTCCATGATGTATTTCCCTTCTGTCAAACTACCATGGCCTACCTAGGAGTAGGTGGCAAGAATCCATGGGCAAGATATCACATAAGATTTTGTCTTTGTAACCTCCAATGGTGAACTCAACCCAAGTTTGTTCATTTACAAGAACATGTTGCCCCTTGTTGAGCCATGTAACTCTATAGGGATCACTATATGGTATTCTTGGCAAATTGATCTTACTCAATGCTTCCTCTAACACTATGTTGTCTGTGGATCCTAAATCCACTACCACTCTACATACCTTTCCCATGATCTTACATTTTATTTTGAACAAGGATCTCCTTTGGATAGGTTCCTCCTTAACTGGTTCTTTGATCAAGACTCTCCTTATCATGAGGTTCTCTCCAACCTCTGAATCCAAACTTACTTCTGATGCTTTCATGTTTGCTGCATCCTCTTGAGCATAATTTCCTCTCCTCTCACCTCCTTGGGATGAAGAAGACTTCTCAGGGCATCTATAGGCCAGGTGTCCAAGTTGATGGCAGTTGTAGGACTTCATGGTGGTAAAATAGGACCCTCTTCCTGATCTACTAGACCTTCCTCTACTAGAGTTGCTAGATCTCCTTCCTCTATAGCTTCTCTTTCCATTGGAATCCCCACTTTGCTAAACCAACTTGGATTCCCCTTGGGATCTTTGGTCTACACTTCTTCCATAAAAACTACCTCTCTGACCTCTGCCTCTGTTGCTTTGTTCTTGTTTCTTATTTCTCTTTTCCTCCACTCTTAGTGCCAACTGATAGCACTTGTGCATGGTGTTGGGACATAAAAAGCTTAATTCCTCTTGAATATTACATCTCAAGCCATTTAAGTATCTAGCTAGCTTGATGTTCTCATCCTCTACCACCTTGGATTTTAGACACAACCTCTGAAATTCCTTAGTATAGCTGCTCACATTGAAGTCTCTTTGCCTAAAATTTTGTCTCCTCTTGTGCAACTAGATCTCATAATCTTTAGGGATGTATGCCTCTTTCACCTTGGCTAACATGCCCTTCCAAGTAGCTATTGGGTTCTTGCCCTCTTTTTGCCTCTCTTCTTGAATAAATTTCCACCAAGTCAATGTTGCCCCTCTCAATCTAGACTTGGCCACCTTCACCTTTTGTGCCTCACTGATTTTGTCACATTCAAAGTGATTTTCCAATCCCTCTATCCATTCTAGGACTACCTTAGGCTCCATTTTTCCACAAAAAAGTGGCACTCCTTCTAGGAATTTTCCTCCTAAGACTTTAATGGCTTTAAGGAAAGTTTCTCCAGGTAGAATAAGGTTTGGTTCAGGATTCCTATCCTCTTCTACAACTTCTTTTCCCTTCCCCTCATTGACCTTGATTGTGACTTTCTTAGTTTTGTCTTCAACTACATCTAGTTTTCTCTCCAACTATAGTAATCTTTCTCTGAGGAGCCTATTTTCTTCTTCTTGGTCTTCTACCTTCTTTGCTAGCTCTGCATTGGTCACAATCCTTAAACTATTCTCTCCTACTAATTCAGCGTCTATTATATACCAGCTTCTTCCAAAATCTTGGAAGCTCTGATACCACTATGATGGGGAGGTATCCTCAAAGATAGTTAATTCCTTGCGTAAGGGTAGTCAGGAGTTGTCCTAGTGGGATCCTTTCATTGTTCATCTAGTCTTAAAGTCAATTTAGACACCACAACTCTCTAAGAGTTCTCCCAATCAAGATGTGCTCACTGGTTACTCAGGGATGGTTGAGATTCACAAGAGTAAATCCAAACTTACACTCTTAAACTCCTAAAAAATGCTTGCAGTCATTGTAGTAGGTGTTTGGGATGTTTTTCAAGGATAATCAACTAGTTTTGAATGAGGGTTTGATTCATTTCCCCATCGCTCTTTCATTTTCTTATTTTCTAGGTCTAGTAGCCCTACCTAACCAGTTTTTGTGGATTTTCTCCCAAATTCTCCAAAGACCCACATAAAATCTTTGCTGATCAGGATACCCTTCTGGAAGTACTTTCCTATTTATGAATTTAGGAATCTCAATCTGACCGTACAGGTACAAAACCCAAGAAATGATTGTTTTAGGTGGTTTTGGGCTTATTTTGGTCTTTTTCTAAGGTTTAGGTGTCTTCCTTGATCTTCCACACCTCCATATTCACACATATGTTCTGCCACACACCACTTGTTCATCCCAAACACTTTGTAACTTCAACCCTGCTCATTCCTACAAACACTTGCATAATCTCATTCATTTCCTAACCTGGCTATGACTGAGCTCACCTAGGAAATGATGCTCATTGGCCTTTCAATGACCTCCAAAGGAAAAAAAAAAAGATATGTAGACTGTACAAAGGTTCCATGGCTCGAGTCCCAAGGGCTATTGAGGAGAACTCAAAGGACTTCAAGCTTGAACCATGTTTGGGCCTCTCAAATCTTTACTCAGGTCGAGAGCTTGCAAAATTTAAAACTCAATTCAAACCTGAAATATAAACTAACCAAATTGCTTCCTGAGAACTACAAGAACATGTACAAAACAACAAAAAAAGTACAACAATACAATCAATCCATTAAGTACGGATTGCTGCTCTAATTCTTGAAAACAAATGCTAGGTAAAACTTCAAAAATGGTCACAAAATGTATTCCAATCAACTCCAGGCATTCAACAACCACGTTAAATTCATTATTAGGGATTTTATATGCCATTTTTTTCCTAACTAACTCTCCATCAGTTTTCTAACCAACCCTTTGCTCAAAAATGCAAAAAGCTGCTCAACGTTGCAAAAAGTTGTCAAGCAACTTTGACAACTTTTGCCAAAAAGTTCATTTTTGCCTTACATGCTTTTTTTTCTCCTCCAAACCATCTAGGATGACTAAAAACCATTACATTAACATTTCCTAATACCAAAAAAAGCTATTCAAGAAATTTCTCATCAAAATGCAAGATTTTGCCATTTCAGGCTTATGAGGGCTTACAAGCCAAAATTGAGCAAATGCATTGTCCTAAGGACATTCAGCATACCAAAGCATTTCAAAAACACATGAGAACCTAAGAGAAGACTCTTATTCACCACTCCAAACCAACCTATGAACAAACACACCAAAAAGAATAAATTGGACTTAAAACTAGGTGCTCTTGCACCATCTAGGCTTCAAAGAACTCATAAATAAGATTATTTTGATATACTTGGATGACCTAATAGTGTTTTCCAAACATCGAGAAGATCATTTTGATCATCTCGAACTAGTTTTCCATAAATGTGTCAAATTTGGGATCTCCCTAAACCCAAAGAAATGCATTTTCGGTGTCCCTCAAGACAAGTTTCTCGAACATATAGTGTCCAAAGAAGGTGTTTCCATCGACCTAGACAAAGTCAAGGCCATAAAAGACCTCCCCCTTCTAGTAAATAAAAAGGGAGACCATTCCTTTCTAGGAAAGGTCAATTTTGTCAGTTGTTTTATTTCTAATTTTGCTGGAATCATAAGGCCCACATCCTAATGCTCAAGAAGGATATACACTTCAAATGGATTCCCGAGGCCAAAAGAGATTTTGATGGAATCAAAGATGCTATCTGTTCAACCCCTGTTTTGTCTAACTCAGATATGTCTAAGGATTTCATAATGTACATTTTTTCTAGTCAATATAGTATTGCCATGGTCCTGACCTAGAAAGACATTGAAAAGGGGAGTGAACATCATATAGATTTCCATTCAAAGACCCTCAAGGAAAATGAGGCCAAATATAACTTTGTTGAAAAATAGGCCTTGGCCGCAGTAAAGGGACTCAAGAAATTCAGGCATTTCATTGCCTACAATAAAGTCACAGTGTATGTAGCTCATCTTGCATTTCGAGAATACATCATGGAGGGTGATATCACTAAAAAGAGGGCCAATTGGATCACCAAGATCCTAGAGTATGATGTTGATGTCAGGCCAACCAATATTGTTTGTGGCAAGGGCATATGTGAGTACATAGTTCAGGGGTGTGAACCTCGTGAAGACGAAAAGGCTGCAGATGAGGTTGTTATCCTTTCACCCAATTTTCCAAAAGCATGCTGGATGGAGGCCAAGAAGAAATTCATGAAGACCGGGGTTTTTTCTGAGGATCTCCCTCCCAAAAAGAGAAGGTTCTATGAACTCCAAAACAATGGTTTCTACTTCATAGATGGAGTACTCTTCAAAAGAAATTTTGTTGGAATCCTGCTCCGTTGTGTAGATCAAAGCCAAGCGAATAAAATCCTACATGAATTCCACTATGGCTCTTCAAGAGGATATTTCTCCACACCTATAAGTGCTATCAAAGTTACCGAGGCTAGATACTTTTGGCCTTCCATGTTTAAGGATGTGCACAATTTGGTAAGAGAATGCAAGGAGTGCGAGTATTAGACTGGTAGAGGCAAAAAAGCAGCAATGCCCCTCTGGCCTATGTCAATAGAAGAGCCTTTCGCCTAGTGGGGTCTCGATTTCATCAAAATGGTCAATCCCCCTAGTTCGGCCAGACACAAGTGCATCTTGACTGCCACCGACTATTTCACTAGATGGTCCGAAGCCATCCCTTTGAGGAATTCATCAAAAAGTGAAGTGTTGGCTTTCCTAGAAGACCTAGCATTTCAATACAGTTCTCCTAAAACCATCATATTAGGTAATGTATGCGCATTCACCGGCTTGTAAATTACCCAGTTCACCCTCAACAGAGGTATCTATCTTAAAACCTCTTATAATTACTATCCTTAGCGGAATGGACTTGTCGAGTCCACTAACAAGAACTTGATCAGGATTATTAAAATGATAGATTATGAATATAAGAGGGAGTGGCACCATCATTTGAGAAGCGCATTATGGGCAGATCACATAACACCCAAACAAATCCTAAAAAACTCCCCATATAAGTTGGTATATGGAAAACATGCACTTTTCCCCACGTCTTTAGAGATCCCAACCCTGCAGCTACTCAGGTCTATGGAGGTGGTGGAGAATGGCCCCATGGCTGTAAGATTAGTGGAGATTATGTAGATAGAAAAGGTAAGAGAGACAACATTCATAGCTCTCCAAGACAAGCAGGAAACCATCAAAAGGTGGTTCGACAGTAAAAAGATCTCTAATCCATTTTTCACCCATGGGGACCTCGTGCTGAAGTACAGTGAAAGGGTGACAAAGCCCACCAGCATGCTAAGTTTGATTGCTTGTGGGAAGGGCATTTCTACATTTTAAACTACAAGGGTATTAACACATTTGAACTTGAAGACATGAATGGAGACCGCCTCTGGATTCCAGTTAATGGTTTCCACCACAAGCTATTTCACTAATCTTTCTCCTTTTATTTAGTGTATATATTGTGAATAGTTCTTTTGAGTGCCTAATTTATTTCATTTATTCCCCAATAGTTCCAGCAAAGTAAAAGAAATTACAAAATATGCCAAGATTGAGCAAAAAGATAAAGTTTGTTGTATTAAGCATTTTTTTAGTTTTGTTACATTTATAAAGCAGGCTTATGGCCCCTCCTTTTTACAAAATGATAAGGCAAAAGTCAGCAAAGGTAGATCATCATTGGTTCATTGGTCTTCCACGTCCTCGTCTTCATCCATCAGGAAGTTTGAATCCTCACTATCATCAGGAGTGTTCCCTCTCTCCGACCACTCGTGGTCGGAATCACTTCCAGGCTCCCCGGGCATGAAGACAACAACTAGGTTCAGTTGTTTATGCAGTGTCAGAACCCGAGGGAAGATATAGTCCCTAAACTCTATATACCATTTGGTATCTTCAGGGATGGGGACTATCATATGAATACGCAGAAGGAATTCCCCTACATGTGCACTTATTTTCTCCAAATCTTTTACATCTCTCAACTCCAATACACCTCTAGGGTGTGATCCATACACTATCTCAAAGGGACTCTGACTAGTGCTTCTATTCACTAAGTCATTATAAGAAAATTTTGCTTGAGGAAGTATTGAATCCCATGTAGTTCCTTGATCCTTAGTCAGACACCTTAATAGGTTTCCAAGTGACCTATTGATGACCTCAGTCTATCCATCAAATTGGGGATGATAGGCTGATGTGAATGACAAATTGGTACCCAGCTTTCTCCAAAGAGTTCGCCAAAAATGTCCAAGAAACTTAGAATCCCTGTCTGAGATAACTGACAGTGGCAAACCATGTAATCTTACAACCTCCTTGAATAATATACCTACTATATGTGATGCATCATGTGTGGTTTTACAAGGTAGAAAGTGAGCCATTTTGGAAAATTTGTCAACAACTATATAGATGCTATCATGACCATGTTTAGTCTTTCAAAGTCCTACTATAAAATCCATGTTGACTGAATCCCATGGCTTGCTTGGTATGGGTAAAGGAGTATTAAAACCTGCATTTGAATTGCTACCCTTGGCCCTCTGACAGATGACACAACCTTCTACATACTTTCTGATCTTAGTCTACATCTTAGGCCAGAAATAGAATCTCTTAACCAACTGAAGGGTCTTGTCAATTCCAAAATGACCTGCCAATCCCCCACAATGCTTCTCTTTCATAATTTTTTCCCTCATGGAACCTTTAGGAATGAAAAGTTGACTTCCCTTGAAAAGTAGAACTTCCTTCAAAATAAAATCTAAGAACTCATTGTAGTACTTGTCACCCTTTCCCTGACACACTTGGTATGCTTCTTGGAAATCCTCATCTCCTTGGTACATATCCTTCATGGAATTAATGCTTATGCTCTCCAACTAAATCTCTTTTACCGTCAACTTCCTCCTGCTAAGGGAATTAACTACCTTATTTGCTACTCCTTTCTTGTGCTTGATGGTGAAAGTGAATGCTTTAGGGTATTCCATCCACTTCATATGCTGGTGATTCAACTTGTCCTGCCTATTCAAGAAACTCAGAGCATGGTTATCAGTATAGACTACAAGTTCCTTTGGTAACAAATAATGCCTCCATTTCCTCAAGGATTGGACCATTGCATACATCTCTATGTCATAGGTTGAGTACTTTGTTTAGGCTCATTCAATTTTTCACTAAAGAAGGCTCCTGGTCTATTAAAAAAACTCAGAGCATGGTTATCAGTATAGACTACAAGTTCCTTTGGAAACAAATAATGCCTCCATTTCCTCAAGGATTGGACCATTGCATACATCTCTAAGTCATAGGTTGAGTAGTTTTGTTTAGCATCATTCAATTTTTCACTAAAGAAGGGAATTGGTCTACCTTCTTGGCTCAAGACTATTGGCATATGGACACTCCAATGAGACATTGTATGTGATTGAAGGTTTTGTCATTGATGGCAACCTTGCAATCCTATGGCACCAGCAAGACATCATACCAGCAAAGCATTACACAGGCAAGACAGTGCACTAGCATCAACGAGATCACTCTACACCGGCACCGGTACCGGTATAGAAGAAAAGATGTATACTGGCATAGAGGCCGATAGGACTTTTGATATGTAATATTTTGTTTATTATTGTAAGCCGACTTGGAAAATTGTAAAATGACTCTTGTATATAAAGGAGATCATTGTAGACATTTAGAGAGGTAATGTAGTGAGCATAAAGAAAATTATTAGACAGACCTAATGTGCGAATTATAGGTCAAGGGTATATGTAAAGAACAAAGTTAGAATCGGTATTGAATTTGGCATTGGAGATGCTATTGTAAAGCAGTACAAGTCATTGGATTAGTATAATCCTCATTGTAAGTCAGTGTGACTTCTCATTGAGCAGTGAGCTCTAGGTAGTTGGCCTTCCTGCATGTGCAGGCCCCTATTGTAAGTAATATTCTCTTATTGGCTAGTGAGTGAATATTGTGGGTCACAAATCCCACTGAGGTTTTTCCCACACTGGGTTTCCTCATTAAACATCTTGTGTTATGGTGTTCTTTTCACATGGATGTTTCTGATTCTATTTATTGCATTAATTCTTGCATACCAGTATACTGCTATTTTATGTTTTGCATATTTTAACTTAAGAAATTCTTATCACTAGTTAGATACTGATTCACCCCCCCCCCTTTCAGTATCTGTGGGAATCCTAACAATTGGTATCAGAGCTTGGTCGTCTATTTTCAGAAGCCTAACAACTTGAGGGAGATCTTGACACCGGTAAAGATGGAAAATCTGATGAAGCAACTTGAAGGAGCTCTTACTGACTATGATGCAGAGAAGTTGAAAAATATCAAATTAGAAGATGATTTAAGAGCAGCTCAAGATATTATTCAGGCACTTCAAGAAAATCTTACTATTACAAGAAATAAGAGACAAGAACTTTGTGAAAAATTGCAAAATGAGAATGATGAAAAGGAATCTCTCAATGATATGATAAGCAAGCTGAAACTAGAGATCATGACAACAAAAAATGAAATGTAGTATATGACTATGAGATTTTGCAAAGAGATTGAGGACAGAAAGAAGAATGAAGAAGAATTGACTAGAAGACTAAGTGATGCAGCAAATGAGAACACAAGACTTAGCTATGAAAATGACATGTTGAAGACAGATTTGATACATACTCAGAATGACTCAAATGAACTAATGTGACAAAAGGAAATCTTGGAAAGGGAATTGGAAACTGCAAATCAACATAAAGAAAAATTCAAGAAAAGCTCAGAAGAACTTGGTACCTTATTGAAGAATCAAAAACCTAAAGGTGACACTTTTGGAATTGGCTTTGAAGTTGGTGAAAGCTCTGGTACTGCAAATACTCAGGATCATAGCAAACTGGTAAGACCACCTAATGCTTATAAATTCAATGGAAAATGCTTTAACTATAATAAGTATGGTCATAGGGCAAATGAATGTAGATCTAGGAATTATCAGAATATCAATACACCCACCGGTCAATGTTCCAAATGCAACAGAGTTGGTCATAACTTTGAAAACTGCAGAATGAATGTGAGATGTTATGTTTGTGGAAGATTTGGACATTTATCTAATCAATGCAGAACACAAACCGGCATAGGTTATGGGAAAGCTATTCAGAAAAATAATGTAACTTGTTATGCATGTAACAAAATTGGGCATAATGCTAAATTTTGTAGAAGTAAAGGTACACCAGTAGACAACAAAGGTGCTAGCTTGAAAGGAAAAGAAAAGGTTGAAGAGGTTAAGCAAGAATTCTCAAAGCAATGGATTAGAAAAGCTTATCTAAACATTGGGAATACTCCTCCACTGGTAGAACCAACAAATGCTTCACTAGTAGGACAGAGCAATGCTCCACTGGTAGGAAGTTCTTCATCTAATTGAAGAAAATTTCCTTGAGGGTTTGGCAATCTAGTGACACATGTGCTATTATTCCCTCGGTTAGAGATAAGAAGTGGAAAATCACTTATTACCGGCAAACAATGTTAAGTGAATACTTAACCGACATGCAATTAATGTGGTAGATAGCGAAAAAGACTTTATAAAATAAGGTTTTGGCTCCATTTCATTTCATCGTGATTTCAAACTTTCAAAGAGCGCGAAGATTCTGAGCTAAGGCATTTCGAGCAAGAAGCAAGCACACTCCAAGCAATCATCCATCCAAGACAGAAAAAGGTATTTAATCATGGCATCCACCTCAACAATTGAATACATAGTGAACCCTACTGTTGTGGAAGTAATTAAAAGACCTAGGCCCATATTTCAGTTAGTCCCTAAAATAGCAAAGAAGGATGATACCTTAGGTGCATTTTCTCAAATCCCTAAAGGTGTTGTATATGCTGAAGACCCTAGAATGTACATCCACTGCAACATTGAAGAGTTAGGAGATGAGGAAATCAAAACCATGTATAAAACCAAGATATGTGATGATACCGGCAATGTTAAAACTAAACACAAGGTTATTGAAACCCTAGGATTCATAGAAATCCTTAGCATTCTTGAATTTCCTAAGGATGTGATTAGGATAGTGTTAAGCAGAGTTCGTGGAGAATTTTTTTTCATAAGATCACGAAGGAAGTAGTAAAGGATTTTAGAGGGTTACCGGCCACCAGTAAAAGACCAGACAAAAACAAGAAGGTTTCAAATGATTTAGTCATAGACCTAACAGGTGCAACATTTGATAAGAGATCTCTAAGGGTTAACGATGTAAAGGATACAAATGTGAGATTCATAAACATGATATTAGGTTACAAAGCCACTCATACCAATAAACTTAACTCAGTTTCAAGTTTATGCATTAAGAGTGCTTATGATATGGTGATAGACAATGCAAAAATCGACATCTATGAATGGTTAAAGGATGAACTGATAGACAACCTTGGAAAGATAAAGAAGGATAAGAAAGGAACTTTCAGATTTGGAAATCTGTTAGTATGCCTAATGCTTCATATAACAAAACAAGTTCCTGGTATAGGATATAAAGAACTAGGATATAACATACCGGTAGGAAAGCAATTGACAGAATTGTTCAATACCATGGGTGAGAACAAAGAAAACAACATTCATGACTTTTTCCAAGCATTGAAGACAAAAATGAAGAAAAGGATAAGGCTATCTCAGAAAATAGTAGATAAATACAAAGATGACATATGCTTTGTTATTAAAAAAGATGAAATATGGATGGAAGCAGTCATTCCAAGGACAATCTGGGTAACTAAAATGGGCTATAAGACAGATGACCACATAGTTGAAACTTATGCCAAAGCACTTCTGGAAGCCCCCAATGAACCTAAGGAAGAAGTATTTGGTAGTGCTCAAACCATAGAAAGCCAAATACAATCCAAGAAAAGACTGAAGAAGGTAGAGGCATTTGTGAGGAAAGGATCTAGACAAGCAACGGCCATTAAGGAAGATGTATTAAAGAAAACCGGCATAATAGAAGATGAGTTGGCAGCCCCACAACCTGAAGCTCATCTATCACTGGTAGGTACTTCTTCGGAAGGTGACATGCTAGCAACCTTTAAAAGAGTTGTTAGGAAAAGAGATCCCTCACTGGCAACCACTCCTTCACCTAGAAGGACAAGGCATAAGCAACAAGCTGTGAGATCTCCAGTCAGAAAGGTCACACCTAAAAAGAAGCTAACTCCTAAGAAAAATAAAAAGACAAAAACTGACTTGGCACCTCTAGACATATTGCTAAATGAGATCACAGAGGAAGGAAAACTGAAAAACGTAGGGAAAATTTATGACACTCTATTTGCTGATGAGAAAGGGAAAGTTGAGGAAAGTGTAATACTACATATGGACATGTACAAAAAGTTTTTGATGGAAGTAATCAATGAAATTCCTAATGATTTGTACAAAAGACTTGAGGCCAGAAGGTAAGGAGTGATTGAATTAGACAAGAAAATAAAAATAGAAAAACTACTTGCTATATATCCGGTAAACTCTCCAAAGGAAATTGATTTGCTCAAGCGAACCGGACAGTTTTCTCCACTGCACATCGACATATTTCACTGATGGCAGGAAGAGTTACAGAGGAAACAGAAGATGGTTGGGACATATTCCTGGTTGAAAAGGAAAAACAAGAAGAATACAGGAATCCCAAGCCTATTAAGGTATATCAGAAGGATAAGGACAAAGGGAAAGGCAAAGTTGGTGGACCTCCAAGCATAAAGGTTAAAGACAACCTACCTCCACCTGTAAAAATTACAACCCCTGAAAACCAACCGGCAGCAGAAAGCATGAATGTAGAGGATAGGAATCCAAATCTTGAAGTCCTATACACTATAAATGTTGATACCCGAAACATCAACATAACAGTTGATAAAGATACAATTGAAGAGATAGATATGGCTAAAGAGCCTCCGGTAACATGAGATACAGAGCAACCGGTAGATGATACAGGGAAAAAGATGGAATCTAAGGCACAAACAGAGAAACCAACAAAGCTAAAGGCTCCAGAATAGGCTCACAAGGAAACAATGCCACCTATAAGCAATGAAGCAGGGAAACCAGTGCTAAAAGAAATACAAATACAAACTGACCTACTAGAGGTCAATACAAGCATGGTTATTTCCACCGGTACTCCGACTCTTGGATAATCATCAACATTCAAGTCAACTAATGTGACTGAGGTATTGCTTGAATCCATTAAGAAAATAACTGACTGCAGTTCACAGGCTTACAAAGCAATATATGATTCAATACCAATTTTGAAGATAATTGCTCCTGATTGTAATATAGATAATAAAGATTCTTTAGGACAGTTGGATACATTATGTAAATACATTTCTGGAAATATTGAAAAAATAAAGGAAGAATTAGTAAAGGACATGGTAGAAAAGGAGAAACAAAAATTCTTTGATGATGAAATAAAGAAGTGTAATAGAGACTTTGACACACTTCTACTGGAACTATGTAGTTTTTTGAAAGAGTATAAAAATCTGTATAAAGACACATGCAAAACAAACTTCTTGACTATAGATATTGACAAGAAAATAAGCAAGACACGGGATGAGATAAATAAGCTTGCAAACAATTTTGTCAACTCATCGGATTCACTATCTGTTTTTGAAGATAAGTTAGCAAATTTTGAGGAAGAGTTGCTTAAACAGGAAAGAGAGAAAGAGAGAATAATAAACAAGGCAAAACACTTGAGATCTAAACTGAGTCCAAGATTGGACTATCTAGCATCTCTGCCGAAGGAAATCTCAGAGGCATTAGCACAGGGAAGTAAAACACCGGTAGAGCAATTACAACATCTAACCGATACTGTGAAGAGGACTGAAATAGCAATAAAAGATAGCAAAAAGTTTATGGATAGTATAAACTTAATTTTGGGCGATCTTTTTCAGATAATAACTACCCAACTACAGGGTTGAGGATATGGACAGATGTAACTACAAACTCTACTAACATCTTGACAACCTTTGTCATTGATGCCAAAGGGGGAGTAGTAAGATGAGAAAGTTCAAAGACAGGAATCATATGCTCAAGGGGAGCCCTTCATATTTTTGATAAACATTCTTTTTGGTAAATTTTTTTTGGACTACACATTTTGGACACTTTTTGAAATTTCTCATGAGTGTTGCCATCAATGCCAAAGGGGGAGATTGTTGACATATGGACACTCCAATGAGACATTGTATGTGATTGAAGGTTTTGTCATTGATGGCAACCTTGCAATCCTATGGCACCGGCAAGACATCATACCGGCAAAGCATTACATAGGCAAGACAGTGCACCGGCATCAACGAGATCACTCTACACCGACACCGGTACCTACACAGAAGAAAAGATGTATACCGGCATAGAGGCCAACAAGACTTTTGATATGTAATATTTTGTTTATTATTGTAAGCCGACTTGACAAATTGTAAAATGACTCTTGTATATAAAAGAGATCATTGTAGACATTTAGAGAGGTAATGTAGCAAGTATAAAGAAAATTATTAGGCAGACCTAATGTGCGAATTATAGGTCAAGGGTATATGTAAGGAACAGAGTTAGAACCGGTACTGAATCTGGCATTGGAGATGCTATTGTAAAGCAGTACAAGTCATTGGATTAGTATAATTCTCATTGTAAGTCAGTGTGACTTCTCATTGAGCAGTGAGCTCTAAGCAGTTGGCCTTCCTGCATGTGCAGGCCCCTATTGTAAGTAATATTCTCTTATTGGCTAGTGAGTGAATATTGTGGGTCACAAATCCTACTGAGGTTTTTCCCACACTGGGTTTCCTTGTTAAACATCTTGTGTTATGGTGTTCTTTTCGTGTGGATGTTTCTGATTCTGTTTATTGCATTAATTCTTGCATACCAGTATATTGCTCTTTTATGTTCTGCATGTTTTAACTTAAGAAATTCTTATCACTAGTTAGATATTGATTCACCCCCCCCCCCCTCACTATCTATGGGAATCCTAACAAAGACTCCCCCTACTGCCTTGTTACTTGCATCACATTCTATGGTGAAAACCTTATGAAAATTAGGTAAAGCCAACATAGGTTGTTCTGCTACCCTCCTTTTCAAATACTCAAAGGACTTGTCTGCTTCACTAGTCCATACAAACTAACATTTTCTACCCCCCTTGATAGTATCAATCATAGGTTCACATACACCACTAAAATTCTTAATAAAATTCCTATAGAAGTTTGCAAGACCATGAAAAATATTTACCTCACTTGCATTTCTAGGTGTAGGCCAATGGAGGATTACTTCCACCTTCGATGGGCCCATCTTGAGATTTCTCTTGGAGATTACAGAACCAAGAAATACTAACTCTTCCTGCAAGAAGACAAAATTCTCCAAGTTGATCTTCAACTATTCTTCATTCAACCTTTCAATACCAAATCCAAGTGTGTTAGATGCTCATCCCTATCCTTGCTAAAAATTAGAATATCATCTAAGTACACAACAACAAAATGATTGATAAAAGGTTTCAAGACTTCATTCATGAGTCTCGTGAATGTACTAGGGGCATTTGAGAGGCCAAATGGAATTACTAGCAATTCATAAAGTCCTTCATTTGTTTTGAAGGCTTTCTTCCATTCATCTCCCTCTCTTATCCTGATTTGATGGTAACAACTCTTCAAATCCACCTTAGAGTAGTACTTGGCTCCTGCTAGACTGTCCATCAAGTCCTCTATCCAAGGCATAGGGAACCTATACCTGATTATGATCTTATTTATGGCTCTAGAGTTCATACATAATATCCATGTACCTTCCTTCTTAGGGGCCAATACTACAGGGACAACACAAGGTTAATGCTCTTTTTTATGAATCCCTTTTCTAGCAAATCCTATACTTGCATTGTGATTTCTTCATTTTGATTAGGGGTCAATTTATATGCTTCTTTGTTGGGAAATATTGATCTTGGTATAAGATCAATACAGTAACTCACATCTCTGAAAGGTGGGAGGGTCTCTGGTTTTCTTCCTACAACTATACCCTTGTATCTTTCCAACAACTCCTTCACTTCCCTAGGACCTGCAGTCCTTTCTTGCACCTTGTCTTCCATTTTATTTCTCACTTCTTCTCTTGGCTTTACCACTATGGCAAAGAATGGGGCACCCTTCTCTTTGATTGTCTGAATAAACTCCTCTTTAGTCTTTGCAAGTAGTAAGAAATTCCCCTTTGATGTCGACCTTCAACAAAAAATAAATTTAAAATAGTGTAAGTTACATATGTAGGAATGATCAACCTCCCAAGACATGCAAACAACTATTAAACTTCATCAAGAGAGAAAATGTTTCACCAGATAATGTGAATGATATTGAGATGATTAAATTATACAATACACTCTACTTATAAAGACAAGAGCTATGATAAGAGCACAAATGAGGTGTGAGAGTTGTTAGGGTAGGTACAACAACTAGACAACTACATGAAACAAATAATCATGCACCTAAAATCTATATGTCAGCCTAAGTAAAATTAAGCTACATGAGTAAATAAATTAATCCAACATATTACCTTAAGTGCAGCTTAGGGAAAAGACTATTATGCAATATGGGTCCCAACTACAAAACCATTTTAGGTATCCATGTACAATACAAATGCAAGGAAATGCAATCTCTCACAAAACGAAGAAAAGGAGAAAACCACACAGGAGAAAACTCATCTCCAAAAGAGAGAAAAGAAACAAGATGCATGGATGGAGGAATCAATCATACCCCCCAAGGACTACATACATCATGCATATATAATCAAATATCCCTCTATAGGAAGGAAAGAAGGAGACTACATAACCCACCCATAAAGAATGATGTACCACAAAAATGGTGAGTGCATGGAGACAAAACATAGTCCAATGTGTACAAACACATTTCTCCCCTTGGAAAGAAGATAAACCGAGTACAAATACATGATTGCTTCCCATTCTAGATAAGAATTAAGAAGTGGAATCCAAATGTAGAATGATGATGTCTCTAGAATTTTTTCGCATGTTGCCCTATCCTTGGAAGATGACATTGCCACAAACCAATAAGGTACACGTCGAATCATAATAGAAGGTGACAAAGAAGGAGCCATTGGAAACTGATATGGAACAAGATCAAAAGATGAATAAGATGTGACAATAGTTGTACCAACACTATCATTGAATAAGAAAGTTAAACCCTCAAATGTGTCTCCCAAATATGAATTGTGAGACTCCACAAACAATGCACCAATATTTGACAGATAGGAATCCCAACCAAAAAGACAAATAGATACCTACTGCTCAGGAATGACGGAAGTCTCTAGTGAATTGGATCAATTATCTGTGATGAAGAATCAAGGATCTATGAAGAATATGCAACCTCATTTGATGTTTCCAAAACCTCTAAAGGATCTAAAACATAGGTTATTGGATATGAGGAATGAAGAGATGCATAAGGATTAGAAAGGGGAGTGTTGAGAGATGGAGGAGCATCATGATCTCCATATACATCCTCAATGTGAGTCTAAGGGGCATGTGGGCACTCAAAACGAATAAGTGAGTTCAAAATGTCATAGTCAACATTACCAAAAATAACTCTAAAGACATTAGACCCAAAACCTTTTCGAATACTAATCTCACAAAGTGTATCAAGAATAAGAATGTACAAATACAACAATAAATGCCACTCACTAAGATAAAAGATGATAAAATCACTCCATTTCCTATAAATCCCCTCTCTGAGACAAAAGAAAAACCCATTATAGTAATTCTTAAAAAAAAAGAAAGAAATAGTGCCAACACAAATATAACTTCCAAGAAATAAAAGCCTATAAAGCTAAAAACCTGATTGGAGCAAAATAATAGTGGGGCTGGGCCTGGATGGCGATGGCTAATATATTAATGAATGAATCACACAAAATTATCCCCACTTCGTCAACAAATCCATGCTCCAAGGCAAACGGTTTGCTCAGTCCATAAACCAGGAATCCATAAAATGGGGCACGGAGGAGGAGAGAAACTAGTGTTGTGAGCCTTATCTCACGATAGAGCACTATACAATGGGCTATTTAAATCCTTTTGATTACCATAATAGGAAAATGTGGCATATAATCTCCCTAGGCCTAATGCAAAGTCCGTTACATGGGCTCACCAACTGGCCACGTGCACTGAAAAGCGAATCCCTAATCGATAAAATGTCAACGTAGACTTCAGAGTACTTGTTGTAATCAAGTAAATCAGTCACTGAAGAGATTGCAAGAATGAAAACATTCAAACACTACAAAAATGATCATAGCCACCACACAATTCTACTCATGGATGAAACCAAGGATTTGTTGGTATGAAGGAACGGTTAGAAAAAAGGATTTTGAATGAAAAAGTGCCTCTGTAAACTGCCATTGATCAGCCTGAAAATCTATCTACCGATAGTGAGGTAGGTACGTGGGCCATACATAGACTTTGAGCTATCAATGGAATACAAGCTCCCATGGGTCAAAAATAATCTACTTATCTTTACAATACAAAGCCTCATCACAGAAATAAAATGACAGCCTCAGTCATATGAAGTCACTACAAGTTTTGATGGATTGACCCAAAGCAAACAATGATGGGGCTTCATATGCCAAATACAAACGCTCAACCAGGTGTGCCAGACCTGATAGAAATCCAAAGTATTTCAAACTGCCAATAATCCAAGGACCACAGCTAGGAAATGAATCACCTTCAAAATAGAAGTCGATCAATGAGCCATTGGAACTAAAGGAAGGCCAATTACAGAGAGCTCGAGAGTCTGCATAAGTGCAAACCCTACAATATATGAACTCAGTGATAAATATATATGCCAAACCACAGATCTGAAAATAAACACGAACCCTATAATAGGCTAACAAAAAACTACTACTGATCCAAATCAATGGATAACCTGTAGAGTAAACAAGCTGCCAGCCAGACCATACATGCCAACCACAAGCAGAAAAAATGTTGTCAGTCTGCGAATTATGGAAATCGATTAACTGAGAATGAAATCTAGAGCTAACAGAGATGTGCCAAATGGAATGGCCCTGATATTACCAATCGAACACTTGGGACATCAACAATGCTAATGAAAAAACTCTCAAAAGAAAGAAGTTGCTAAAGGAATGGCTCTAATACCAATATTTCACCAGATAATATGAATGATATTGAGATGAATAAACTATACAATACAATTTTCTTATAAAGGCAAGAGCTAGGAGAAAAGCACCAACAATACATCATAGCTGAAGCACATATATAAGTATTCCCAATTGAAGTTACATAATAATATGGTCAATACACAATACATTGTCAATCACCATAAATATAATCAATGCATCATAATATGAACACATCATCATAAACACCATTAAAATGCCATCCTGTAATCATCTCAAACATAATAAGTATAACCATCACTAAATCTATATGTATAACATTTTTAGTAATCAATAGTGATATCTGTAGGATCAAAAGAATATAATTGTAATTAGGGTACACCATTTGCACAATCCAAATACATCATATACAGTATCAATATTACATCAAAATATAATAATGGTAGAGTGAAAACATTAGATGCATTACAATATAGTAGAAAGATGAGAAATATTTTCAATTGTGTGTGTTTCCCTATTTATAAACAATAAATAATCGAACCACTAACTGAGATCTACAAACTAATTCAATAGACAATCAATAGAGATCTACCATGCATACATGCATGAAACATAAAATAGTCAAATATCATTTACACTCATAATAAGCTTGTCTCCATTGTTGTCCTATCCTCCATGATCTTGTATTTGATGGTGCTTTCTCTCACATTTGTATGCACTTGCACAATAGATCAAAGAAGAATGGATGTTGGTTGTGATGATGTAATATTTTCACAATCCAAATACATCATATGTACAATATCAATATTAGAGCAAAATATAATAACGGTAGAGTTCAAACATGAGAGGCATTACACTCTAGTAGAATGATTAGAAATATTTTCAATTGTGTGTGTTTCCCATTTGTAAACAATAAATGATCCAACCACTAACTGAGATATATAAACTAATTCAACAGACAATCAATAAAGATCTATCATGCATATGCATGAAACATAAAATATTCAAATATCCTTCACACACATATTAGGCTTGTCTCAATTGTTCACCTATCCTCAATGATCTTATATTTGATGGTGTTTTATCTCACATTTTTATGCACTTGCACAATAGATCAAAGAGGAATGAATGGTGGTTGTGATCATGTAAGGATATGATTGTGATGATGTATTTTCTTAAAGTGATTTTGGAATTATGTAAGTATGATAAGGATTATGGATTCATCAAAATGGAAGGAATATTCCTCTTATATAGAAATCTCAAAGAGAATCAAAGGCTTAGGTTAAGAGGCTAAGAGATGAATGACCATGATCACACTTATAAAAGAGAGTCAATAGCACTGAACGCTAGGTAAAGATGAATGGAGGAGAATAAGAGGTGGAAGAGTGGTAGGTAAGAGTGAATAAGATTAAAAGGTTAATTTGAAGTGAAGAGACAAGATTAAGAGTCGAGTAATTTAAAGAGACATGTTGCCATGTGGAGATAAGGAATAAAAAAAGGTTGTTAAGAGAAATTTGACACTTATTACATGCCTACAAATTTATATTATAATCCATATGAGCAAGTTGGAGAACCAAGATTAGAGAGGAAAAAAATAATGAATTAGATATATAAATAAAAGTATTTATTGAATTAATAGAGGAAAGGGGGTCTATTAAATAAATATTGGCAAAATAATTTAATAAATAATAAATATTTATTTAATTAAATAAGGATAATTTTAGGTTCCTACATTTTGCCGCTCATTGACACAACACAATTTATCGCATTGTTTCAAAGAATATTAAAACATGGAGGGTAGGAATGGGATAAGGAATAGAAGCATAATGCCCCAATAATGGAAAAGATGAGTAAAGATGATGACTTGGTAGTATGATACCCCCTCAAGGGGACATCTGGATCAAGATAACATTGGTTCTCTTGAAAGGAAAGATGAGGGATAAGGCTAGAAGAAAATGAAATACATGATGATGAATGAAGGGGGTATTGGTGCAGGAGGATCTTCCACAGTTGATCCAAATTGATGATCTCAAAAAATTGATGATGTTAAAAGTTGATGAAAATTTCTTCATATTTGTAAAGCGGAAAAATCGCGATCGAACCCTAGTTGCTCTCCCCTCTTCCAACTCCAAGGAGAGAGAAGGGAGGTTCGCTAGGATTCGATGGTTTTCACTTAGGGGGGAGACTTTACATTCAAAAGAGGGGTTGAAACCCACAAGATCCAATCCCACGCAATGCAAGATTGGGTGCTAAATGAGTTTCAAGGGTTAAGACAGCAAGGCTACCCTCTTTTGTAAAGAATGTGCATAGAAGAATTAAGCTAGGAATGCATAGAAAGTGACAAAGATTCGCTTATAAACTGAGATAGGAATACAGTATGAAGCTGCGGACCTGGAATTAGCAGTAAAATGTCGATACGGCGCTGTCCTACAAATTTGAGCAAAAGTTGTCGGGACGATGGCGCCCGGCACCACGGTCCTCTGAAAAATCCGCGAAACGAAGGGGGATCTGTTCGTCTCTGCACAAGGATTCCAGATCTTCAATTTCAGCCGTGTACCTGCAACCTACACACAAAAAAGCGAAGACGATTGGGGGGTTAGGGATTAGGGGTTTGCCTTTAGGTCAAACCCCGATTTTGGAATTAACCAAGAAATGAGCAAGAGCTGTAAATGTAAATGACTGTAAAACAAGTACTAATACCTTGTTCTAAGGATGTTTGTATCCTTATGTGCGAAGGTTTAGATGTTGTATGTTGTATGTTGTAGTAGTATGTGATCTCCTCTTCAATGGTTGAATCCTTGTCTTGAATGCAACACTTAGCCTTGAATGGAGACTTAGAAGGAATGCTTGAATGCTTGAATGCTTGAGTATAGTTTCCACGCCTTTTTCATCATGTATGTGTTATCTCCATGACAGAGAAAAATGTAGTTTATATACTTGTCAATTAGGGATGATAGACTGATTTTCCCGACCTTAGGCCGACCAGGAAAGTTAATTTCCAAATTGCAAACAAAAAGACCCGAGACCCCTTAGGAGACCGGGCCCAAAATAGGACCCAGGGACCAGGGCGTTGGGCGCCCTGGTCCTGAGGGACCAGGGCGCTGGGCGCTCTGGTCCCACCTCCCGGGACATCAGGGTGCAAGGAGGTTCAGGCCAGGGTACTTGAAAAATGCAGTTTTTAGTGTCGTGAGCAAGTTTTGGGGTCTCCATTCAGGTTGCGTGTTGCGTCGCCATCGTGAAGACCGAAATGCAGTCGAAATTGCAAGTGTCGCAATTTTAGGACGCTACAATATTGTAGAGCTCGTCAAGATATTTCCAACACATTTTGAATAGGCTTAAACAAATATTGTACGCAAAAGTCATGGCCTTTGAAAGTTGAGGGAAGGATATGGGTGCATTGACATGTGACACAATCACAGTTTGACACATGGCATACTAAGGATATGACACATGACATGGTGAAAAATGGCATGGAAAGATACTTTTGAAACATGGTATAATATAGATTTGACATGTGGCAACACGTGGACCAATCAAAAGATACCACATGGACCATTCAAAAATTAACAGATGGCAAGTCAATTTATAGGCACAAGGATTAAATGAGAAAATGTATTTGGTGGGATTTGATCCCAACCTATCCCACCCAATTCCAACACCTCAACCAATATGCCATGTATTTAAACATGACTATTAATAATGAGATAATACTATATTAAAACACAACCTAGTATTTGAGAAAAAGTCAACAAAGGCTGCACACACAATCTTTGGAAAAAAAAGCTTTTTGAGATGAGTTTTAACTACCCACGTGAAGATTTAAACCCATGACCTTCATTAGATAAGGATTATCCTTATCCACTACACAACATGCTATGGATATGTTTGAATAAGAAAAGATATGCATTTAAAATGCTATCTTTTGGATAAAGAAAAGTTTAATGCAACAAAAAGACTTGAACCTGTAATCTTGCCTATACTTGAAGGTAAGTGTTACCATTACAACACATGCTTGTTGATAAAAAATTAGTATGCAAAAGTTATTATATATGATATTTTATAAGGAATTTTAGATAACTAAATATTTAATAGGCTTTTTTATTTGCAACAAGAATTTAAAGGAACTCTTAGTGAGTTGATATCTTCCTAGAAGAACCGAGAAGACTAATTTTGTAAGTTTATGGTCAATCTAATGTATGAAGGAAATAATGTATTTTTCATCAATTGTATAGATAGGTTTCACATTTGAAGCAGGCCCAAAGATGTAACCCATAAAGGATGAACTCCTTTAACAACTTGTAGTGTATTTTCTATATTTTTATTCTCATTTTTTGCAATTTCAATCATATAAATTACTAATTGAATGTTATCAATTCAATAAATTATTCTTAAAAATTCAATGACGATTTTTTAAATTGTTGGAATTCAAATTACTATGAAAATAAATTTTTACCATTAATTTTGGATAAAGTTGGTATTAGAGAGGTTGCTCAATGATTTGCAAGCATTTGTGTTGAATTCTAACAAGATCTAAGCACAAATGTGGAGAAGTATTATTGAAGAGTTTGATCCTAGTATTGGTACAAGAGGTACATTTCCATGGGAAGTATTGGAACATGGAGGAGAAGAATGCATACCTGAGTGAAAGGGCATTTCAGGAAGCTTTTCTTGACATGAAAGAAGTGGTGGAAGAGTTATATAGAGAACAAAGGAAAGATGGAGAAGGCTCTAGTAAGGTTAAATATCAAGGAGTCAGTGGTGACCCTCCTCCAAGTCCTCCTCCTTCTACATCTTCTTCTCCACCTTTACCTCTATCTCAAAATGGACAACTAGAAAAGGCTGATTTCAAATTACCTTTCTTAAAATTAGATGTAAAATTTTAGTTGCCAATGTATAATGGTAAACTTAATACAAAAATGGTAGATAAAATTGAAGTCTACTGCAAGATTCAAAGAATTGAGGATGAGGGATCCAAAGGTCAACTAGCTACTCTCCAACTAGGAGGCACTGCACTGATATAGTGGGAGAGTAAGGTTCAACAAGATCTTCATATAAAAGAAAAAATGGAATATTCTTGGCATGAATTTACATCTGCATTAAAGAAGCGATTTTATCTATTAGGATATATGCACCAAGCATTAATGGACTGGCAAAATCTAAGACAAGGTGATGGACAAAATGTGCAAGATTATACTTAGGATTTCAAAAAGAGGGCATTAACATTATGAACTCCTCTATATACATAAGAAAATATTTTGAAGTATATTGGTAGGTTGTATAGTTATTTAAGACATGCTATTATTTTTTTAACACATCTAATTTTGATGAATTTTTTATCCAATCTAATCACATTGAATCAAGAGGAAATAATGTCCATGAGAACATCTCAAAGAAAGTGGCTCCACCAGCCATAGGCAAGAACAAAGGAAAGGGTAAGGTCAAAAGATCAACTATAGTGAGGAAAGAAAATGAGAATCCCTCATGTTCACATTGCAAGAAAGGACATGATGACACCAAGTGTTGGAAGATTCATCTAGAACTTAGATCAAAAAGGTTTGGGAACAAGAGGGGTAATAATATAAGACCACTTCTATAGTCGAATAAGATCTTGGATCGTATTTAGGTGATGAAACTAAGATCATAGCCATTGGTTTACAAGGTATTTCTTTTGTTATTAGTTATAGCTCTAGTACTCATTCTTCAAAATCTAAAACTATGCATGATGAAAGGAAACGAAGTGAGCTATTTCACATTGCAGTCATCTCAAAACATACAAAAATTGATACACTCATCGATATTGGTGCACAATCTAATATTATTTCTAAATAAGTTGTTAAGACATTGGGACTTGAGACTAAGCCTCATCCAAAATTATATCTTTTAGGATGGGTATGTGAAAATGCTAGGCTAAAGCAAGGCAAACTCAGATTTGCAAATACATCTATTTTTAGTGATGAGGTATAGTTAGATGTGCTACCACTAGATGTTTGTGGGATTGTTTTGGGAAGTCTATATTTTTATGATAGAAAAGTTATCCTATATAGAGAGGAGAACAACTATCATCTACAAAAATATGGTATTGAGTGTATCATGAGAGCCCATTCAATGAAGACCAATTTGCCTCTTGTTACCATAGGACAAATGAAGAGACATGTAAATGCTAGCAAATATTTTGTACTCGTGATTGTAAAAGCTATAGACGATGATATATCTAGTTCTTTCAAAGGATATGATCCTAAACATAAAGATGAAATTAGTTAAGATTATTTTTAACTATGATGAACTATTCAAGCAACCTAAAGAATTGCCTCCCAAGAGAGGGATACAACATGAGATTCAGTAGTAGTAAGATGCCCCTCTTCCTAACATTAGCATGAATAGGTTATCAGTAATTGAGAATGAATAAATCAAGAAGAAAGTGCAAGAATTTCTTGAGAAAAGGAGTCATTTGACCAAGAACTTCACCATGTAGATAGCCCATTGTGCTAGTGTTAAAGAAAGATGGTACGTGGAGAATGTGTGTTGGTTTTTTTGTACTGAACAAGATCATGGTGAAGAATCATTATACTCTTCCTCATATTGATGGTTTGTTAGATTAATTAAGGGATGAAATATATTTTGATAAGATAGACATAAGAAGTGGTTATCATCAAATCAAACTTTCTGAAGGTGATATTTGGAAAACTGCTTTTAAAACAAAGCAGGGTTTGTTTGAAGGGTTAGTTATGCCCTTTGGGCTTTGTAATTCTCTAGCTACATTCATGCAAGTTACAAATGATGTATTTAGGCCATTCATAGATGATTTTATAATAGTTTACTTTGATGATATCCTAATTTTTAGTAAAAAATACGAAGATCATGTAATGCATGTTAGGAAATTCTTGGGTGTTTTGATAAAGGAGAAACCGTGTCTAAAGATGTCCAAATCTGAATTTGGAAAAACATATGTAGTTCATTTAGGTTATATTTTAGGGGGTGGTTAAGTGAAAATTAATCCCTTTAAAGTGGAAACCATCATGAAATGGTCTAATTCTAATAATGTAATTGAATTTAGGAGCTTCCTAGGAGTAGTTCACTATTGGAGGAAGATCATTGCTAACTTTTCATTTATTGCATCTCATTTATATGCTTTGACGAGGTCATTCAATGGGGAGGCAAACATCAAAAGGCCTTTGAGAATTTTAAGGAGAAAATCAGTACAACCCAAAATTTGGCATTATCATCTTTACAACAGCCATTTGAGATTGACACTGATGCAAGTGATTATGCCATGGGAGTAATGTTAATACAAAGAAGGAAACCAATTTTTGATCATTCTGAAAACTTCAGTGGTGTAGTAACACATTATCCTATGTATGAAAAAGAACTGTATGCTTTGGTTAAAAGTGTGAAGAAGTGGAAACACTACTTGATGGGCAAAGAGACAATCATCCATATAGATCATCAACCCTCGCAATATATTCAATAATAGTCCAAGCTAGAACAACCACAACTCTGTTGGATGGGATTCTTGCAACAATTCCATTTGTTCATCAGGTATATGAAAGGTATACAAAAAAAAGTTGTTGATATGTTATCAAGACCTTCTATTAATGCACCCATTATTCTACAACACTTTTCTTTAGCTCATGAAAGTTATATTGAACAGTTTGCTAAAGCTAAAGATTTAGACGATGTATATGAAACACTAGTCCATGGTAATCAAGTAGAAGAATTAGATTATTATGTTCATGATAAAATACTTTATCATTTGGGTAAATTGTGTATTCCAAGGGATGAGAGAGTACATGTAATTAGAGAAGCACACACTTCTATCATTTCCAGTCATTTTGGTGTATGCAAAATAGTCTCTCAGTTGCAATTTTATTGTTATTAGCCCTGAATGAATGAAACTATATCTAAATATGTAAAGAGATGTGTCATGTGTTCTACTAGAAAACCTAGCAACAAAAAAATAGGTTTGTACATTCCACTTCAAGTACATTCTCATCCATGAGAAAGTGTATTTATGGATTTTTTAGGGGGTTTACCTATGTCTAAAACAAGACATGATTACTTGTATGTGGTAGTGGATAGATTTAGAAAAATGTGTGTCTTGATGCCTTGTATGAAGAAGATCATAGGAGAGGAGACTGGACATATATTCTTTCAGAATGTTTGGGTTCATTTGGTTTGCCCACATATATTGTATGTGATAAATATTTTCTCTTCCTTATAGATTTCTGGTCAACTTTGAGGAGGATAATGGACACCAAGCTTCACAGAAGCACTACTTTTCATCCACAAACTAGTGAACAAATAGAAGTGGTCAACATAATAGTATTACATCTACACCAAGGATAATGTATAAAACATCCTATACTTTGGGATTCACAGTTGCATTATGTACAACATACCTTAAATCTTGACATAGATTCTTCTACATAGAGATTTCCTTTTGAGACATGTTTTGGTTACTTACCTAAGTCTCCTTTGGATTTAATTTTTGGGAAATATTTAGTGGTAGATGGACATAGTGATGCAGACAAGGAAACAAAGTTTTTTTTAAAGATCTAATTGGCTCATCAAGACATGCAAGAAAAATTGGATAAAACTCAAGCCATTTATAAAGCTAGGCATGACAAACATAATGTTGATCTACACTTTCAAGTTGGTGATCAATTTTGGTTATACATCAACAAAGAACATCTTAAAGGTGAAGGTAAAAATCTCGAACCAAATAGGAATGGTCTGTTTACAATTTGGGAAAAGGTTGGTGATAGTGCTTTCCAATTAGATTTACGTCCATATATATAGATGTATTCAATGGTGAATTTTAAAAAATAAAAATTATATGACCCTCCTATTATCATGGATCAAGTTGAGAATGTTTCGATTACTTTAGTAAATGTTTTTTCTCTTGAATATCTTGAATATTTTCTAGGAGATGTTATTCTTGTCAAAAGGATTAGCACTTCACAAAGAGGTAATGTGGAATATCTTGGTGTAAGAATAAAAGGAATGCATCAAAGTAAAACTCAATGGATAGAAACCAAAAGGGTGAGGAAGTTGTACTCTCATTTAATTGCTAAATGAAATCACACTTTTGGTGGTCCAAAAGATTTTTAGTGGGGAGGACTAACCAAAGAGGATCTTGCACAATCAATCAAAATTAATGATTGTAAAAAATTGATGATGTTAAAAGTTGATGAAAAGTCCTTCATACTGTAGAGCTTATCAAGATCTTTCCAACTCATTTTGAATGGGTTTAAATAGACATTGTATGCAAAATTTGAGGGAAGGTTGAAACATGATTGAAATGTGGCAGCACATTTACCAATAGAATATGACCACAAGGACCAACTAGAAGTTGCCATGTGAACCATTCAAACATTAACACATTGCAAGTCAATTTATAGGCACAGTAAGTGAGATTATAACACAAAACCTATCCACAACAATGCAATAACCTTACTATTATACCATATCCTCTACACATGAATGGATAAGGACTAAACTATATTTAAAACAAGATAAAGGATGACATTACATTTAATGAAAAAGTGTATTTCATAGGATTTAATCTCAAGACCTATCCTACCAAATCCTAATGCCTCAACCATTGTGCCATGACTACTAATGGGAGAAAATTATATTTAAATACAACTCAACATTGTAAAAAGGGTCAACAATGGCTCCTCATGTGGGCTTTAAAAAAAGAAATATTTCCGAGACAAGTCTTAACTATCCATGTGAGGGTTTGAACCCATGGTCTCCATGGGATAAGGCTTATCCTTTTCCACTACACCACATGCTATGCATGTGCTTGAATAAGCATAGATGTGCATTCAAAACACTATCTTCTTGATAAAGAAAAATTTAATGCAACAAATAGACTTGAACCTACAACCTTGCCTATATAAAGGTAGATTGTCACCACTACAACACACATGCTTGTCAGTGAAAGAGAAGTGCTCAAAATCGATTATATATTGTATTTTATAAGTAGTTTTGGAGAGCTAAAGGTTTTATAGAATGTTTTATTTGTGGGAAGAATTTAAAGGAACTCTTAGTGAGTTCATATCTTCCTTGAAGAATCCAAAAGACTAATTTTGTAGGTTTATTATCAATTCAATGTATGAAGGAAACTTGAAGTTTTTTTCATCAATTTTAATGAATCGGTTGCACATTTGTAGTGATCCCAAAACATAGCCCATAAGGAGTGAACATTGTTACCAACTTGCAATGTATGATCTATATTTTTGTTCTAGTTCTTTTCAATTTTAACAATATAAATTACTTATTGAATGCTATAAATTGAATAATGCTTTTTAAATTCTTGGAATTCAAATTAGAGCGAAAAATAAGTTTTTTACCACTAGTTTTGGATGAGGTATGGATAAGGAGATGGTAAATCGATGGTCATTGAAGTAATTATGATTGAAAGTGGATATGGTAGATAGAGAGGATGATGGTGATGAATATTTGTGCTTCTTATGGAAAGTGGATGCAAGCATCTAGACATGACAAAAGCCTAGATCACTCATATACCATTTGCAAGGAATGAAATGATAGACCACAAACAAAAATTAAATGACAAAAATAACAATCCATCCTTGCTTTTCTAATTGCTTGTGGATATCCTTTAGTATCATAAATATATGATACAAGATAGGTCAAATAAAAGATAAGACTCATTAGACCAAATGAGTTAACAATCATTTAGACTTCTTGCCAAAGTTAGGTGTTTCAATAGTATGATAATTATGATGTTTGGTTTTAGGAATGAACTAATTTGTATAATATGATAGGTTTAGTTTGGATAACGCAACAACCTATATAAGAAAAATGATAGATCAAAAGGAAAATTTATGCTTTCCATAATGAAATACCTTGTACAAGATGATAGGTTAGCTTTCAAGGATGTCACAACCCATATAAGAGAAATGATTGTTGATAACAATTAATAATGGTGATTATGTAAATGATGGATTAGATTGTATGATAGTTTGGTAGTTTGTCTACTTATTTGTTATTTGTTAATATAATTATTTTGCATAATAATATTGACCTATTTGTGAACCCTAAATTATCCAACCACTAACTTAGAGATAGAAACTAATTCAATAAACAATCAATATAGATATACCATGCATAGACTAAAATATAGAACAATAAAATTGTAGCATCGTAAATTGTAACTAGTACAATTCACACATGTTTATGATCCTACTTTAGCGTGTCCCATCTCCATTCCCCCTAGGTTCTTTTTGGTCCTCTTTACTCCAACCTTGATATCACATGTTAACACCACCGAGTGGGCCCAATCCTAAATTTTCATTCTTAGAGTTTTTAATTTACTGATCTTGTTTTTAGAGGACCAGGGCATGGAACACCTTTCACCTAGACCAACATGCACCAAACTACCTGGATTCCGCCTAAACATGACCCAATTTGAATATAGGTAGGATCTCTCCCTCCTTGATGGATTTTGGACCCTATGGATAGACTTGACTATTGGAGGTCAACATAATTGATAATTTACCTAGGGAACCCTATATAATGATATCCTATCAATTATTTGAATATAAAAAAAATATTATATATGCATCCATCAAGAATTTATCCTCAAGCATTTTCAAGCATTCAAGACAACATTTTATCCTTCTTGATAATTATGAAGCAAAATTACATCAATCTTCATGGAAGCATGTGTGTTTGATTAGATCTTTCATTTTCATGTGTTTGTCATGCCTTGCAATTCAATATTTTTTATCACATTCAAAGAACATTGCATCATAAACATTTCTATTAACAATTGTCAATCTAAGGTATATCTACTAGCATTTACTTAAATATTTACACTAGTCAATTCAAGGTTAATTCCAAAATTGAGGTTTGACCCAAGGCAAACCCCTATCCACAACCATTTCTTTTGTCTTTCTTTGTGCAGGGAATTGACTCAGAAGATGTACACAAAGATTCTGATAGAGTTGACAATGATGAACAAGTTCAACTTTTGAAAGAGCAAAAATAGGAGAACCAAGGTGAATCTCTAGTACCTGGTCACTGAAAATCAATTCAAACTTTTGGGAATAGGTTCTAAATCTCTTCTTTTGCGTAGATCCCTATATCTAGCTCTATTGGATACCCATTGCAATCTATTTTTACCATTCCTCCTCAATTATCTTTTCTCTTTCCCTAATTTCACAATTCACATCCAAATTTCAACTAGAAAGAGGGTGGCAAACAAAAACTAGTGAATCTAATCAGAATTTCAGCCCTTTTCCTGTTTGGATTGTAGCTAGATCTATTGGATTCATCCCTCTTTCAATTTATTGCTCACTTAGATAATATTTGTAATTTTATTATCTTAATTAGTGAAACCCTAATTCTTCACACCATTACATTTTTGTGAACTTAATGTAAACTGCATTGCATTAATTTTGATTTTCAGATATGATTTGGGGTATTTTCATAATGGAATTTACTAAATCTAATTGTTTTTCTAGTTCACATATGATTAGATTGTTTCCTAGTTACATGTATCAAAATCATGTGCTAGATAATGTTTTCTTTCACATTCCATTACTTAGTTTCATCCATAGTACTCTTGCATATTGCATTTTTAAAAATTTAAAGATATTTCCCACTTACAAATGAACTCTCCAAGATTTTATCTATATTGTATGTTGTTTTATGATGTTTTTCTATGAAAACGTACTGCATTTTTAGATCAAATTAAATCTTACATATGCAATTATATTCGTAGAAGAAACAATGTAAAGATAACATGTGTACCTCTCCTAGGGTATCTCATGTGAATGAAGTAAGAGCCAATACTCTTATCAATAATCTCTCTAAAGGAGAGCAAGCATTTAAGAGAAACATGACACATGTTCTTCTCATGTGCATACTATTCTGCATGGGGGGCAAAGATCAATATGTTAGTATAACAATATCTTTAGATCCTCCTTATTCTCCTAGAGCTTATCTCAATCATCAACATGTTTCTAGACAATATGATGTTATGCATTTTATTCATGATCTATCTCCACACATTAAATTTAGAAAAGATGAAGATTTGGATAATCAGTATCCTACTTCCTAACCTATTAGAGAGGACATGAATGATGATAGAAAGGAAAGAACTATCATCATTATTGTCACAATATAATGGATCCAAAAACTAAACAAGGGCAAAATGAATAAATAAAAATATATGCTATTATCATGCACTTGTTATTGTTTTTCATGCATTTGCATGTTATTGCGGTGTATTTGTTTAGATTAGTGCTTTTTTCATTTTAAATCATGCATATGTAAAATGTTTAGGCACATTCATTATTTTCAGCACATTTGTTAGCTGATGTAGCACGATCATTGATTATTGTAGCACTTACATATTTTGTAACAAAATTCCTAATTTTTATTAATTGATGAGATTATGATAAGTGGTGTTGGTGCAGCTATTGTGGATGGTTCTAACGTGCATGTTGGAATCTCTTCTAACGTGCTATAACAAAGGAATTTCTTCTTTCATATAATAAATCTGTCTTTTCATCACATCATCTGATCAATTGTTTTTGCATTGTAGTCTTTCTGAAGTTTACCTTTGAATACTTGCACTATATCCTCAACATTAGTTATAGCAAGCCACTCATTTAACAGAGTACATGGAAGAGACTCCATGAATTCCTCTAGTCTTTGTAATAGTGCATTCATAATATTCATCTAATCAATGATCCTCTCCTTGGATTTTCTACTCTTTGTGTATGTGTATATGTATGTGTATGTGTATGTGTATGTGTATGTGTATGTGTATGTGTATGTGTATGTGTATGTGTATGTGTATGTGTATGCATATGCATATGTGTATGCATATGCGTATGCATATGTGTATGTGTATGTGTATGTGTATGTGTATGTGTATGTGTATGTGTATGTGTATGTGTATGTGTATGTGTATGTGGATGTGTATGTGTATATATATATATCTATATATATTTATGTATGAGTATATGTGTTTATTATTTTGTATGTGTATGTGTATATGTGTGTCCTACACACAAACATATGCATCAACACTGCTGGCAAATTGCAGGAATTGATTATGTGTTGCATTGATGTTTTGTCATTAATGGCAACACCGACTATTTTGGTTGTTTACCAGTTTTCGGTAGGTTCCGGTAGAGTGGTTGGATTGTGATATTGATCCGGTATGCTCTGGTATGCTTTGGTTTGTGAAATTGGTTTGGATCTGTCATTCATGCTATTTAGATGTGTATCACGATCAATTGGTTCACGATTTGATGACTGGGGAGCTATCATTTATTCTAGTAAGCCTTTTGGTCACTAGTAATGTAATGCCTACCAAAATACCCTAGAGAAATTAAAACTACTAATACAATAATGGAGATTAATTTTTTTTTATTAACATCTATTAACAACTAATGTGTCATGTAACATCTCCATCTAATTACATTCATTAACCAATAACCATTATGAACACACATCATTACATTAATTATGTAAGCGGAAATAACATAACATCATTAATATCTCTCTCTAAGGTACTTCAATGCCATTACTTATTTTACCATTGTAATGACATCCTACTCACATGATAAACATATCCCATCTTAATTTAATGCATCGTATTCATTTCCTCACCATGAGATATACGACCTACCAAATTATTTATCCATCATGATATGCGTGCCATTCTACCATTTTACTACATATTACATTCCTTCCTTAGAAAAGTAAGACAACCCCATATTCATACATTCATTTTATGCACCAAATCTAAATGTGTTTTAACCTATCTTTTCCTTTCTACATGCTCTTATCATTTTCCATAATAGTGCAATCTTAATGCATGGGTATAATCCATCCTTACTAATCCATTTAAACATACTTCAATCGTATCTAATACCAACATGATCTCATTCCATCTATTATGATTATCTATTCATAATGTATAAATCATAATTCATTCTTCAATCCACATGATAAACTAAATTCCCTTATTTCTTTACTTAATCACAAGCAAGCAAAACATCACACTATTCCTTCAATCATAAAGTTCATTTACCAACTTACAAACTTATAACTATATAAATCTATTACTTCTAATATAAGTACATGACATACATCATATACAAGTCACTTACTATCTATCTAGAATGATTTACCTATTAGCAACATGATCTATTCACATTTATAATTCATTAAATACATCATAGCACCCAAAAGAAAATCCATGATTCCATTAGTAACAATTTCCTTTTTCTAATCCAACTACACATACAACCACTTTCCTAACATGATCATTTCATTTGATAATAAACCCTAATACATAACACAAGAATCCTAATATTTTCCTTCCATAATATTTTTCATTCTCTGCATACTTTTCTTAATTTCCAAGCGTACACATTGAGACATCATTATCTAAACCTTATCCATATTATCTAACATCCTCAATATTGATATTTAAGATTATTCTTTTTCTTAGGGTTCTTTCACATATTAAATCACAATCTAAAAGAATAACCATAAATTTCCTTTGCAACCAATACAAAAAGATCATATTATAAATCACATCTATTTCAATTGCAACACCATTGCCAAATTTAGGTACATGAAATCATTCCCTTTATTTAACAAGAACATCTGATTTCCATGTTTACAAATCATAAAATTGTAGGTCCCAGAGACAACTGAGAGGGGGGTGAATCAGTTGTCTAATAAATTCAAACCAAAAACTTATTAACCAACTTAATGCTTAATACTAGTAAATCAGTTAAGTATGCCGGTAAATAGTGTTTAACAAAAAATTGCTATACCGGTAAGAATTAATGCATGAAACATAAGCACAAAGTCATCCACAACACATGACACCAATATTTGTACATGGAAACCCTAAAAGGGGAAAAACCATGGTGGGAAACCTTACCCACAATTAGATGATACTACTACAGATAGTAAGTGTACAAAGAGGGGTCTGCACATGCAGAAAGGCCAACAGCCTAGAGCTCACTGCTCAATCACAAATGGGAGTCACACTGACTACAGTTGGATGGTTAAATCCAATAAGAATGTACTGCACAAAATAGCATCTTCATATGCTGGATTCAGTACCGGTGTAATGCTGATATGCTTCTACAAAAACCTAACTTCACCTTCAAATGATGTCTTCGTGTATCCCTCTACTTAATCTCGCATATACCTTCACAAAAATCTTTTTCGCATTCCACACTTGATCTTACAAATAAGATCTTACATTTATACCATACCCTAAGACCAATTTTAGTAGGTCGGCTCTACAAGATATTACAATAAAAACATTTTACAAATAATACAATATCGATGCAATAACTAATTGAACATGTTGGCTTAATGCATTTACAACAATAATAAATCATCTCCATAGCGTGCCATGCTGATCTGGAAAAGATAAACCTGTCGGTGAAACCCTAGATACCCTGGACCTATTTGTCGGTAAAAGTAAATATGCAAATAAGAATATACTAGTGATTATTACTTCAAAATAAAATGTCCACATGATGTCTTCAACATTACCAAGTGTCTTCCATGTCATTGCAGGTACCGGTGAACATTATATCCTATCGGTGAATCATGTACCAGTAACTGTTGCACAGTTTACTGTTTGCCAGTGAATGTTGCTGGATCTCCAAAGTAGGTGTATTTAGTAGGTGTTGACATCAATGACAAAACCATACCAAAATACCAACAAAAATATCCTAACTACCATTCATAAATTAGTTACAAATACATTTACATAACAATACTTCAAGAACATGGCTCTTTTTACATGATTCCATCCACCACATACAAGATACTACATACATGGATTTCATCATTTTCATTACATAAATATTCTACAAGGTACATCTATATTCCATCAAGAGGGATAATACACATCCACACATGAAGAATCCAAGAGAACATCCCAATGGCTAAAAGCACCAACCACCCAACCATGTGAAACCAAAGGAACCACCACCCATGCTAGGAGATGACACAAGGTCCCAACACACACTCTAAACCTAAGCTAGCACCTATAACCAAAGAGACTAACCACACACGGACTCACACGCATGGGCCAATCACATCATACAAGACTAAACTTCCAAAGGCACACAAATCAACAAGACATAAATGCAAACTCAAAAGAGATAATAATAAACCACAAGGGGACACATGTAGGAGTGGAGTGTCATCACATTCCATCCTCTAACATAACAAATGTAATATATATAAAAATATAAGGCACTATCCTTATGGGCATGTGGAGCCATCTCAACCTATGAGAGAACAAGGGAGATTGACCTACCATAGCAATGGTCTTATCATGCTTATCCTAAAACATCCTCCCTAGGATCAACTCATGAGGCTCACACCACTTATTATTATTTTTAATGAATCTAACTACCCAACCCATTAATTATTAGGTTATCACTTAATTACAAAACATGATAAACTTCCAATGTGCCCTGGCAGTCTAGACTTTATGCATCCTTACTAGGAACCTAATGCAATTCATACATCCGTACTAGGAACCTTATGCAATTCATACATCCTTACTAGGAACCTCATGCAAGCCTATCTCTCATGACCCCGGTCATCACATGGAAGCCCACTCCCCCCCTAGCATGGCCCAAACAATAAATGCAATAAGAGGCTCATAATATCAATTAAATCTGAAATCATAATCATCATACACCCATTCATATACATGGTCATCCAAAAATCATAAAACCATTTAAACAACAAGAGCCTCACAGCATAAAATGCATCAATATGATAATAAATTTCTACAACAAGGCACGTCTACTTGCTGGACTGAGCACAATAAATAACTCTCTACCATGACTTATGAACGTGGTAGAGGCATAACTCCATCATAAAGATCATATAAAAGTAAAATCATAAAAGATTCATCAAAACATCAATAAACATTTAAAAAGCCTCTAGTACAAACAAATGATTGAGAGAAACAGATTAAAATAAGTAAAATACTGGAAAACTCCAAATACACAGTTGTATTTTTTTAGTGATAACTTAAAAACCCAGATCCCAAATTTTATGATGTTTATGAAGTATTTAGACGACTTCAAGGCAAAAAACCCCAATAAATTTAGTGGAAACCCAGTTGATATTTTGGAGAAATGTTAGAAATAAAGTTGCAGATCTGTACCTAAGAACAACAGATACAACACAAACATAAAATACAGGTTGCGACATAGAATCAAAATGAATAAATTAAAAAACATAATCTATAGTTTGACTATAATCATTTTCTCCATTTAAAACCCACAAACAACAATTCTACAAACACGTAGAATACAGATAAATAAAATAATCTCTACAAAAGATAAGGGCTTGAACCTGGAATTAGAAGTCATGGAAGAAATTTGACAAAGAGCTACAAATCCAAATCCGAACACAAGATCTAGCAAAAAAACAAGCCACAATCCAAATGTTGTAAATTTTTTTTCCAAGAACAATAAAAAACCCCCCGGCAACAAGTCTAGGCTACCCAATAAAAAGAAATCCAAACCAAAACCCTAGCCAATGAAAATAAATCAAAATATAATATTTTCTACCAACCCCATATTAGGTTACTTTTACATTTTCCATTTCAAATTCAACCAAAGAGAATGGAGGGTAGGTAGTAGTAACACAAAATCTTCTGATACAACTTAGTGGGAAGATATTATTATTTTATTCAAATGTGTTCATACACTCCCACTAATAAATAAAGTCAACTATATAAATAAAACATAAGCCATAAATAAATAAATAAAATTAAATATAATCTCATAAATAGTCAATTCAATAACATTTAATGGTAGGTGGGGAATATAATAAACTCATTTACTCTTGTAACAAGAGAAATGTAATAAGATGTTATAAAGTATCGATTAACAATGCACAAACAATAATGACCATGCCCTATTAAATATTTAAGGGTCATTTAAGATAAAACCAATTAAATAATTAAATACAAGATGCCAAGGCTAAAAAGCTGACTAAATAAATAAACATAAAATAACCAAGGCTCAATAAATAAATTAAAAGCCACCAATAAATATTAATCAACATTAAAATATCAAAGCATTATTAAACAATAAATAATAAATAATTAAATAATTAAATATCAAATAAATGGTCAAACCTTAATAAAGATTAAAATACCAAATAAATATTAAAATTATACAAAGTAAATAACCATAAAATATCAAATAATTAAATGCTCAAAGCCAACAAATTAAATGCATTAAAATAAGAATTACTAATTATAAAATCACACATCAAGAATCACATAATCAAATAAATCAACCATCTCTAAACATACTCACAATACTGAAAGGATCAAACTCACAAACTGACGTGGCGAATTATGCCAAGATGCTATGAAACTTGGTGCACATCTTATACCTAGAGTATCTTAAGGGAACTCATGTCATCTCCAAACCACATAAACCATTGGAATTAAAGACATGCTTAGACCTCTGAAGCTAGGTGGAGTCGATGTTTGATGCCTGCAAGCTCCTGCAACCACAAAACGATAATACAACACACACACACACACACACACACACACACACACACAAGTGATAGAGAGTCGCAATGACACATCCCGCTCGCAATGAGTGATATGGAATCGTCTCTATCATGAAGGCAGTCAAACACGTCTCATAAGCATCTCATCAAATGTAATAATGAAATAAGGTTAGTGTAATAAAAATCAACATCAAATCCATGATCAATATAATATTTTGATAATCTATCACATAGTAAGCATATACTATATATCGAATCACATGATCAAATCATCCAAAATAGCATATGCACAATAATGTCTATCATCGCAATGCGTAACTAAAACACATGAACCATCATCATCCAAATCATCATAAATAGTAGAGATAAGTCTATCATCTATGAAATAAAAGTCAAGTCAAGGGTGGACACTACAGGTAAGGGTTTTACCGGAAAAGATTTGATCAAGATCTTTTGATGCACTTGATAAGTGGTGTTGGTGTAGCTTCTAGATGGATTTTAGGATGTTGTTGGTTATCTTGTTCGTGTTCCTATTGATTGGTGGTGTTGCATTTAGGACCAGACCTAATGCTATCTTATTCTGCTAGGTTATGGACTGGTTTATGTAACGTGTTGGTGGATGATCCCGATGCATTACTGGTTGGATCTATTGCTTAGATTATGTTGTTTTGGTCTAGGCTGACTTGGTTGATTTTTGGATTGCATTTTTATGTTATGAATTGATTGTATTATCTTTTAGGAGGCTGACCTAATTCTTTAGGTCTCAGGTTTGTATAAATATAATGTAAGATCTCTTTGTAGATCACGGTTTTATGGGTTAATGGTTTTAGGGGTTATGCAATTATCTGTGTGCGAATAAGGTTGTAATCATATGTAGAGGTTTTGGTTGATCAAAGGTGATCGAATTGGGTTGGTGAAAGAGGTTTAAAACCTCTGGTATAGAGCTTAATCAGAACTGTACTCAAGCATAGGAGATGTTATTCTTGCAGTTCACTCTTCTTTCTAGATTGTAGTATGGATTTATTTTGTATTTAGTGAGGCTCCTTTTGTGATGAGCAGTGCACTCTATGCTATTGGCCTTCCTGCATGTGCAGGCCCCTATTTTTGTAATCATATATTTACTACAGAAGTATTATCTGACTATGGGTAGGCTTCCCATCGCGGTTTTTCCTTTTATTGGGTTTTTCACGTACAAATCTTGGTGTTATCTTTTGTGGATGGTTGGTAAATGTTTTGTGGCCTATATTTCTGCTTAACTGTTATATCTACTATTTCAATATTTGGTTTATATATATTCCAATAATAAGGTTTTAACACTTAAAGCTATATAATCTATTGACAACTGATTCACCCCCCCTCTCAGTTGTCCACCGGTTATCTTAGTTATCTAACAATTGGTATCATAGCCTAGTCCTCTTTGCAAAATCTTAAAAGCTTGAGGAAGATCCTATGGCATCTAATAGTTCAAGTTCATCAAGTTCATCTATAGCAATTTTCCAGAGAGGAATTCCTAGGCTTGATGGAACAAATTACAGAGCATGGAAGATTCCGATGAAGACTCATCTGCAATGTCTTGGTAAGGAGATTTGGGAGATCACTGAGAAAGCATATACACCTCATAATCCAACATCTAGCAATCCTCCTCTGGAAGGCTTGGATAAGGACATTCAAAATGATTGTAGAGCTAGAGAAGCCCTTTTGTGTGCACTTTCTAATCGGCAAGTTAATATGGGACTAACTGACAAATCAACTACAAAGGCTATATGGGATAAATTGGAGACTCTAAATGAAGGTGACCCTACTATTAAAATTGCTTAACTTGATGGTTAACAGGTGAGGTATGAGAACTCGAAGATGGAAGAAGATGAAAGGATTACTTCTTTTATGGAGAGAGTTAATGAATTTATTCTCGGAATTCAGTGTCGTGGTGGATCTCTGAGCGAAGATGAAATAGTTTCTAAAGTATTGAGATTTTTGTCACTAGCTGACAAGATGAAGCCTATTGCAATTACTGAGTTGAGAACAATGCCAAACACCTTTGTTAATAGGGATAGCTTGGTTGGGAAGTTATCTACTTTTGAGCTTGAGGAATTTGGTCATTCTAGAGTTGCAAAATCTGAATATGCTTTTCATGTGTTGGTATTATGGATGACTTTGTCATGTGTTGCATTGGTTTTGTCATTGATGTCAACACTTATCTTTCTGAAGGACTACATTGATGATTTGGAACTCTGGTTATATTTTTTTATTGTTGAATCGACACATTGTGTTCACTGGCATGGTTAGTGGGTTATGCATAGTCACCGGTATATGCTTCACCGACAGGTTATATTGCTCACAGGCAATGATGATAACTTGTTATCATCTAGAGATCACTTGGTTATGTCAAAGACATGGATTGGATGTTTGGATTTTGTGTTTTGCTTATTGGTCTAATCGAGTTCACATATTTGCCTTTATTGATAGATAAGTCTAGGTTATGGACCGGTACATGATATCTATTCTGGATCAGCATGATACATTTTGGAAATGGTTTATTGATTGGATAATGTGTAAATGTATTGAGCCGACATATTGTATCTCATCAAGACTTATTTGTAATTGATTTAATTATAATATCTTTAGTGAGTCGACCTTCAAATTTGGTCTTAGGTTTTGTATAAATGATTGAAAGATCTTACTGAAGATCATCATTATGAGTGTGTACAAATATTGAAGATCATTGAAGAGAGAAAATAAGAAGATCCTTGTGTGAACCATGCAGCCATTATCTAAATGTTGAAGAAAGGTTATGAAGGTGTTTGGCACTCATGGTCATAGCTTAAACCGGTACTAAATTAAAGCATTGTAGATGCTATTCTGAAGTAGTACATTGTTATTGGATTTAACCATCCAATTGTAGTTAGTGTGACTCTTATTTTGTGATTGAGCAGTGAGCTCTAGGCAGTTGGCCTTTCTGCATGTGCAGACCACATTTGTATACACTTACTATTTGTAGTAGTATCATCTGATTGTGGGTAAGGTTTCCCACCATGGTTTTTCCCCTTACAGGGTTTCCATGTTAAAATCTTTGTATCATGTGTTGTGGATGTTGTTTCTCTTTCTGTTTCATGCATTAAGTTATACTAGTACTTCTATAACAGTTAATCTATTTTACCAGCATTAAGTTTGTTTTATCGGCACTAAGTTTCAAGTTGGAATAATTTGTTTTGAGCTGTAATTTATTAACAATTGGTTGACAACTGATTCACCCCTCCCTCTCAGTTGTCCTTCCTGGTTCCTAACAATTAGTATTAGAGCTAAGTCCTCTTTTTGCAGAAGCCTAACAGCTTGAGGAGATCTTATGGCAACAAATATTTTCAGGAAGGATAGTCTGAAACTTGATGGAACTAACTATGGTATATGGAAGATCAGGATGGAAACACATCTGAACTGTATTGGAAGAGATATATGGGATGTTACAAAGAATGACTATGTTGGTCCTACTCCGAATCAACCTCATCCACCAACATTGGCTAAAGACTTGGAGAATGATTGCAAAGCAAGATAAGCACTTCTAAGCGCATTATCAGATCAGCAAGTCATGGGATTATTAGAGAGAGCTTCTGCTAAAGATATTTGGGATAAACTAGAAACATTGAATGAATGAGATACCACTGTTAAGATTGCAAAATTGGAATGTTACCAGGTTAGGTATGAAAATTTAAAAATGGAAGAAGATGAAAAAATTTATGCATTTATGGAAAGAGTTAATGAAATTGTTTTAGGAATACAATGTTGTGGAGGATCTTTAAGTGAAGATGAAATTGTTTCTAAAGTTTTAAGAGCTTTGCCACCGAATTACAAAATGGAAGTGACTGCTATTAATGAATTGAGAACAATGCCTAATACATCACTTTCTAAAGATACTTTGGTTGGAAAACTTTCAGCATTTGAGCTTGAAGAGTTTGGTCATGTTGCTATAGTCAAAACTGCTATAGATTTCAAAGCATCATCATCTGACAAAATTGATTGGAAAGCACTTTATGCAAAAGAACTTGAAGATATGAGAAGAGAAAATGAAGAACTTGAAGAACTTGAAGCACTATTCGCAAGGAAGATGCCTAAAGGTCCAACAGGAAGTAAGTATGAAGGTAAAGCACCTTTCAAATGTTTTAATTGCAATAAAGTTGGTCATATGGCTTCTAGGTGTCTTGATAGACATGCAAGACTAAGGGAGGAAGCAAAAAGAACATATAAGCCTAACCCTAAATATCAGAGATACAGATTTAAGAAAAAGAGGGATAAGTCATGTTACTATGCAGATGAAGGTGTTATAGATGACTAAAATGAAGATCTAGCAAATAGTGGATGGGTATTTGTTCCAATAAAATAAGATCAACCAACACCTATTGTCAAATTGGCAGAGTAGGCACTGGCAACAAAAATTGAAGAAAAGGATGAATGGATTATAGATAGTGGATGCTTGCATCATATGACTGCTGATAAAAGAAAATTCTTATCATTAAAAGAAATTCATGAGGGTCTAGTAAGATTTGGAGATGACAAAGATTGTTTAATCAAAGGAAGAGGCACTATATCTTTGGATGGTAAGCACAATACTGAAAATGTTTATTATGTAGAAGGTTTAAAGCATAATCGTTTGAGTGTTGGTCAGTTAGTGGAAAAAGGATTTCAATTATAATTCAAGAATGGAAAATGCAAAATCATGAACAAAACTGGATTGGAGATTGGAATCGGTAATCAGACTAAAGGTAATATCTTTTATTTGAATACCAGTGATAAGACATGTTTGATTGCACACATTGGTGGAAGTTGGTTATGGCATAAAAGACTCTATCATGTAAATTTTGATTGCATTGTAAAGATCAGTTCAACTAAGGTAGTAAGGGATTTACCTAAGATTGTGAAACCTCATAATCCGGTATGTAAGGAATGTCAAATGGGAAAGCAAGTTAGAACAACATTTAAGATCATTTATGAGAAATCTAATAATATTCTTGATTTAATTCATACTGATTTATGTGGTCCAACAAGAACAAGAAGTCTTTAGGGTGATAGATACTTTATGCTAATAATTGATGGTTATTATAGAATGTGTTGGGTTACTTTTCTTAGGGAGAACTCAAAAGCTTTTGGAAGATTCAAGATATACAAGGCAATGGTAGAGAATGAAACTGGCAAGAAAATCAAATGTTTAAGATCAGATCAAGGAGGAGAATTTACATCTAGGGAATTCAATTCATTCTGTGAGGAGAATGGAATCAAAAGACAACTATTAGCACCCGGACACCCCAGCAGAATGGAGTTGTGGAAAGGAATAACATAACTATTCTGGATGCAATAAGAACCATGATGATGGAAGCAAATCTACCTCATGTGTACTAGAGAGAAGTAGTGAATACAACAGTTTATACTTTCAATAGAGTTCACATCAAAATTGAAATCAGTAAGACCCCTTATGAACTATGGTTTGGTCATACTCCTACTCTTAAATACTTCAGAATATTTGGAAGCAAATGTTATATTAGAAGAGATGAATATATTGGAAAATTTGATCTTAGAAGTGATGAAGGAATATTTCTTGGTTATTCAACTAGAAGCAAGACATATAGATGTTATAATAAAAGATTTCAGAAAATCGTTGAGAGTACTAATGTGAAGATAGATGAACATTTTAGAGGAGATTCAAGATCTATAGAACCAACATTGAAATGATTATAAATGAACTAGCACAGATTGCACTGGTACCAAGTGAAGAACCAGTCACACCGACATCATCAGAGAATGCAACTATGACAGAAGAACAACAACATGTGAATGTAAATCAGAATAAACCCAAGTATGTAAGATTGAATCATTCAAAAAATCAGATAATTGGAAATAAGAATCAAGCTGTTATGACTAGAGGAAGATTGGCAAATGAAGAGGCATGTTTAATTTCTCAAGTTGAACCAACATCTGTTATTGAAGCATGCCAAGATGAACATTGGATAAAAGCAATGGAAGATGAATTAGAACAGATTGAAAAGAATAATACATGGACCTTAGTTCCCCGGCCTAAAGACAAAAATGTAATTGGAACTAAATGGGTATATAGAAATAAACTTAATGAGGATGGTGAAGTAATTAGAAATAAAGCAAGATTATTGTGTAAAGGTTATTCATAGAAAGAAGGAAGTGATTATAATGAAACCTTTGCACGAGTAGCTAGAATTGAGGCAGTTAGACTATTTCTTGCATTTGCAGCTCATAAGAACTATAAAGTTTATAAGATGGATGTAAAATGTGCATTTTTTGAATGGAGATCTTGAGGAGGAAGTTTACATTTAACAGTCTAATGGATTTTCATTGACAAATGAAAAGGATATGGTTTGCAGGTTAAGGAAAGCTTTATATGGATTAAAGCAAGCTCCCAAAGATTGGTATGCTAGACTTGATAAATGTATTTTAAAGCTTGGATACACAAAAGGTAATGCTAACAACAATTTGTATTACAAAGTTACCAATGATGATATTTTGGTTATTGAAGTATTTGTGGATGATATCATTTTTGGAGGTGAAGAAGAGTTATGTAAAGACTTTTCTAACATGATGCGGGAAGAATTTGAATTGTCTATGATTGGAGAGATAAAAAAAATTCTAGGTTTGCAGATTTCTCAAATAGATACAGGTATATTCATATGTCAAAAAAAGTACTTGAAGGAACTCTTGAAGAAATTTGGTATGGAAAACTCCAAACCAGTAAGCACTCCTATGACTACAACTGATAAATTGACATTGAAGTTTGATTCAAATCTTATTAATCCGACAAGGTACAAATCTATGATTGGAGGATTACTGTATTTAACACAAACTAGACCTGATATAATGAATGCAGTATGTATTGTTTCTATATTTCAAAGCAATCCTAAAGCAAATCATGAATCAACAGTTAAAAGGATTTTCTGGTACCTACAAGGCATAACAAATCTTGGTTTATGGTATCCTAAGGATGAAAATTTTGATTTATATGCATACACAGATGCAAATTGGCCAGGAGATGTAGATGATAGAAAGAGTACCACTGGCGGTGCATTCTTTCTTGGTAGAAGATTGATTTCATGGATAAGCAAGAAGCATACTTGTACATCATTATCTACAACAGAATCAAAATATGTTTCAGCAGGAACTAATTGCACTCAGGTATTATGTATCAAGCAAATGTTGAAGAATATAAAGGTAGAATGAAAAGAATCGATAATTATTTATTGTGATAATTTGGTAGCAATTTATATATCAAAGAATCTAGTATTTCACTCTAAAACAAAGCATGTTTCTATTAAGTACAATTTTTTGAAAGACAAAGTTGAAGGAAGTGAAGTGAGATTGGTTTATGTGAATACTAAAGAGAAAATTGCAGATATCTTTACAAAGCCTTTGCGTAAGGAAACATTTGATTATCTTAGAGAGCATCTTGGGGTAATTCCCCCATCAACAATGACTTGAATGATGAAGATTGGCATAAAACCAACAAGGACTAATAGAAAAAATTATTTTCTAGCTCTAATGAAGGAGAGCTACTGCTAAGGGGGATTAGTTAGCTATATGTTATGTTTTGATTCTTAAGTACTTTGGAATTTGATGTCAAAGGGGGAGAGATGTATTTTGGTTTTGATTTCTAGTATTTTTGGAATTCTATTTTTGGCACTTAGATGTTTTTCCATCTAGTGTTGCCATCAATGCCAAAGGGGGAGATTGTTGGTATTATAGATGACTTCATCATGTGTTCCATTGTTTTTGTCATTGATGTCAACACTTATCTTTCAAAAGGACTACATTGATGATTTGGAACTCTAGTTATATTGGTTTATTGTTGAACCAACACATTGTATTCACTGGCATGGTTAATGGCTTATGCACAGTCACCGATATATGCTTCACTGATAGGTTATATTGTTCACCGACAGTGATAATAATTTGTTATGATCTAGAGAACATTTGGTTATGTCGAAGACATGGATTGGATGTTTGGATTTGGTTTTTTTCTTATTGGTCTAATTGAATTCACATATTTGCCTTTACCGACAGATAAGTCTAGGTTATGAACCCATACATGATATCTATTCTCAATCAACACGACACATTTTGGAAATGGTTTATTGATTCGATAATGTGTAAATATATTGAGCCAACATATTGTATCACATCAAGACTTATTTGTAATTGATTTAATTGCAATATCTTTAGTGATCGGACCTTAACATTTGGTCTTAGGTTTTGTATAAATGATTGTAAGATCTTACTCAAGATCATCATTATGAGTATGTATGAATATTGAAGATCATTGAAGAGAGAAAATAAGAAGATCCTTGTGTGAATCATGCAGACATTATCTGAAGGTTGAAGAAAGGTTATGAAGGTGTTTGGCACTCATGGTCAGAGCTTAAACCAGTACTAAATCTAGCATTGCTGATGCTATTCTAAAGCAGTACATTGTTATTGGATTTAACCATCCAATTGTAGTTAGTGTGACTCCTATTTTGTGATTGAGGAGTGATCTCTAGGCAGTTGGCCTTTTTGCATGTGCACACCCCATTTGTATACACTTACTATTTGCAGTAGTATCATCTAATTGTGGGTAAGGTTTCCTAGCATGGTTGACAATTAATCTATTTTACTAGCATTAAGTTTGTTTTACCGGCACTAAGTTTCAAGTTGGAATAATTTGTTTTGAGTTCTAAGTTATTAACAATTGGTTGACAACTGATTCATCCCCCCTCTCAGTTGTCTTTCCTGATTCCTAACATTATGCATGTACATAAACTATCAACAAGAGTGATTGGAAAGCCTTATATGATAAGGAACTGGAGGAAATGAAGAAATAAGATGAAGAGTTTGAGCAACTTGAAGCCCTATTTGCTAGAAGAGTACCTAAAAGGTTCATCAGGAAGTAAGTATGAAGGAAAATTACCTTTTAAAAATTTCACATGTAATAAGATAGGTCATTTTGCATCTAGATGTCCTAAAAGGAATTCAAGATTTCAGGAAAGAGATAGAATATATTTTAGGCCTAACCATGATTATTAGAACAAGCATAAGTATAGGAGGAACAATGACAAATCATGCTACTATGTGGATGAGTAAGGTTTGACTGATTTTGATGATGAACTGCCACAAGATTCATCTAGTGGATCCAGAAATGGTAAGGAATGGGTATTTTTGGCTATCAAAGAAGATGATCTGATACCTGAAGAAAAGGCTCTTGTTGCTAAAGTTGAAGACAAGGATTAATAGGTGATAAATAGAAGATGTTCACACCATATGACTATAGATAAAAGGAATTTTCTATCTTTGCAAGAATTTGATGGTGGTCTGGTTAGATTTGGAGATGACAAAGAATGCATGATCAAGGGAAGCGAAACTATATCATTGGATGGTAAGCATAATACTGATAATGTTTATTATGTTGAAGGTTTAAGTCATAATATTTTGAGTGTAGGACAGTTGGTGGATAAGGGATTTTAGTTACAGTTCAAGGATGGAAAATGCAAGATAATCAACAGATCTAGATTGGAGATTCCAATCGGTACTCAAACTAAAGGTAACATCTTTAATTTTAACTCTAGTGAGAAGACAAGTTTGATTGCACAAATTGATGAGAGTTGGCTATGGCATAAGAGGTTTTGTCATGTGAATTTTGATTGCATTGTAAAGATTATTTCTACTAATGCAGTTAGAGATATACCTAAGATTGTGAAGCCCTATAATCCAGTATGTAAATGGGAAAGCAAGTCAAAAATTATTTTAAGAGTATACAAGACAAATATAATGATGTTCTTTATCTTATTCATACTAATTTGTGTGGTCCGGCTAGAACCAATAATTTTCAGGGTGATAGATATTTTATGCTAATCATTGATGACTATTCTAGAATGATACGGGTTACTTTTCTAAGAGAGAAATATGAAGCATTTGAAAAGTTTAAAATATTTAAAGCTAAAGTTGAGATAGAGACAAGATTAAAGATTAATTGCTTAAGTTCTGATCAGGGTGGAGAATTCACATCCCATGAATTTAATAGTTATTGTGAAAATAATGGCATAAGGAGACAGTTATCTTCACCCCAGACACCTCAGTAGAATGGTATTGTGGAAATGAAGAACAAAACAATCTTGGATGCAGATGGAACTATGATGATGGAAGCTAATCTACCTCATATCTACTGGAGAGAAGCTGTGAGCATGGTGGTATACACATTCAGCAGAGTTCATATCAAAGGATACACTAGTAAGACACCTTATGAGTTATGGTTTGGTCATACACCTACAGTTAAGTATTTTAGAATCTTTGGTAGTAAATGCTATATCAAAAGAGATGATTCCATTGGAAAGTTTGATCCTAGATGTGATGAAGGGATATTTCTTGGTTATTCTAATGAAAGAAAAGCATATAGATGTTATAACACAAGATTGCAGAGAATTGTGGAGAGCACTAATGTCAAGGTGGATAAGAAGAACATAAGTCAAATCAGAACTTATGAGAGAGAACCAATAGTGGAAATGATCATAACTCAGTCGATAGCACCTACACCGGAACAAAATGTTGAACTAGTTACTCTGGCAGTATTAGAAAATTCAACAGTAACTGAAGATTAGAGCAGAGTAACAAAAAGTTAGAAGACTCCTAAGTATGTAAGGTTAAATCATTCAAAAGATTAGATCATTGGAGACAAGAATAAAGGAGTGATGACAAGAAGAAGGTTGGCAGCTGATGAGGTATATTTAATTTCTCAAATTGAACTGGCATCATTAATTGAAGCATGTAAAGATGAATGTTGGATGAAAGCTATGGAAAAAGAATTCGATGAGATAGAAAAGAATAATACATGGACTTTAGTTCCCGAGCCTAAAAATAAGAATGTTTTTGGGACTAAATGGGTTTTTAGGAATACATTGAATGAAGATGGTCAAGTTATGAGGAATAAGGCTAGATTGGTTTGTAAAGGATATTCTCAGAATGAAGGAATTTATTATGATGAGACTTTTCCTTCGATAGCTAGTATTGAAGCTGTGAGAATATTTCTTGCTTATGCTACCCATAAGAACTACAAGGTTTATCAAATGGATGTTAAGTGTGCATTTGTGAATGGAGATCTTGAGGAGGAAGTTTACATTGAGCATCTTGATGGATTTTCACTTTCCAATGATAAAAACATTGTTTGCAGGTTAATGAAAGCTTTATATGGATTGAAACAAGCCCCTAGAGCTTGGTATGCAAGATTGGATAAATATATTTTGAAGCTTGGTTTGACTAAAGGCAATGCTAACAGTAATTTATGTTATAAGATCACCGATGATGGCATATTGATTGTTGAAGTCTTTGTTGATGATATCATTTTTGGAGGTGAGGATAAGTTATATATGGAATTCTCTGATAATAAGAATAATGAATTTGAGATTTCTATGATTGGGGAGATGAAATTTTTATTAGGTTTGCAGATTACTCAGACTAATAAAGGTATTTTCATCTATCAAACTAAGTTTTCTTGGGAGTTATTGAAGAAATTTGGTATGGAAAATTCTAAACCGGTTGGTACTCTTATGGTTATAGGTGAGAAATTGACTAAGATAGATGCATCAACATAGGTAAATCTTACAAGGTACAAATATATGATTGGAGGTTTGTTATATCTGACTCAGACTAGACCAGATATAATGAATGCATTTTGTATTGTATCAAGATATCAGAGTGATCCTAGAGAGAATCATGAGAGTGTGGTGAAAAGGATTTTCAGGTATTTGCAAGGATCAACTAAATATGGTACTCAGTATCCTAAAGGTGATGGTTTTACTCTATGCATATACATATGTAGATTGGGCTAGAGATGTTGATGATCGGAAGAGCACATCAAATGGAGCTTTCTTTTTTTGAAATAAACCTATTTCATGGATCAGCAAGAAGCAGTCGTGTACCTCTTTATCTATTGTCGAAGCTGAGTATGTTGTTGGTGCTACTAACTATACACAAGTTCTATGTATGAAGCAAATTTTAAAGGATATAAGGGTGGATTATAATGAACCGATAATTATTCACTATGATAACTCAATTGTTGTTGACATATCAAAGAATCCGGTATTTCATTCTAAGACAAAGCACATATCTATCAAGTACAACTTTTGGAAGGAAAAGGTCGAAGACAATCAAGTCAGTCTGGTTTATGTGAACACTAAAGAGTATATTGCAGATATCTTTACTAAATCCTTTCCTAAGGAATCATTTGAGTACTTCAAAGATAGATTGGGGGTTTTTGCCCCCATGGTAGAGACCTGACTAATGTTGATTGAAATCAGTCTAGTATGCATTTATAGAGCTACTATTCATTTCGGATTGATGTGTTGGTGCTACTACCCAGGGGGAGTAGTCAGCTATGTGGTTCGATGGATTTATGATTTTTCTTTGATGTTTATGTCATATTTTTGGCATTGATGTCAAAGGGGGAGAGATATATGTGAGAAATAGAGCTTAACAAAATATCTGTCAAAGGGGAGAGATCAGAGATTAATAGGAATATCATTCACAGGGGGAGTTTGTTAACTTCATTGAAATATCATCTTATGGGAGATTGTTTCATGTCTTCCTTTGGGGGAGACTTGTTTGGCATTTCTTGGCACTTGGATATTTTCCACATCTAGTGTTGCCATCAATGCCAAAGGGGGAATATGCTGGAAAATTAGAGGAATTAATTATGTGTTGTATTGATGTTTTGTCACTGATGGGAACACCAATCGTTTTGGTTGTTTACCGGTTTTCGGTAGGTTCCAGTAGAGAGGTTCGATTATTATATTGATCTGGTATGCTCTGGTATGCTTTGGTTTGTGTAATTGGTTTGGACTTATCATTCATGTTGTTCAGATGCATATCATGATCAGTTGTTTTGGGATTTGATGACTAATGAGCTATCATTTGTTCTAGTAAGCCTTTTGGTCACCGATAAGGGTTTTACCAGCAAAGCTTTGTTGTAGATCTTTTGATGCACTTGATAAGTGGTGTTGGTGCGGCTTATAGATGGTGTTCGGGATGTTGTTGGTTATCTTGTTCGTGTTCTTGTTGATTGGTGGTGTTGCATTTAGGACTAGACCTAATGCTATCTTATTCTGCTAGGTTATGGACCGGATTATGTAACGTGTTGGTGGATGATTCCGATGCATTACCAATTGGATCTATTGATTGGATTATGTTGTTGCGGTCTTAGGCTGACTTGGTTGATCATTGGATTGTGGGTTTATGTTATGAATTTATTGTATTATCTTTTAGGAGGCCGACCTAATTATTTAGGTCTTGGGTTGGTATAAATATGATGTAAGATCTCTTTGTAGATCATGGTTGTATGGTTTTAGGGGTTATGCAATTATCAGTGTGCGAATAAGGTTGTAATCATATGCAGAGGTTTTGGTCGATCATAGGTGATTGAATTGGGTTGGTGAAAGAGGTTTAAGACCTCTAGTACTGAGCTTAACCATAAATGTACTCAAGCATAGGAGATACTATTCTTCCAGTTCACTCTTATTTACGGATTGTAGTATGAATTTATTTTGTAGTTAGTGAGGCTCCGTCTATGGTGAGCGGTGCACTCTAGGGCATTGACCTTCCTGCATGTGTAGGCCCCTCTTTTTGTAATCACATAATTAGTGTAGAAGTATTATCTGAATGTGGGTAGGCTTCCCATAGTGTTTTTCCCTTTACCAGGTTTTCCACGTACAAATCTTGGTGTTATCTTTTGTGGATGGTTGGTAAATGTTTTGTGGCTTATATTTGTGCTTAAGTTTTATATCTACTATTTCAGTATTTGGTTTATATATATTCTAGTAATAAGATTTTAATTCTTAAAGTTCTATAATTTGCTGACAACTGATTCACCCCCCTCTCAATTGTCCACCGGTTATCGGAGTTGTCTAACAAACCCATACACATACAGATGCACAAAATAATTCATATATATTAATATATATAAAGACTCTGTGAATTCCTCTACTATTTGTAAACATATATATTCATATATTCTATGTATATATATGTATTAACAGAGTACATGGAAGAGACCATGAATTCCTCTACTATTTGTAATAGTGCATTCACAATATTCAACTAATCAATGATCCTCTGCTTGGATTTTTTACTCTTTATGTATGTGTATGTGTATGTGTATGTGTATGTGGATGTGTATGTGTATGTGTATGTGTATGTGTATGTGCATGTGCATGTGTATGTGTATGTGTATGTGTATGTGTATATATGTGTGTGTGTATATATATGTATATGTATATGTATGAATATATGTATCTATTATTTTGTATGTGTATGTGTATATGTATGTCCTACAAACATACATATACATATATATGTATATAGGGTACTATAAATTTATGTGTAAATATTACAATGGGGAATGCACATGCATTCAGGCACACTACCTTGTGCTCACTACTCAAAATAAGATGACCCTGAAGGCTTAACCCTCAGGGAAGGATCAACACCTTACAATAAGATTTAGACTACAATCCAGATTACATGAATTGCAAATATTAGATCTCCTTATGCCCGATGATAGTTCCAGTTAAGCACATTTGTCTTCTCTGCAACAATGTCTAATCAATACACCTCACCGAATGATAAATTCACTCAAATAAAACTCGCCCAAAGATTAGAAAATCCAAGGAGAGAATCATTGATTAGATGAATATTGTGAATGCACTATTACGAAGAGTAGAGGAATTCATGGGGTCTCTTCCATGTACTCCCTCTAACAAAAGGAGTACATGGAAGAGACTAAACAAATACTTTATGTGAAAAAACTGATCACCAAAGTTGAAAAATAATAGAAGAAAAAATTACATTAATGGAGGATTTGTTTAATTATGTTACTATCTGTTCTCAATGAGTGATATGATTCTCAATGTCAAGAATTGTTGTTGAATATTCTTTATTTCACTACTCTTGTAATCCCTCATGATTAAGGGTCAGGATCTTGTCCAACAAGTATCAAGATCAAATATAATCTTGGATGAAAGCTAAACAAATCATGTGTGAAATGACATGGGTTAGATCATTGGATGAATATGGGAACCAAAAACAAGGAAAAACATGGAAATGACAATAATTATCTAAATTCCACCAGTGAGATTTTCTCTCACATGATCTCATATTGATGCTTGTACATGGAATTATAATATGTATATTACAAATGAGTGTACTTATTTTCGTCAATCCATATGATAAAATTGTGATATCGAAGATCATTGAATTTTAAAGAAATGTAATGGAAATGTACATCCATTTGCAACCTTTGAGGAATTTATTTTACCTGCATAACATTACATCCATCTACTTATCCATTGGACTCCTATATGTGTCCTTACACTACCAATTTTAAGGAAATTCATGATACTTTTGGTCCTTCTTCATAATTTAAAAATTCTTATAGGAGTGGTTATAATATCATTTCAAAACAAGATTATCTTGGCATTTAGAGGAATTGATTATGTGTTGCATTGATGTTTTGTCATTGATGGCAACACTAATAGTTTTGATTGTTTACCATTTTCTAGTTGGTTCCGGTAGAGTGGTAGGATTATGATATTGATCCAGTATGCTCTGGTATGCTTTGGTTTGTGGAATTGATTTGGATCTATCATTCATGCTATTCAAAATGAGTATCACGACTAGCTGGTTTGGGATTTGATGACTCAAAAACTATCATTTGTTCTAGTAAGCCTTTTGGTCACTGGTAAGGGTTTTACCAGCAGAGCTTTGTTGAATTTCTTTTGATACACATCATAAGTGGTGTTGGTGAGACTTCTAGATGGATTTTAGGATGTTGTTGGTTATTTTTGTTATGTTCCTATTGATCAGTGATGTTGGATTTGGTTTATGGCAACCTATTTTGGGTCTGGTGTTATCTAGGTTATGGACCGGTTTATGTAATGTGTTGGAGGATGTTCCTGATGTGTTAGTGATAGGATTTAATGATTGGTTTACATTGTTTTTGGACTAAGATGACTTGGTTGATCATTGGATTGCAGGTTTATGTTATGAACTTATTGTATTATCTTTTAGGTGGCTGACCTAATTGTTTAGGTCTTGAGTTGGTATAAATATGATGTAAGATCTCTTTGTAGATCATAGCTCAAGGTTATGGGATTATCTGTGTTTGCATAATGTTGTAATCATATGCAGAGGTTTTTTTTTTATCATAGGTAATCAAATTGGGTTTATGTAAGAGGTTTAAGACCTGTAGTATTGAGCTTAACCGGAACTATACTCGGGCATAGGAGATGCTATGCATGCAGTTTAATCTTCTTTCCATATTGTAGTATGGATTTATTTTGTAGTCAGTGAGGTTCCTTTTTGTGAGCAGCAGTGCACTCTAGGTTTTTGGTCTTGCTACATGTGTAGGCCCCTAATATTGTAATCACATACTTACTGCAGATGTATTATTTCACCGTGGGTAGGCTTCCCACCATGGCTTTTCCCTTTACCAAATTTTCCATGTACAAATCTTGGTGTCACATGTTATGGATGGATGGTAATTGTTTTGTGATTTATGTTTATGTTTAATTGCTATAACAATTATTCTAGTATTTGGTTTATGCATTTCGGTATTGATTTTATGTGTTCTGGTAATAAAGATTTGAATTCTTAAAGTTATTTAAGGAAATTCATGATACTTTTGGTCTTTCTTCATAATTTAAAAATTCTTATAGGAGTGGTTATAATATCATTTCAAAACAAGATTATCTTGGCATTTAGAGGAATTGATTATGTGTTGCATTGATGTTTTGTCATTGATGGCAACACTAATAGTTTTGATTGTTTACCATTTTCTGGTTGGTTCCGGTAGAGTGGTTGGATTATGATATTGATCCAGTATGCTCTGGTATGCTTTGGTTTGTGGAATTGATTTGGATCTATCATTCATGCTATTCAAAATGAGTATCACGACCAGCTGGTTTGGGATTTGATGACTCAAAAACTATCATTTGTTCTAGTAAGCCTTTTGGTCACTGGTAAGGGTTTTACCGGCAGAGCTTTGTTGAATTTATTTTGATACACATCATAAGTGGTGTTGGTGAGACTTCTAGATGGATTTTGGGATGTTGTTGGTTATTTTTGTTATGTTCCTATTGATCAGTGATGTTGGATTTGGTTTATGGCAACCTATTTTGGGTCTGGTGTTATCTAGGTTATGGACCGGTTTATGTAATGTGTTGGAGGATGTTCCTGATGTGTTAGTGATAGGATTTAATGATTGGTTTACATTGTTTTTGGACTAAGATGACTTGGTTGATCATTGGATTGCAGGTTTATGTTATGAACTTATTGTATTATCTTTTAGGTGGCTGACCTAATTGTTTAGGTCTTGAGTTGGTATAAATATGATGTAAGATCTCTTTGTAGATCATAGCTCAAGGTTATGGGATTATCTGTGTTTGCATAATGTTGTAATCATATGCAGAGGTTTTTTTTTTATCATAGGTAATCAAATTGGGTTTATGTAAGAGGTTTAAGACCTGTAGTATTGAGCTTAACCGGAACTATACTCGGGCATAGGAGATGCTATGCATGCAGTTTAATCTTCTTTCCATATTGTAGTATGGATTTATTTTGTAGTCAGTGAGGTTCCTTTTTGTGAGCAGCAGTGCACTCTAGGTTTTTGGTCTTGCTACATGTGTAGGCCCCTAATATTGTAATCACATACTTACTGCAGATGTATTATTTCACCGTGGGTAGGCTTCCCACCATGGCTTTTCCCTTTACCAAATTTTCCATGTACAAATCTTGGTGTCACATGTTATGGATGGATGGTAATTGTTTTGTGATTTATGTTTATGTTTAATTGCTATAACAATTATTCTAGTATTTGGTTTATGCATTTCGGTATTGATTTTATGTGTTCTGGTAATAAAGATTTGAATTCTTAAAGTTATTTAAGGAAATTCATGATACTTTTGGTCTTTCTTCATAATTTAAAAATTCTTATAGGAGTGGTTATAATATCATTTCAAAACAAGATTATCTTGGCATTTAGAGGAATTGATTATGTGTTGCATTGATGTTTTGTCATTGATGGCAACACTAATAGTTTTGATTGTTTACCATTTTCTGGTTGGTTCCGGTAGAGTGGTTGGATTATGATATTGATCCAGTATGCTCTGGTATGCTTTGGTTTGTGGAATTGATTTGGATCTATCATTCATGCTATTCAAAATGAGTATCACGACCAGCTGGTTTGGGATTTGATGACTCAAAAACTATCATTTGTTCTAGTAAGCCTTTTGGTCACTGGTAAGGGTTTTACCGGCAGAGCTTTGTTGAATTTATTTTGATACACATCATAAGTGGTGTTGGTGAGACTTCTAGATGGATTTTGGGATGTTGTTGGTTATTTTTGTTATGTTCCTATTGATCAGTGATGTTGGATTTGGTTTATGGCAACCTATTTTGGGTTTGGTGTTATCTAGGTTATGGAGCGGTTTATGTAATGTGTTGGAGGATGTTCCCGATGTGTTAGTGATAGGATTTGATGATTGGTTTACATTGTTTTTGGCCTAAGATGACTTGGTTGATCATGGGATTGCAGGTTTATGTTATGAACTTATTGTATTATCTTTTAGGTGGCTGACCTAATTGTTTAGGTCTTGAGTTGGTATAAATATGATGTAAGATCTCTTTGTAGATCATAGCTCAAGGTTATGGGATTATCTGTGTTTGCATAATGTTGTAATCATATGCAGAGGTTTTTTTTTTATCATAGGTAATCAAATTGGGTTTATGTAAGAGGTTTAAGACCTATAGTATTGAGCTTAACCGGAACTATACTCAGGCATAGGAGATGCTATGCATGCAGTTTAATCTTCTTTCCATATTGTAGTATGGATTTATTTTGTAGTCAGTGAGGTTCCTTTTTGTGAGGAGCAGTGCACTCTAGGTTGTTGGTCTTGCTACATGTGTAGGCCCCTAATATTGTAATCACATACTTACTGCAGATGTATTATTTCACCGTGGGCAGGCTTCCCACCATGGCTTTTCCCTTTACCAAATTTTCCATGGACAAATCTTGGTGTCACATGTTATGGATGGATGGTAATTGTTTTGTGATTTATGTTTATGTTTAATTGCTATAACAGTTATTCTAGTATTTGGTTTATGCATTTCGGTATTGATTTTATGTGTTCTGGTAATAAAGATTTGAATTCTTAAAGTTATTTAAGGAAATTCATGATACTTTTGGTCCTTCTTCATAATTTAAAAATTCTTATAGGAGTGGTTATAATATCATTTCAAAACAAGATTATCTTGGCATTTAGAGGAATTGATTATGTGTTGCATTGATGTTTTGTCATTGATGGCAACACTAATAGTTTTGATTGTTTACCAGTTTCCGGTTGGTTCCGGTAGAGTGGTTGGATTATGATATTGATCCAGTATGCTCTGGTATGCTTTGGTTTGTGGAATTGATTTGGATCTATCATTCATGCTATTCAAAATGAGTATCACGACCAGCTAGTTTGGGATTTGATGACTCAAAAACTATCATTTGTTCTAGTAAGCCTTTTGGTCACTGGTAAGGGTTTTACCGGCAGAGCTTTGTTGAATTTATTTTGATACACATCATAAGTGGTGTTGGTGAGACTTCTAGATGGATTTTGGGATGTTGTTGGTTATTTTTGTTATGTTCCTATTGATCAGTGATGTTGGATTTGGTTTATGGCAACCTATTTTGGGTTTGGTGTTATCTAGGTTATGGACCGGTTTATGTAATGTGTTGGAGGATGTTCCCGATGTGTTAGTGATAGGATTTAATGATTGGTTTACATTGTTTTTGGCCTAAGATGACTTGGTTGATCATTGGATTGCAGGTTTATGTTATGAACTTATTGTATTATCTTTTAGGTGGCTGACCTAATTGTTTAGGTCTTGAGTTGGTATAAATATGATGTAAGATCTCTTTGTAGATCATAGCTCAAGGTTATGGGATTATCTGTGTTTGCATAATGTTGTAATCATATGTAGAGGTTTTTTTTTTATCATAGGTAATCAAACTGGGTTTATGTAAGAGGTTTAAGACCTATAGTATTGAGCTTAACCGGAACTATACTCGGGCATAGGAGATGCTATGCATGCAGTTTAATCTTCTTTCCATATTGTAGTATGGATTTATTTTGTAGTCAGTGAGGTTCCTTTTTGTGAGGAGCAGTGCACTCTAGGTTGTTGGTATTGCTACATGTGTAGGCCCCTAATATTGTAATCACATACTTACTGCAGATGTATTATTTCACCGTGGGCAGGCTTCCCACCATGGCTTTTCCCTTTACCAAATTTTCCATGGACAAATCTTGGTGTCACATGTTATGGATGGATGGTAATTGTTTTGTGATTTATGTTTATGTTTAATTGCTATAACAGTTATTCTAGTATTTGGTTTATGCATTTCGGTATTGATTTTATGTGTTCTGGTAATAAAGATTTGAATTCTTAAAGTTATTTAAGGAAATTCATGATACTTTTGGTCCTTCTTCATAATTTAAAAATTCTTATAGGAGTGGTTATAATATCATTTCAAAACAAGATTATCTTGGCATTTAGAGGAATTGATTATGTGTTGCATTGATGTTTTGTCATTGATGGCAACACTAATAGTTTTGATTGTTTACCATTTTCCGGTTGGTTCCGGTAGAGTGGTTGGATTATGATATTGATCCAGTATGCTCTGGTATGCTTTGGTTTGTGGAATTGATTTGGATCTATCATTCATGCTATTCAAAATGAGTATCACGACCAGCTGGTTTGGGATTTGATGACTCAAAAACTATCGTTTGTTCTAGTAAGCCTTTTGGTCACTGGTAAGGGTTTTACCGGCAGAGCTTTGTTGAATTTATTTTGATACACATCATAAGTGGTGTTGGTGAGACTTCTAGATGGATTTTGGGATGTTGTTGGTTATTTTTGTTATGTTCCTATTGATCAGTGATGTTGGATTTGGTTTATGGCAACCTATTTTGGGTCTGGTGTTATCTAGGTTATGGACCAGTTTATGTAATGTGTTGGAGGATGTTCCTAATGTGTTAGTGATAGGATTTAATGATTGGTTTACATTGTTTTTGGCCTAAGATGACTTGGTTGATCATTGGATTGCAGGTTTATGTTATGAACTTATTGTATTATCTTTTAGGTGGCTGACCTAATTGTTTAGGTCTTGAGTTGGTATAAATATGATGTAAGATCTCTTTGTAGATCATAGCTCAAGGTTATGGGATTATCTGTGTTTGCATAATGTTGTAATCATATGTAGAGGTTTTTTTTTTATCATAGGTAATCAAATTGGGTTTATGTAAGAGGTTTAAGACCTGTAGTATTGAGCTTAACCGGAACTATACTCGGGCATAGGAGATGCTATGCATGCAGTTTAATCTTCTTTCCATATTGTAGTATGGATTTATTTTGTAGTCAGTGAGGTTCCTTTTTGTGAGGAGCAGTGCACTCTAGGTTGTTGGTCTTGCTACATGTGTAGGCCCCTAATATTGTAATCACATACTTACTGCAGATGTATTATTTCACCTTGGGTAGGCTTCCCACCATGGCTTTTCCCTTTACCAAATTTTCCATGTACAAATCTTGGTGTCACATGTTATGGATGGATGGTAATTGTTTTGTGATTTATGTTTATGTTTAATTGCTATAACAGTTATTCTAGTATTTGGTTTATGCATTTCGGTATTGATTTTATGTGTTCTGGTAATAAAGATTTGAATTCTTAAAGTTATATAATCCAGTGACAACTAATTCACCCCACCTCTCAGTTGTCCTCTAGTTATTTGAGTTGTCTAACAATTGGTATCAAAGGTTGGTCCTCTCTGTAGAATCTTAACTACTTAAGGAAGATCATATGGCATCTAGCAGTTCAAGTTCATCAAATACATCTTCAGCTATTTTCTAGATAGAAATTCCTAGGCTTGATGGAGCAAATTACAGGGTATGGAAGATTTAGATGGAGACTCACCTGAGATGTCTTGGAAAGGAAATTTGGGATATCATTGAGAAAGGAGTTACACCATTTAATCTAACATCTAGCAATCCTCCTCCTACAAGTTTGTATAAGGAACTTGAGAAAGATTGTAGAGATAGAGAAGCTCTTTTGTGTGCACTTTCTGATCAGTAAATAATGGGACTAACTGATAAATCAACTACAAAGGCTATATGGGGCAAATTGGAGACTGTTAATGAAGGTGACCCTACTATTAAAATTCCTAAAATTGATGGTTACCAGGTGAGGTATGAGAATCTGAGGATGGAAGAAGATGAAAGGAATACTACTTTTATGCAGAGAGTTAATGAGATTGTTTTGGGAAATCAATGTTATGGTGGATCTCTGAACGAAGATGAAATAGTTTCTAAAGTACTGAGAGCTTTGCCACCAACTTATAAGATGAAGGTTACTATAATTAATGAGCTGAGAACAATGTCAAACACCTTTGTTAATAGGGATACCTTGGTTGGGAAATTATCTGCTTTTGAGCTTGAGGAATTTGGACCTTCTGGAGCTGTAAAATCTAAATCTTCTTTTCATGCATCTACATCATCTACCAACAAGAGTGATTGGAAAGATCTATATGCAAAGGAACTAGAAGATATGAAGAAAGAAGATGAATATTTTGAGAAATTTGAAGGCTTATTTACTAGAAGAGTACCTAAAGGAACGACGAGATGTAAGAATGAAGGAAAAACACATTTTAAATGCTTTGCATGTAATAAGATAGGTCATTTTGCATCTAGATGTCCTGAAAGGAATTCAATATTTGAAGAAAGAGATAGAATATCTTTGAGGCCTAACCATGATTATAAGAACAAGAATAAGTACAGGAGGAACAAAGACAAATCATGCTACTTTGTTGATGAGGAAGATGTGACTGATTTTGATGATGAACCGACACAAGATTTTCCTAGTGGATCTGGAAATGGAAAGGAATGGATTTTTTTGGCTATCAAGGAAGATGATCCGGTACCTAAAGAGAAGGCCCTTGCTGCTAAAATTGAAGACAAGGATAAATGGATAATTGACAGTGGATGTTCACATCATATGATTGGAGATAAAAGGAAGTTCTTATGTATGCAAGAATTTGATGGTGGTGTGGTTAGATTTGGAGATGACAAAGCATGCATTATCAAGGGAAGAGGAACAATATCATTGGATAGTAATCATAACACTGATAATGTTTATTATGTTGAAGGTTTAAGGAATAATATTTTGAGTGTAGGATGATTGGTGGATAAGGGATTTTAGTTATAGTTCAAGGATGGAAAATGCAAGATTATCAACATATCTAAATTGGAGATTACAACTGGTACACAGACTAAAGGTAATATGTTTCATTTGAAATCTGGTGAGAAGACATGTTTGATTGCACAAATTGATGAGAGTTGGCTATGGCATAAGAGATTGTGTAATGTGAATTTTGATTGCATTGCGAAATTCAGTTCTAGTAAGGTAGTTAGAAATATACCTAAGATTGTAAAGCCCTATAATCTAATATATAAGGAATGTCAAATGGGAAAGCAAGCCAAAAATTCTTTAAAGAGTATACAAGACAAATCTAATGATGTTCTTGATCGTATTCATATTGATTTGTCTGGTCTTGCTAGAATCAAAAGTTTTCAGGGTGATAGATATTTCATGCTAATCATTGATGACTATTCAAGAATGAGGTCGGTTACTTTTTTAAGGGAGAAGTCTAAAGCATTTGAAAAGTTCAAAATCTTTAAAGATAAAGTTAAGACAAAGATGGGACTGAATATTAAATGCTTAAGTGCAGATCAAGGTGGAGAAATCACATCCGATGAATTTAATAGCTATTGTGACAAGAATGGGATAAGGAGAAAGTTATTTGCTCCCCAGACACCTCAGCAGAATGGAGTTGTGGAAAGGAAGAACATAGCTACCTTGGATGCAGCTAGAACTATGATGATGGAAGCTAATCTACCTCATTTCTACTGGAGAGAAGCTATAAGCATGACGATATACAAATTCAACATAGTTCATAGCAAAGGAGAAAATGATAAGACACCTTATGAGTTATGGTTTTGTCATAAACCGACAGTTAATTATTTTAGAATCTTTGGTAGTAAATGCTATATCAAAAAATATGATTCCATTGGAAAGTTTGATCTTAGATGTGATGAAGGAATATTTCTTGGTTATTCTAATGAAAGAAAAGCATATAGATGTTATATTAAAATATTGCATAGAATTGTGGAGAGCACAAATGTCAAGGTGGATGAGCAGAACAAAAGTCAAATCATAACTTATGAGAGAGAACCAGTAGTGGAAATGATCATAACTGAACCAGTAGAACCTACACCAAAACAAAATGTTGAACTAGTTACTCTGGCAGTATCATAAAATTTAATAGTAACTGAAGATCACGGAAGAGGAACAAAAAATTAGAAGACTCCTAGGTATGTAATGTTGAATCATTTAGAAGATCAGATCATTGGAGACAAAAACAAAAGAGTGATGACAAGAAGAAGTTGGCAACTGATGAGGTATGTTTAATTTCTCAATTTGAACCAGCATTAGTAATTGAAGCTTGTAAAGATGAATGTTGGATGAAAGCTATGGAAGAAGAATTAGATCGGATAGAAAAGAATAACAAATAGACTTTAGTTCCTCGGCCTAAAAATAAGAATGTTATTGGAGCTAAATGGGTTTTGAGGAATAAATTGAATGAAGATGGACAAGTTGTGAGGAATACGGCTACATTGGTTTGTAAAGGATATTCTCAGAAGGAAGGAATTGATTATGATGAAACCTTTGCACCGGTAGCTAGGATTGAAGTTGTTAGATTATTTCTTGCTTATGTTGCACATAAGAACTATAAGGTTTATTAGATGGATGTTAAGTGTGCATTTATGAATGGAGATCTTGAAGAGGAAGTTTTAATTGAGCAACCTGATGGATTTTCACTTTCCGATGACAAAAACATGGTTTGCAGGTTAAAGAAAGCTTTATATGAATAGAAACAAGCCCGTAGAGCTTGGTATGAAAGACTGCATAAATATCTTTTGAAGCGTGATTTCGCTAAAGATAATGCTGACAATAATTAATATTAAAAGCTCATTGATGATGACATATTGATTATTGAGGTCTTTGTTGATGATATCATTTTTGGAGGTGAAGATAAGTTGTACCTGGAATTCTCTAACAATATGAAGAATGAATTTGAGATGTCTATGATTGGGGAGATGATTTTTTTCTTAGGTTTTCATTTTACTCAAACTAATAAAGGTATTTTTATCTATCAAACTAAGTATGCTAGAGAGTTAAAGAAATTCGGGTTGGAAAATTCTAAACTGGTTAGTACTCTGATGGTTACAAGTGAGAAATTGACAAATAATGATGCATCTGTACTGGTAAATCCTACAAGGTAAAAGTCTATGTTTGGAGGTTTGTTATATCTGACTCAGACTAGACTGGATATAATGAATGTAGTTTGTATTGTATCAAGATATCAGAGTGGTCCTAGAGAAAATCTAGAGTTATTTAGGTATTTGTTGGGAAAAATTGAATATGGTTTGTGGTATCCTAAAAATAATGACTTTACATTATGTGCATATATAGATTCAGATTGGGCTAGAGATGTTGATGACCAGAAGAGCACATCGAGTGGAGCTTTCTTTCTTGGAAAGAAACTTATTTCATGGATTAGCAAAAAGCAGTCATGTACCTTTTTATCTACTACTGAAGTTGAGTATGTTGTTGCTACTAATTGTACACAAGTTCTATGGATGAAGCAAATGTTGAAGGATATAAAGGTGGATTGTAATGAACCAGTACTTATTCAATGTGATAACTTTGTTGCTATTGATATATCAAATAATCTGGTATTTCATTCTAAGACAAAGCATGTATATCTATCAAGTATAACTTTTTGAAGGAGAAGGTGGAAGCAAATAAAGTTAGATTGGTTTATGTGAACACTAAAGAGAAGATTGCAGACATCTTCACTAAACCTTTTCCTAAAGATTCATTTGAGTACTTCAAAGATAGATTGGAGGTTTCAGCCCCTCCAACAGAGACTTGAGTGACATCAGTCTGGTATGCATTATCATGATAATATGATGAAACTACAAGGATTCGGTCAACTACTGAGAGGGGGGAGTGAATCAATAGATATAAAATAAACTAAACTTTCACCAAACTTAATTCCAAATCAGAAACAACTTGCTAAGCTAACTAGTTTAGACACTCTATCAAAAACTGCAACTGCACTGTCAAACTTTACCGGTTGACCAAAACATTAATGATACAATGCAATAGATCTGAAACTCAAATACCATTTAACCAAAACATTAAACTTCACTAATATCAATAGTAGCTCATTTTAGATCACTTCCGGTCATCTAAATATATCTAAGTGGATTCACCAGTTATTCATATCAACTATATCAAAACACATCCACAAAATCATTCACCATTTGACACAATGATTTTTCACATGGAAACCCAAATGGTAAAAACCACTCTGGGGATGAATACCTACAATTATTTTGAACTCTGCTGAAGTTAGCATTGTTAGGAGACAAGCCTTGTTAGAAGCTTATACAATAATGTCATGTTAAGAATAGATCTGGTTAAGGACCACCCGGTTAACGGATTGACTACAATACCCTCTTAAAGGTAATACCCTGTTAAAGGTAACCTCAGTGGAGTATTTAAAATCCAAGCTAATGGATCACCTTGTTAAAGGATTTCAACAACACCAAGCCTGTTAAAGCTTACCTTGTTAAGGGATTTAATTGTTGTAATGGTTAGAGAACAACATGTTCTTTGTTGATCTGTAAATAGCACTTCCTTTCTTAGTCCAATCCTTTTCTGCTCCTATCTGCCTTCACAACATTCTGCAGACACTCCTTCCAATTCAAGAACAATCACACTACCACACTTAACCAAGTTTACCAACACAATATTAAAACAAATCATCGACCTTATAAGAAAATACAATAGGTTGGAACACAACACAAAACCTACAAATCTCATAGAGATTACAAACATATTGGTTCAATCATAACTGTTGGATTACATAGCAATCAACTACACATTTTTCTAGATAATTTCAACCACTCATGGATCAATGTACATTGGATCCTATAGCTCATCATGTGTTTTTCACTTCATGGTATTCATTTGATCATTCCCAAGATAAACAATTATCTTCATGTGCCAAATCCATTTTGAAACTCATCACATGCATCATGCTTACGTGGCATCTTCATCTCCAATCGCCATTCGATCATAGATCATCACAAATGATTCTCCAAGCTCCATCGGTTAGGGTTCTTCTTATCAATTGGTTAGGGTTACCGGTTGATCTCTGCTTCAAATACCAATACCAGTTGCCTTCACTACTTTACTATTGGTTGCTTTGCTACATCATTACCGGTTACAATACATTTGCATTACCGATTACTATTGACATTAATGACAACACTATACTTCATCAATTCAATCTTCATGCAATGCCAGCATATCAGAGCTATTACTCATTTTGGATTGATGTGGTGGTGCTACTACTCAGGGGGAGTAGTCAACAGTAATAATCAAAGGATTTATGATTTTTCTTTGATATTTATGTCAGATCTTTGGTATTGATGTCAAAGGGGGAGAGTTATTCTTGTGAAAAAAATAAGGGAGAGATGTATTCATTAGGGGAGTTTGGTTTAGAGCTTTATTGCTATATCATTTTGTGGGAGATTGTTGGTTGTCTTTCGTAGGGGGAGATTTGTTTGGCATCTCTTGGCACTTGGATGTTTTTCACATCTAGTGTTTCCATCAATGCCAAAGGGGGAGATTATTGTCATTTGAAGGAATTAATTATGTGTTGCATTTATTTTTTGTCATTTATGGCAACACCGACAGTTTTGGATGTTTATCGGTTTTCGGTTGGTTTCAGTAGAGTGGTTGGATTATAATATTGATCTGATATGCTTCGGTATGCTTTGGTTTCTGGAATTGATTTGTATTTGTCATTCATGCTATTTAGATGAGTATTAGTATCAGTTGGTTTGGGATTTGATGACTCAGACACTATCATTTGTTCTAGTAAGCCTTTCGGTCACCAGTAAGGGTTTTACCAACAAAGCTTTTTTGAAGATGTTTTGATGCACGTGATAAGTGGTTTTGGTGCAACTTATAGATGGCTTTTGGGATGTTGTTGGTTATCTTGTTCATGTTCCTGTTGATCAGCGGTGTTGAATTTAGTTTATGGCAACCTATTTTGGGTCTAGTGTTATCTAGGTTATGGACCGGTTTATGTAATGTGTTGGAGGATGGTCCTGATGTGTTACTGACAAGATTTAATGGTTCGTTTACATTGTTTTCAGCCTAAGCTGACTTGGTTGATCATTGGATTGTGGTTTTATGTTATGAACTTATTGTATTATCTTTTAGGTGGCCGACGTAATTGTTTAGGTCCCACGCTGGTATAAATATGATGTAATATCTCTTTGTAGATCATAGGTCAAGGTTATGGGATTATCTGTGTGTGAATAATGTTGTAATCATATGAAGAGGTTCTGATCAATCATAGGTTATCAAATTGGGTTTATGTAAGAGGTTTAAGACCTTCGGTATTGAGCTTAACTGGAATTGAACTTAGGCATAGGAGATGCTATACTTGCAGTTCAATCTTATTTCTGGATTGTAGTCTAGATTTATTTTGTAGTTAGTGAGGTTCCTTTTTGTGATGAGCAGTGTGCTCTAGGTTTTTGGCCTTCCTGCATGTCCAGGACCCTCATATTTTGATCACATACTTACTGTAGAAGTAGTATCTGACTGTGGGTAGGCTTCCCACCATGTTTTTTTCCCTTTATCGGGTTTTCCACGTAAAAATCTTGGTTTCATGTGTTATGGATGGATGGTAACTGTTATGTGATTTATGTTTATGTTTAATTGCTATAACAGTTATTTCGGTATTGAGTTTATGTGTTCTAGTAATAAGGATTTGAATTGCTTAAAGTTTTGTAATCCAGTGACAACTGATTCACACCTCCCCCCTCTTAGTTGTCCTCTAGTTATTTGAGTTGTCTAACAGATTATAGTGCACAAGGACTTTGAAAATTGAATAAGGAATCAAGCCCTATAAACCCTCCTCCACAAGCTAGTACAGAAGGTCTAGAACATCATCATGATTCACCTATGGAGAATCTCATTAAAATTAAAAGGATTAAGGAATATTTTTCAAAATATAAAATCTATCATCCATCTAAATGTGCTTCTTCCTCAAATAATCATTTATGCACATATCATCAAACTAATGATCATCATACAATTGAATTCCTTGATTTACAAAATAAAATGTAAGGACTTATTGATTATGGAACTCTTAAAATAATATATAATAATCCTTCTCCTTCTAGCACACCTTGTCCTACATCTTAAGAGATGATACCTACCCATATTGACAATCAAGACAAATTAGCTGCAAGAATATTTTGGAGATTGAAGTATTATCGAATGATATTTTTCCCTTCATAAGATATAACAATAATAGTAAATAAGGTGATGAGTATTACCTTTTTCATCGTTGTTATTCCCATTCTCTTGGAAATTGTAAATCTTTTAAATAATTTGTTTAGGACCAATTTGATCAAGCTCGCATAGATCTTACAATTGATCTTTTTGCTTTTTTTGGTGAAAATGTAGTGCCTTAGCACTCCATTCACCTTATTATGTTGTTCCGCACCCTATCTCACTAGTAGTTTAGCCTTATTGGGGGCTCTTTGTCATGAGTGGTGATGCATCTTAATTTTCAATCATACTTCGATAGTAAAATAATTCATCTTTGTCTCCTTTCTTGGGGGGAAAGGATAGTATATTCAATCCTCTCTCCTTTCAAAGATTACCTCTTCTTTTGAGCTGTGTTTGGCATATCTTGATGCCTTTTCTTGCATTGAATCTTCCTTCATTTCTGTACATGTGTGTTACTTGTTTATGACCTTTTCTTTGCTTGAAGTGTTACATATTTTATTTAATATATCTCTTTGGAGGTTGTGTAATTTACTTATCTTTTTCCCTATGCTTGACGGGCATTTATTTATTCTATCCTTTCTAAGGATTCAATTTTCCTTTGTTGATTAGTGCTTGCTTATGGTACATTGTTATTTCTTGTGTGAATTTGTTTGTTTTCTCAAGGATTCTCTCTAATGCAAGAGGTGTATATCCTTGTGTACAAACTCTTCTTCACTTGAAAATGTATCTCTCTTATAAACAAACCCCTTGAATTGGGTCAAAAGTGTGTTATCCTTCATCAAGAATCCCTTTTTCCTAGTAATTGGGGGAAGGTATGAATTCTTTTTCTCCTTCCTTTTCATCAATCTTGCTATTTTTTTTTTTAATATCCTCTTGAAGGTAGATGTCCTTTGAGAAAATATATTTTCCCCCTTCTCCTCCAAAGGATTCCCTTTATACTTGATGCAAGATATCTCTTTTACAACTATATTTTCCTTTCTTATAAGAGACATGCCTCTTAGCTTGGATTTATGTAAATTGTTGCCTAAAACATATCTCATTAGTGTTGAAGGTGTGTATACTTGTTTTTAGATTCCTTAAGAAATCAACATACCTCTATGTTGACATCTTAAGTAGGGAGGGGAGGGAATGGGATGAGAGGGAAGGCAAGGAGGGGCATACATGTCACCCTCTTTGTACTATATATTTTATTTTGCATGTCTTATATGGGGTGTACATTCTCAAAACAAGATCTAACTCTTCAATGAGATGCTTTAATCCTTAAACCAAATGTGCAACCCTTTTATATGTCTTCTATAGTGTTTGCAACAAGGAAAACAACTAAGAGGGGGTGAGTTCATTGTTTCAAAAACTTTACTTAACCTAAACACTATTTTAGATCTAATAATTAACAATGAACACACAAATCAACACCACATCAGTAACATGCATAAAACCGAGATTTTTGACATGGAAAACCCAGTTAAGGAAAACCCATGATAGGAACCTACCCACAATATGATGATACCCTGTTAGAAGTATATTTAATATTACAATGGGGAATGCACATGAATTTAGGCACACTGCCTAGAGCTCATTGCTAAAAAAAAACAAAGAGATACAATCTAGGGAAGATCTACTGTCTTACAGACATATTCAAATTACATCTAGAAGATCATGAACTAATAGAATAGCATCTCCTCACATGCCTAGTTACAATTCTGGTGAACCACATAACACATATTCTACTCTTTTGCACTTCTTCACATTTCTTGGCCACTCATGAATTATTAATACATTAGTTGCACAGAGATACCTCTTTCACATGAGTATTACATATATTTATACATATCATCAACCTATCTTTCAAGGTCGGCTCAACACACATCACAAATTACAAAGATATAACCATATAGGCTACAATATCATATGCAAACCAAAACAATGTTATCTACAACATAGTATGAACCTAAATCAACACCTCGAACATGAAACACCTCTAAGAATTATGCCTCGAACATCCGCAACACACTACAATCAACATGTCGGCCAAGAACATGAAGAACACCACCGGATCAAGGAAAATCATCAACAAAGAGCACAACGATCAATGTAGACCATGAACACAAATAGAACACGATCTAGAAGCATCCACAAGCATCATGAATTACCATAGAAACAACTGCACCAACACCACTTACTAGGATCTTCACCATCATTATATTGAACTTCAATGATCAGTGACGACAATGACTGTCAAAGTGAAAGATTCACTTGTGGACCTCCAAATCATGAACCATATGAATTGAGGACACACCAAAACATCCCAAAAACTCTATGAAATTCACAAACCAAGATATTACAATGCGGAGAAAAATCTAAAATACTGATCAACGTCAAAAAAAAGAAAAACCAACCACAGTACCAGATCTCATAACCTGATCAAATCTTTATGTGAACCTCTGAAACTTGAGGTGAATCAACTAGAGATACTTATCTCAAAATACTTTAGTCTACAACACACTAGCCAAACTAACTCACTTAATCTGACTACAACACTAGAACACACAAAGGAATGTGTTGAAATAAATGACAACACATCACTCAATCAATCCAAACACATATTATCACATTATACCAACAATCTCCCTAATTCCAACAATACGGGGTATACATTCTTTAAACCAGAGCTAACTATTATACAAGATGTTCATCAAACTAGAGATATTTTCTTTGCAATTGCATGTCTTATGCAGGTTGTTGCATGCTCAAAACTAGACCTAACTCTTAGATGAAATGCTTAACTCTTGAAACCAAATGGAAACATACACAACAGGGTGAGTTAACTAAAATAACACAAGCTGCTAGACCTTTCAGATCTTCCTTTTCAGGATGAGTGGAACTAACATAACATATCTTTCTAGACTATTCCAACTTTTCTTCGCTACATGAATCACACAACATTACACATTTTATTGTCATGTGAGTATTTGTGTTCTCGTCGGTCACCTAGCATAACATAGCTTGCTAGCCTGTCAATTCCACAACCTCTTTTTCTTTTCTTCACATGGATCACCTAGCATAACATAGCTTGCTAGCCTATGACATAGCTTTGATATATTTGGATCATGGTTCATCACTTGATGTGTGCTCTTTCTCTTTTCATGTGACCACTTATGTTCTGATGACAACATTCTGAGAATGATAAAAGTGGCTAAGACATTTGATTATAAAGGTGTCTTTAACTAGTTGACTTGGATCCTTTCATTCTTAGTACTAACCCCTTGTGTTTTGTGTGTTTTGTCTTTGTTTGTCTTTGTTTGGATTTTTGTCTTTGCCTTATTTTGTGTGTCCTTGCATCACGGGATTGCGTGAGATCTTAGGATCCTAAGATTCAAGGCTTGGTTCTTAGAAATTAGTGATGTCTTTTCTCCTAGTGATCTCACCCCTAGTTTCTCATCTCTCTCTTTCTACTTTATCGTGAGTATTTGCATAGGATCATACTCCTGTTAAAGTGGGGGCTAAATGTAGCATCATAAATTGTAATTAGTATAATTCACACCTTATGTTTGTGCTCCTACTTTAGTATGTCCCATATCCATTCATGCTAGGTCTGTTTTGGTCCTCTTTACTCCAACCTTAATGTCACCTATTGACACCACTCTCTAGGCTCCATCCTGAAGTTGGCTTTTCCAAGTTTTTGATTTGTTGGTCTAGTTTTTGGAGGACTAGGGGGTGGAGCACCTTGGTCATAGACTAAGGTGCCCCAAATCACCTTGGTGCCCTTTAAATGAGATGTAGTTTAAATCTAGATGGTCTACCCCCCTCTTCGATGAATTCTAGTTCCCATGGCTACACTTGATCATTGGAAGTCGACCTAATTAATAATTTACCTAGGGAACCTTATATAAAGACACCCTATGAATTCATTTGAATATAACAAACATACCACATTATTTGTGCATCTATCAAGCATTCATCATCAAGCATGTTTAGGCATTCAAGAAATCATTATATCCTTCAAGCATTATGGAGCAAAATTATATCAATCTTCATGCAAGCATGTGTGTTTGATTAGGTCTTTCAGGTTCATGTGTTTGTCATGCCACCGCATTCAACATTTGTGATTAAATTCAAAGAGCATTGCATCATCAACATTTTTATCAACCATTGCAGATATGAGGTATATTCTCCTAGCATTTGCTTTAGTATTTACATTATTCAATTCAAGGTTTAAGTCCTACAATAGTGTTCCACCCAAGGCAACCCCTATCCACAACCCTTTCTTCTCTCTTTCTGTGTGCAGCAAATTGAAACATGAGATGTAATTAGAGATTTCAATAGAGTTGATGATGATGAATAGGTTCATCTTTCGATAGAGAAAAACTCAAAGGACTAGGGGGAACCTCTACTACCGAGTCATAGAAAATCAGCCCAAACTTTCAGGAACAAGTTTTCAATCTCTTCTTTTGCCCAGATCCCTATCTATGGATTTGTCAGATGCATATAGTTTTTTGTTTTAACAATTCCTCTTCAATTATCCTTTGTCTTTCCCTAATTTCATAGTTCACATGAAAATTTAAACTAGACAGACAGTGGCAAATTAGAATTAGTGAATCTAATCAAAATTTTACCCCTTTTCCTATTTGGATTATGGCTAAATCTATTGGTCTCATATGTAAGATTAGTAGTTTTATTATCTTAATTAATGAAATCCTTATTTTCCACACCATTACACAAGTATAGCTTCATATGAATATAGTTGGCTTGTCTCCATTGTTCTCCTATCTTCCATGATCCTGTGTTTGATTGTATTTTCTCTCAAATTTGTATGGACTTGCGTAAGAGATAAAAGAGGAATCGATGGTGGTTGTGATGATGTAGGACTATGATTGTTATGATGATCCTAGAGTGATTATGGCATTATCTAAGCATGGTAAGGATTATGGGTTGATCAAAATGGAAAGAAGAATCCTCTTTTATAGAAATCTCAAAGACAATTTGGTGCAGAAGCACCTCATCAACAAGTTATTCATGACCCCAAGGATGAATAATAGTATCATTAAGGTGTCTTAGTGTTTCTTGTGTTTCATGTATGCAATAAGCCCCATGATGTAAGCCCATGTTACCAATTAGGCAATTTGAGAAGCCAATTGGGACAATATGGTAAAAAGGGGTAATAGTGTTAGGATTCCCATAGATAATAAGAGGGGGGGCTGAATCAGTATCTAATTGGTTATAAGATTTTCTTAACTTAAAACATGTAGAGCATATTAATACTGTGTACCGGTAAACAAAAAGTAATGCAATAAACAGAGATAAAAACAACCACATGAATAACACACCATAACACAATATTTTAATGAGGAAACCCGGTGTGGGAAAAACCTCAGTGGGATTTGTGACCCATAATATTCACTTAATGGCCAATAAGAGAATATTACTACTACAAGAGGGGCCTGCACATGCAAGAAGGCCAAGTTCCTCGAGCTCACTGCTCAATTACAAAATGGGAAGTCTCACTGACTTACAAAATGGATTATACAAATCTAGTGTCTTGTACTGCTTCAAAATAACATCTACTATGCCAGATCCAGTACCGGTTTATAGCTCTTCTTCTTACATAAACCCTTAACCTATAATTCGCATAATAGGTCTACCTTATTTTGCCTAATTCCATTCCTCTATTTATTACAAAATGTTCTACAATGATCTCTCTTATATAAGAGTCATTTTACAAATTGTCAAGTCGGCTTACAATGATTTTTCAATAATAAACAAAATATATTATCAAAAAAATTCCTGTCGGCTTCTATGCCGGTATGATTCCTTTCACTGCAGGTGTCGGTGGTCTGTGTGCTGGTGTATAATCTAACTTTGCTAGTGCTGGTGGAATGCCTTGCCGGTGTCATAGGATTGTAAGGTTGCCATCAATGACAAAACCTTCATTCACCTACAATGTATCATTGGAGTGTACATTTGCCAACAATCTCAACCTTTGGCATTGATGGCAACACTCATGAGAAAAATTTAGATGTGTATCCAAAAATTGAAGTCCAAAAATTGTTACCAAAAATGTGTGCTCCCCCTGAGCAGATGATCCCTAAGTTATTGGATTTTTCTCATACCACTACTCCCCCTTTGGCATCAATGAAAAAGGTTGTCAAAGTGTCAATAGAGTATAGTTTGCTATCTCAACCTTGTAACCGGTTGGTTACAATTTGAAAAAGTTCTGCCAGAACCAAATTCAAGTTCTCAATGAACTTTTTACTATCTTTTATTGCGGCCTCTATCCTCTGAACTATACCGGTGAGGTGTTGCATTTGCTCTGCCTGTGTTTTTTGTGCTTGTCCTAATGCATCAGATATTTCTTTCTTTAAACATGCAAGGTAGTCCATCTTTGGACTTAATCTCCATTTCAGATCCTTAGCCTTACTTTTTATTTTCTCCTTTTCTCTTTCTAGCTTTAGTAATTCTTCCTCAAAACCTATTATCTTTTGCTCAAAAACTGATAATGAATCAGATGAATTAATAAAATTGTCAGCTAGCTTATTAGTTTCCTCTTGTATCTTGCTCATTTTCTTGTCTATGTCAACTGTCAAAAAGTTTGTCTTACAAGTGTCTCTGTACAAAGTTTTGAACTCCTTAAGTGTGTTGTATAGTTCTGGTAGAAGTGTGTCAAACTGCCTTGTACACTTCTTTATTTGTTCCTCAAAGAATTTCTATTTTTCCTTTTCTAACCTCTCTTTGAATGCTTCCTCCTTTATTTGTTCAACTGTCACTGTGTTGTTAGTAATATACTTAGACAAAGTGTCAAGTTGATTCAAAGAATCCTTATTATCTACATTGCATTTTGGAGCTATCATCTTCAAAATTGGAATTGTGTCATCTATAGCTTTATATGCCTGTGAACTACAATCTATTATTTTCTTTATAGAATCTAAAAGAACTTCAGTTACATTTGTTTATTTAAATCCTGTAGTTGAAGAGCTAACATTCTGAATTCCGCCGGTGGGAGCAATATCTGATGCAATAACCGATTCAACATGTCGGCTTAGTGCATTTACAACAATAATTTAATCATCTCTATAGCATGTCATGTTGATCTAGAAAAGATAAATCTGTTGATGTAACCTGGTTTGTGTGTCGGTGTAGAATCTAACTTTGCTAGTGCCGGTGGATTTCCTTGCTGGTGTCATAGGATTGTAAGGTTGCCATCAATGACAAAACCTTCAATCACCTACAATGTCTCATTGGAGTGTGCATTTTCCAACAAATAGGTGGTCCAGATTTGTGTTTGATAGGTCTTAGACATGTTTTATGTGTGCCTGGTTGGTCCATGTGTGTGGATCCCAACCTTACAGAGTATGACAACTTTTTGTGCAAAATTGCAAAAATGCAACTTTTGAGTGCAAAAGTGTAACTTTTTGTAAATCAGTTGGGGGAAGCCTTCCAATGGCTCCAACCTACTCCAAAATTTGGTGGGAAACCATGGGAGAGCTGTATAAGCCTTTTGGGTATGATTCCCAAGGTTTCTGATGTTGGAGTTAGAGTTTTGAGAAGCAATAATACACAAAATACAATAGTTTTCCCAAAAATTCTAAGTTTGTAGGTGTTGCGCGTGCCTGTACGTATTGATTTGAATCCCACCATCCATGGAGTAGATAGGGAGATGAAATAGATTTATTTTGGTCTTATTATGAGGTCATAACTATTGTGGAGTAGAGAGAACCCTCCATTCTTCGGACTGTAACCCAAAAATTGAGGGTTTGGAGAGGCTTTTGAACAAAAATGGCCTTATCTTGCACTCCAGTCCATTAGAAGACTCTTCCATTGGAGGGATGTAGGATAAGCCACTGTAAATTTTTTTTTCCATGGTTCTTCTTAGTGGAAACTTTTTTGTGTGGAGAAAGGAGAAAGATTAGGTAAGCATCTCTATGTGACTACCTAGGACACAATTTAGGACAGTGATCATAAGTCATCATAGCGGTGGATTCCAAGCATGGAACCCTAGAATTAGAGGTTTCTCATTATCCCTCACATTCCCATAAAATTTATTTTTCATTTGGTTTACCAGTAAAGGTAGTTGCTTTGGAAAATAAGGCTAATTTCCCTTATTAGGTCTCTTAGCCTCTGAAGGGAACATACCTTGTACTTGTAGACCTGGTCAAACCATTTTGGGGATCAACACAACTTCCAAAAGGGTGTATGAAATAGTAATTTTTTTGTATGGATGTGTGGAACATTTTGAATAAGGTCCATTCTATCGCCAAATAGAGCTACAAGTCGAGGGGGTAGGTTTATAAAGGAGGTATAAGAAATTGATACCCTAAACCAAAACCAATGTCTGAAAGAGTTCTTAGATGACATGTCTTGGCCAACTTCAAAATCCCAAGGAGTAGGGGTGATAGGGAGAAACTAAAAAATTGGCTCAAATTGTGTGTTTGTAATCAATTTGGCTAGCAAGTTCCCTCAAAGGTAATTGTTGAAGGTTTTGTCACTTATTTAGGTACTGTTTCTTTTATTTCTTTCCTTCTCTATGCTTCATACCAACCTTGAGGTCTTCCTACCATGTTAGTTCTTGTTTTCATTCAAACTTGCTCTCAAGTCTCATAAAGGTGAAACTTTGCTTCTTAGCTCCAAACACCAAGATCACTCACCAAGAGTTACAGGAGGTTTAGAACATTATCTAACATCCTCTTAGGCTTAAATCAACTTTTTTTGATGATATTTCAATTTGTCTTCTTACTTGATTTGAGGAAAACCTAAAAACAGGGCTACAAGAAAAGAGCCCCAATTAGCGCTCTGAAACTACTAAAATGCTTATAACTTCACAAAATGCCAAAACACCTCATTAAACCTTTGCATTTATGGATACCCTTTATGGAGATATTTCAAATTTTTTCTATGAGGAGGTCTGACAAGGCCGTATAATGATTGTCCTATAAATGTGCCTAAAAAAAGGGTTTTGAAGGGTTTCAAGTCTTCTAACACCCCAACACCACTCCAAACATTTCTACCAACCACAAAATATCTTGATAAAGTATATACACTAATTATGAAGCCTTACAACTTCCTGACCTACAAGCATAAAGACAAACACTTGATGTGCAATCAAGTTTCAAGAGGAAAAGTGCTCAAAAACCATTATATTTCACTACTTTGGCTACTCAAAATGCATTTATTAACTAATTATTCATTGGAACTCTCTTCCATATGGCTTAAAATCTCTCATAAAACTTAATTCGACCTTGGGAAACCAAAATAAGGTTTAGTTGGTGAGGGTTTGTAGAGCAACTTTGTTTTCACCATGAAAGTTCACTAGCCGAGCTATAGGAGCTTGCCTAGTTAGCAATAAAAGCACATTATTTGCCATTGCCAATAAACAAAAACTTGTATGTACAAGAAGGATATGCACAAAAAATTGACTCTCAAAGGCCATGGAGAAAGAGCCAAAGAAAATCAAGTTGCTTCCATTATTGAAGCCAAACCCTTACTAAAACGAGAACAGGGTAAAACAAAATAATTTTGCTACAATGCTTAAAATTCACACCATCACACAAAACCAGGTGAAAAAGCTTCAACACAACATGGAACAACTTCCCAAATAAAAATAGTACAGCAAAATGCTGAGGAAGTATGGACTGCTATACCAATTGGAGCAAAAAGTGTGAGAAAAATGACAAAATCTTTGTATTGAAATATTATTTTCTTTGAATGCCAACCTGATACAAAGTTGTGTGATGATTTAAATATTCACTCACCACCCAAATCATTCCTGGGTACAGACCAATAACCACCTTTTTGCTTATTTTTACAAATTTTCCAAATAGTGTCAAAATGTTGCTTGACAACATTGACAATTTTTGGTACAATGAGTATTTTTGACTTGTGAGCCAAATAGACTTAACTCCACCATGTGAAATCATTTAATAGAGCCACACAAACATATTTCAATTCCTAACAATGCTTTATAAGACGTTTTGACCATTTTTCCACATTTTGCCCATTCTAGGCTTACAAGGCATAAAAGGTCAAAAATAGACCAAAAAATCCACAAACAACAAAACTAAGACACAAAGGACACTTAAACACACTAAAAATACTCTTTGGACATACAACAAGTCCATTATTCAATCTTGACCAGCATAGGCCATTTCAAACCAAAATTTGATGAAGTGCTCCATTAGCTTCACTAGGTGCTGCTGCACCATACTCCCCCAAAGACAAAGAAGTCAAGTGACTCAGTTTGGAACCAATGAGGGATCAATTTCAGATTGAAGAAATTCTAATTCAGGTACCCAAGTAGCCTTAAAGTCTAGTTTTTTATTCCACTTGATCAAATGCTCCATATAGACTTGGTGGCGAGTCTTTTTGAGAATCCTAGAAGCCAAAACCTTTTTAGCTTGAGGCATGGGTGTAGAAGGAAGAGGCAGGTCTGAAAGTGATTGGTCAACATCTGAAACTCTCTCATCCTCCTTGGGAAGCTTCCCTTTGTAAGAAAACAAATCTACAATATTAAAGATAGGAGACAATGCAACATCATTAGGCAAATCAATCTTATAAGCATTAGAGCCATACTTAGCCAAAAATTTACAAGGACCTATTCTCCTCATTTGGAGTTTTCTTGGAGTTCCTTTTTGAAGTCTGGACTTATTCAAGTGCACCATCACAAAGGCACCAATTGAAAATTATACATCTTTCCTTATTGCATGAACTCTATCTTTGACCTTCTGTGAGGCATCTTGGAGAGCTTTCTTTAATTGATCATTAACCTCCTTCATAGACTGAGCTACATCATCAGCTTGACCACTTCTTTTCTGCACATTACCAAGGTTTCTCACCTCCATAACACCCTTTAGGTGCATACCATATACCAGTTGACCTATTACTATCATTGTAGGCAAACTCTGCTTGGTGAAGAATCTGATCCCAACTTTGTCCATACTCTTTTGTCAAACACCTTAAGAGGTTACCAAGTTTCCTATTGACCACCTTTGTTTGGCCATCAGTTTGGGGATGATAGGATGAACCAAAAGACAAGTTAGTACCCAATATTTTCCAAAGAGTTTTCCAAAAATGTTCAAGAAATTTGACATCTCTATCTAAAACAATACTAATAGGAAAACCATGGATTCAAATAACATCTTTGAAAAACAAATATGTAATGTGACTAGCATCATGAGTAGTTTTCCAAGGAACAAAATGTGCCATTTTATTGAATCTATCAACAACAACAAAAATGTTATCAAAACCAAGCTTTGTTTTGGGTAAACTAACCACAAAATCCATACACACATTCCCATGGCCTTGTAGGAATGGGTAATGGCTGATAAAGACCGACATTAGTAGATGTACCTTTTGCCTTTTGACAAATCATACACTATTCAACATACCTCCTGATATCCCTTTGCATTCTTGGCTAATAGTATAAACGTTGCACAAGTTTCAATGTCTTATTTAGACAAAAATGACCACTCAAACACCCATTGTGCTTCTCTTGGATCAGATTTTCCCTCAGAGAGACTTTGGGAGCACACAATTGTCCACCTCTGAACAATAAACCATTTTGCAAGGTAAAGTCAGCATATTCACTATGAAAATGGTTTTGAAATTCTTGACAAACCTTGTAAATGGCTGCAAAATCTTCATCAGTTGGATACAAATCCTTCAAGCAATCAACTCCAATACTCTGAATTTGCACTTCTTGCACTGTTAGTAGCCTTCTACTCAAAGCATCTGCTATTTTATTACATTGTCCCTTCTTATGCTTAATGGAAAATGTATATGATTGCAAGTACTCAACCCATTTAACATGTCTATGACTCAACTTATCTTGTGAATTCAAAAAACTAAGAGCTTGATTATCCGTGTAAACAACAAACTCTTTGGGTAGCAAATAGTGCCTCCATTTTCAAAGAGCTTGGACAAGAGCATACAATTCAAGATCATAGGATGAATACTTTTTTTTTGCATCAATGATATTTTCACTAAAGAAAGCTACTGGTCTATTATCTTGACTCAAAATAACACCAACTGCTATGTTACTTGCATCACATTCAATAGTGAACAACTTATCAAAACTAGGAAGAATGAGTACTGGTTGTGTAGTTACCTTTTGTTTCAATAGTTCAAACCCTTTATTAGCTTCCTTGGTCCACTGAAACTTTGTCTTGACTCCTCCTTTAATAGTATCTAGCATAGGTGAACAAATCTCATTGAATCCCCTTATAAACTTCCTGTAGAACTATGCCAAACCATGAAAACTTCACACTTCACACTTCACTTGATGTTCTTGGTGTTGGCCAATTGGTGATGGCTTCCACCTTTGATGTGTCAATTTTCAAGTCTCCACCCGAAACTACAAAACCAAGGTAGACTAGTTCCTACTTCATAAATTCACACTTCTCCAAGTTTACTATTAGTTTCTCATCATACAATTGTTGCAATACAAATTTGAGATGCTTTAGATGTTCATCTTTCATTCTACTGAAAATCAAGATATCATCTAAGTATACAACAAAAAATTTACCAATAAAATCTTTAAGCACTTCATTCATGAGTCTCATGAATGTACTAGGAGCATTAGTGAGACCGAATGGCATAACAAGACACTCATAAAATCCTTCATTAGTTTTGAAGGTTGTTTTCCACTCATCACCTTCCTTTATCCCAATCTACTCGTAACCACTCTTGAGATCAATCTTCGTGAAAACCTTTGCACCTCCCAAGCAATCTATCAAATCTTCAAACCTTGGGATAGGGAATCTGTATTTGATAGTGATTCTGTTAATGGCTCTTGAATCTGTGCATAGCCTCCATGTTCCTCCTTTCTTTGGTGCTAACACTATAGGTATGGCACAAGGACTTATGCTCTTTCTTATCAAACCTTGATCTAAGAACTCTTATACTTGTCTAGCCACTTCTTTATTCTATTCTGGGGTCACCTTGTAGGCTACTTTATTGGGTAATGAAGCTCCAAGAATGAAGTCAATTTGATGACTTATGGCTCTAGTAGGTGGTAGGGTTGCTGGTGCTCCATCACTTATAATTTCCTTAAAGTTGTCTAGTATTTTCTGCACTTCATGAGGGATTTGAACCTTCTTTTCTTTCTTTTCTTCCTTTGGTTTCAATATGAGAGTAAATCCCACTCCTTCACCCTCTTCTAGAGTGTGTATGAACTCTTTTTCACTCACCAACAAAGCATTTGAGTTTTTGGGCTTGTTGCCCTCTCCTTCATCATTTAAGGACTGAATTTTGCAAGTAACTCCATCTTTTAGAAAAGCATAAGAGTTTTTTTTCACCATTATGAATGGCTTTTCTATCAAATTGTCGTGGCCTACCCAAAAGTAGGTGGCAAGCATCCATTGGGAGTATATCACACAAGATTTTATCCTTATAACCCCCTATTGTGAACTCAACTCGAGCTTGTTCATTCACCACCACATGTTGCTCCTTGTTGAGCCAAGTGACCTTATATGGACTACTATGTGGAACTCTCTCCAATTTAAGTTTATTTTCTACTTCCTCTGACATAATATTGTCTGTAGACCCTGAATCTATCACCACTCTACAAACCTTACCCATGATCTTGCACTTGATTCTAAATGAAGATCTTTTTTGAGTTGGTTCCTCTTTGTTTGGCTCCTTAATCAAGACTCTTCTCATCATTGAACTTTCCCCATCTTTTGAAGCTAAGCTCACTTCTTGTGTCTTACCACTTGTTGTATCTTCTTGTACATATGTCACTCTTCTTCCACCTACTTGAGATTGTTGGCATTTTTGATGTTTATGTTGTGATTGTCATTGATGGACACACACTTACATTGAGATCCTCTTTATATGTATGAGTTAAAGCACAACCGGTATTTGTTCCAACTAGTATGATGTATTATAGTCTTTAGACTATTGATGTTTTGTAGAATGTGTTTCCCGGTCTAAAGTGGCATGTTGACCTCAAGTGGTACGAGGATTTAAAGCGGCATAACACATTTCTACCTGTCTTCATTTTTGTCAAACTGGCAACTGGCATTTTGTATGAACCGGTAATACTTGTGATGAGTTACCACCCACCAATTGTTTGACGGTGCCGACACTATAGTGATGCTTTTTGTTACGTATTATCTAATATGTCCAGGATCATTGAACCTAGGAAATTGTGATGTAATCGTATTGGACCGACATGAAATCAGTTTCCTTTATAAGGACATCATGTCTAGGGTTTTAGTGTCTTGTTATTATTGTTGATGTGATAGTTGATATTGCGGCTAGGGTTTAAGGTGGTTGAGGAGTTAGAGAGATTATGAATGTGTAGAAGACTGAAGTAATGCAATTGTGCATTAAGAATGAGCTATCAAGGATCTAACCCAGCAATCAGTGCTATTAGCTAGATCAAACACTTGTTGATTGCTCACATCTTTGACAAGTCTTTAGCCCTTAACCGGGTAGGCCCAAAAGCCTCTTGTAAATCGTCTAACAAGGTGGTTCACACCTGTGGATCTGAAATCCTTTAGCAAGTTAGTCTTTAATAGGACTTGTCTCCTAATAGAGATTGAGATTCCTAACAGGATCTGTTCTAGTAAAGAACACTGTAAGACCTTAACCAGTCTGATTCCTATTCTGTAGATAGTGACTTGTGAGTTCCATCTCACCATGGTTTTTCCCATTTGGGTTTCCACATCAAAATATCTTGTGTTATGGTGTTTGTGCTTCTGTGGGTAAATGCACTATTAGCTATTTGGTTTGCATGTTTTGTTAACTAGTTTGTCTGTTAAACTGTTTTACCGGTTTACTACTAGTCTTGCAAAGTGTCTAAGTGCAAAGGTTTTTGGCATACTAATTCACCCCCCCGTCTTAGTATTCATCAATTGGTATCAGATCCTACCTTTCTATAAGTTTAACCACTTGGAAAAAGAGATATGGCGGAATACACATTGAGGGAACTTACCCACCGGCTCACTTAGTCTGAGCAAGCCTATGATGATCTTATGGTAAAATACAAGGCATCTCAAGCTAAACGAAGAGAACATGTAGAAAAGATGGTGGAGCTATCTGAAAATAGTTCTTCAGATGAAGCAGACATGGAAGCCCTAATTGCTGAAGTAAATAAGTTGAATGAATCAAACTCCAACCTAAGAAAAGAGTTGGAAGGACTGACTATCCGGATGTGTCAAGATCTTGAGAACCGGAGAAAAGATGAAGACCCAGTGAAAGAAAGAGATCATGAGATTTCCAAGCTGAAACAAGAGATGAGTGCCCTAAATGCTCAACTCCATTCAAGCAAGGTGGAAAAGGAAGACATGCAAGGAGAACTAAACACTGCCATCTCTAAGAATGAAAACCTATTGGAAACAAATGCTACTATTTCCAAAGAACTCTCTGAGTCAAAGGAAATACTTGCTAAGTTCAAAAAGAGTACTGTCAAGCTAGAGCAAAATCTTGAATCTTCCAAACCGGTGAAGAACACCAATGGACTTGGTTATTCCGGTAATGAGGAAGGTGAAACCTCTGGTAGAAATACTGGAACATCAAAGAAACAACTAGCATCAAAGGATAAAGGTAAGCAAAAGTTTAAACCTGTTTGTTTCAACTGTCTTAAAGAAGCACATACTGCAAATATGTGTAGGAGTAAGGCTTACAACAATTTTCCTTATTTTCTAAATGATAAGCCTAGACCCTATAGATTTGATGGTAACTGTTATGCATGCAACAAGTATGGGCATAGAGCATCTAAATGTAGGTCTGTTATGAATAACACTATAAGATATCCTTAGAGGACCCAAGGAGTTGGTCTTGAACCATTTGTGAATAGGAATCACAACCGGTTTAATGTCTTCAATCATCAGCCAAGAAGCGGTGGTTATCAAGTGGCAACCAGATGGAGAGAAAATTGTATGATCTGTCATGGTCATGGTCACACTACTGCAACATGCAGAAGGAAGAATGGAAACATGAACAATGGACCTTAGAGAGCACTTGGATTGGTCTGCTATCACTGCAAAAAACCAGGTCACATTGCCGAATTCTATAGATCAAGAAAGGACATATTTGATGATATACTAGTCACTCCGGAAGGAGACATTGATGTTGACACTGTTCAAGCGGATATGAAAAAAACTTGGAAGAAGAAACCAACGATGTTACAAGAGGAACCAATTTCTGCACCTAGTGTGGAAATCATTGAACTGACAAACTAAGCTTCAGAAAAGCTTAGGGGGAGCAAATGGCAAAATGTTTCAAACCCCCGGTTCACACCAGTAAAAGACCTTAGCCGGTATGTTATACCTATCATTTGGCAGAAGACCAGAAATGGTAAAAAAGGGAAAATTAGGGTTTACGCCCTAATGAAGGAGCATTAATGATGATAGGTGAGGAATATATTTAAAAGCATTTTACAAATCATTTCTCACTATTAGTTTTCAAGAAAAAAAATAAATTTCAAAGAGAAAAGCAACAAAAAGGCAATTTGACCAAAGGTTTTGAGAAATTGAGAAATCACGAAGGAGATTCAAATTCAAACTGGAAATAGGCAAGTGGAGAACACAAAGCGGTGATTTAACAACCAATGGAGTGTGAAGTGAAGAAGAATTGGCAAGCCCTAATCTCACGTATTTTAAAAGGTATTTCTCGAGTTCTTAAGATCTCTATCATGGCTTCTGCATCACATACCAGTTCTAGTGCATCTGTCGAGTCTACAAGTTTTATTCAATAGAAGTCCAAGTATAATGCCCTATCAAAAGTTCCAACTGGTCTGATAGTAGAAGAGGGAATTTCTGACTATATAGATTGCAAAATAGAAGACCTAGGGTCTTTAGCTATCCATACCCAGTTAGGTTTATTTTGCGGTAAAGATAAGAAGATTAAATTGGAGTTTAATATTTTCGAGAAGAAAAGGCTCCACAATGTTGTCTACTTCCTGGAAGATTTCACTGATGATCACATAAGGATCATTCTAAGTAGAGTCCATGATGATAAGATGTACCTAGAGAGGACACATGACATCACGCCACAGGAAATTCATGTAGTCACCGGATTCTACAACACAGGGGAAGTGCCAGCCCTAAGAATGGTAAGAAAAACTGAAATGGCCAAGCTCACCGATTCAACGAGTGACTCATGAGGCATGACAATAAATCCTATCAAGGATGATCTAATGAAGTATGCGTGTATGGTGATTGGATACTGGACATTCTCAGCTAGCAGGATTAATTGTGTATTTGCTGCAGCGGTAAATGCCGCTTACCAAATGATAAAGGAGGATGCATCATTTGATCTGTGCACCGATATGCAGAGACAGCTCCTATTGAATCTGAAGGTGATCAAACAAGATAATGCCCTTAGGTTTAAGTTTGGACAACTACTTGTTGGGTTGTTCTTCTATTTCCAAGGCTACTTCCTAGGAGTAGGAGATGTTCAGTGGTCTGGTGACCAACCGGTAACCAAGCAAATCAAGGAAAGAATTGAAGCACTTGGAACCGGTTACCCTAATATTCTAAACAAGTATTTTGATGAGTTTAGAAGGAATATGAGCCAGAGAGTGAGGATATCAAGTGACATCATCAAGAAATATGAAGATGGTATCTACTTCATCATCTAAGTAGATAAATGCATAATGGAGGTTGTTGAGCCTAGATAGGAAGAAGTGGAGCCAATGGGCTATGAGGTGATGTACGATATGCTAGAAGGGTATGCCTCTACCCTTATTGCCTCACCGCTTGACCCTAAGGTGAAGAGAACCAGCACCTACCTAGAGAGGATAGCACCGGTTGAGAAACCACCGACAATGAAAGAAAAGGAACCAATAAAGAAGAAGGCAAAGGCAGTGCCTGCAGCATCTGCACTAGTTACTACTAGAACTCTAAAAGTGACCAAGTGATCACCAGCCAAGAAGAAACCAGAAAATGCATCGGCTAAAGTGTTCCAGAGAAAGAGGAAGACAAGGAACATCTCTCCAGACTCAGAAGAAACCTTGTCTAAGGAAAAGCCAAAGAAAACACGTCAAGCAAAGAGGATGACAAAGGATGAACCGACATCATCTACACCTGTCCCCTTCAGAAATAATTCAATATTTATGTATTAATGACCTGTCCCCTTCAGAAATTAGATCTGAAACACCGAATTCTTTGTATGTCCTTAGACAATAAATGGTGCATTGCCATAGAGTAGGAACAGGAAATGAGAGAAAAAGTTTTTGCTGAACACTTTTTTGATGTATCAAATTCAGAACTGTTCGATGTAATGAACAAATACAAAGGTCTTTTCTTCATGAGAAGAAGAAGACTCTTGTTACTGGAAGGAAAATGTAAGGAAGTGCTCAAGGATACACACACTCATTCTCTAGACACTCTGAAGAGGCATCGAGTGGCTGAAGCCAACCAACAAGCTGAGAAAGAACCGGTTATATCCAAACCGGATGAAGCATTTGATGAGGAAGGAAATCTGGTTGATGAACCGATCGACACTATTGATGTCGATGCCCTGGACAGAGAAGATGTTACCCAGGAGATACCATCTGAGACAATAGGTCAAGAGCAACATGCTGAATAGGAGAAGAAAGTTGAGGACAGACAAGAAGCGGCAAAGAAAGAGGCCGAGAAGAGGAAAAAGAAAGAAGAAGAGAAGCAGAAAGAGGAAAAAGGAAGAAGAAGAGAAGCGGAAAAAGGAAGAAGAAGAGAAGAGGAAGAAGGATGAAGAAGAGAAGCAGAAAAAGGAAGAAGAAGAGAAGAGGAAGAAGGATGAAGAAGAGAAGCAGAAAAAGGAAGAAGAGAAGTGGAAAAAGGAAGAAGAAGAGAAGAGGAAAAAGGAAGAAGAAGAAAATAAGAAGGATGAAGAGGAGAAGAAGAAGAAGGATGAAGAGGAGAAAAAGAAGAAAGATGAAGAGGTGAAGAAGACGAAGGAAGCAGAGAGGAAGAAGAAGGAAGAAGAAGATAAGGAACAGGAGAAGAAGAAGGAAGCATAAAAGAAAAAGGCTGAGGAGGACAAGGAAGCAGAGAAGAGGACAGAAGCAGAGAAGCAAAAACTGAAAGAGGACAAGGAAAGAGAAGTGGCAAAGAGCACACAGATGGAGACTCCGAAGGCAACCGGGAGTCAAGCTAAACCAGCTGATCTCACCAGTCAAATTGTATCTCCAGTCTACAAGTGAAACGGAGCTAATGCAGAGCATCAAGGTAGCTTAAGAGCACCTTGAAATCATTCGACAAAAGAAGGAGGAGGATGTAATCCAAGAAGCTATGGACACGCTTACCAATTTGATACCCGGTCCAAATCTTCCAAACACCGACTCATCACTAGCTAGACTTAAGCTCCTATGCATAGTAGTAGATGATCAGGTGCAGAGCCTTGAAGAGGCAATAGAGGCTAATGTCAAGAAGGAGAATCAAAAAGCTCTTAATATAGCTCTGGTGAAGAAGTTGAATGAGCTCTGGACTGAACTAAAGAAAGGACAAAAGGATTTAAGGGACGCTCTAGATGAGGGGAATTTGCTACTCAACAAAATCTGCCAACCCCATCTGTTCTATGATGATGTGCTTTCTTAGAAGCAAAAACTTGAAAAGGACTTGCAGTCCTACTTGAGCACATTCAAGTCACCTTATGATTCCTTTACAACTTATGGGCAAACCATTCACCGGTTTCACATCCAGTCAGCAAAAATGGAGCAAGAGATCAGACTCGGTCTAGAAATTTGCATGAGCTACAACTGGTTCTACTCCCACGATTGCAAATTCTTCAGAAGTGCTATTTGAACCTGGATGCCTTAACAGTTACACAGGAGATGAGCACAATTGATGCCATGGAAGAACAGGTCTCCCAGATGCAGACAGAGCAAGAAGTAGCCACCTCCCTACTTGAGTCTTGGTCTTTGTCGATGAAACAATTCTTGCAGGACTTTAAATCTGTTTTTGACAAGTATCATTCCTTGTTGTCATAAACTTTTATTATTTTTAATATCAAATGGAAACAGGGTTGTTCAGCTATACTTTGTCATTGTTGGAAAAGGGGGAGAAGAATTCTATTTGGAGAAGTATCTGGTAATCAAAATTTGATTATATGCTCTATAGATCTCAATGTTTATCCTCTTTATTCTCTTTATGCAAAATTGTTATACATTGTATTGTCAAAGGGATAGTGTATATGCTTATGGGGAGCAATTTTTCTAATGGCATGATTTTGTTGTAAAACACTTAGATGTCAAAATTATTTTCCTAAGTGTTTCCATCAATGCCAAAGGGGGAGATTGTTGGTATTTTTTATGTTTATCTTGTGATTGTCATTGATGGACACACACTTGCATTGAGATCCTCTTTATATGTATGAGTTAAAGCACAACTGGTATTTTTTCCAACCGGTATGTTGTATTATAGTCTTTAGACTATTGATGTTTTGCAGAATGTGTTTCCTGGTCTGAAGTGGCATGTTGACCTCAAGCGGTACAAGGATTTAAAGCGGCATAACACACTTCTACCAGTCTTCATTTTTGTCAAACCGGCAACCGGCACTTTGTATGAACCGGTAATACCTGTGATGAGTTACCACCCACCGATTGTTTGATGGTGCCAACACTGTAGCGATGCTTTTTGTGACGTATTACCTAATATGTCTAGGTTCATTGAACCTAGGAAATTGTGATGTAATCCTATTGGTTAAAGCACAACTGGTATTTGTTCCAACTGGTATGTTGTATTATAGTCTTTAGACTATTGATGTTTTGCATAATTTGTTTCCCGGTCTGAAGTGGCATGTTGACCTCAAGCGGTACAAGGATTTAAAGCGGCATAACACACTTCTACCAATCTTCATTTTTGTCAAACCAGCAACCGGCACTTTGTATGAACTAGTAATACTTGTGATGAGTTACCACCCACTGATTGTTTGATGGTGCCAACACTATAGGGATACTTTTTTTGACGTATTACCTAATATGTCCAGGTTCATTGAACCTAGGAAATTGTGATGAAATCAGTTTCCTTTATAAGGACATCATGTCTAGGGTTTTAGTGTGTTGTTATTATTGTTGTTGCGATAGTTGATATTGCGGCTAGGGTTTAAGGTGGTTGAGGAGTTGGAGAGATTATGAATGTGTAGAAGATTGAAGTAATGCAATAGTGCACTAAGAATGAGCTATCAAGGATCTAACCAAGAAGTCAGTGCTATTAGCTAGATCAAACACTTGTTGATTACTCACATCTTTGACAAGTCTGTAGCCCTTAACCAGGTAGGCCCAAAAGCCTCTTCTAAATCCTCTAACAAGGTGGTTCACACCCGTGGATCTAAAATCCTTTAGCAAGGTAGTCTTTAATAGGACTTGTCTCCTAACAGAGATTGAGATTCCTAACAGGATCTATTCCGGTAAAGAACACTGTAAGACCTTAACCGGTCTGGTTCCTATTCTGGTCAAAATTTCTTGTGTTATGGTGTTTGTGCTTCTGTGGGTAAATGCATTATTAGCTATTTGGTTTGCATGTTTGTTAACTAATTTGTCTGTTAAACTATTTTACCGGTTTACTGCTAGTCTTGCAAAGTGTCTAAGTGTAAAGGTTTTTGGCATACTAATTCACCCCCCCCTCTTAGTATTCATCAGAGATGAAGAAGATTTCTTAGGGAATCTATAGGAGGGATGAACCAACTTTTGGCAATTGTAACACTTCATGGTGGAGAAGTAGGACCCTCTTCCTAGTCCACTAGATCTACCTCTACTGGGTGGCTAGATCCCCTTCCTCTATAGCTTCTCTTTCTATTAGAATACCCACTTTTCTCTATAAGTTTGGACTCCCCTTGGGACCTTTGATCGGCTCCTCTTCCACCAAAATTCCCTCTATGGCCTCTACCATCTCTTCCCCTACCTCTGCCTCTGTTGCTTTGTTCTTGCTTCTTCCTACTTTTCTCTTCCACTTTGAGTGCCAGTTGGTAGCACTCCTGCACTATATTGGGACACAACAAACTCAACTCTTCTTCTATATTCCATCTCAAGCCATTGAGATATCTTGCAACTTTTATGTTCTCATATTCCACAACCTTTGATCTCAAAAATAGTCTTTGAAACTCCTTTGTATAGTTTCTCACATCTAACTCCCTTTGCCTCAAATTCCGCCTCTTCTTATCTAGTTGGATTTCATAATCATCTGGTATGTATATTTCCTTGACCTTAGACACCATTCCTTTACAAGTTTCTATATGTTGTTTCCCTTCTTTTTCTCTCTCAGTTTGAGTTAACTTCCACCATGTTAAGGCAACCCCTCTCAACCTAGACTTAGCTACCTTCACCTTCTAGGCCTCTATCACCCCATCACATTCAAAGTGATTCTCCAGGCATTCAATCCACTCTATGACTGAATTTGGATCCATCTTGCCACTAAAGAGAGCTAAACCTTCTAAGGTTTTTTCACTCAATGCCTTCAAGGCCTTCAAGAATAGGGTCAGGTATAGGTATCGCATCTTCTATTGTTACCAATTTTCCCTTATCGTCCACCTTATCACTCACTTCTGCAGTCCTAACCTCTATGGACACTAGTTTTATCTCTAAATGCTCCAATCTCTCCCTTAGTGCTCTATTTTCCTCCTCTTGGTCTTCTACCTTCTTGGCTAGCTCAACATTTGTCACCATCTTGAAACTACTCACTTCTACCCAAGACTTACTTCTTGCTCTAATACGACTATGATACTAAAAAATTGGCTCAAATTGTGTGTTTGTAATCAATTTCTATTTCAAGTTCCCTCAAAGGTAATTTTTGAAGGTTTTGTCACTTATTTGCATGCTGTTTCTTTGATGTCTTTCCTGCTCTATGCTTCATGCCAACCCTGAGGTCTTCCTACCATGTTAGTTCTTATTTTAATTCAAACTTGCTCTCAAGTCTCACAAAGGTGAAAATTTTCTTCTTAGCTCCAAAATTTTCTTCTTAGGCTTAATTCAACTTGGTTTGATGGTCTTTCAATTTGTCTTCATACCTGATTTGAGGAAAAGCTCAAAACAGGGGTACAAGAAAAGAGCCCCAATTAGCCCTCTGAAATGGCTAAAATGTTTATAACTTCACAAACTGCCAAAACACCTCATGAAACCTTTGCATTTATGGATACCCTTTATGGATATATTGCAAATTTCTTCTATGAGGAGGATGGATAGGGTTGTACAATGACTGTCCTATATATGTGCCTAAAAACAAGGGTTTTTAAAGGTTTCAAGTTTTCTAACACCCTAAGACCACTCCAAAAACTTCTTCCGACCACCAAATCTCTTAAGAAGGTTTGTAACATCACTATGAATCCTTCCAACTTCCTTCCTTGCAAGTATAAATATAAACACTTGATGTGCAACCAAGTTTCAAGAGAAAAAGTGCTAAAAAACCATTGTATTTCACTACTTTGGCTGCTCAAAATGTATTTCTCAACTAATTATTCATTGGAACTCTCTTCCATATGGCTTAAAATCTCTAATCAAACCTAATTCCACCTTGGGAAACCAAAATAAGGTTCACTTGGTTAGGGTTCGTAGAGCAACTTTGTTTTCACATGAAAGTTCACTAGTCAGGCTATAGGCGCTCGCCTAGTTAGCAACAAAAAACACTTTTTTTGTCATTGCCAATAAAAAAAAACTTGTATGTACAAGAAGGATATGTACAAAAACTTGACTCTCAGAGGCCATGGGGAAAGAGCCAAAGAAAATAACGTTGCTTCCATTATTGAAGCCAAACCCTTACTCAACCGAAAACAGGGTAAAACAAAATAATTTTGCTACAATGCTAATACTTCACACCAGCACACAAACCCAGGTGAAAAAACTTCAACATAACATGGCACAACTTCTCAAATTAAAATAGTACAGACAAATGCTTAGGAAGTACGAACTGCTATACCAATTGGAGCAAAAAGTGTGAGAAAAATGACAAAATCTTGAGTTTTTGTATTGAAATCTTCTTTTCTTCGAATGCCAACTTGATACAAAGTTGTGTGAGGCTTTAAATATTATCTCACCACCCAAATCATGCCCAGGTATGGACCAATAACCACCTTTTGCCTTATTTTTTACAAATTTTCCAAATATTGTCAAAATTTGCTTGACAACATTGACAATTTTTGGTACAATGAGCATTTTTGACTTGTGAGCACAATAGACTTAACTCCACCATGTGAAATGGTTTATTAGAACCAAACAAACATATTTCAATTCCTAACAAGGCTTTATAAGGCGTTTTGACCATTTTTCCACATTTTGCCCATTCTAGGCTTACAAGGCATAAAAGGTCAAAAATAGACCAAAAACTCCACAAACAACAAAACTAAGACACAAAAGACACTTAAACACACTAAACACACTTTTTGGACATAAAACAAGTCCATTATTCAATCTTGACCAACATAGGCCATTTCAAATAAAAATTTGATAAAGTGCTCCATTAGCTTCACTAGGTGCTCCTGCACCAAGGGGTCACCAGTAAAGCATGTTTGAGGAGTTGAAGCCTTTCACTCATCTTGAGTAGGTATAAGCTTAGTGAATGTGTGTGTAGTTTCATCCAAGATGTAGAGTCCTTCCTTGCAGGACCCTTGTGAGTAGTTAGGGGGTCACTAGCCTAACCTTGCTTTGGCTTGTCATTAGGAGTTTCGATAGGCCTCTCAATCACAATCAAAGATTTATATTAGGAGGTTAAAAGATGAATGGCCATTATCACAAAGATGAAAGATAATCAATAGGATTGGAGGTTAGATAATGATTAATGGAGCAAAGTTTAAGAGGTGGAAGAGTGGTAGGCAAGAGTGAATAAGGTTAGGAGGTTAATTTGGAATGGATGAATAAGATTAAGAGATTGGTAATTTAGAGAGACATGTTGTCATGTGGAGATAAGGAAAGAAAAATGGTTATTAGGATGAATTTGACACTTGTCACATCCCTACGAATTTTGATTATGATCCATGTGAACAATTTGGTGGACTAGGATTGGAGAGAAAAATAATCATGAATTAGTTAAATAAATAAAAATATTTATCTAATTTAGGAAAGAGATGGGATTAAATAGATAGTAAATATTTATTTAATTTAGAAAAGAAAAGGTTAATGAATTAATTAAATAAATAAAACTAGTTATTTAATTAGTAGAGGAAATATTGGAAACATGGTTAAGTAAATAATATTTATTTAATTAAATAAGGACAATTTTAGGTGTCTACATCCATAAGTACCATTTCATAACTAAAAGTCTTGAAAGGGTACTCTTGCTTTTAACTAAACTTGTCTATAGTGCCTATTTTGATTAGATATGGATGTTAGAATCATCTTTTGGTGTTCTCTAATGCTAGTTTCAAGTAGTTTATTTTTCTATTTTAAAGCCAAAGCTTTCACAATTTTCTTGGTGTAGTTTTATCCAAGGTCTTCTTATTGGCTCTAGATTAAACTATTTTGGGATGATGAATTTTGAATGCCTTTTTTGTGGTCATTAGGAGTCTCTAAAACACCTTTCTAGCCTAAACAATTCTCATAGAACATGAGTTTACTAAGAGATATATCTAGATTCCGTTATAAACATATTTAGATTTGGTATGCTTTCAAGGTGGAAATCCTTTTCAACATATAGAAGGCCATAAGTTAAAATAAATAACTTATCAAAATATTTTGTTTTACACCAAGACAATGGTTTGTCCTAATGTGATTATATAAATCTAAAGGTAAACCAACAAGATTGTACAGCGACACATTATCATATACTTTTAGAGCACTAGGCTAGTGAACCATGGACTATTGTCATAGCCCCTTCAGTCTCCAGCCCCAAGCTAAGGTCATTTTCCATTTTCCACGTCATGGGTACTCTTGGAGGCACAGTCAATTTGTTTGTGGAGAATAGGATACTCACTCCCATGCTTTGTAGCCTCTTGTTAGAAGAGTCGTGAAATAGTCTCAAGGAGGGTGGCCTTAATTTCATTTCCATAATTCTTCTTTATCATAGGGCCCCAGTCATGGGATTTGTGCTTGGATTTTACACTAGAAAAATCCCTTTGTCTTACTCTTGCTATATCTCATGTGTGTGATATAAGCTCAACTTCCTAATAAAAAATAAAAGATGTGGTAATGATGTTTTGGTGACCACCATTAGCGTCTTGCTTAGACACCTAAACCTGTTAGGTGGCCCTCACCTAATTTGTGACTATCCATATCCTTGCTTTCTGTATGGTATGTGCATGATGTTAATGTATACACATTGCCATATGATACGTATAGATAATGTGTTTAACTTTATTTGGTTTGACGTTATATTAAAAATAAATTTGAGATTATGTTTTGTGTGGTTAGTATAAAAGTGGACATAATAGTTGAGAGCACCCTGATGATGTAAACTGGATGATTTGGAATGTAGTCTAATTTCTGATCTTACTTCTTTTGTATGGCAGTCTTGTTGTCTGTTTTGTTTCAAGTTTATCACTGTATAAACTTTTAAGGTGTGAACTTTTAAGAGAAAAAAGTCCACAGACCAAGTTTTTTTTGTTGCTGATCAGCTCTTTGAGTATAGGGCCGAGATCTTCACGTAGACGTAGATAATATCATTGCCAAAACTAAACTCAAGCGCAAATAGAACGGTAGTTGTGACTCTTTTCGACCATGCACGTTGCAAAACTGACAGCTAACTAAATTAATATATTGAGATTCCCAAAGACCGTCAACTAGAGGTTTTCATTATGTTTAAAGCACTGTTCCATACAAAACAAAAAATTAAAAGATTATTACTAAATATTGCTGTGAATTTTCTCAATGTTCGTGTCGGTTGTATCATTCAACAATTCTCATAAACTAAGTTCTTATTAATGAGCTCAAGATTTCATAACATGCTTTTTAATTCAGCAAGTGTTTATTAATCGCGGCGAATCAGATCGAATTTCTTGATAGAAGGATTGCAAATTAGAAAAACTTTGTCAACAACATCGAAAAACCCATCCTAAGAAGATTATGTTTCCTCAATTAGCGGTGCAAGAAGCGACCAATGTATGAATAGTACAAAGAAACTATGGACTGCTTCTGATTTACGGCATTGATTTTTTTTATAATAATCTTAATGTTTTGCAACGTGCTCATCAGCCTTCTGCTCTCATGGAGTGAAATTTTTGGCTACATAGTACATATAGACGCTTTATAAAGAGGAGAGCATTGTTAAATCATTTGAGCAGAATGGCTAGGGCTCCTTGCTATTCTCAACACCCTTCACTTAACCGTGGGGCTTGGACTGCTCATGAAGATTATAAACTGGCCCGATACATCAAAATCCATGGCGAGGGTAGATGGAGATCCCTTCCACACAAAGCAGGTGACATAGTGTCTTCATTCTGATCCTTTACTTATATTATGAAATTGCAGATATAATTCTTAATGTGAGGTTGGATAATTTTGTATTGCAGGTCTCAAGCGATGTGGAAAGAGTTGTAGAACCCGTTGGTTGCACCATCTCCATCCTGATGTTAAGAGGGGGAACATTTCAGCCGATGAAGAGGAGCTTATCGTTAGATTGCAGGGACTCCTTGGTAATAGGTATTGTAGCATAATGAAACTTTAGTGATTAATATTTGATGCATAAGTGACACCATTACTTTTCACTCAAGAATCAATCTCTCTTAAAAATTTATGAGATATTAGGTTGTATTGAATCTGTTGGTTGAACTATCTCTATCTTGATGCTAATGGGGACACATTGAAGCCAACAGAAAGGGACCTCATGACTAGATTGGATCACATTGAAGCCAACAGAAAGGGACCTCATGACTACATTGCATTGACTCTTTGGTCAGAGGTATTAGACTAGTGGGAGTCTAGTCACTAGTATTGAATGAATAAGTGATATACATACATGTATAATCAATTTGGTTTTAGAATTAATAAAGAGAATTGAAAGATTTTCTATTATATAAAATTTATTGGCTGAACCATCTCCATCATGATGTTGAGTGGGGAACCATTTTAGTTGATAGAAGATGGGTATTTCATTAGATTGCATGGATTCTTAATGATAGAGATTAGCACAATGAAATTTTAGTGATTGATATTAAATGTAAAAGTGGTATGTTATTGTCGCATCTACATTTAATTATCTCTAGTGGTTTATAAGAATTAATCTATTTTCAGAATTAATATGTAGAAATTCATTTTTTATAAACAAAGATTAGTGTAGTTGTTAGAATAGAGATTTAATAAGCCATAAGTAATATGCCGATTCTTTGATGATCTATTTTGTATGGATAATGGTTTCTAAAGAGAGTTTTTAGTAGGTCATCCATTCAAGGCTTTATTTATAATCTAAATTATTTTTCACCACTATTTATTTTATTTACAATATAATGGTTTGGGTTATATTTTGGATCCCATGGACATTGGATCTCTCTAGATACATTTAGCTCACAAAATTTAACCCCAATCATTAGATTATAAATAAAATCAATAGTGTTGATTACATTTGGTCATATTGTCACAAAGTAGCCAATATTATTTTCATATTTTTGGCAAATTAATTTCATTTTCTACTATATAACTTAAAATTTAGGTAGACTTTATCTAATTAAATATTGAATACTATAGGATTTCTTTTGAGTTTAAAAGCTTATTAGAATAATTGTTTTGGTAATTTAATTAGGACTAAAATAAAATTTTGTAAAATTATGATGATTTAGGTCACCGTAATCCTTGTACTATAAGTCAAAATTTCAATCATCAATTTCAACTATTTAACACTAAAAAGTCATTGAAACAAGCATTGTTTTAGCTTCATTGCATTCAATTATTCATTTTCTATGTGAGCAAATGTTGTTATTTATGAATTATTGATATAGAATTCTATATGTTATTCACTTTAAATTATATCTCATGATTTTACATGGTATATTTATGTTATGTGTAGCAACAATGGAATTTGTCTCTATCAAGTCAACATTATTCTGTTTTTTATTTCAAACCCTTGTAAGTGTTAATTTTTAACGAGTAGTTTACTATATTATATCTTAATATATTTATTTAGATAAATCTATACTTTAAGAAAAAAATACGTAAATATTTTTTATGGGAGCTACGAATTGGTGAGATTAGAAACAAGTGACTTTATCAGGGATATGAACTCAACAATAACATTCCAGTAGAAGTTTGAACTTTGGTGACAAGAACTACAACACCACAAATCAAACATCACATTATGTCATTATCAGTTTAGATAAATCTATATGTAATTTAATACTAAATTATTAAAATAATAAAAAATAACTTTTTTAAGAACTCTTAAATAAATAAATAATTACCGAGGATGGTTCTAATTGTGTTGTGTGTTATGCAGATGGGCAATGATAGCAGGGCGACTGCCCAGTCGAACAGCCAATGAAATCAAGAATTACTGGAACACTCATATCACCAAGAAGACCTCGCGAGAGAAGGAAACTATACTGAGTGACCGTGTGTGGAAATCTATTCCTGTTAAAACAACATTGGCGAGAAAAGCGAAGGGCCCCAAGGAATATCCAAGCTTTGTAAAGGAAAATCATGACTTGAATTCCGCTGGTTCTTCACAAATTTCAAGGATCTCTAAGTGTTTGAAAAAGGATGATTCTCAAAGCCTCGAATTTAGTATTGTAGAATCAGGATTTCCGTCGCCCTGCTATTCCATACAAGATTTTCACACGGATGAAGTTGAACAAGCTTCTCTTTCTCTGAAGATAAATGTTGAACAAGCGATGACTTTTATAGAAGAGCAAGAAATAGTGGAGATTATTTATAATACGCAGCAAAATTATGGGATAATTGAACCGCAAGATTTGCAGAAGTCAAGCATGGGGTGGTTGAGTACACTGTTATTGGAATCTGAGGAAGATTGAAAGTAAATAAGTGGCAAAACCTACCTTATGGAGCAATCAAATCCTCTTTGATGGCCGAATGGGGAGTTTGTTAGGCAATGTTTTCTTCTTTTTCTAATTCAAATTCATGGGATCTAATGTATGGTTTTGGAATTAAGATTGAAGATAATAAACAATTATGCCGATGTATATGTTTGTCATTGAATGCTAATGTTCATATAAGCTAATGATGTTTTTGATTAAAGGGGTCAATCAAGTTTTGAATAGAACCAAAACCTTTTTTACAAAATGCTGCCATCAAATTACCATAAGTAAACCATTAACAAACAAGCAGTCAAGATTTAAAAAAGAGCATAACAGAACCAAACAACTAATTCAAATTCTTAAGGGCTTCAACTGATCCGAATTATGTATTCGGATGGCAACATCTAAGTGAGAAGCTACGGTATTGTGGATTTGCTTACACAAACAAGATAAACAAAAAATTGAAGCAAGCCAAAAAGTAGTTCATTCTATTCGAAAATCCAACATATAACAATTCATGAGATTCCAAGGGTCAACAAAACCCCTTGAGAATCGAAACTCAATAGTCATATTTCTTTATTACATAATAAAATAAAAAACTACGAAATTTTCAAAAAACTATATCAAATTTTGTCCTAACTTTGACTAGACCTAACTTTCTACTCAGGGCTCGAAATTGCGAGCCGTTTAACTCGTTCGAAAAGTCTCCAAGATTTGAAGGCAACGTCCTAAAAGAGATTGCCTATGACAATACTCTTAAGGACTAAGAAAAGTTTCAAGGGCTGAAAATACCTCAAAGACCTTCAAAAATCCCAATTACTAACATGTAGAAAAAACCAGAAAAAAATATGAAAAATATTTCTCGATATTTCAAAATTGTTTATGATCATCAACAACTTCCACTTTGAGTTGACACAATTTTATTGACAATTTCTTCATGTCTTTCATGTCTTGCACTGCTTGGTCTACCACCTTCTTGCTACTCATTCTAGGACATGTACTAGGGCCTTTACCCTCCTCCTGAGTAGCTAGCTTTCCTTTTTCAACAACATCAATGTCTATGAAGAAACATTTGGTTTCCTGAGCTCTCTTGAACATCTCAATCATGACTCTAACACTTTTAGCACTAGAGTTGATTGCCTTATAGCTGAAGTTGACCAGTGTAATTAGATTATCATTAATTTTCTTGTAATTCACTTCAAATCTCATAATTCTCCCTTCAAAATCTACCTTCATATGTTCGATATCTTTAATAGGATTTTGCAGGGAGGCTATCATATTATTTCCTTCCTTCTCTAGCCAGTTCGAATTCGAGTCCTTCAAATTATGCAGTTTATTCTTGACTCCCTGAATAGAAATATTAATCTCATTGATTTCATGAAATAAAAACTTCTACATTCTAAAGTTATCAACGACCAAATTCCTAACCACAAATAGGAGGTCCTTGTTGGCAACAATAATGAAGGAAAACTGAGAGGGGGCAAGGGGTGAATCAATTTTCATCGGATCTACTAATTTAACCACAAATATAGATCTGGTAAACTACAACAACAACAAAGATAAGCCAACTAATAGCACAACACACAACACCAAGATTTTGACATGGAAAACCCGATTAAGGGAAAAACCATGATGGGAACCTACTATTAGACAGTTCAAATAACTGGAAGACAACTGAGAGGGGGGGGGGGATGAATTAGTTGTCACCAGATTACCAGAACCTTAAGCAATTAAAACTTTAATACCGGAACACGAAAGATCATTGTCGGAATGCATAAACCAAATACTGAAATAGCAGATAAACTAATTGAGCATAAGCAATAATCAGAGAATAAATACCATTCACATGACACCAAGATTTATATGTGGAAAACCCGGTAAATGGAAAAATCATGGTGGGAAGCCTACCCATAGTCAGATAATACTTATGCGGTAAGTATGTGAATTACAATCGAGGGGCCTGGACTTGCAGGAAGGCTAACAACCTAGAGCGCACTACTCATCACAAAAGGAGTCTCACTAACTACGTAGAAATCAAGACTACAATCTAGAAGAAGGAATGAACTGCAATGATAGCATCTCCTATGCCTGAATACAGTTCCAGTTAAGCTCAATACCAAAGGACTAAATCCTCTTACATAAAACCAACTCGATCACCAATGATCGACCAAATCCTTTGCTTGAATGATTATTACATTATTCACTCCTTACATATCCATATCCCATTCCTATATGATTTACAATGAGGTATTACATCACATATATACAAACCCTCGACCATTAACAATAGGGTCGACCACCAGACAATAAAACAATTACATAATTAAAAAACATTTTGGCCAAAGACCAAACAAATAATATCCAACCCATAAGACATCCTAGAAACACATTGAGAGGTCCAATCCACACATTACATTGAGTCGGTCCATAACCTAGACAATATCGGGACCCAATATAGGTCCATACACACCAAAGAAATAATCACAATCAACGAATTCTCAAACATGATCACCATCACCATCTTAAATCTCCACTAGAAGCCACACCAACGCCACTTATGCATATCATCAAATATCTTCAACAAATCTCTATCGGTGAAACCCTCACCGGAATAACATTTCAAGCTTGCCAACATACAGGACAACATCCAATGACAAGAACAAAACCAAATGACTGAATATGAACATGAATAAACCAATTCCATAACCCAAACATATTAGAGCATACCGGATCATGCCAAATCCAATCCAACCGGAAACCAAACAACCTACCGGAACTAGAAGGATACCAGTAAAGAAGCCAAAACTACTAGTGTTGACATCAATGACAAAACATCAATGTAACACATAATCAATTCCTCCAAAAGGCAAACAATCTCCCCCTTTGGAATTGATGGCAACCCTAGATGTGAAAAACATCCAAGTGCCAAGAAATGTCAAACAAGTCTCCCCCAATGGAAGACAGCCAACAAACACCCAGAGAAAGATTTAACAATGAAGTTTTGAAATAAAGACCAAACTCCCCCTATGAATGATATCTCTATAAAGCTTTGTTTTTCACATATATCTCTCCCCCTTTGACATTAATGCCAGAAATCTGACAAAATTATCAAAGAAAATCCAAGAACCACTAAATCACAAGGCTAACTACTCTCCCTGAGTAGTAGCATCCCCACATCAATCTAGAATGAATGATATCTCTAATAATGCATACCAGACTATTTCCAAATAACATCAATCAGTTCTCTGCCGAAGGGGCAGAAACCCCTAGTCTATCTCTCAGGTACTCAAATGATTCTTTAGGCAAAGGTTTAGTGAAAATATCTGCAATCTGCTCTTTAGTGTTTACATAAACTAGTCTAACTTCATTTTCTTCCACCTTCTCCTTCAAAAAGTTATACTTGATAGTTATGTGCTTTTTCTTAGAGTGAAATACCTAATTATTTGATATGTCAGTAGCATCAGAGTTATCACAGTGAATAACTATCAGTCCAATGCAATGCACTTTAATGTCCTTCAAAATTTGTTTCATCCATAGAACTTGTGTACAGTTAGTAGCAGCAACAACATACTCAGCTTCAATAGTAGATAAAGAAGTACATGATTGTTTCTTGTTGATCCATGAAACCAACTTCTTTCCAAGAAAGAAAGCTCCACCAGAAGTACTTTTCCGGTCATCAACATCACCAACCCAATCTGCATCTGTAGATGTACATAAAGTAAAGTCATCATCCTTAGGGTACCATAAACCATATTCAAATGTACCTTGCAAGTATCTAAAAATTCTTTTCACCACACTCTCATGATTTTCTCTAGGATCACTCTGAAATCTAGATGCAATACAAACAATATTCATTATGTCAAGCCTAGTTTGAGTCAAATATAGCAGACCTCCAATCATAGATTTGTATCTTGTAGGATTGACCAGCACAGATTCAACTTTCCTTGACAATTTCTTACATGTAACCATAGGAGTACTTACTAGTTTAGAATCTACCATACCAAATTTCTCCAACAATTCCCTAGCATACTTAGTTTGACAGATGAAAATACCTTTATCAGTCTGAGTAATCTAAAAACCTAAGAAAATTTTCATTTCCCCAATCATAGACATTTCAAAATCTTTCTCCATATTCTTAGAAAATTTCATGCACAACTTATCTTCACTTCCAAAAATGATGTCATCAACAAAAACTTCAATAATCAATATATCATCTATTAGCCATTTGGTAGAATTGATTATGTGTTGTATTCATGTTTTGTCATTGATGCAAACACTAGTTGTTTGGATGCTTTACTGACACCCTTCTGGTCCCGGTAGATTGAGTGATTTTTGGCTTGGTTTGGATCCAGCATGATTTGGTAGGCTCCAGTATAGTTTGGTTATGGAATTGGCTTGTTCATGATACTCTTGTTCATATTCAGTTAGTTGGCTTAGGTCTGGTGATCGGATGCTATCTTGTTTACTTAGAAGCTTGGCTTATCGTTCTGGCGAGGGTTGCACCGATAGAGCTTTTGATGAATATCTTTGATGAATTGAATAAGTGGTGTTGGTGCAGCTTCTGGTGGAGTTTCAGGATGTTGTTCATGATCATGTTCAAGACTTGGTGGATGGAGATCATTGTTGTAGTGTGTGGACCTATACTCGGTCCCGGTTGATCTAGGTTATGGATCGGCTTAATGTAACATGTGGATTGGACCTCTCGATGTGTTTCCAGGATGTCTTATGTGTTGGATATTATTTGTTTGGTCTAAGGCCGACATGTTTTGTAATTATATAATTGGTTTACTATCTGTTGGCCCACCTGATTGTTTATGGTTGAGGGTTTGTATATATAGATGTAAGATCTCATTGTAGATCATATGGTAGAGATCATGGCTATGGGAAATGGATGTAATGTGCAAATAATGTAATATCATTAAGATAGAGGATTTGGTCAATCATTGGAGATTGAATTGGGTTTATGTAAAAGGATTTAGTCCTCCAGTATTGAGCTTAACTGGAATTGTACTCAGGCATAGGAGATGCTATCTTTTGTAGTTCAACACTTCTTCAGATTGTAGTCTAGATTTCTATGTAGTCAGTGAGGCTCTTTTTGTGATGATTAGTGTGGTCTAGGTTGTTGTCCTTCCTTCAAGTGTAGGCCCCTCAATTGTAATTCACATACTTACTGCAAAAGTAATATCTGACTGTGGGTAGGTTTCCCACCATGGTTTCCGGTATTAAAGTTTTAATTGCTAATGGTTCTGGTAATCTGTGACAACTAATTCACCACCCCATTCCTAGTTGTCCTTTTGTTATTTGAACTATCTAACAATTGGTATCAGAGATCTGGTCCTCTCTATAGAAATCTTTACCACTTTAGGAAGATCCTATGGCGACTAATAGTTCAAGTTCATCCAGCTCACCTGGTGGTATCTTTCAAAGGGATATTCTGAGGCTTGATGGAACAAATTATAGAGTATGGAAGATTCAAATGGAGACTCATCTGAGATGTCTTGGTAAGAAGATTTGGGAGATCACACAGAATGGTGTCACACCTTATAATCCCACATCTAGCAATCCTCCTCCGACAAACTTGGATAAGGATCTTGAGAATGATTGTAGAGAAAGATAAGCCCTCTTGTGTGCACTTTCTGATCAACAAATCATCTAGAAAGGCTATATGGGACAAGTTGTAGACTCTTAATGAAGGTGACCCTACAATGAAGATTGCTAAACTTGATGGTTACAAGGTGAGATATAAAAACCTGAAGATGGAAGAAGATGAAAGGATTACTGCATTCATGGAAAGGGTAAATGAGATTGTTATGAGAATTGAATGTTGTGGTGGAACTATGAATGAAGATGAAATTGTTTCTAAAGTTCTAAGAGCCCTAACATAGGCTTACAAAATGATAGCTATTGCTGTTAATGAGTTGAGAACAATGGCTAATACATATGTCAACAGAGATACCTTGGTTAGAAAATTATCTTCTTTTTAGCTTGAATATTTTGGACCTTCTCGAGTTGTGAAGACTGAACCTACTTTTCATGGATCTACATTTGCAACCAGTAAGCAAGATTAGAAAGCTTTATATGCAAAGGAATTGGAAGATATGAAGAGAGAAGATGACGAGTTTGAGCAACTTGAAGCATTATTTGATAGAAGAGTACCTAAAGGACCGGTATGAAGTAAGTATGAAGGCAAAGAACCTTTTAAATGTTTTGTATGTAATAAGATTGGTCATTTTACATCGAGATGTAAAATGACTTATCTTATTACATGCAAAACATTTAAATGGTGATTTTCCTTCATACTTACTTCCTACTAGTTCTTTAGGTACTCTTCTAGCAAATAGGGCTTCAAGTTGGTCAAATTCTTCATCTTCTCTCTTCATATCATCCAATTCCTTTGCATGTAAAGCTTTCTAATCTTGCTTGCCAGATGATGATGCAAATGCATTAAAAGTAGGTTCCGACTTCACAGCTCTAGAAGGTCCAAATTCTTCAAGCTCAAAAGAAGATAATTTCCCAACCAAGATATCTCTATTGACAAAAGTGTTAGTCAAAGTTCTCAATTCATTAATTGCAATAGCCTTCATCTTGTAAGCCGGTGGTAAAGTTCTCAGAACTTTGGAAACTATTTCATCTTCACAAAGAGTTCCACCACAACATTGAATTCCCATAACAATCTCATTTACCCTTTCCATGAATGGAGTAATCCTTTCATCTTCTTCCATCTTCAGGTTTTCATATCTCACCCGATAACCATCAAGTTTAGCAATATTCACAGTAGGTTCACCTAAATTAAGAGTCTCCAACTTGTCCGATTTAGCCTTTGCAGATGATTTGTCAGTTAATCTCATTATTTGTTGATTAGAAAGTACACACAAGATTGCTTCTCTTTCTCTACAATCATTCTCAAGCTCCTTATCCAAGTTTGCCAGAGGAGGATTGCCAGATGCTGGATTATGAGGTGTAACACCATTCTCTGTGATATCCCAAATCTCCTTACCAATACATCTCATATGAGTCTCCATCTGAATATTCCATACTCTGTAATTTGTTCCATCAAGCCTAGGAATATCTCTTCAAAAGATAGTAGCGGATGAACTAGATGAACATGAACTGTTAGGATCTTCCTCAAGCATTTAAGCTTGTGTAGAGAGGACTAGAGCTCTGATACCAATTGTTAGACAATTCAAATAACCCAAAGACAACTAAGAGGAGGGGGGGGGAGGTGAATCAATTGTCACCAGATTAATGGAACCTTAAGCAATTAAAACTTTAATACCATAACCCAAAATATCAATACCGGAATGCATAAACTAAATATCGAAATAGAAGATAAACCAATTAAGCATAAGAAATAATTAGAGAATAAATACCATCCACATGACACGAAGATTTATACGTGAAAAACCCGGTTAAGGGAAAAACCATGGTGGGAAGCCTATCCACAGTCAAATATTACTTTTGTAGTAAGTATGTGAATTACAATTTAAGGGCCTGCACTTGTAGGAAGGTCAATAGCCTAGAGTGTACTACTCATCACAAAAGGAGTCTCATTGACTATATAGAAATCCAGACTACAATCTTGAAGAAGGAATGAACTGCAAAGATAGCATCTCCTATGCCTGAATATAGTTTCGGTTAAGGTCAATACCGAAGGACTAAATCCTCTTACATAAAACCAACTTGATCACCAATGATCGACCAAATCCTCTTGCTGAATGATTATTACATTATTCACTCCTTACATATCCATATCCCATTCCTATATGATTTACAATGAGATCTTACATCATATATATACAAACCCTCGACTATAAACAATAGGGCTGGCCACCAGACAATAAAACAATTACATAGTTACAAAACTTGTCGGCCAAAGACTAAAAAAATAATATCCAACCCATAAGACATCCCGGAAATGGATCGAGAGGTCCAATCCACACATTACATTAAGTTAGTCCATAACCTAGATAATATCGGGACCCAATATAGTTCCATTCATGCCAAAGAAATAATCCCAATCAACTAAGTCTCGAACATGATCACCATCAACATCCTAAGTCTCCACTAGAAGCTGCACCAACACCACTTATGCATATCATCAAATATCTTCAACAAAGCTTTGTCGGTGAAACCCTTGCCAGAACAACAAACCAAGCTTGCCAACATATAGAATAGCATCCAATCACAGATCGAATCCAACTAACTTAATATGAACATGAATAAGCCAATTCCATAACCCAAACATACTAGAGCATACTGGATCATGCAGGATCCAATCCAACTAGAAACTAAACAACCTACCCGGACCAGAAGGATACTAGTAAAGTAGCCAAAATAGCTAGTGCTGACATCAATGACAAAACATCAATGCAACACATAATCAATTCCTCTAAATGACCAACAACTCTGGAAGTTTGGGCATATAGCTTTTGAGTGCAGGTCAGTTATTAACAACTCTGGAAGTTATGCACCAAGATCTAAAGGATTTTCCCTAGAACCTCCTATGAACCGGGACCCAAACCAGTACAAAACCTATGGCTGTTGGTCAAATGGTTATGGAGTGGAAAATAGTTGGAGAACAACCTGTTTGATCTATCGTGGTAGTGATCACACTGATGCAACATGCAAAAGGAAGAATGGAAATGTGAACATAGGACCATGGAGAACACCTAGAATGGTATTCTATCATTGCAACAAACTGGGACACACTGCCAGAGCATGCAGACTGAGAAAAAATACATCGGGAGACATACCGGTCGACCCTGAAGGGAAGATTGATGTTGAAACTGTTTAGGCGGATATGGATAAAAATTGGAAAAAGAAATTTGAAGAGAAGCCACAAGATGTACCAGTTTTTGCACCCAGTGTGGAGATCCCTGAACCAGCAAACTGAGCTTCGAAAAGATTACGGGGAACATATTGGTAACATTGTTTTATGTAAAAGGTAAAATTAGGGTTTGAGCCCTAATAGTGATGCATTTATTACGGTAGGTGGGAGCATGTTTAAAAGTGATTTTTTTCATCATTTTTACTTACCTATTTTCATAGAAGAATTTTTCTAGTTTGAGCAGCGCAACCAGAGCGATTCATCTTGCATTTGAAAGAATTCATAAAGGAATCTTGCACAAGATATTGCAGCCACCAGTGTGGAAGTCAAAGTGGTAAAGTTATCTTCTGAAAGAAGTGTGTTGTGCTCGACATCAACAAACCCTAGTTTAGAGTGTGAAGGTATTTCTCATTAAAACATTCTTATCATTTGGAATCTTCTAGATATGGCCTCTACATCTAAAATTCCTTCTAGTTCTATTGAACTTGAGGAATCGCCTGAGTTTCTTAAAAAGAAGATGAAATATAATGCCCTATCTCAAATTCCTACTAGAGTCATTGTCGAAGGTGATGCTTTAGGATATACTGATTGCAAACTAGAAGACCTAGGGTCTCTAGTGATTCACTGCCAGTTGAGTCTGTTCTGTGGAGATGATAAGAAGATTAAACCTAAATACAACATAACCAAGAAGAAGAAATTACACAATGCAGTATATTTTCTCAAGGAATTTACAAAACTCTAAGGTTTAAGTTTGGACAACTTCTTGTCGATTTATTTTTCTATTTTCAAGGATATTTTCCTAGAGTTGGTGATGTTCAATGGTCAAGTGGCCTACCGGTTTCCAAAAAAATAAATGAGAGTCTGCAAGCAATGGGATCTGCGTATCTGGAGACTCTGAACAAATATTTCGATGAGTTTAGACTAAAGATTTACCAAAGAATGAGAATATCTGGTGATCTAGTTAAAAAATATGAAGATGACATTTGTTTTACAATCAAAATGGATCATTGCATAATGCAAGCAGTTGAGCCCAGAGAAGATGAAGTTGATCTTATGGGCTAGGAAGTGGTAAATGATATACTGACAGGGTATGCCTCTACCCTACTTGCTTCACCACTAGATCCCAAGAATAAGAGGACCAATACTTACTCTAAGAGGATCAAATCTATTGAGGTACCAAAGAAGAAAAAGAGTAAAGTATGCCATCGACATCGACACCAGTTACATTTGCTACCAGTCCTAAAGTGACCAAGAGGTCACCAGCTAAAAAGAAACCGGAGGCTATTTCGCCAGAGGTATTTGAAAGGAAGAGGAAAACTAGGAATAACTCACCCAATTCAGAAGGCACTAACCGGAGGTAGAAATGAAGAAGACAAGGCAATCAAGCAAGAAGACGAGGTCAACTAGTAATGTACCAGCAACCTCTACACCAGTAAATATAGATATTTCCTCTTACAGACGTATGACACATTGTCAAAGGACCATAAAGAATATTAGAAGGAAAGTTCTTGATGATTTAAAAGAATATTTTGATGATTTCAATGATAGTGAAAAGGAGGATGTTGAACAAGAACTTATTAAATATTTATGTATTAATGATCGGTCACCTACCGATATTAAATCAGTTACTTCTAAATCTTTGTATGATTCTTTGGACAATAAATGGTGCATTGCCATTGAAAAAGAACAAGACATCAAGGAGAGAATTTTTGCTCAACATTTTCCAGATGTCTCAAATTCAGCTATCCAAAGGCAAAACTTCTGAAGTGGAAAAAGACACCCATCTACAAGTTAAAGTTGCTATCAAAATGCAACAAGTATCCAAAGCTGATCGGCAAGCTGAGCAATAACCTAACCTATCCACAACCAAACCAAATGAAACCTTTGATAGTCTGGGTGAAACAATAGCAGAACAAAATGACCCCATTGATGTTGATGCAATAGATATTGTGGATACCACTCTAGATAAGGAGAAAGCTGAAAAAGGTGAGAATAGAGAAAGAAAAGGATGAGAAAGTGGAAAAAGAGAAACAGGAAAAAGAGAAAGTGAAAAAAGAGAAACAAGAGAAAGAGAAAGTAGAGAAATCAAGAAAAGAGAAAGAGGAGAAGAAGAAAGAAGATGAGAAGAAGAAGGAGGAAGAAGAGAAGAAGAGGCAGGAAGAGGAGAAGAATAAGGAAGAGGAAAAGAAGAAGGGGGATGTGTAGCGTCATAAATTGTACGCACTTGCTAGGGTGGTACAATTTCACACCTAGTTTAGCACCTGCCTTGGCGCATTTTGCATTTTGCATTGCATTTTCCCTTTAGCACTTAATTAATTAAATTAATTAGGTGTAAGGTTCTATTTTATCATCTCCCATATCATAAAGTTGGGCCCTTTTCATTAAAGTGTGCCGCTTTCATTTTATTCCTCTAATACATCATTTAATCAAAAACCCTAATTAGGTCCTATTTTGAACTTGGGGGCTTGATTTCGGGGGTCAAAACATCTCGAAATCAGCTATAACTTCGGGATTCGCTCTAAAATCATCATATCCGACGGCCCTGAAAATTTGGTGAAAAGTTGTTGGGACCATGGCGCCCGCCGTGCACATGGTCCTGGACATTTTTCCCGAAATTTTAGGAGCGCGATCCAATCATAAAATAAAGCTTAACCCCAAGAAATTGGCAGGAGATTCAATCTCTAGGTCGGCCAAAAGTTGAAATTAAGACCTAGGGTTTCATATATAAGAGCTCTCTTTCTTCATTTGAAAGGATCCGGATTTTTTGGTTTCGAGGGCCTTCTATGCAGTGAAAGAGCAGATCTTTGAAGACTTCAACAACATTCAACATCCATCCATCAAGCATTCATCAATTTCATTCATCTATTTAGGGCTTTGAAGACATTGAAGAGCAATAAGGGATCACCGACTAAAGATTGGCTTGTACCCCTCCCTTGGGGTTGGGTATGATTTCATGTTGTTTTCATGTCTTTGCATAAGCCTCATTATATCACTTATATTCATGCTTTAGATCTCTTTACATCTTGATTTGGAGCATTTACATTATCATTTGCAAGCAATTAGGGTTTACTTTCTAGGTTGCTCTAGTTTGCTTACTTGCATTTTAGGATCTTGCACACACACAAGGTCTGCACACACTACTTTTACAATACAACTTGGCTATTCATGGAGGTGGAAACCACCAAAGTGGGGGTTTGACTAAGACAAAACCCTATATAGCCGCCCACCATACCTTTTCAGATATAAGTGCAGGTTTCGGGATTCGGACGACGCCGCAAGTTGCAGATCCGACGGAAGCAGACGGAGACCGAACAACACACCAAATTTCAGAGCAAAAGACTAGGATAGGGGCATGGGGCGCCCTGGTCCTACCAGGATAGGGGCACTGGGCGCCCTGGTCCTTCTGTCAGACAACAAGTTTCAGCATTTTTGACAGCTTTTCAGGTTGCAAAACAACAGTTTCAGGAGTAGTTTTAGGGGCAGAATCAGGACAGTGGCGCTCGTACCCCCGTCCCGAACATTGTCACTCAAATTTTAACACCAGGTACACATTTACATTCTTGTCTTGTCCTTGTGTTTACAGCTTTCCATTGTTTAAGTTCAATTCTGCAATCTTGTTATTAGTTCATACTTGCACTTTGGGGTTAGGGATTGAACTTGCATCATTCTATCTATCATTTGCAACAAAGGAATAGAAATCCTAATAGGTAGCCCATGGCTCTCTCTTCCACAAAAAGAAGTATCCAATTATGTGATACCTCTAGGCTCTTTCGTATTCCACAAATGTGTGATTGAAAGTGAGATTAGGGCATGTTTGCTTAGTGTCACTTTTTCCCCCACACATTTTGGTGAACCTGACGTGAACTCCAATCTTCTCTAATTCTGATTTATGTTTTCAAATTTGAGTGTTTATGCTATTTCAAATTCAAATTTGTATTTGCAAGTTTTAATTTCTTGCAAGATTAAAAAATTTAGAGGAAATTTTTGCTAAAACCCTAATTTTTCAATTCAAAGTTGAACTTGTGGATAGCTTAATTGGGATCAATAATTTCAAATCTGATTTAGGAACTCATTTGAATAATAAATTTCATTTTCTAAATCTACATTCTAAGTGCTTTCATTGGTTAAAATTAAACATTTCCTTCTATTTTGCATGTGTTATCATTTGAAAGAGGAAAATTGTTGTCATGATGCATTCATTTCATAGATGTGATAATGGGTTAGCGTCCCTTGTTTCAATTTTTCCTTCTCCTAAAGAACCTTCCCCCATCTATAATGACATTTTAGTGCTTAAAAGAGTTTCTACCAATCCCTTTGAGACTCTCCCATGCTCTAAGGATGAAGACTTTAAGAGTGATCTTGATAATTCTCCTAAAATGTGCCCTTCCTATTTAGCTATCCTAGAGGAAGAGAATGATATCATAAACACCTTTCTTAAGGTTACTTCACCTTCCCTACATGATGCCTCTCTAAGTGAAAAGGTATTGATGGACATTGACTTATTTTCTCCTAAAGTTGGTCCTTCCAATGGGGGCATGTTAGTGCAACAAGAGGTTATGAACACTTCTTTCAAAGATCTCCTTCCTAAGCATGAATCTTTGGAGAAATATGTTCATGTTCTTCCTAAAAAACACTCCCTTCATGAGGATCCTTTTGTGGGAGAAGATGACATTATCCTTACATTTCCTAGTGATGGCATTTCCTTTTCCAACAAAATTCCCACTAGAGATGATGAATTAATGATAAATGCTTACCCTTCTCCTAAAGTTTGTCTTACCCATAAGCATCCCTTAGAGAAAGAAGATGAAATAATAAGCAATTTCCTTAATTCTCTCTCCCCTAAAGATCATATTGAACATATTTTGAGGAAAGAGGATGAGTTTAACACATCTATTGACGCTCTCCCTCCTAAGGATGAGGAATTAATAAACAATGTTATCTCCTCTCCCGAAATTGACATTACTTCAAACATTCCTTTCAACAACTTCACCATTTGGGATGAACCATTAGAAGAAGGTGTAGATTATTCTCTACCCTGTGAGAGAACCCTAGCCAAAGGGGATGAAATCAAGATTGAAAACTCCCTTGATAGTTTCTCACCTTCCTTGAATCTCAATCATTCTCCCTCTAAAAATAAAGCATTTCCCTCTCCTCAACTTGGTTCTACTCATAAGGAAACCCTAGTTCAAAACAAGATGGTTAACATCTCTTTCAAAGATCTCCATCTCAAAAGTGAGACTTTAGAGAGTAATGTTGATCCTTCTCCTAGAGAGTTTATTCCCCATGTAGATCCTTTGATGATAGAGGATGATATGACCCTTCCTAGTATTACTCTGCCTACTAGAACATCAATGCCTACCCCTTGTCTCTCTCCTAAAATTGATTTAATCCGCGATGAGATTTTAGTGCAAGAGAAGACTATCAACAATTCTTCCAACACTTTTGTTCATTCCTCTAAACCATCCTCAATCAATTTGATACATGTGAATGAAACACCTAACAAACCTCTCTTCACTGTCCAAGGTGCTTGTCCTTCTGAAAATTCTCAACCTTTAAATAAGCCTATCTTAGTGGTTCAAGGTGGTTATGCTAATGATTCTTTTTGCACTCCTAAGAAACCTATTATTACTGTGCAAGGAGGTTATTCTACTAAGAGCCCTTATGAGTATGCTAAGCAACTAACTAGAGAGAGTTATAATGCAGTTGCTCATACCTATAACACAAGAAACAATAGGCAACCTAATCCTCCTCCAGTTATCCCAACTTCACTTCCTCCTTCCCAACCTATTCTTCCTCAAGCTCCTCGTATTTCACAAATGCTTAGTAAGGACTATGATCTCATAGAACAACTTAAAGCTACCCCTGCTAAGATGTCCCTTTGGGATTTGATCCAAACTTCTTCCGCTCATCATGGAGTGTTACAAGATGCCTTGAAAGATTTGAATGTTCCTCCACCTAATACATCTAGTAATATAGTGTCTTTGGTTAACTCTGTGATGAATCCTAAAGCTCAAATTGTGTTTACTCAAGATGAGTTGCCTACTAGTGAAATTCAACATCAATATGATCCCTTGATGACTGTGGTTATCATAAATGACACTGCTATAAGACGAACACTGGTAGATAATGGTTCTGGCCTTAATGTGTGTAGCATTAATCTATTGCATAAGATGAATGTGGATACATCCCTTATTGAGCCTGACTCTCATCCCATTCGAGGCTTTGATAATGTGGCTAAGTCTTCATTAGGTATTATCACCTTACCCATCACAGTGGGACCTGTTACTTTGCCTACTCCTATCCATGTTATGTCGGGAAATCTAACATACAATTTGTTATTAGGGAGACCTTGGATTCACAGTATGCAAGTTGTCCCCTCTACATTGCATAGACAAGTTAAATTTATTTATAATAATAAGACATATACCTTGATAGGTGATACTAATTTTCAAGCTTGTTTGCAAACATCTACTTCCAAAGAGAGTTCTTCTAAGCCTTCCTCTTCTAGTGATGACTTGTTAAACAAGATACCTATGGATGAATCATCACCCTCTGATAATCAAAATTCTTTGGATGAGTTTGAACTTCCTGAAGAAGATTCTTCTCAACTTGAATTTACACATGAAAAGGCTTTTGATCCTGAGAACGTTCTCACAGAAGATGATTGGGGATCTCTTGATTTCAATCCCACCTTTGTAGGCGAGTATAGGGTTCCTCCTAGAGAGCTTAAAGCTAAAAAGAAGGAAGAAACTAGAGATCAATCAGTCTTACCTGAACCTATGAGCAATAATTTTGTGGCCGCTTCTCAAAATAATTCTCCTCACACCTCTAATTCTGAAGAATTTGATTCTTTGTCTTATGAAAAACCACCTTTTCTTTCTGAAATGGCTAATCGTTATGGTCATGGTTTCCATATTTTGGCTAAGAGTGGCTATAGTGGAAATGGTTGTGGCACAAATGAACAAGGAATTAAAGTTCCTTTAGAACATAACATGCATGAATATTCATTTGGACTTGGATATAATCTTTCTAAGCTCACCAAAGCATCTAAAAGACCATCTCTCAATGTGAATGCTATATTTAGTAGTGATGATGATCTCACTTCAACTAAATCATCTTCTACTTCTATCAACTCTCATTCCCCTCATAAGGAAATCTTGGCGATGAACAAATCTCTTTATGACTCCTCTCAAATTTCTAAATCCAATGATGAATCTTTATCTCCTATTCATCATAAAGTCCTTTCCTCCAGGGATAAGGCTCTAATAAATTACACTCATCCCTCTTCTAAGATTTACTTTTCTTCTGCAATTTTTATCATTTTATACATGTTTTTTATCTCACTTATAGTTGAGCATTTAGCATGTCATATTCAAATACCTTATTCAATCTATCATGTCTTTAAATAACATTAATGGCTATTATGTTGCTCATCATTATGTGACATTGGTAGCTCATTTACTGGGGGCTCATTGTCATTCATGATGGTACAATTTCAAGTGCAATTATATTTTTGAAGCAACATAATAGCCTAATTTTTCTATGTTATCTCTTGTTCCTATGGGGTAATAATGTGGAAATATTGTTCATCTTTTCTTTAGAATCCTCTTTTCCTAGATATGGGAGAAGATGTGTATTCTCTTTCTTACCTTACCCACTTCTTGTGAGGAGCATTTTACATACACTAATGTCTTGCTTGCATGAACTCATGTGAGTATGTAGTACATTTTGCTTATGTCTAAATCTCTCCCTAGAAGATTGTGTAAGTCCTTCTCAGGCAATGATCTTTCCTTATTTTTATCTAAGGATCCACTTTTTTCCTATTTCGTGGATGGTGTGAACTTTATTACTTGATGTTATTCCTTGTATGCATTTGTTGTTGTTTGTTCAAGGATTCTCTCTTACAAGAGGTGTAAGTCCTTGACTACAACCTCTTTTGCACTTGGTAAAATACATCCATAATGAATTCACTCTCCCAATTGGGTTAAAAGGAGCATCATCCTTCATTAAGAATCACTTTCACCTTGCAAAAGAAGGAAGTATTGCATTCTTATTCTCTTCTTTGTCTTATTCTAGAAGATGTTATATTTGTCTAAGACAATTCCTTTCGGGGATAGGTGTCTTTTGTACAAAAGATCTCTTCTCCTCTAAGGATCTCCTTTACACATACTACAAGATATCCCTTTTCAACTATCTTATCCTTGCTTAAAGAGTGCAAAACTCTCTTGCTTGGATCTATGACATTGTTGCATTTTTGGGGTATCTTCTTTTGTGATGAAGGCAGGTATCCTTGTTCTACTTTGCTTATGACATAAACATTACACCTTTTGAGCAATGGGTCATTCTCAAAACCAGAGTACAGACTCTTAGAGCGAGATGTCTCCATTTTTCTTTTATGCAAGGTGATTATTCTTGGAACTAGAGCACAGACTCTTAGAGCGAGATGTCATGCTTTTGTACTATACATATACAGGTTACTTGGGCATAGACTCCTATGAGGTGCTTCTAACCTTACTTACACACACATACATGAGGTTGAGTGGAACTAGCGGCATAAGGCTAGACTTTCTCACTCTCCTCCCTTACATGGATCACCTAGATAGACTCTGGGGGCTAGTTTTCCAAGTCCTTTTTCCTATGGATCACCTAGACAAGATCTAGGGGCGAGAAGTCCATGTTTTCTCTCTCACTATTCTTTTCATGGATCACCAATGTGTGTATTCATGCTTTTTTCCTTTCTTTTCTTCTCTTTGCATTTTGTTTCCATTCACATCCTTCATCTTGTGTTAGAGAACTCTCAAATCCTCACACTCTTTGATTGTGTTGGAATTGAGATTTAGTCCTCTTTCTTATCAAATTATTCTCCATTAGTTTTTGATCTCATATCAAATCTTCTTGTGAGCATTTGTCATCAGTATTCTTTAACAATTCGAAGTGGTAAACATGATACCCTATTTCAACTCACTAAAATTAGCAAGCCGAAACAGGGGGGGCATATAGCTACCCTCGAATTTTCATCACCTTCCTTAGTAAGCATTAGGTGATTTTGTGATCTAACATGTGGTTTTGTAGGTTGTGGTTCCTAACTGTGTACTGCAAATACCGCTGGGGGCTTCGTTCGACAACTTATGGATATATCCTTTTTCAAATAATGTTTACTTTTTTGTACTTTAGCTTGCATATGCACGTAGTGTTCATATGACCGCTAAAGTGGGGGCTAAATGTAGCATCGTAAATTGTATGCACTTGCTAGGGTGGTACAATTTCACACCTAGTTTAGCACCCGCCTTGGCGCATTTTGCATTTTGCATTGCATTTTCCCTTTAGCACTTAATTAATTAAATTAATTAGGTGTAAGGTTCTATTTTATCATCTCCCATATCATAAAGTTGGGCCCTTTTCATTAAAGTGTGCCCCTTTCATTTTATTCCTCTAATACATCATTTAATCAAAAACCCTAATTAGGTCCTATTTTGAACTTGGGGGCTTGATTTCGGGGGTCAAAACATCTCGAAATCAGCTGTAACTTCGGGATTCGCTCTAAAATCATCATATCCGACGGCCCTGAAAATTTGGTGAAAAGTTGTCGGGACCATGGCACCCGGCGTGCACATGGTCCTGGACATTTTTCCCGAAATTTTAGGAGCGCGATCCAATCATAAAATAAAGCTTAACCCCAAGAAATTGGTGGGAGATTCAATCTCTAGGTCGGCCAAAAGTTGAAATTAAGACCTAGGGTTTCATATATAAGAGCTCTCTTTCTTCATTTGAAAGGATCCGGATTTTTTGGTTTCAAGGGCCTTCTATGCAGTGAAAGAGCAGATCTTTGAAGACTTCAACAACATTCAACATCCATCCATCAAGCATTCATCAATTTCATTCATCTATTTAGGGCTTTGAAGACATTGAAGAGCAATAAGGGATCACCGACTGAAGATTGGCTTGTACCCCTCCCTTGGGGTTGGGTATGATTTCATGTTGTTTTCATGTCTTTGCATAAGCCTCATTATATCACTTGTATTCATGCTTTAGATCTCTTTACATCTTGATTTGGAGCATTTACATTATCATTTGCAAGTAATTAGGGTTTACTTTCTAGGTTGCTCTAGTTTGCTTACTTGCATTTTAGGATCTTGCACACACACAAGGTCTGCACACACTACTTTTACAAAACAACTTGGCTATTTGTGGAGGTAGAAACCACCAAAGTGAGGGTTTGACTAAGGCAAAACCCTATATAGCCGCCCACCATACCTTTTCAGATATAAGTGCAGGTTTCAGGATTCGGACGACGCCGCAAGTTGCAGATCCGACGGAAGCAGACGGAGACCGAACAACACACCAAATTTCAGAGCAAAAGACCAGGACAGGGGCGTGGGGTGCCCTGGTCTTGCCAGGACAGGGGCACTGGGTGCCCTGGTCCCTGGGACAGGGGCGCTGGGTGCCCTGGTCCTTCTGTCAGACAGCAAGTTTCAGCATTTTTGACAGCTTTTCAGGTTGCAAAACAGCAGTTTCAGGAGCAGTTTCAGGGGCAGAATCAGGACAGTGGCGCCCGTGCCCCCGTCCCTAACATTTTCACTCAAATTTTAACACCAGGTATGCATTTACATTCTTGTCTTGTCCTTGTGTTTACAGCTTTCCATTGTTTAAGTTCAATTCTGCAATCTTGTTATTAGTTCATACTTGCACTTTAGGGTTAGGGATTGAACTTGCATCATTCTATCTATCATTTGCAACAAAGGAATAGAAATCCTAATAGGTAGCCTGTGGCTCTCTCTTCCACAAAAAGAAGTAGCCAATTGTGTGATACCTCTAGGCTCTTTCGTATTCCACAAATGTGTGATTGAAAGTGAGATTAGGGCATGTTTGCTTAGTGTCACTTTTTCCCCCACACACGATGAAGAAAAGAAGAAAAAGGAAGAAGAGAAAAAGAGGGAAGAAAAGCAGAAGAAAGAAAAAGAAGAAGAGGAGAAGAAAAGACAAGAGGAGATCAAGGCCAAGGAAGGAGGATAGACTCCTAAGGCAACTGAAGATCAAGCCAAGAAAGTTGATCCCACCGGTCCCACCTATTTGACTCTTTCCTATTTGACTCAATCGGTTGATGAATGTGAGCTACTGAGGAGGAATCAACTAGCGTAGGTTAGATTGGAAGAACTGAGGAAAACAAAAGAACAGGATGTCATTCAGTTTGTTGTTGACACTCTTTCCAATCTAATCCCTGGTACTAACTTTCCCAGTACCAATTCCTCGCTGGCTAAGCTAAAACTTCTTTGCACAGTAGTAGATGATCAAGTGCAATCTTTAGAAGATGCTGCCCAGATTTCTATAGAGAAGAAGCATGAAAAAGCTCTAAAAGTTTCATTAGTCAAGAAAATGGATGCAGACAGAGAAATACTACTTAAGGAAAAAGATGATATCAGTTCAACTATGGGTGAAGGTAACCTCCTCTTGAGCAAAATCTGTTAACCTCACCTATTTTGTGAAGATGCTCTAAAATAGAAGAGTAAACATCAAATTTCCCTATGATCTGTTCACAGTCCATGGACAGACTGTTCATACTCACCAGCATCAGATTGCAAAGCTTGACTCAGAGATCTACAATCAGACTCGAGATCTACAGGAGCTCTAGTTGCTTCTATTACCAAAATTGTAGGTTCTATAGAAGTGCTTCCTAAACTTGGAGGCTATTACTATCACACAGGAGATGAGCACTATGGATGCAATGGAAGACTTAGCCTTCCAAATGAATACCTAGAGTGAAATTGCTACCTCACTTCTTGATTCATGGTCTTCAAACATGAAAAATTTTATGCAAAACTTTAAATCTCTTTTTGAGAAGTTTTACTCTCTACTGTCATGAACATATACTCTATTTTTATATTATGCAAAAAAGGGAATATTTTGCATTACTTTGTCATTGTTGGAAAAGGTAGAGTAGTATAAAAATTTAATGGGGAGTAGTATTGAAAATTTCATGCACATTCTTGTAATTTTTGCAAAGGGTGTAGTGTATATGCTTTGGGGGAGTAATTTTGATTATGGCATCTATTTTTGTTTTGTAAGCAATTATATGTCAAAATTTTCCTAAGTGTTGCCATCAATGCCAAAGGGGGAGATTGTTGGTATTTTGATGATGTTTAGTTGTGATTGTCACTGATGAACACACACTTATTTGATGTATGTGTTATTCTCAATCGATAGTTGTTCCAACCGATATTGTATGTCATTATATGTATAGTCTTTGTTTGTTAAAGGCTATCGGTGTTTCACAAAAGATGCTTACCAGTCATAGCATGACTGAAGACCTCAAGCAGAATGAGGACCCCAAGTGGCAATTAATCTTTTTGATCAGAACACTATGTTCCAATTTTCCAATATTTATTTGTAAACTAGTAATCGATATATTGTGTTAAACCGGTATAATTGTAAAGTGTGATGAGTTATCATCCACCGACACTTTGGTAGTGTTTGTGTGTTGTGTTACCAAATGTGTCTAGATGCACTATACCTAGGAAATTGTAGTCTAATCTTATTGGACCGACATGAAATCAGATTCCTATATGAGGACATCATGTCTAGGGTTTTAAGTTGTTGTTGATGTGTGCGAGTATTGGAGATCAAATTAGGTCTGTGTGAAATAGGTAACTCACTACAAAGCTTGTGAGTGAAAAGAATAGAAGACTAAAGTAATGTTGTAATGCATTAATGGAGTACTGTCTAATCAAGCATTTTGTGCTATCTTATAGATCATTCACTTATTGATTACTAATATCTTCGACAAGTCTAAAACCCTTAATCGGGTAGGCCCAGTCAAGCGTATTGTAAATCCTCTAACAAGGTGGTTCACAGTTGTGAATCTGAAATCCTTTAACATGGTAGTCTTTAACAAGACTTAACTCCTAACAGAGATTTGGATTCCTAATAGGATCTATTCTGGTGAAGAACATTGTAAGGCCTTAACCGATCTAGTTACTATTCTGCAGATAGTTGACTTGTGAGTTTTACTCACCGTGGTTTTTTCCCATTTGGGTTTCCACATAAAAAATTCTTGTGTTATGGTGATTGTGCTTCTGTGAGTGAATGCTTTATTTGTTATTTGGCTTGTTTGTGCTTTAACCAATTTATTATTTAAACTGCTACACCAGTCTGCTGGAAAATTGTTTAAGAGTTTGGTTAAGTTATTAGGCATACTAATTCACCCCCTCTCTTAGTATTCATCACTTACTACCTTTCTCCTAGGTTCCACCTTATTCTCCTCTACCGGAGGCTTGTCATATTTCTTCGTATGTACCCTTGTGAATGCAAGAGGTTGATTATTCTCTAGATCAAAGTCAAAAGTGATACAAGAAATGAAATTCTTAGGCCTCTTCACCTCAGGAGCACTTGCTACTGCTGGTTGATCTATTGGTTTAGATCTAGAACCTAGGTCTCGTATCTATCATGTGAATTACATCCTGAAAAAATGCAAACATTTTGTTTGTTAAGATTCCCACAGATACTGAGAGGGGGGCTGAATCAGTATCTAACCGGTTGTAATGTTTTCTTGATTTAAAACATGTAAAGCATATTAATATTGTATACTGGTAAAAAATAAATAATGCAGTAAGCAAAGATAATAGCAACCACATGAGAAACACACCATAACACAGTAGTTTAATGAGGAAACCCAATGTGGGAAAAACCTCAGTGGGATTTGTGACCCACAATATTCACTTATTGGCCAATAAGAGAATATTATTGCTACAAGAGGGGCCTGCACATGCAGGAAGGCCAAGTGCCTAGAGCTCACTACTCAATTACAAAATGGGAAGTCTCACTAACTTAGAAAATGGATTATATAAATCCAATGTCTTGTACTGCTTCAAAATAACATTTACTATGCCAAATCCAATACCGGTTTATAGCTCTGCTTCATACATAAACCCTTAACCTATAATTTGCATAATAGGTTTGGCTTATTTCACCTTATTACATTCCTTCATACTTACATATTTGTTCTACAATGATCTCTTATATATATGAGTCATTTTACAATTTTCCAAGTCATCTTACAATGATTTTACAATAATAAACAAAATAAATTATAAACAAAATTCCTATCGGCTTCTATGTCAGTATGCTTCCTTTCACTGTTGGTGCTGGTGGTCTGTGTGTCAGTGTAGAATCTAACTTTACTGGTACCGGTGGATTGCCTTGTCGATGTCATAGGATTGTAAGGTTGCCATCAATGACGAAACCTTCAATCACCTACAATGTCTCATTGGAGTGTGTATTTGCCAACAATCTCCCCCTTTGGCATTGATGGCAACACTCATGAGAAAAATTCAAAAGTGTATCCAAAAATTGAAGTCCAAAAATTATTACCAAAAGTGTGTGCTCCCCCTGAGTAGATGATCCTTAAGTTATTTGATTTTTCTCATACCACTACTCCCCCTTTGGCATCAATGACAAAGGTTGTCAAAGTGTCAATTGAGTGTGGTTTCCAACTTCATCCTTGTAACTGGTTGGTTACAATCTGAAAAAGATCTGCCAAAACTAGATTCAAGCTCTCAATGAACTTTTTGTTGTCTTTTATTGCGGCCTCTATCCTCTCAACTGTACGGATGAGGTGTTGCATTTGCTTTGCCAGTGTTTTCTATCCTTGAACCAGGGCATTAGATATTTCTTTCCTTAAGGTGGCAACGTAGTCCAGTTGTGGACTTAGTCCCAAGAACCATTTGGGTTATTGAAATGGGTTATGAGACTGATGACCACATAATTGAAACATATGCAAAAGCCCTTCGGGAAGCACCTAGGGAACCAAAAGAAGAGGTATTTGGCAGTGCTGAGACTATTGAGAATCAAATTCAATCAAAGAAAAGAGTAAAGAAGGTAGAAGCAATAGTAAGAAGAGGATCTAGGCAAGCAAAGGCTATCAAAGAAGATATACTTAAACAAACCGGTATCACTGAAGATGAGTTACAAGCACAATAGCCAGAAACTCACCTTTCACCGATAGCAACTTCTTCGGAAAGTGACATGCCAACTGCATTTAAAAGAGTTGTGAGGAAAAGAGAACCTTCACCGGTATCCACACCTTCACCTAGAAGAACCAGACAAAAACAATAGGAAGTAAGGCCCCCAGCTAAGAAGACAACTCCAAAGAAGAAAAAGTTAACACCAAAGAAAAAGACTCAAAAAAATATTGCTCCTAATTACAAACTATCACTAAGGGATGAATCTACACCTATTAATCCAACTAGATGCAAATCTATGATAGGAGGTTTACTATATTTGACACAAACCACACCTAATATTATGAATGCAGTATGTATTGTTTCAAGATTTTAGAGTAATCCTAGAGAAAATCATGAATTAGCAGTTAAAAGGATTTTTTGGTACTTTCAAGGCGCTATAAATATTGGATTATGGTATCCTAGAGATGAATTCTTTGAATTATATGCATAAACAGATGCAAATTGGGCAGGAGATGTGGATGATAGAAAAAGCACCATCGGCAGAGCATTCTTTCTTGGAAACAAACTAATTTCTTGGTTGAGTAAGAAAAAAAGTTGTATATCTTTATCAACAATAGAATCAGAATATGTTGCAGTAGCACCTAACTGTACGTAGGTACTATGGCTTAAGAAAATGCTAAAAGACATAAAGGTAAAATGCAAGGAACCTATTACTATCTATTGTGATAACACTGCAGCAATTGATATATCTAAGAATCCGGTATTGCATTCTAAAACCAAACATGTTTTTATCAAACTAAATTTTCTAAGGGAAAATGTTGAAGCAAAGGAAATAAAACTAGTTTATGTGAATACAAAAGAGCAGATAGCAGATATCTTTACTAAACCTATGCCTAAGGAGACTTTTGAATATCTCAGAGATCAGCTTGGGGTCATACCCCCATCGATAGAGACTTAGGAAGTTGATGATTGTCGTCAACCGACATAATTAATAGAGAAATCTTTTATTCTGGCTTTTATGGGAAGCTACTTGTCAGGGGGAGTAGCTGGTATATTAAAATAATTGGTATTTTGTATATGAACTTGGCTTGGAAATAACTTTGGCATTTGATGTCAAAGGGGGAGAGATTGGTATGGGAAAACACAACGAAAACACATGTTGCTCCCAGGGGGAGAGATTGTTGTTTGGGAGAGATTATTACTCTTTGTATCTGTATTTTGATTTTTGGTTATGATCTCTTTTTGGAGATTGTTGATTTTTGGTATTTGGCATTTCTGTTTTGGCAGTTTGATGGTTTTTCCATCTTGTGTTTCCATCAATGCCAAAGGGGGAGATTGTTGGTATTTTGGTATAGTTTTGTCATTGATGTCAACACCTACAAAACACTTATCAACTCTGGCACTTTGGAGAATCAGTAACATTCACTGGCAAGCAAGTGACTCATGCACAATCACCAGTATTTGGTACACCGGCATGATATAATGATCACCGACACTTGGAATGATATGGAAAATACTTGGTTATGTCGAAGACATCATGTGGACACTTTGTCTTGGAGTTTTGTTTATTGGTACATTATCATTTGCATATTTGTTGTTACTAGCAAATAGGTCTAGGTTACACTGGTAGGTTTATCTTTTCCAGATCAGCATGGCACGCTATGGAGATGACTTATTATTGTTCTAAATAAATTAAGCCGACATATTGAATCAGTTATTGCATCGGGTATTAACTGATATGTAAATTAATTTTATTGTAATATCTTGTAGATCCGACCTACTAAAATTGGTCGTAGGTTATGGTATAAATGTAAGATCTTATTTGTAAGATCAAATGTGGAATGCGAAAAAGGATTGTGTGAAGGTACATGCAAGAATAAGCAGAGCTATACATGCAGACATCATTTGAAGATTGAACGAGGGTTTTTGAGAAGACAATCAGAACTACACCGGTACTGAATCCAGCATATGAAGATACTATTTTGAGCAGTACATTCTTATTGGATTTAACCATCCAATTGTAGACAGTGTGACTCCCATTTTGTGATTGAGCAGTGAGCTCTAGGCACTTGGCCTTTCTGCATGTGCAGACCCCATTTGTATACACTTACTATCTGCAGTAGTATCATCTGATTGTGGGTAAGGTTTCCCACCATGGTTTTTCCCCTTACAGGGTTTTCACGTACAAATATTGGTGTTATGTGTTGTGGATGAATTTGTCTTTATGTTTCATGCATTAATCCTTACCGGTATTCCAATTAACTGTTAAAACTGTCTACCAGCATATTGGACTAGTTTACTGGTATTAAGCATTAATTTGGTTAAGTTGTTTTTGGTTTGAATTTATTTAACAACTGATTCACCCCCCCCTCTCAGTTGTCTCTGGGACCTAACATTGTCTATCTTTTTTTCTCTTCTTTTTTGTTGAAACTAATCTTAACCTCAAGAGACTTCTCCTCTATAGTGCCAAAGTGTTCAGCCTTAAAGAAGAGTGTGTCGATGAACAAGAAGAATTGCCAACCCAGAGAGAGGAAATAGATGGTAATCAAGCTCCGATTGTATCAACTATAATACCATAGGAAGTAGAAGTCCTAGAGGATATGAGAGATGAAGTATACAAAATCAGAGAATTTTTTGCACCACTGAACATTCTGGTCACATATACTGGCAGACAAGAAGTAGATGATTCAGAAACTGATTCAAATGAGTATGAATGGGGTCCTGACCACCTCTCAGATACATCTACTATAGAAACCCCTAAAGAATCTAGTGATATCATAGATGATGCACAAGAGCTGATACGCCTAAGAATGCAAAGGGAAATGGAAAAAATTAGACTAAAAAGACCAGAAGACTATGAACAACAGCTAGAGGAAGAACGAACACAAGAAATTTCTTCACCTACCAACTCTCCCCCTAATGAGATAGGATAAATCTAGTACAAAACTACAAAAGAAGAATTAGAAGCTATAGAAATAGAACTAGTCATCAGTCTAGAGGAAGCTGAATGGAACAGACGACAGGGATTAATAGAACCATCAAGGTTATGTCCACAAGTGTGTCAAATACAAGTAATCAATGAATCAAATCACGAAGGAACTTGTAGCATCAAAGATGTGGGTATTGATACTATATATACTTTAACTAAGCCACTTGAAGATGAGTCAGAAACTTCATCTAATGACTCTAATAACTCAGACAGGAGCTCTATTTATAACAACTATTCAACAATGCATTATGACTACTCTATCATGAATGTTGAGATACTGTTTGCTGACCCTGTTACTGTCACACCACAATATGTAGTCCAGTCTAAAGTAGGTGATGATGCTAGAAGTAGGTTGGTTGGATTAGGTCCAATAGATACTAACATGAATTTTAATAATCATGTCGTAACTCTTCTTGGTCTTGAGACACATATGCAAGGTAGTCTTCTGGAACTTGACTGGTCGAGCCAAAGCCATGATGATAGTACTATGAACTCCCTTGAGCCTGCTCCAACCTTATCCCTAATACATCCTAAACTGATTGATTATACTCTTTATAACCAACCCTTGAGTGTACCTACTTTTGCTAATGATTATATGTTATCCTATTATCTCAATGTAGTTGAACCCATGAACTCTTCCACCAATGAACAAAGTGAAAATGGGACTAAAACAAATATCAAGTATCTTAGTAGCAAAAATAAGAAAAATAAAAAATAAAAGTCCTAATGGTGTAAAGCGCATTATGGCAGTGTCAGAATCTAAAAAAGAGAAAATAAAGGACATAACTAAAGGTGAAAACCTCTCTAAGGTGCCTAAAGGTGAGATACTTGATATACTGCCAAGTCACTTCCAGGAGAGATCTTCCATATTGATCGAGCCAACTCAGCCAATGAACATTGGGAGACAAGAGACACCACACATCATTCATTTAGCTCAATCACTATCAACAGAAGAGTTAAAATATTTCAACAACCTTTTTTAAGAAAAGAAGATCAACTCTGCATGGCCATACTCAGATATGCCAAGACTAGATCCTAATCTCATCATGCATCATCTCTCTATTACACCAAGAGTTAAACCAGTCAAGAAAAAACTCCGTAAGATGCATCCTCATGTGGCATTGCTAGTCAAAGTTGAACTAGAGAAATTTAAAACCTAGATTTATCAGAGCTATAGACTATGCAAAATGGATATCAAACATAGTACCTGTATCAAAGGTAGACAAATCTATTAGAGTTTGCACAGAATTCAAGGATCTCAACAAAGCATGTTCGAAAGATGATTTTCCATTGCCCAACATTGACATGATAGTAGATATGACTACTGGATATGAGATATATTCATTAATGGATGGATTCTTTGGTTACAATCAGATCAAGATAGTGCCTAAAGATCAAGAAAAGATAGCTTTCACGTGTGCATGGGGAACCTTCTGTTGGAATGTTATGCCATTTGGGATAAAGAATGTAGGAGCAACTTAACAAAGAGCGGTAACCACTATCTTCCATGATATGATACAGAAAAACATGGAAGATTATGTTGATGACACCCTAGTAAAGACTATGAAGAGATCTACGCATATTCAAGAACTAGGCCTCATACTAGATAGAATGGAAAGATTCAAGCTCCAATTAAATCCTAAAAAGTGTGCATTTGGAGTAACATCGGGAAAATTGCTTGGTTACATAATTTAAAAAAAAGGAATTGAGGTTGACCCTGAAAAGGTCCAAGCTATAATAGAAATGCCTCCACACAAGAATATCAGTCAAATGAGAAGTTTATAGGGCCGTCTTCAGTCAATAAGGCATTTTATATCTCAGCTAGCAGACAAAGCTCAACCCTTCACAAAGGTATTAAGGAAAGGAATTCAATACAACTAGGATAAAGATTGTGAACAACATGTAAAACAAATCAAAGAATATCTTTCTAATCCACCCATATTAATGCCACCAATTCAAGGTAAGCCATTGACTCTATACATATCAGCCACAGATACTTCACTGGGGGCACTTCTGGCACAACAAGATGACAATAAAAATGAATGAGATATCTATTACATCAACAGAACATTGGTTTCTTATGAAATGAACTACACTATAATATAGAAAGCATGCTTGGCATTGTTCTTTGCATCACAAAAATTAAGGCACTATATGTTAGCACACTCTATTAAGTGGGTAGCCAAGATTGATCCACTCAAATATCTTATCAATAAAGAAATGCTTATAGGGAGACTAGCCAAATGGGTCATGGTTCTTATAGAATTTGATATTGAATATGTGGAACGTAAAGCCATCAAAGGATAGGTTATTGCAGACCAACTTGTTGATGCTCCACTTGAAGATAGTCAACCTCTACATATAGAATTCCTAGATGAATCAATCATGCACCTTACTCAACAATCATGGAAGATGTTCTTTGATGGGTCTTTCACTCAACATGGTTCTGGTGCCGAAATACTTTTTATTACTCCTAAAAAATATTCAATTCTGAAAGCTTACAAGATTATCTTCCCTTGCACAAATAGCATTGCAGAATATGAAGCTTTGGTAAATGGGATCAAGTTGGTCATCGAGTGGAAGATTGTTGACTTACACATCTATGGTGATTCTCAACTCATTATCAACCAAATAAATGACCTGTATCAGATAAGAGATGAGAAACTGATGCCTTATAAGAGAATGGTGGACGATCTCAAGAAATACTTTACCTTCATATCATTTTAGCAGATCCCCAGGATAGCAAATAGAGTAGCGGATGCAATGGCCACTTTGGCATCTATACCACAGTTACAGGAATCTAATTTTTTCTTTGAATTCTTGGTGGAAGAGTTACATTATCCTGTCTATGATTCTCCAGAGTCCTAGATCGTCTGTTCTATTATTGGACATGACTCATCTCATTATAGCCACATTTACTCTTACCTGCATGACCAACTTGTCCCTGCTAATCTTTCCCAAAATGAAAAAAGGAACCTAATCCGAAATGCGTCATGGTACGTCATCATTGCTAATGACCTATTCAGGTGAGGTTTAGATAATACTTTGCTTAGATGTCTCAAAATTGAGGATTCCCAACACGCATTATCTGAGGTTCATGAAGGTGTTTGTGGATCCCATTCGAACGGTCTAACTTTAGCATGAAAACTACTAAGGAATGGCTACTATTGGCCAGACATGGAGAAAGAAGCTATAAAATTTTCTAAAACCTGTTGTAAAGCAGAAAATTGAACCCTAGGTGTTCCCCCCACTCCTAGGAGAGAGAAAGGAGGTCACTAGGATTGACGGTTTTCACTTAGGGGAGACTTTACATTCAAAAGAGGGGTTGAAACCCACAAGATCCTATCCCACACAATGCAAGATTGGATTCTAAATGAGTTTCAAGGGTTGAGACATCAAGGATACCCTCTTTTGTGAAGAATGTAGATAGAATGATTGAACTAGGAATGCATGTAAAGTAAGAAAGATTCTCTTATAAACGGAGACTGGGACACGAGATGAAGCTACAAACTTGAAATTAGCAATAAAATGTCGAGATGATTCTATCTTGCAAGTTTGAGCGAAAGTTGACAAGACGATGGCACCTGGAGTGCACACGGTCCTTTGAAAAATCCGCGAAACGAAGGGGGATCTGTTCGTCTCTCCATAAGGATTCTAGATCTTCAATTACAACCGCGTACCTGCAACCTACACACAGAAAAGAGGGGATGATTGGGGGGTTACGGATTAGGGGTTTGCCTTCTGGTCAAACCCCAATTTTGGAATTAACCAAGAAATGAGAATGCTGTAAATGTAAGTGTTTGTAATGTAATCAAGTACTGATACCTTGTTGTAAGAATGTTTGTATTCTTACATGCGAAGGTGTAATGATGTTGTATGTTGTATGTTGTAAGTGATCTCCTCTTCAATGGTTGAATCCTTGTCTTGAATGCAACACCTAGCCTTGAATGGAGACTTAGAATGCTCAATTGCTTGAAGGGATGCTTGAATGCTTGAATGTTTGAATATTTGCCTATCGCTTTTGCGTCTTGCACTTGCTTCCTTACTTCCTCACCCCCTTTCTAGGAGAGGAAAAGTAGTTTATATACTTGTCAATTAGGGTTAGGAGACTGATTTTTCCAACCTTAGGCCGACCTAGGAACATTATTTTCCAATTTGCAAACTTAAAGACCCGATGCCCAACAAGAGGCCGGGCCCAAAATAGGGCCAGGGACCAGGGCGCTGGCTGCCATGGTCCTGATGGACCAGGGCGCTAGGGGTCATGGTACTGAAGGACTAGGGCACTAGGCGCCATGGTCTTGAAGGACTAGGGCACTGGGTACCATGGTCCCACCTCCCGGGATAGCAGGGTGCAAGGAGGATCAGGCCAAGGTGTAGAAATATGCAGTTTTTGATGTCGCAAGCAGGTTTCGGGGTCTCTATTAAGGTTCAATGTTGCACCACCATCGTGAAGACCTTAATGTAGTTTAAATTGCAAGTGTCACAATTTTAGGATGCTACATTTAGCCCCCACTTTAGCAGGAGTATAAGCGTACGCCCATACTTCTGGTAAAGTACAAGGAAACAACATTGAAAGACTTTCACCATGTCAAGGAGGCAAGATACACCAAGCCCCTAGTGGACTAAGGATCTTACGACTTTGATTGACAAAGTAAAAGGGAAGATCATGAGGGAGAACCATGACTATCAGTAGTAAGGTTCCCTCACTATGAGTCATGCAAGAAAAATACCAAAAATTTTCAAGGCAAAGCAAAATTCGCCAAGAAATTTTCAAGTATCTTGAAGAGATATGAACGGAGTGTATGCCCCCCTACGTTAAAGCGATCGCACATGCCCCATCGGGGGTAATTTCTTTAAGGTAGTGATACATATAAGAAATGAGAAGGGAAAAGAGCACGTTATCACAAGGATTTAGCCCCCAAGTGTAAGATAAGCCCAAGGATAATAGACACAAAACACAAAGCACGAGGTGACTTCGCTTTCCTTGGGGTCAGTATGCTATATGATAATTCATGTATATCATATGTATGTATGCATAATTGTTCTTCATTCCCCAATCAAGGAAGGTCACCTAGAAGAAGGGAACACATGTGTCTTTTGAGTCAACATGAGAGAGACCAAAAGAGATCTCAATGCTTTGAATTGTCCTCAAGTAGAAAACACTAAGGACAACAAATAGAAGAATGAGAATAACACATAGAAGAAGTACAAAAGAGATCAAGAGAGGAGGAGAGAGTCTACTATGCTAATGAAACTAGTCTAGCACGTCATCCACCCCCCGATCTTGCTGATCAATATTTCGGGAAGGCAGGAAACACGCTAGAGGAGGAACATCCAACACAACAGATGGAGCTATCACAAGATCCAAACAAGGGCTATGTTCATGTTCCATGCCACATTGTTCTTGTCTAGGAGCTAGGATAAGTTCTTTAGAAAATTCATTAGATAAATGGTTATCAACATCAACATATTCATATTCACTATCGGAAGAAAGAGGAGTAGCATTTTCATCATGAGTAACATTTTCATCTATATCATCATCAAGATTTATAAAAATAGGATCTTTAACTCACACAGGATCAAAACCATCATGCATCTTATGTTTAGGAGATTTTGGCTCAATTTTCAGCTGAGGAGAAAATGGAATAATACTAGCTGAAGGTGTTTTTGGGGATTGCAAAGTTTGAGAAGCAGCTGCTTGAGCTCTAAGATGATGCTTTCATCGGTGTTCACGTGCAGAACGATTTCATCTAGTTTTAGTTGGAAGTTGAGAAGATTGAGGAGGAATGTTCTCATCCTTATCACTTGGGTGTTTAGGTTGTGGTCTCTTAGGTTGGACAATAGGAGAAGAGGAAGGTCTCTTCTCTCTATAAAAGGAAGGAGGAGGAACTGCTCCATATAAAGAAGGAATATCTGGTTTAGGAAGGAGACCAAGTCCATCATGACGAGGAGGTATAGGTCTACCTTTAGAAAGTTTATTAGACATAGACATAGTCACATCCATAGGGATGGGTTGGGAATCTTCTTGAGGAAAGACAATAGTTTTATCTTTCAAAGGAAGAACTTCCTTCTCAAGAATGATAGGAATATCAAGTTTGGGTGTTCTAGGTTCACTTAGAGATAGGATCATATCTTTTTTCCACTTTTGATAAGATTTGAAAAGATGATCACTTCGCGGTGGAAGAGATTGAAATTGTTTAGGCCAAAAATAATCAATAGGAATGCTAGAAGTTCTTTCAGTTGGTTTAAAGAGACTATGATTGACAGTAACAACTTCACCATTATGGGGAAATTTCAAACACTTGTGAATAGGAGAAGCAATAGCTTTCATGGAAGATAGCCAAGGATAGCCTAGCTTCACACGAAATTGTTCGGATGATGGAATAATAGCAAAGTCCACATCAAGGGTTTTGTTATGGACCTCGGTAGGTAATTTAATAGAACCAATTGTAGGAGAAGAAAATGCATCAAATAATTTCACAACCACATTTGTTTTGTCATAGATCACTTGATTCAATTGCAAAGTAAAAAGAAATTCTTCAGTAATGACATTAACCATACAAGAAGGATCAATAAGCACTCCACGGCAAGGTGTATTCTTGACTTTTGCAACTATATATAAAGGACCATAAGGTGCCCTGATAGTTTCACTGGAATCAAATGTGATGGAAGGTTCTTTAGGGATTTTCTACTGCTCCACAAAGTTAATCACATTCAGAGTCATAGACACAAGACTATCAGGTGAGAAAGAGGAATCATTAGTCTCAATCACATTAGAGGTATGAGAAGGTAATGGATAGGTAAAAATCTTAAGATTCTGGTTAGGAGGAGCTACAGATGTGTTGCCTTTATCATTCACACCAGAAACAGAGATAGTATTATTATCAATCAAATCTTGAATTTTACAATTAAAACCAAAACATTTTTTGGTATCATGCCCAGGTTGACGATGAAATTGACAAAATGATTTGTTATCAAAATAGGGTGAATTAATCTTTGCAGGATCTATTTGCCTTATAGGAGGAAGAGTAAGCACATTTTGTTCCAATAACTTATTCATAATACTATGCAATGATTCATTCAAAGGAGTAAACTTTCTTTCTTTCTTGAAAAACTTAGAAATAGGAGGCACACCTGATGCTGCATTCAGATTGTTATTGATGATGTTTTCATTGAACTTAATGACCTCTCTATTCGGTTTAAACTTCCCAAATGGTTGTTGACTACTATCACCCTTATCACTCGGAGCCATAGGATTTGCTTGTTCCATTTGACTCACAATCAGTTGATAATTGTGAAGAGTTGCGCACAACTGTTGGAAAGAAGTAAACTCAGAAAACAGAAGTTTTTCTCTAATATCTTTTTGTAAATTAGAAATAAAGATTCTTTAAATATCATTGTCAGGTACTGGAAAAGAAATTTGAGCATACAAATGCTTATATCTACCAATGAAATCAGTCACTTTTTCTTTAACACCTTGTTTACAATGCATTAAATCAATCAAAGTGACTTTAGGACTTATATTGTTTTGAAATTGTTGAATAAAAGCATTTGCAAGTTGTTGGAAAGAAGTAATAGAATAGGAAGGCAATGAGCAATACCATTGCAGATCTTTATCTCTTAATGTTCTAGTAAACAGTTTTGTAAGCAACCTTTGGTCATGAGCAAAATCGGTACATATTGTTTGAAAGGTCTTGACATGTGTTAGAGGATCACCTTTACCATTATAAAGCTCCAACTACGGGATTTCAACATGCTTAGGGGGGATAGCTCGAACAATGTCAAGAGAAAGTGGGCTCGCAACATCAAATGTGGGCACACTAAACTTAGATTGATTCATAGAGGCAATTTGTTGCTGTAAAGAAGAGACAGTTTGTGCAAGATTGTTAATGGTCGCTTCAGTTGAAGAGTTCATATTAGACATGTTAGATTGTGATGGAGGTATTATGTTATTGAAAGAAGGTAATGATTGAGAGTAAGGTGGTGGGACACTATGATAGTTAGTCATAGGAGATGATTGGAAAGAAGGAACACTACAAGGAGGAATGGAATGGTTAAATGAATTGCCCCCTTGCGTCATGTTCATTTGCAGAGATGTAATAGGGACACTCATTGAAGGAATGAATGAAGAAGTCAGATTGAATGAAGGAAGAGGGTTGATTGAAGAAGAGGGATTGCCCCCATGATTGGTGATCATAGGTGGAATTTTTTGTATTGCAGTAGTCATTATGTTTGATGTAAAAGCAGGTATACTAGCAATAGAAGTTGTCAAAGGGGTAGAATGATTGACTTGAGTAGGAGGTTGTGTATAACCTAAAGTTTCGGCACAACTCTTCATCAGCATCACATTCAAATCCACAATGTGTGCAATACCATGCAAAATATCAATTCCATTCTTATAACTTTGAACCATACATTTTAGACCCTCAATTAATGAAAGAGCTTGGCTATCAGGATATTCTTGAGACATCCATTGCTGAAAATCATCAAATTGGTTATCCAATTTTGAAAGTTGTTCTACAGGAACCTCATGGAGAGCTTCTTCATCATTAAGAGGATTAGAGGAATTACCCGTGTCCTCATTAAAAAGGCCATTCAAATTAGGTTCCATCTCCTCGATAATTAAAGCTTGGAAAGACTTAATTCTAAGGCTTCGTCTAACAGGAATAGTGTAAGTAGGGCTTATTGTTGTAAAACTCATGCACTAAAGAGAGAGAGAAGATTTTGAATTTAGAAGTAGAAAATTTCAATAAAATAAGCCAATCTCCTAGATTTAAGCTATTAAATGCAATCATAACAATCTCCTGAAGTTTCAGAAAAAATGTCAGGGACCGTGGTGAACGGAGTGCACACGGTCCTCGCAACTTTTTTCGAAATTTTCAGAGATGAAAGTTATGGTGATTTTAAAACTAATCTGAAAAAATTGAGTGATTTTACGATCTGTAGATAGGCCAAATTAAAGTTGCAATCTCAAAATTGAACCCTACCAAGATTGTTGAAAAAATGCAAAATTTGAATTTTGAAAAAGAGAGGGAAACTGAAATTTTGAATTTTATGATTTTAGAGGGAATACTGAAAGCAATGCAAGCTTTGAAATTTAAAAGTTGACTCAATTTCATGCAAAATTCAAATTTGAAAGTGGAAATCGTGGTTGTTGCAATTAAACACTTAATTTCAAAAGTCACAAACTGCAAGAATTGAATAAAGCACTGAAATTTCGAATGAATGCCAACACACTTTTCAGATTTAGGACAGTAAGAAACACAATTTTGACACGAAATTTCAATTTCAACAATTTTTGAATGATTATAAGCCTTAATCCAAGCAATCACTAGACCAACTTTGACTTTAATTTTGAAAGTGTTAGAATTGATGAAATCAACCAAGATTCTGGATTTTAGCAGAAAAATACAGTAAGATCTAGCTCCCGAAATTTCAGAAAAAATGTCGGGGACGATGGCGCTCGGGGTGCACACGGTCCTCGCAACTTTTTTCAAAATTTTCAGGGATGAGAGATATTGTGATTTTGTTGTGGAATCCAAAGTTACAGCCGATTTGGAGGTGTTTTGATTAGTGAAGTCATTGGTTAAAGGTTGAATCAAGAGGGTTCTAAAAATTAGGGTTTTGACACTTAACCACTTAATTTTCAGAATTAGAGCACAAATATGAATTGACAATTTGCAATAGAAGGGTAGATCTGAAACAAGCATTAACAGTTAAACATTTCACAAGCTCAATTACTAAAAAGAAAATTTAGGGTTTTTATGCAATTAACCTCTAAAATTTGCAAAAGATCAAACATGGAAATGTAATTAAGGAAGCTAATTTTTTAGATCTAATCATGAATAATCAGAATTAGGATGTTCACATCGGGTTCACCAAAATGTAAAGTGGAAAATCGAACCCTAGGTGCTCCCCCCACTCTAAGGAGAGAGAAAGGAGGTCACTAGGATTGACGGTTTTCACTTAGGGGAGACTTTACATTCAAAAGAGGGGTTGAAACCCACAAGATCCTATCCCACACAATGCAAGATTGCATTCTAAATGAGTTTCAAGGGTTGAGACATCAAGGATACCCTCTTTTGTAAAGAATGTAGATAGAATGATTGAACTAGGAATGCATGTAAAATAAGAAAGATTCGCTTATAAACAGAGATTGGGACACGAGATGAAGCTATAGACCTTAAATTAGCAATAAAATGTTGAGATGATTTTGTCCTGCAAGTTTGAGCGAAAGTTGACCAGACGATGGCACCCGGAGTGCACACGGTCCTCTGAAAAATCCGCAAAACGAAGGGGGATCTGTTCGTCTCTGCACAAGGATTCCAGATCTTCAATTACAGCCGCGTACCTCCAACCTACACACAGAAAAGAGGGGATGATTGGGGGGTTAGGGATTAGGGGTTTGCCTTCAGGTCAAACCCCAATTTTGGAATTAACCAAGAAATGAGAATGCTGTAAATGTAAGTGTTTGTAATGTAATCAAGTACTGATACCTTGTTGTAAGAATGTTTGTATTCTTACATGCGAAGGTGTAATGATGTTGTATGTTGTATGTTGTAAGTGATCTCCTCTTCAATGGTTGAATCCTTGTCTTGAATGCAACACCTAGCCTTGAATGGAGACTTAGAATGCTCAATTGCTTGAAGGGATGCTTGAATGCTTGAATGTTTGAATATTTGCCTATCGCTTCCGCGTCTTGCACTTGCTTCCTTACCTCCTCACCCCCTTTCTAGGAGAGGAAAAGTAGTTTATATACTTGTCAATTAGGGTTAGGAGATTGATTTTTTTGACCTTAGGCCGACGTAGGAACATTATTTTCCAATTTGCAAACTTAAAGACCTGATGCCCAACAAGAGATCGGGCCCAAAATAGGGCCAGGGACTAGGGCACTGGGCGCCATGGTCCTAAGGGACCAGGGTGCTAGGTGCCATGGTCCTGAAGAACCAGGGCACTGGGTGCCATGGTCCTAATGGACTAGGGCGCTAGGCACCATGGTCTTGATGGACCAGGGTGATGGGCGCCATGGTCCCACCTCCCGGGACAGCAGGGTGCAAGGAGGATCATACCAAGGTGCAGAAATATGCAATTTTTGATGTCGCAAGTAGGTTTTGGGGTCTCCATTCAGGTTCAACATTGCACCGCCATCGTGAAGACCTAAATGCAGTCGAAATTGCAAGTGTAGCAATTTTAGGATGCTACACCTAGAGAAAGTGCCAGCTGCATGGGCACCTTATCCATGCTCCAGCAAGGGATCTCATACCCTTTGTGACACACTGGCCCTTTCAACAATGGGCATTTGATCTAATTGGCAAAATATATCTTGCATCATCTAACAGACACATATTTATTATCACTGCTACTGAGTACTTCACTAAGTGGGTAGAAGTGGTCCCACTCATCAAAGCAACCAGAAAACAAGTAGCTCTATTTATTCTTAATTATATCATCTACAGGTATGGTATACCTTCATCCATTATAACTGACAATGGAGGACAGTTCAAGAACAAAGATCTAAACAAACTCTATACAAAATTCCAAATAAAACAACACTGGTCATCTGCATATTACCCCGAAGGTAACGGACAAGCCAAATCATCTAACAAGAATTTGTTGACTATCTTACATAGGATAGTCAATAAATTTGGAAAGGATTGGCATCTATAGCTCAATCCTATCTTGTGGGCTTTTAGAACAAGTATCAAAACACCTACTGGGGCTACACCTTTTTCCTTGGTGTATGGGTCTGAAGCAATATTACCTATTGAGGTGGAAATACCATCTCTAAGAGTTTCTTTGCAAGGTCTTATCAATGATGAAGACTATAGAATATCTATATTGCAAGAGCTCGAATTGCTGGATGAGCGTCGACAAATGGCATTTCATCTCAGAGTGTATCAAAATAGAATGTTCAGAGGATATAACAAGAAGGTTCGACAAAGAGAATTTCAGGTTGGTGCCCTAGTTCTAAGATAAAATCCTAAAAATCAACAGTTTCAAGACAACAAAGGGAAGTTTGAACCCAACTGGTTGGGTCCCTATATCATTACTATAGCTTTTGGCTCTAGTGCCTATCAACTCTCAACATTGGAAGGAGAACAGCTCCGTGAACTAATCAACACCATCCATCTGAAGAAATTCTTCACCTAAATATTCTCTGCTCCAGCAACCTATATAGCTAAAATGTCCTAAAGAAATACCCAAAATCAGAAAAAGTCCTAAAAAAATCCTAAAAATCAGAAAATGTCTTGAAGAAATCCTAAAACTCAGAAAAAGTCCTAAAGAAATTCAAAAAAGAAAAAAAAAGAAAGACAAAAAAAAGGAAAAGGAAAAAGAGAGAAAATGCCTTGGTGAAAACCTGGTAAATAGGCACCTTGGTAAAAAAAAAAAAGAATCTCTGCTAAGCAGGTGTAAACCTAGCAAACAGGTGCCTCTTGTACTCAAGCACTCCATCTATCAACGCAACATTGGCATCCCCACTTTCATGCATCTTTGCTTTTGCCTATACATATTTTAGTCACTTTTGTGACATCCTGGTTCATTGGGACCTTCCTGGCTTGAAACTGATCATTGTCCTAGTTCTAGGTTAATCGCCAGAGCACTTTACATGTCCTAAGTAGTATCAACCAAGTCATTTTTATGTCAGTGATACCCGATCGTCCACTCCGAGTCAGTCACCTGTCTCCTGAGTACTGAAGAGTTTTGTTGCTGAGTAAACAAGCAAAACAACATAACTGAAAACAATCACTGAATAGTTTGAGCTATGCATGAAAATTTTCTTTGTGTGTTGTCTTTTATTGAATTTTGATTATTATCTCTCTGAGTCACTCAAGGAAGTCTATCTTGACTAAGAGGATCAAGGATTGGGGGCATAATATCTTAGTTCTTTTTTGCTTGTAGGAATGATTCTGATGATCTGAAAACATCTAATCAATTGGGTGTCTATGATAAGTGCCTTCACATTAAGGTCAAATTGTGACACATACCTCGACTCCGCTTATTTGAATGCTACAGGGAGGTTTCCATCATTTCTTTGTCTGTTTTGAGGGAATTATTTTATTGTGCAATTTGGGTCCATGTGTAATCTGTCCAAGGATATGAACGAAAAAAGGATCATTGCGGACAACATAATTAATATTGCACATGAAAAGAAAGGAACTATAATCTTCCTATTTTGGTTGTAAAACGCTCAATGATGACAGTTAAGCTTTTCAAAATCCAGTGACTAGGTTTAGGATTGCATCTCATTTTGCATATCATTTTGCATTTGATTCTGCATTTTGTGAATTTAGAGTGATTTCAGTATGGTAACAATGATCTCTTTATCTTTTGAATGAGAGTTGGAAGCATCTTCATTTCTTAGCTAAGTTCTCTCTTGTCATCATTTCTCTAATCGAGTACTTGTGTTTTGAGATGTTAGCTGCATACATAAGCATTTTATACAGATTCATACATTTCATTATCACTTATTTGCATTCATCTTATTGCATAAAAAAATGAAAAATTTGCATTACTCATTACTCATTCACATTCTTTTATTTGCATAAGAAAAGAAAGAAAAATAGACATCCATGATCATTTGCATTACATACATTCATGCTAAATCAGAAAAACATACATATAGATTAAAGCATATAGAAAGCATTTCATAATCGAATCAACACAAGTACAATGAAGTCAAATCAGATCTCATATATATATATATATATATATATATATATATATATATATATATATATATTGTATAAACATCTTAGAGTACAAAATGATATCAAATGACACATACAAACTCCCATCAGAGCAAGAATCCTATAGGCTACAAAAAATTGGGTATGTCTACAGAAAATATCAGAGCTACAAAAAGAATATCTAGCTCTCAGCCTCTCCCTCATTGCCTAGTGGAGGAGGTGGAGCCTGCTGACAGGGATTCTGACGAGGTGCCTGAGCTCCCTTTGACTGTGCCATGTACTGCAAGTAGGGGGCAATCTGTTGTGCAACTAGAACTGCTACGTTGTACGCTGCAACATAATAAGCCACCCTAATCGTCTAGTAAAGGACCTCCTACTATAAAGCCTTTGTCTCTTCTCTTGTCTCTACTCTCATCTATGCGACCTGACGGTCGTGCTCAACCCTAAGCTCTACTAGCTTTCGATCTCGCTCCTACTAGTTGAGTCTAAGCCACTATCAACTATGACTATAGCTTTGCAAGACGTTCTCTCATCAACCATCCTGCGTTAGTCCCCTGCTCTCTTGCAAGCTCTCCACCCCCATATCCACCTCTAGCTCCACCCTACTCCTCCCTCCGCTGTCAGACCTATCTCGGTGCTGCTCGCTCCTCTGTGGCTCCACCCAATCTCATGCCTATACTCCCTCGGGATCCGCCCTCACCCCTCTGCTATCCAACCCTAGCTGGAACCCTGCTGCTACTAGCACCAGGATCGCCACATGCCCACCTCGGAGCCTCAACTCTCTACCCCTGTCCCTATCTCTAACTCTATCCCTCTCTCTACCCCTATCCCTATCTCTGACCCTATCCCTCTCTCTGACCCCGTCCCTGTCCCTATGCTAGAGCATCATCCTTAATCTCCTCAATACAAGGAGCCTGCTCAGCTGGATTTGTGAATCTGGGGAATGGATGCTATTGGAACCAATCCATATACTAGGGAAATACCCCCACATCTGCAACATCAACCATGTAATCCCATCTAAGATGTTGTAAACCAATCAACTCTTGCATACTCAAGGCATAGGATAGCTTCGGTAACCATCCCTTCCTCTCCTCATCAGCATATCTTGCATATTCTGTGTACTCCTATGAGATCCCCTGAGGCCTGCCATACTACCTCATGACTCAAGAAACTAAAAATTGCTCTACTACAGTCTATGATCTACCAATAAGTGGGCATGTAACAAAAGGATCCCTGCATACTAGCCGCTAGTCATCCCATAGCTCTAGGCCCCTATAAGGTCTCCATATTATGGCTATAAGGTCATCTAGCTATTGTCACCAAAAATCAGTCTTCCCTAGATGGGGCTGCGTAACATAACCTGCATACCTATATATAATCGGCTGCCCCGACTCTCTGCTATCATCTACAATCGACCGACAAACTGGGAGGTGCTCCCAATCCCAAACCTGTAAAATCAACACACCTGCAGCCATGCTCTTGCCCTCCCTATACATAATCTCATGCATCTCACAATACATGTAGGCTAATATGCAAGAACCCCAGCCAAGCCTCTAAGGGGTCTCCATCAATCTCTCTAGCATCTTGCCTCATCCGCACTGGAATCCCTGTTGTCCCCTATCCGACATTAGAAAACAACCGATAAACCCTGCTAGAACACAAGCTAGAGGAAACTCCTCACTGTATCTATAGACACCTAAAAATGTCTCATTGATCATTTACTAATTATTCCTCTAATTGATTAAATAATTCTTTAATTATTTAATTAAGTTAATTAATTTTACTCTATTAATTTCATATTTCCTCATCATCTTACTAATTATTATATTTTTATTCTTTCATCATTTAATCATTTTAAACATTTTGTAATGTTAATTAAATATTTATTATTTAATTAAATTCAATTTCTAAATAATTAAATAGTTTCTTTAAATTATTTAATTAGCTAATTAATTCTGATTTTTAAATCCCCAATTTTAATAATATTTATTATTTAAATAAATTCAATTTCAATTTATATCTCTCTGATCAACTAATCATTCAACCCTCTTCTAAATATTAATTAAATATTTATTATTTAATTAATTATGATTTAATTCCTTTAATTTAAATAATATTTAATATTTAATTAAATTCCATTTCTAAATAATTAAATAGTTTCTTTAAATTATTTAATTAACTAATTAATTCTTCCATTTCCAAATCCCCAAATTCTAATTTCATTTAATTTCATATTCTTCTAATTTCTTCCAAATTCAAGTACATGTGCATGATTTCAAAAAACAAATTGAAAATCAAAGTCAAGTTCTAAATATATTCAAATACCAAATTGAATTAATAAATTCAATTATTTAAATGAATCTCATGCAAAGATTAAATTGAAAATCTAAATCTAAATGCAAGCACACGCTAAATTAATTAATTCAATCAATCAATTAATTAAATCATTATCTCTCCAATCTCTATTTCCATCTTTCAGTTAGCTTTTTCTAAATTAAGTTTTTGTGTCATCCTCTTTATTTCCTCCAATCATTCTTTTTCTTCCTTCAATCAGCTTTTTCTCAATCAATTGACTCAATTAATCTATTCAATCTATTGAGTTTCACTCCTACAATCAACAATTCAACTATCAATTTTCATTTTAGCTCACTTGAGTTCCACCTCTTGATCAATTTGTTCCACCTTTCAATCAATCTCATTCAATTTTCTATAAATTGAGCATCCAATCTCCATTTTCAAAAATCATGAACTTTGAATCTTTGTGTCACTTGCAGGTTACCGGCGCAATATCTGAGAGCCATCATACCACGAAGAGGAGAAGAACAATGGAAGAAATATGCGATCTTGGGATAGGGAGTTTTGATTTCGTTTGATTATTTTAATTCCTATTTGCTTGATTGTGTTTATCTTCTCATCATGATGTCCCAACTGATGGAACGTGTCAAAATATCAGGATCCCAAAAGCCATGCCTTACCGCCTATAATCTACGTAGCTGCACTGCATCGTAATCCACCTTATCCCCAACAAAAGGGATACAAAGCATCCTATCTACATCCTCGGGAGTGATAGTCATCTCCCCAACTAGAAAATGGAAGGTATTATGCTTTGAATGGAATCGCTCAACCAATGTTGTGAGCATTCTGTGATTCACATAGATGTCTGGTAACCCAAGAAGATGCGTCAAGCCGCACAAATCAATATGAGCCTGATCAACCTCTGATAACTATTGCAGGTAGGCAGATAAACACATTTGAAGAGAACATGAGGCAATTGAACCTGCAAAATTCAATCAACGAAGCATCGAAAAATATTTTGAGTAAGCCTACAAGATAAGCAAAACATCACGCAAATCAAACTACGCCAATTGAAAAATCAAAATTTCAAGTTTAGACATTCAAAAATGCTCACTGTTTCCCAAACGACAAAACACAGAAGGGCAAGAACTCATACGAGTCAGGATTAGGCCTCGTTTGACAAAAGACTCTCATACGACAAAAGATTAGACTTAGGATGACAAAATGGTCTTTTATGAAGGTTGTTGTACGACATAAGGGCGGGGTCCGAATGACAAAACTAATGGCCTCAAATGACAAAACAAAATTTAGTAGTTTTTCGTATGAGACAAAATCCTGTCTCACATGACAAAATGAGATTGGCCGACTTAAAATGTGCGAAAACTTGAAAAATGAACAAAAAAATTCAAAATTAAGAACATAAAAAGGCTTAAGATTGATCACTCACCGGCTGGCTCATAGTGTCGAGGTCGATTATGTCATCTCTGGCACTCGAATCGATGCTCATGAGTAGGGATCACCATATTCTTCACAGAAGGCTTTTTGAATTTTTGAACTTGGAGGGTTAAAATGAATTGAAAATGACACTTTTACCCCTTATATAGCCAAAACCCTAATTTTTCAACTTGCTCTAATGGACATGAAAATTGTACCCTTAGCTAATTCGCTCGTTCTGACTCCATTTTTGGGATCGAAATCAAAATTCAAGATCATTTTGCTAGTCAATTTCACAAAGTTTGGACCCCTTAGGGCTTTTCATCAAAAGCTCATTCTCACCTCTAATTGCGGTCAATTTCTCATGAATCAACGCTGAATCTCAATTTAATTTCTACAAATCAATTTTGTGCTCAATTTCTTATCAGTCAATGCAAAATTTTTGAAAATTCCTCTTAATCAATTTGTGCTCAAAACAACTTATCATCACTAAAAATTGCTTATAATCGTTATGTACCCTCGCTATCTTTCGATTTCACTCCCGAGGGGGCATACTCATGACCTTATGACCTCACATCTTCAAATGTCAAGAAAATTTTCAAATCTTCATCGACAGTCGAGCAAAAATCTTTTTCACCTAAAGAAAATCAATCAAAGAAGACCTCATCGCTAGGGGCATCTCAACTTCATCACTTTATATCAAGTTGAGATTTATCAACCATCTAAATCGAATCAATCGCTAGGGGCATCTCAACTTCATCACTTTATATCACATTGATATTTCTTGATCATCTGAATCAAATCATTCTCTAGGAGCATATCATTTTTATCGCTTCATATCAAGCTAACATTGTCTTTGTCTGAATCAGTCTCTTAACATTAATTAGTTTCATAGCTTTTCATCAAGCTAATTATTCATTTAAACTCAATCAAGGGTTTAAAGAGTATCTTTGATCACACTCAATCTAAGAAGGTGTTCAATTTCATCGCATTGAATCAAGCTAGACAATTTATCTTCGCTCATCGTATCTTGATCAATCAAGTTCAAGATCAATTTTATCTTCGATCACTGTGTCTAGATCAATCAAGTTCTAGATCAGTAAGATCCACTTCTTGATTAATCAAGTTCAAGTTCAGTATCTTTTCCCTCTATCATTCCTAGTTCAATCAAGTTCGAGATCAGTATCACTTTAATCAAACTTCATTCAGCTTCATCACTTCAAACCAAGCTAAACACCTCGCTCTTCATCTGGTTTGTGATCAATCAAGTTTAGAACTGGTATCTCCTAGACATCAAATTTTCTTTGAACCAATGCGCTGCTTGCACATTAATTCTAAGCAGGGCAAATTTAACACCCTAAAAATGGTCATCTAAACCATGGGCCCCTAATCTTGACAATGTCACCAAGGTCCTAACCAAAGGCAATTAAATAAATATTGAGCACACAATTAATTTCTAAAATCATCAATGTCACATGGCAAATTAATCACTCAATATTAATTAAATATTTATTTAATTAATTAAATCATTCGAAGTAAATCATTTTAAACAATTATCTTATTTATTTTATTGGTTATCCTAGCACATTTAATGAAATAAATCAATTTGCCATCAAATCTTCAAAAAAGGAAACAAATCAAGAAAGAGGAATTGGAAATTATGAGCACAAATCTTCAAAAAAGGAATTAATTGACAAAAAAGAATTAAAATTTGAGAAAAGAAATCAATTGGAGATAATATTGAAAAATAAATTAAAAATTGATGAATAATCTCGAAGAAAGCAATTAAAACATTTAAATATTAAAATTGAATGAAATAGAGAATAAATCAATTTTTCCCTGATTTTATCTTAATTTTAGTTCAATTTCCTTTAAAACTGAGAAAAGAATCCAATCACATCAATTCACCTAGATTGTGCTTCCTCTTGGAAAATCTTGACCACTCATCATCATTTGATCTCAGTCGTTGGTTTCCATCTGAATTTTCTATAAATTTAGGCTCTCATCTCTCATTCAAAAAACCTTGGAGAATATATTGTTATTATGTTATTTTTGCTCTAGGTTCATTGAGAATTTGCATTGAGATATAGCATATTAATTATTTCATATTGCTTAAATCATTTAGCTTAAATATTCATATATTGCTTAAATCATGTTAGATTAATCTTGCATATCTAGCTTAAATCTCGCATCCATTTAGCTCATATTCATGCTCATATAGATTTAAAATCCTTTGTTTAGGTGTCGTCTAGTCACTAGATAGCTTAGCAATCTGAGAGAAATCTAAACTCGCATCTACTAGAAGGCAATGGGTTGATTTGTTATGGTTTTATTATTCATATTCATATCTATCTAACCATGTATGTAATGACTTAATTGAAGTGTTGTGTATTGCAAATACAGATATAGGTCCACTTTTCACACACACACTTTTCATTAAGAGAAATAGTTCCCTTACCTTTAACCATGCACGGTGAGTCATTACCAAATCTTACAACTTCACCATCAAATTCCTTTAGAGAAATAAATTTTCTCCAATCACCAATCATGTGATGTGAAAAAACACTATCAATGCTCCAATCATCAGAGTTATCCATCCTGGACACTAATGCCTTCTGGTCTGGCATCTCTTTTTTAATGGATACAAACACTGTTAGGTCCTGGAGACACTGAGAGGGGAGGGGGGTGAATCAGTTGTCAAATAAATTCAAACCAAAATCAACTTAACTAAACTTAATACTTAATACCGATAAACCAAACTTTATGCCGGTAGACAGTTTATTAGGTACCGGTAAAGATTAATGCATGAAACAGAAAGACAATAACATCCAAAACACATAACACCAATGTTTGTATGTGGAAACCCTGTAAGGGGAAAAACCACAGTGGGAAACCTTACCCACAATCAAATGATACTACTGTAGATAGTATGTGTATACAAATGGGGTTTGCACATGTGGAAAGGCCATGTGCCTAGAGCTCACTACTCAATCACAAATAGGAGTCACACTGACTACAATTGGATGGTTAAATCCAATAATGATGTACTACTCAAAATAGCATCTTCATATGCTGGATTCAGTATCGGTTCAGTTCTAATATGCCTTTACAAAAACCTTGCTTCACCTTCAAATGATGTCTGTGTGTATAGCTCTACTTATTCACATTCCTTCTTACAATTCCTTTTCCCAATCGCATATCCATCTTACAAATAAGATCTTACATATATACCATAACCTAAGACCAATTTTAGTAGGTCGACTCTAAAAGATATTACAATAAAACAATTACAAGTAAATCAATAACTGATGCAATATCCGATTTAACATGTCAGCTTAATGCATTTACAATAACAATAAAATCATTTCCAAAGCGTGTCATGCTGATCTAGAATAGATAAGCCTGTCAGTGCTTATTCTAGACCTATTTGTTGGTAACAACAAATATGCAAACACGAATATACCAATGAACAAATCTCTAAGAAAAAGTGTCGAAATGATGTCTTCAACATAACCAAGTGTTTTCCATGTTATTCAAGTGTTGGTGAACATTATATCTTGTCGGTGAACTAGATACCGGTGACTATGCATAAGTCACTTGCTTGTCGGTGAACATTGCCAATTCTCCAAAGTTTCCAAAGTTGATAAGTGTTAATAGGTGTTGACATCAATGATAAAACCATATCAACATAACCAAAATACCAACAATATCCCCCTTTGGCATTGATGGCAACACAAGATGGAAAAAACCATCAAAGTGCCAAAAGAGAAATGCCAAATACCAAAAACCAACAATCTCCCAAAAGAGATCATAACCAAAAATCAAAATTCAGATACAAAGACTAATCAATCTCTCCCAAAGTAGCAATCTCTCCCCCTGAGAGTAATATGTGTTTTCCTTGTGTTTTTCCATATCAATCTCTCCCCCTTTGACATCAAATGCCAAAGCCAATACAAAAGCTAGGTTCAAATACAAAATACCAACCAATTCAGTATATCAACTACTCCCCCTGAGAAGTAGCTCTCCTCATCAAAGCCGGAGTAAAAGATTTCTCTGTTAATTATGTTAGTTAATGACAAACATCAACTTTCTAAGTCTCTACCAGTGGGGGTATGACCCCAAGCTGATCTCTGAGATATTCAAAAGTCTCCTTAGGCAAAGGCTTGGTGAAAATATCTACAATCTACTCTTTAGTATTCACATAAACTAGTTTTACTTCTTTTGCTTCAACATTCTCTTTCATAAAATTTAGTTTGATAGAAACATGTTTAGTTTTAGAATGTAGTACCCAATTGTTAGATATATCAATTATTGCAGTGTTATCACAATAGATAGTTATAGGTTCCTTGCATTTTACCTTTATGTCCTTCAACATTTTCTTAAGCCATAATACTTGTGTACAGTTAGTATTCTAATTTTGTTGTTGATAAAGATGTGCAACTTTGTTTCTTACTCAACCAAGAAATTAATCTGCTTCCAAGAAAAAATGCTCTGCCGGTGGTTCTTTTTCTGTCATCCACATCTCTTGCCCAATTTGCATCTATGTATGCACATAATTCAAAGTTTTCATATCTAGGATACCATAAGCCAAGATTTGTGGTGCCTTATAAGTACCCAAAAATCCTTTTTACTGTTGATTCATGATTTTCTCTAGGATTACTCTGAAATCTTGAAACAATACATATTGCATTCATAATATCAGGTCTTGTTTGTGTCAAATATAGTAGGCCTCCTATCATAGATTTGTACCTAGTCGGATTAACAGGTGTAGATTCATCCCTTAGTGATAATTTGTCATTTGTAGTCATAGGTGTGATTACCGGTTTAGAGTTTTCCATTCCAAATTTCTTTAGTAACTCCTTCAAGTATTTGGATTGACTCAAGAATATACCTTTATCAGTCTGTGAAATCTGCAATCCTAAAAAGAATTTTATCTCTCCAATCATAAACATTTCAAATTCTTGCTGCATTTCAATAGAAAATTATTTACATAATCCATCTTCTCCTCCAAAGATTATATCATCAACAAAAACTTCTTTAACCAAGATGTCATCATTAGTCACTTTATAGTATAAGTTACTATCAGCATTGCCTTTAGAAAAACCAATCTTCAAAAGATATTTATCCAATCTAGCATACCAAGCTCCTGGAGCTTTCTTCAACCCATACAAAGCTTTCCTTAACCTGCAAACCATATCTTTGTTATCTGTCAAAGAAAATCCATCAGGTTTCTCAATGTAAACATCTTCTTCAAGATCTCCATTAAAAAATGCACATTTAGTATCCATTTGATATACTTTGTGTTCTTGTGTGCTGCAAAAGCCAAGAATAATCTGACTGCCTCAATTCTAGCTACCAGTGCAAAGGTTTCATTATAATCAATTCCTTCTTTCTGAGAATATCCCTTACACACTAGTCTTGCTTTATTTCTGATTACCTTACCATCTTCATTAAGTTTGTTTCTGAATACCCATTTTGTTCCAATCACATTTTTGTCTTTAGGTCGGGGAACTAATGTCCATGTGTTGTTCTTCTCAATTTGTTTTAGTTCCTCTTCCATAGCTCTAATCCAATGCTTATCTTCACATGCCTCATTAATTGATGATGGTTCTATTTGAGAAATAAAAAATACCTCTTCATTTTCTAGTCTTCCTCTTGTCATAACTTCTTGATACTCATTCCCAATTATCTGATTTTCTGAGTGATTCAGTCTTATATATCGGGGTGTCTTCGTTTGTTGTTGTTCCTCAGTTAAGGTGGAATTTTTAGATGACACTGGTGTAACTGGATCTTCATTCTGTACCGGTGGGTTCAATGTAGGTTCATTTGTCAGTATCTGTATTTTTGGTTCAAAGTCTATATACCTTGAGGTTCCTCTAAAGTGTTCATCAATCTTCATATTTGTACTCTCAACAATTTTCTGTAATCTCTTGTTAAAACCTCTATATGCTTTTCTCTTAGATGAATAAACAAGTAATATTCCTTCATCACTTCTAGGATCAAATTTGCCAATATAATCATCTCTCCTAATATAGTATTTAATTCCAAATATTCTGAAATATTTAAGAGTAGGAGTAATACCAAACCATAGTTCATGACAGGTCTTACCAGTTTTACCTTTGATGTGAACTTTGTTGAATGTATACACCACTATACTCACTACCTCTCTCCAATATATATGTGGTAGATTTGCTTCTGATAGCATACTTCTAGCTGCATCCAAGATAGTTCTATTTTTACTTACTACAACTCCAATCTTTTGTGGTGTCCAGGGTGCTGATAATTGTCTTTTGATTCCATTCACTTCACAAAATGTATTATTCCTTAGATGTAAATTCACCTCCTTGATCTAATCTCAAACATTTGATTTTCTTACCAGTTTCATTTTCTACCATTACCTTGAATAGTTTGAACTTCCCAAGTGCTTCTGATTTTTCTCTAAGAAAAGTAACCCAACACATTCTAGAATAGTCATCAATGATTAGCATGAAATATCTATCACCTTGTAAGATTTTAGTTCTAGCTGGACCACATAAATCAATGTGAATTAAGTCAAGAGCATTATTGGACTTTTTGGGAATACTTTTAAAAGATGCTCTAACTTGTTTTCCAAATTGACATTCCTTACATACCGGATTGTGAGGTTTAACAATCTTAGGTAAATCTCTAACTACCTTAGTAGTACTGATTTTCACAATGTAATCAAAATTTACATGACATAGTCTCTCATGCCATAGCCAACTTTCATCAATATGTGGAATCAAGCATGTCTTTTCACTATTATTCAAATGAAAGATATTACCTCTAGTTTGATTACTGGTTGTAATTTCCAAACCAATTCTATTCATAATTTTGCATTTTCCATTCTTGAATTGTAACTGAAATCCTTTCTCAACTAATTGACCAAGACTCAAAATATTATGCTTTAAACCTTCAACATAGTAAACATTGTTATTATTATGCTTACCATCAAGAGATATAGTACCTTTTCCTTTGATCAAACAAGCTTTATCATCTCCAAATCTTACTAGACCTCCATTATACTCCTGAAAGTTCAAGAATTTACTTTATCACTAGTCATATGATGTGAACATCTTGAATCAATGATCCATTCATCCTTAACTTCAACTTTAGCTGCCAGGGCCTACTCTATCGATTGAATAGTAGGTGCCGATTGATCTTCTCTTATAGCAACAAAAACCCATCCATTGTCTGTCAGATCCTCATCAGAATCATCAGTGACTCCTTAATCAGCAAGATAACAAGATTTATCTTTATTCTTCTTAAATCTGTATCTCTGATATTCAGGGTTAGGCTTGTATGTTCTTATAGCTTCTTCTCTTAGTCTAGCATGTCTATCAGGTCATCTTGAAGCCATATGACCAATCTTATTATAGTTTAAACATTTAAAAGGTGCTTTACCTTCATACTTACTTCCAACTGGACCTTTAGGCATTTTTCTTGCAAATAATGCTTCAAGTTCTTCAAGTTCTTCATTTTCTCTCCTACTTTCTTCAAGTCCTCTACCATAAAAAGCTTTCCAATCAAATTTGTCAAATGATGGTGCAGATGATTTTGATGCTTTAAAAGATAAATCTGTCTTTATAGTAGCAACAGGACCAAACTCCTCAATTTCAAAAGCTGAAAGATTTCCAATCAATGCGTCCCTAGTTACTGATGTATTAGGCATAGTTCTTAACTCATTTATAGCAGTAACTTTCATTTTATATGTCGGTGGCAATCCTCTTAAAACTTTTGAAATAATTTCATCTTCATTTAAGGTTCCTCCGCAACATTTAATACCCAAAACAATTTCATGAACTCTTTCCATAGAAGCAGAAATCCTTTCATCTTCTTCCATTTTCAGATTTTCATACCTGACCCGGAAGCCTTTAAGTTTTGCAATTTTGACTATGGAATCTCCTTCATTCAATGTTTCCAAATGGTCCCAAATAGCTTTAGAAGTAGATCTATCTGATAATCCCATGATTTGTTGATCTGATAATGCGCTCAAAAGTACTTCTCTTGCTTTGCAATCATTTTCCTCATCTTTTCCTAAGGTAGGTGGATTAGGCTGACTTTGAGTAGGAGATATAGCCATTCTTTGTAACATCCCAGATGTCCTTTCCAATGCAATTTAGATCTTCCATTCTGATCTTCCATATGCCATAGTTGGTTCCATCAAGTTTAGGACTATCCTTCCTGAAATAGATAGTAGACATTGGATCTCCTAAAACTGTTAAACTTCTGTAAAAGGAGGACTAAGCTCTGATACCAATTGTTAGGTCCCGGAGACAACTGAGAGGGGGGGGTGAATCAGTTGTCAAATAAATTCAAACCAAAATCAACTTAACTAAACTTAATGCTTAATACTGGTAAACCAAACTTTATGCCAATAGATAGTTTATTAGGTACTGGTAAAGATTAATGCATGAAATAGAAAGACAATAACATCCACAACACATAACACCAATGTTTGTACATGGAAACCCTATAAGGGGACAAACCATGATGGGAAACCTTACCCATAATTAGATGATACTACTACAGATAGTATGTGTATACAAATGGGGTCTGTACATGTACAAAGGCCAAGCGCCTAGAGCTCACTACTCAATCACAAATAGGAGTCACACTGACTACAATTGGATGGTTAAATCCAATAATGATATACTGCTCAAAATAGCATCTTCATATGCTGGATTCAGTACTAGTTCAGTTCTGATATGCCTTTACAAATACCTTGCTTCACCTTCAAATGATGTCTGTGTGTATAGCTTTTCTTATTCTCACATATACCTTCTTACAATTCCTTTTCCCAATCGCATATCGATCTTACAAATAAGATCTTACATATATACCAAAACCTAAGACCAATTTAAGTAGGTCGGCTCTAAAAGATATTAGAATAAAACAATTACAAGTAAATCAATAACCGATGCAATATCCGATTCAACATGTCGGCTTAATGCATTTACAATAACAACAAAATCATTTCCAAAGCGTGTCGTGCTGATCTGGAATAGATAAGCTTGTGGGTGCTTATTTTGGACCTATTTTCCGGTAACAACAAATATGAAAACACGAATATACCAATGAACAAATCTCCAAGACAAAGTGTTGAAACGATGTCTTCAACATAACCAAGTGTTTTCCATGTTATTCCAAGTGTCAGTGAACATTATATCCTGTTGGTGAACCAGATACCGGTGACTGTGCATAAGTCATTTTCTTGCCAGTGAACATTGCTAATTCTCCAAAGTGCCAGAGTTGATAAGTGTTAATAGGTATTGACATCAATGACAAAACCATATCAACATAACCAAAATACCAACAAACACAATGTCTTCATTAGCATCACCATCAGATTCCTCATCAGTGATACCACCATCAATAACAATAAGACAATCTCTTTTGCCTTTACCCTTGTACTTCTTGAATTTCTCTCTATTGTGCTCATTATCACCATTAGGAAAATTAACAACAATGTGTCCAATCTTGTTGCCTACAAAACATTTCAAAGGTAATTTGCCTCTATATTTGCCTATAACTCTAGGCAACCGCTTAGATAACAATGCTTCAAGCTCAACTAAACTGTCTTTATCATCTTCTCTACTAGATCTAGATTCATAAATGTGACTGGCATCTCTACTTTTCCTTATAGATGGGTTAGAAACAAAAGCTCTAAATGTAGACTCGGATTTCTATACACTACCATCATAACCATTTAATTAAAAAGCAGTAAGCTTGCCAATGATGGAGTCAAGAATTACCTTAGTTTTGTCAATGGACTTTAGCTCCTGAATAGCTGTAACTTGAATAGCATAGACTTGTAGTAGGGTTCTCAGTACCTTACTGATCACTGTGGAATCTTCCACTTTACCTCCTGCACTCTTAATTTCACCGACTGTATCTTTTATCCTTTGACCATACTATTGGATATTCTCACCTTCAGGCATCTGCATGTCATCAAACTTTCCTCTTAGACTATCCTCTTTAACAATCTTAACATGTTCATCACCACTATAAATCTCTTCAAGTTTTTTCCATACCTCATATGTAGTTTCAAGACCATGAACATCTGCATACTCTATATCAGACAAAGAACTGATAATAGCCTCCAATGCTTGATGATTTTCTTGTTGTTCTTTCTTTTGAACATCAGTCAACATACTTAGTATCGATATGTTTCCAATACTAGCTTCCCAAACTATTCATATAAATTTTCATTCTGTCACTCCATATCCTGTAGTTCTCTCTATTAAACTTCAGACCTTCTTTCTTCATCATGATCTACAGATCTTTACCTCAAGTTGTTAGGCTTAGACCTTAGAGGACTGGATATGCTCTGATACTGATTGATGGTATGATGAAAGAATAAGTATCTGGACAACTACTGAGAGGGGTGGGGTGAATTAGTAGATAGAAAAATTGATACAAACTTCACCAATCTAAAAAATTAATCTCTCACAGTAAACTTAGAACTAACAATGAAATAATCTCTGTCAAGATAAAAAATCATAAGACAAACCGGTTGACTGTTAAAACAAATTAATAGTCAACAACTTCCTCATTTCTCAATGCTTCCGGTTAACATGACTTATCAAAAATAGTTAAGTAATTAAGTAAATCAACTATGAAAACATAACCACAAAAACATTCTATCTTGACATAAATATTTTTGACGTGGAAACCAAAATAGGCAAAGACCATGGTGAGATGAGACTCACAAGATAACTATTTGAACTCTTTTGAAGTTTGCCCTATTAGGAGCCTAGCCTGTTAAAGCTTTACAAAAAGTCTTGTTAAGAACTGATCCTGTTAGGAATCACCTAGTTAAGGGATTGACTACAAATGCCTTGTTAGAAGCAATACACTATAAGGAGTAACCTGGGTAGAGGATTTGAAAATCCAATCTAATGGACCACCTTTTTATAGGATTTGAATAGCACCAATCTTGTTAGAGCTTACCCGGTTAGGGGATTTCAATTCTGTTGTAATTGATAGAAAACAACAGGAGTTTATTGATCTATCTGAATAGCACTATGCTTGCTTGATCAGATCAATTTCAAGCTCCTATCTATCTTTACTCAAACTGTAGATACCTCATCCGGTTTGGCAACCACACACTCAACTGAACTATTTCTATCTCTTTGCCAACTCATTCAACTAAACAAATTCATCGACCTTAAATACAAATCAATCAGGTTGGTAACACAACAAAAACCTAATTCTCATTGAGATTACAAACAAATCAGTTCAAGGATGACCAATGGATTACATATCAATATCTATACATCAATCAAGAAAACCTTGATTGCTCCTCGATCACCGCTTCATAGAACTTAGAAACTCATCACGCGCTTTGCATTAGATGCAATACATTTGCTCATTCCCTAGAAAAAAAACCATTACAACAACTCACCAAAATCTCTTTGAGTTGTCTTCATATAATAATCATGTGTGTCATAATCATTACCGCTCATCATCGGATCATAAACCAATATAACCAATTCACCAAATTTTAATTTGTTAGGGTTTATCAAAAACAACAAGTAGAGTTTACTGGTTACATCAATAGATAAGGTTTACACCAATTATTGGTTCACTCCACAAATTCTTCCTACCAGTTACAGTAACAATATTACAACAATATCATTAGCGGTTCAATTGACATCAATGACAACATAACATATCATTAATGCAATCTTCATGCAAATGCCAACATACATAGGTTCTATGGATGAAGCAAATATTGAAGGATATCAAAGCGCATTGCACTCGACTGGTAGTTATTCACTATGATAACTCTACTGCTATTGACATATCAAAGAATCTGGTTTTTTATTCTAAGACAAAGCACATATCTATCAAGTATAACTTTTTGAAGGAGAAGGTGGATGAAAATTAAGTCAGATTGGTTTATGTGAACACTAAAGAGCAGATTGCAGATGTGGGGATGCTACTACTTAGGGGGAGTAGTTAGCTTTGTGTTTCAGTGGGTTATGTTTTTACTTTGATATTTATGTTAGGTTTCTTGCATTGATGTCAAAGGGGGAGAGATATTGATGTGAAAAAGAAAAAAGGGAGTTGTATACATTAGGGGGAGAGATATATGTGTAATTCAGAGCTTTAGAAAGATATCATTCACAGTGGGAGTTTGGTCTTTGTTTCAGAACTTCATTGTTATATCTTTACATGGGAGACTTATTTGGAGGAATTGATTATGTGTTGCATTGATGTTTTGTCATTGATGTCAACACTAGCTATTTTGGATTCTTTATCAACACCCTTTTGGTCCCGATAGGATGTGTGGTTTCTAGTTGGATTGGATCCAACATGATTTGGTATGCTCTGGCATGTTTGGTTATGGAATTGGCTTATTCATGATACTCATGTTCATATTCAATAAGTTGGTTTTGGTCTGGTGACCAGATGCTATCCTGTTTGCTTGGAAGCTTGGCTTGTGATTCCAGCAAGGGTCTCACTGGCAAAGCTTTGATGAAGATCTTGGATGATATGCATAAGTGGTGTTGGTGCAATTTCTAGTATGGATTCAGGATGTTGTTGGTGATCATGTTCAAGACTTGGTGGATGGAGAACATTGTTATAGCGTATGGACCTATATTGGGTCCATGTTGATCTAGGTTATGGACCAACTTAATGTAATGTGTGGATTGGGCTCTCGATGTGTTTTCAGGATGTCTTATGTGTTGGATATTATTTGTTTCATCTAAGGCTGACATGTTTTGTGTTTATGTAATTGGTTTATTGTCTGGTGGCTGACCTGATTGTTTATGGTCAAGGGTTTGCATATATATGATGTAAGATCTCATTGAAGATCATGGTCATGGTATGGGATATGGATATGTAATGTGTGAATAATGTAATATCATTTAGGAAAATGATTTGGTTGATCATTGGAGATCGAGTTGGGTTTATGTAAGAGGATTTAGTCCTCTGATATTGAGCTTAACTGAAACTGTACTCAAGCATAGGAGATGCTATCTTTGCAATTCATTCATTCTTCTGAATTGTAGTCTGGATTTCTATGTAGTCAGTGAGACTACTTTTGTGATGAGTAGTGTGCTCTAGGATATTGGCCTTCTTGCAAGGGTAGGCCCCTCAATTGTAATTCACATATTTACTATAGAATTATTATCTGATTGTGGGCAGGCTTCCTACCGTGGTTTTTCCCTTTACCGAGTTTTCCATGTATAAATCTTGGTGTCATGTGGATGGTATTTATTCTCTGATTATTGTTTATGCTTAATTGGTTTAACTTATATTTTGGTATTTGGTTTAAGCATTCTGTTATTAATGTTTTGGGTTCCAGTATTAAAGTTTTAATTCCTAAATGTTCTGGTAATCTGTGACAATTGATTCACTCCCCACTCTTTGTTGTCTTCCGGTTATTTGAACTATCTAAGAGGTATCACCTTTGATATGCACCCGGTTAAAAGTATATTCAGCAGTACTCACAACTTCTCTCCAATAGATATGTGGAACATTTCCTTCAATCATCATGGTTTTGGCAGCTTCTTGAATTATTCTGTTCTTTCTCTCCACAATGCCATTCTGCTAAGGGGTACCTGGAGAGGATAACAGGAAGTGAATTCACCACCTTTGTCAAATCTCACACACTTCAGCTTCTATCTAGTCATAGTTTGAACCATAGGTTTGAAAATCTTGAACTTCTCCAAGGCTTCAGATTTCTCCCTTTAGAAAGTAGCTCATATCATCCTTGAACATTCATCAATTAGAAAACATGAAATACCTATCTCCCTGCAAGCTTCTCACTCTAGAAGGACCACACAAATCAGTATGCACAAGATCCAACAATCCTTTAGAATAATGTTGTTTTCTTTTGAAAGTCACTCTTGTCTGTTGGCATTGTGTTGTCATTGATGTCAACTGGTATAGAATGGCATCTAGTATGAGAGATTGTTGGTATATCTGTCATTGATGTCAACCAGATTGTATGGTCGTTGATGACAACCGGTATGGGATTTTGACCAGAGAATAGGTATTGGAGACATTTGGCATTATGGTAATGTCAACTGGTGAGTGATGTGTTGGTAGTGTATGGTTTCCAACTAGTAATAATGTGACTAATAAGAAAGCGAGGATGATCCATAAAGAATGTGCAGACAATCAGTATGCATTAGATGTTTCAATGTGATATAGTAGGACTCCCACTGGATAAAGATATTGTCACAAGATGAAGATATGAGTGATAGTGAGTGTGCTCAACTAGATCATATGTCATGTTGAAGTTGTGTCTTCTCAGTTAAAGAAGTTGAAGGCAGGTGATTGAAGGCTCACATTGGATGAACTGGTGAAACACAAAGATGCCTCAAGTGCATGAAACTAGAGATATTCACTAGATCAATGAGAGAAAGCATGATGAGTTACCAGTACAGAAAAGGAAGGATAAGTTTGTCACTTTGAAAAAACAGTTGAGAGGAGAACTGGTCTAATGAAGAAGAAGGAAAGGTTCAACATTGCAGACAAAGAGTACAACTGGAATACTGATGAAGATAGTTGAAGTTTGATGGCATGGTGTCACTAAGGTAGTTACCGGTAAGTATGTCAACCCATAAAAGAGCAAAGAGGCATAGTGATGTGCTCCTATCTAATGGACATGTGTCTAAGTTTGGTGACCAGGTAAATGTGATCCAACTAGTAGAACAATAAAGTGCAGACATGAAGGTTAACCGGTTAGGGTATAACTATTGGCATTATGAGAACCGATATGTGGACATAACGACATTGTATGTTGTCATTGATGTCAATATGTTGCAAAGGTATGAACTGGTATATGAGAGAACTAGTATAACACTGTGAACCGACATTTGTGCCAAAGTGAAGTTGTGTGCTTGTTCAAAGGTGAACCGGCATATGGTTATGGAACCAGCACATGGAAGCGTTGAATGACTACCGGTTCGTAGTCTCAATCTTAGGGTTTCCGGTTGAAGTGCTTCAAGCCTCTGTGTCTCAACCGGTGATTTTGTGCGATGAGTTAGCATGACAACAAGAAAGAAGATCTTGCCTATCTACCTCAAGAATATGAGAAGACTATAAAATGGTAATAACGTGTGATGGGTTATCAGCCGCCATGGAAACAGTGGAAAGAAGATCTTGCCTATCTACCTCAGGAATATGAGAAGACTGTAAAATGATAGAAAATGAACGATGGAGATTACTGCAGTATGCTCAAAGGTCAGGATTGAACTATTTGAATTCCTTAGCCCATTAGGTTTAGGGTTTAGGGTTTATGCTTCTGACCTAACTATATTCTATAAGGTCAACGTTGTGACTCTTTCAAGGGTTGTTGGCAAAATTCATGTGTGAGTATCCAAGAGATGGGATACATAATACTTGCCAGACCAGAGGAGAGAAGTGATGCCTACAGAGTGTAAGTGCAGAAGATGAAGAGGAGCTTAAGTGGATTTGCATTGGCATTGAGTGTTGTTACCAGATCATTGAAGTACCTATTGATCTCTAACCACCTTAACAGTTGGAAAATCCCCTAAAAGGGTAGCCTTAATTGGCTTGTTGTAAATCCCTTAACAGGGTAACTCAAAGCTATTGAGATCTTATAAGCTAGAGAGCTCTGGAAATCCTTTAACTATTGAGTTCTTGAAATCCTCTAGCAAGGTAACCTGTAACAAGGTTTAACCCTTAACTGGGTATTGAAGCCATCCCTTAACCAGGTGATCCCTAACAGGATCGGTTCCTAACAGAACCTATTGTATCTGTCTTTAATAGGACAAGGCTCCTAACAGAGCGAACTTCCAAAGAGTTCAACAACAAGCTTGTGGGTATTCATCCCCACCGTGGTTTTTCCCAGTTGGGTTTCCACGTGAAAAATATGTGTGTCATGTGTGATGCTTTTATCTTGTGATACTTTGTTATTACCTGTTAAGGATATGATGGTTCTGTGTTTTATGCCTATCAATAAAACATGTTGAACTAACTATTGTGAAGATATGATGATAGATTACCTGTTCATACATAAGGGTGAAATGGCAGTGTAGTTCTGAGCTGAGTAGGAAGATAAGTGAGTAACCCATTTATGATTGTTTTAGTTATTCTGGGTTTTACCGGTTTCACTCTGCTTCAAAGCAGTGTCACTGTTTGCCAATCATTTGGAGTAATTGTTGTTGAACTAGTTTAGAAACTATGTTTTGTCTGTACTGATTCACCCCCCCCTCTTAGTACCAGTTTGGTACTATTTGCTCATCGTTGAGTTATCAATAACCAATAGGGTTGGAGGATCGGTAGATGAACATCGGTAGTATGTTGGTCGGTGGCTACGCATAAACTGACATAGTGTTTGGAACAGAGGTGGAAGTCAACCATGATGACACTTAGGACAGAGGTGTCATGCATGTAGTGGTCAGTGAAGTGTGCTTCAATGAGGTTGGTGATGAGTCGTTTGACATTAGTGTTGACTGCGAATATCACAGGTTAAGGATAGAGGTTTGCGGCTTGATGGAGACTTAATGGCATAAATCTATGGCATGCACTAATCGATGCTAGTTGACCAGGTGCAGATCATATCTGATGAAGACAACAAAGACATAATTTAACATGACTGACAAAAGAAGGTCAATGATTATTTTTCCATGTTTTCTAAATATAGCCAATGTGTATTGGATGCCATGAGTTTGGCAGAGTTGAGTGATCTATTGTAGGTACGTCAATCCCCAAGCAAGATTTAGGTGGATTCGATACATATTGGGTCGGTAGAAGGAACCCTAGCGTGCAAAGGTTTGAATGTCCATTTTGGCGAGAATGCTTAGATATAAATATGCAGATCAAAGACTAGAATAGTTGTTGCTTTAGGAGAGAGTGAAGCTAGAAAAGTGAAAGTGCAGCAGTGAGCCACCTAGTCAGAGAGTTCATTAAAGATCATAAAGGTTGAGTGTTGGAGGTGCAACCGGTGAGAGGTTTTAGAAGAGGTTTAATTGGTAAGGTTAGAGTGACTGGTAAGCTGAAAAGTGTGTTGCAGTCAAGTGAAATGGTGGTGCTAGAACCTACGGGAAGGAAACAAAAGGTGTTGCAGTGTAGTGGGAGTGTCGGTGAAGATCTGGCAATGCAAGATTAGTGCAAGGCTTGACTAGTAAGGAGAAAAAAGGTATAGATCAGAGTGTACAAAACTGGAAAAGTGAAGAGTACCAGTGGTAGAAAACAACAGTGGATCTGAGTGAGAAGAGAACTAACAAAGACAAAGTAGAGGAAGATCTAGAGAAGGTGACCAGAGAACTGGCAAAGAACCGAATAGAGGTGAACCGGTGAAGAGATATGTTTGAGAGTTACAAAGCTCTTCTATAACAAGTATATTACTATTTTTTTGATATATGCTATTGTGATCACTGAGTTAGAGCCTGGTGTAGGGGTTGGTTCTCCTTGGGTTGGTGCCCTAAACTGTGTAATAGTGCTTATTGTGAGGCTGGATTGGAGTAGTAGACTCCAGCAACATTTCTCACCAAGATTTTTCCCATGTTGGGCTTTCCTCATATATCTGGTGTTATGAGATGTGTATTTGTGTGTTCTGCTAACCAGTACACAAAGTCAAGGTTTAATAAGGCTTAAGTTTGGAAACCATTCATTCACCTCCCCACTTAGTGACATCTTGTGTTCGACAATTGGTATCAAATCCCTAGGTTCCTGGTTAGATAAGCTTTCTTCAACTTGGGCAGATTCTGTTTCTGAGAACACAATGGTCTATTTTGTGTCAACCCCTACTCTGGTGTTTGATGGATCAAAATTTTCTATTTGGAGTTGTAGGATGGAAGGCTACCTATCCTCTTTAGGGTATGATGTATGGATGCCAATTGTAAATAATCTCTCTAGACCAGTCCATCCTCCCACCAGTCTTGAAGCTAAAAGAAGATCTATGTGCAATGATGAAGCAATGAAGGTATACTCAATGGGCTTTCGGGTGATGTTTCCTCACAGGTGGAAAAATGTAGATCAGCAAAAAGCCTATGGGATAGATTGAAGAAGCTCTATGGAAATGAGCCTACCACTACAAAACCGGTTTGGGGTAGCAGGAAGAACAATACAAAAAACACATGTGCAGATGATGAAGATAGATTAGTCAGTAGGTGCAGCAATCATGAAGAAGAAACCCATCTCTTCATGGCTTAAGAGATAGAGGCTAAGATGCACACATCATAAAGTGATCATATAGAGAAATCCTAGCGACAAGATGTGTTTGGCAGTGATGGTTAAGATGAAGAAGAAGATGAAGCCAAGGTTGATCTTGAAGGAGATCTTGTAAGTGCACTCGAGGAACCTAGCAAAATAAAAAATAAATATAAGATGTTCAAGAATGGTGCTATTGTGGAACAAGACTGGTTGTTCAAATGTCTTCAAGATTCAGAGTTAACCATTGTAGATCTAATAGCACAAATGGATAATGCTAAAAGAATAAATGAAGAACCAAAATCAGAATTGGACACCAAGAAATGCAGGCATAAAGATTTATAATCAGAGATAGAGGCCAAGGACAAAGATTTTCAGGGTCTAATAGGTGAAGTAGAGAAATTGAGAAAAAACCTTGAGAAGTGTCAAGATGAGATCAAGGTAATAATCCAGTATGATGGCAGCAGAGATGCCTTGGATAAAATGTTGAAGAAACAAAAACAATCCAATGATACCGGAGGATTAGTACTTATTGTTGGTGAGCCACAAGAAAGGATGACTCCCACAATGACATTTAGTTTGTCTCCTAAAGTGGAGATAACAAAGGATAGACCTTTACTATCTGAAATTCTCCAAGAAGGAAGGTTGACCTAACTACAACTGGTGAGGACATGAAGCTAAAGAAGACCGGTGGTGCAAGGAAAAACAATGTTGATCCTAAAGGAAAAGTAAATTTGATAGAAGAAAGCTTCACTGGAAACAAAAACATGAGAATAAAACCTAAAAGACCTCCAATCGGTAGAAGACAAATAAATGTTGTTGCCCACAAGACAAGTCCCTAGAGAAGCAAAAATGGAGAAGCCAAACCGGTAAGATCCCCTCATGTTTTGTAGAATAAATTTGTAAGTAATGTGCCCTCCTTCTCCGGTTACTATTTTACCTGTAAAAATTATGGCCACAGGCTAGATGAATGCAACATGAGGTCTAGGAATAGATAATATTCTTTTCCTAGGAATAACAATCTAGCCCATCAAAGATGTAATGGTTTTGGCCATAGAAGTCATGATTATAGAAACAAGAACTTGTAGTCATATGGTATTCAGTATAACAGTCATGATCAATATGGAATTGTTCATAGAACATATGAGCAACAAAGACCTCCATTGATGCAGGAGCATCCCCAGTTCACAGCAATCTTGAATCAACCAAAAACATTTCCTTTCTGTTTTGTTTGCAGTTTCAGTTTTCCTTTCTCTGTGTGTCCCAGTTTTGGCTCATCGGATCCTGTGGAGTTGGATTATACTTGAAGACTTGATCATATTTCTTTCTTTCAAACCACATCTCATTTGGATCACTACTAGTTTCCATGACAATTTCCTGTTACCGGTTGTTCCTTTGTTATCGATTGCCTGAGACCTATCCTGGTGATCTACCATAACCTATTTTGAAGCTTGTAGAGCCTTGGGAGTTCATCTCAATGTTTCTCGGCATGTGACCAACTTTCTAGGTTTCATCCTTTCAATTTTTTGGAGGAATCTCTTGGCGGAGGCCAACCTTATTCATTTTGCACATTAGGTCTTGTTCTTCACATTTTGATCCCTTTTTGGCCAAGTGGATCCTTTGGATCGATATATATATATATATATATATATATATATATATATATATATATATATATATATATAAAATCATGCTTTAGAATGAAATAAATTTAGAATCAAGAAGTATCAGATAGATAGATTGTGCTTTGAGGATAGATCTTTCAATTCAAGGTTCTAGTGTGACCTATTCTACTAGGCCTATGTGTGGGTATGTTGTAACCCGGTTGTTACCAATTGGATATAATCAAATTTCATGCAATAAAACTATTTGTTCTATATTGCCTCCATCATGTCTGAGTGTTTCTGTTGTGTTTACTCTTGCTGATTGGTTTGTACTGATCTCCTTGAGATCCCTCCTCGCTAGTGATTGCTTCAACGGGTATCAAAGTAAACTTTCATTTTGGAGATTGCGTGTCCTAAAATTTTGTTGTAGGGTGGTGGATTGCAGATTCGACCTGCAATTACAGAGGACTAGCACGAATCAATGGTGCGAAGAGGAACTAGGAATGGAAACCTTGTTGTGATGGAGATGTTGCGAGGAATAGCAGCCTAGTTAGAAGCCATGGAGACAACCCAGAGAAGAGGTTGACATATTGAGGATGTGAGCGAAGATGAAGGAGATGAAGCCCTGGAAGAACAAGTGAACCTACTAGCAGTTGATTTAGAGGAGGAAAGGTTTTTAAGGTTATTTATTAGGGAAAACACTAAACCTCATTTTACCCCATCAGAATATGATGGGAAATTAGACTTAGATGAGTTGATGGATTAGATCTCAGAGCTGGAGAAGTTTTTTTTTTTTAAATACACTATAGAAGAGAGAAAGGTGAAGTATGCCTATACTCGGTTGAAAGGTCATGCATCTCTATGGTGGGATCATTTGCAAGTTGATAGATAGAGAAGAAGTAAATAAAAGATTAAGACATGGGATAGGATGATTGCTAAGTTAAAATCAAAGTTTGTCTTGACAAATTATCAAGTGGATTTGTTCCGAAAGTTGCAGAATTTGAGACATAAGGAATCTAGTGTGAAGGAGTACACCGAAGCATTTTACAAGTTGAACATCATATCCAGATATGATGATGATGAATTTGAACAGATTGCAAGATATTTGAATGGATTGTAGATGTCTATAGAAGATGAACTCAGTGTGATCAAATTAGAGAGTGTTGAAGAGGCTTAATAGTATGTAATAAAGGATAAAGAGAAATTGAACAAAATCCATGAGCAGAGATAGAGAGGTAGAGGTGGAAGGTTTACCAGAGGAAGATTTCAAGGAGGAAGAGGATATACAAGAGGAAGAGGAACCAGTATTGATTAGAATAAGGACAAGGAAGTGAGAAAGAAAGGTAACTCATACTGGAAGGATAATGGAAATTTCTACTAGAGAAGAGAACTAGATGGTTACTAGAATGAGAACTTTGGAAGACAAGACAAGAGGACAATTAGAGGAACCTACTTTAAGTGTGGAGGAGAAGGACACCATGCATTTGACTGTAAGAAGATAGGGGCAACCGGAAGAGCAGTAGTGGTGGAAGAAAACCCCACTGAATCAAACAATAAACCAAAAGATAGAGAACTATTGATGATGAGGAGAGATTTGTGTTATACCGGAGGAGATGAACTCTTGCAGAGGAAGAGCCTATACAAGACCAAATGTAAGGTATCCGGTAAGTGTTGTAAATTTTTTATTGATAGTGGTAGTTTAGATAATCTTGTTTCAAAAGAGATGGTAAATATATTGAAATTGGAGAGATTGAAACACCCTAAGCCTTATCAAATAGCATTGATTTAGGATGAACACAAGTTGTTAGCAAGTGAACAATGTTTGGTAAAATTGAGAATTGGGAATTATCATGATGAAGTTTTGTGTGATATTATGCCTATGAATATTTGTCATCTTCTGTTGGGAATACATTGGTAGTTTGATAGACATTATATACATGATGGGAGGAAGAATACATACACTATCATGGCTAATGGGATGAAGAAAACCTTGTTACCTTTGGAGGAACCTTTGAAGAGTGAAATTTGTACAAATACTAGAATCTATTTAGTAGATGGAAGGACATTCATGGAGGGACTGAGACATGAGAATGTGTGTTTTTCCTGAATTCTGAAGAAGACTAAGAGACCAAAACTAGAAGGAGAACACCTGATAGAGATAAGAGATTTACTGACAGAATATGAGGACATCATTTCAGATAATGTACTTGACAGATTGCCACCTGTTCGAAGTATTAGTCATTGCATGGACTTGGTTCCTGGAGATAGTTTGCCTAACAAAGCTGCACATCGGTTGACACTGACAGAGGATGAAGAACTGAATAGACAAGTGTAAGAGCTATTGAAGAAAGGTTTGATCAGGGAAAGTCTAAGCCCTTGTGTAGTACCTACAATATTCACACCTAAGAAGAATGGATAATGGAGGATGTGTACTAATTCTAGAGAAATAAATAAGATCATAGTGAAGTATCAGTTTCCTTTTCCTAGGATTGATGACATAATGGACTGTTTGAATGGAGAAAAATACTTTACAAAGATATATTTCAAGAGTGGATATCATCAGATCAGGATCAGAGAAGGTAATGAGTGGAAGACAAAATTTAAGGCAAATGAAGGACTATATGAATTCTTGGTGATGCCTTTTGGATTGACTAATGCATCGAGTACTTTCATGAGGCTGATGACTAAGGTATTGAAGAAATTCTTGGGTAAGTTTGTTATTGTTTATTTGGATGATTTTCAGTAAGACAAAATAGGATCATTTGTTGTAGTTAGGACAAGTTTTGCAAAGGTTGAGAGAAGAGAAGTTGGTGATCAATATTCAGAAGTTTACTTTCATGAAGGATGAGTTAGTCTATTTGTGATTTGTGATATCTGAGGATGGTTTGAAGATAGACCCTGAGAAAGTGAAAGCCATTGTTGAGTGGCCTACACCAGAAAGAATTTGAGAGGTAAGATCATTTCATGGGTTGGCTAGTTTTTACCAGAAGTTTATCAGATATTTTAGTTCAGTTTGTAAGCCTATGACTAATACCATGAGAGAAGATCGAAAGGAATTCAAGTGGACCACCAGAGCAAACAAAAGTTTTGAATTGTTGAAGCAAAAAGTGATTGAGCAACCTATGTTGGCTTTACTGGATTTCAATAAGGTATTTCAAGTGGAATGTGATGCAATTGGAACAACAATAGGAGAAGTTTTGAGCCAAGAAGGGAGAGCAGTAGCATATTTTAGTGAGAAATTGAATGATGTCCGAAAGAGATATTGATAGGGAGCTTGCCAGGAAAGTGCTCACAAGGCTAATTTACTCAAAAGGTTCAATTTATTACCCAAAGACTTGTTAAGTATATTGTATATGTCTACATAATCAGTCTTATTGTGATATTGCCAAGTGCTCCATGTTCACTTGCCTAATAAAATCCCTTTTAGGTGATGGCTCTCACCCATGCACAGATCTACTCAAATTGCTTATTCCTTCCAACTACACATTCTCATTCTTGGTTCTTGGGGCCTTCAACCTTATGTTTTAGAGTGTACTAGGGCTCTTCCACATGGAAATGTAGGGGTAGTAAGGTATTTCTCACCTTTGGATGCTCACAATTTTGTTTGAGGTCTTTAACCCTTAGCTTGCTCAAATTCACCAACTGAGATCAACCATCCCCAAATGAGGCTGCACACTGTCTAAGGGACCCAAGTAACACTTGTTTGACTTCTTAGGATTTTTCTCACTATTTTTCATAAGCCCCAAGTTTCACTTTTCCATCAAGTTCATTCACTTGACAAAAAGCTGTCATTTTTGTGTTATGCAGTCCTAAAAGGGCTACTAGCCCGTGCAGGCCTAATTGGCCTTATTTTGCTCTTGTTGGTCAATGATGAGCATTTACTCCCTCAATCTTGTTTTGGATGATGTCTTAGGGGTTTATGCTCAAATATTTTCAAGGTTTAGCCCACTGTTTGTGCAGATTTAGGACTATCCATCTTTTGTGGCATATTTGGAGGGTTTGGTAGGGTTTGGAGCAAGTAATTTTGGAAAGTCTCTCTAACTCCACTCTTCAAGCATCCACAATGTCTTAGGACCTTTTCCACATCATAATTAATCTTCCTCTATTTCTTCCCTATAATCAAAATCCCAAACACTTGGCAAGCAAGTGAGAAAATAGTAAATTGCCCCTGTCACTATCCTTTTGTTGCCTTTTACCAGTCAACTATTGTCATCTCTTTAAACCTGTATAAAGAAGAGTTTGTATAGGAAGAATACCTTAAGAGGTCTAAAAAATACTAGAGAAACTTCTATTACATTGCCTTCTCAATTACAAGCCATGGATGATGCTTTTGGAAGTGTTCCACTAAGTATTTTACAAATACCATTCACAAAATAGTGAACTCACTGTTTGTTTACAAAAATAGGAATGTTTGATAAAACAAGCTAATCCAACAAGCCAAGGTGATGCTCAACACTCTTGACCATACTTCCAGATCAGTTTCTCATGGATTTGTCCATTCCAAATTACTTTTGGATGATAATCTTGAGTTTTAACCATGAACTAGCCGAGTTACTCCAACTTGCCTAGTTCTCACTCAAATGCATCTTCAAAAAACTTCTGTGACACAAAAAGAAATATATGTACACTATATACACATGAATCAACTTTGAAAAATCCATTGGAGGGATCCTAGACTTGGATCAACCAAGTTGATGCATCTTAAACCCCAAGTCCTTGTCAGGACAACAACTACACAGAAAACAAACAATTTTACACAACCACCTCGCAAATGAAAAACCAATGAAACAATTACATGAGAAGCTTTATTATGTCAACATTTCCACTTCCAAGAAGGTACAGTATGGATTTTCATAGCTCTGTTATTCAAAAGGAAGGAAAAACAGTCGTAAAAGCCAAAAAAACATGATTTCTATTAAGATTCTCTTGTAAATACAATCACCAACCCTTTTCAAGGAAAAGGAAGGCCTTATATATTTTCTCTAGTTGTTTTTCAAGCCCTAGTATGGACATGATGCTTCCATAACTTCATTTTTCAAGAAAATGACAATTTTGACAACCTTTTTAAGCCAAATGACAACTTGTCTTGCTCAAAAAGGCATTTTTGACAACCTAGCCTTATCAACTTGCCTAAACAACTTAGACATGCTTAAAAACACTTAACAAACATGTTTCAATTCTCTTGAAGACATTAGGAGACCTTTTTGGCAATTTCAACTCAAAGCCTAAAAGGCAAAATTTGATCTCTAGAGCCCAAAACGAGATCAAAAACACTAAATATGACCCAAAACAACCTAAAACAACATAATCAACCTAACACAAGACTTTACAAACATAAAAGAATTAAATACTCAAAAATGGGAGTTTTACTCAACTAGGTGCTCCTGCACCAGATATTCAGTGTATGATCATGAATTTTACGCCATAGTTCAAGCCTTGAAGAAATGGAGACATTACTTGTTGCCTAAGGATTTTGTATTGTACATAGATCATCAAGCTTTGTAGTATTTGAACAATCAGAGTAGTGAATTAGAGACATATGAGATGGGTAGAATTCTTACAGAGTTACACCTTTGTGTTGAAGCATGGAAGTGGGAAATCTAACAAAGTTGTTGATGCATTGAGTAGGAGAAAGAATTTACTAGCAAAGATGAGAGTCACAGTATTAGGTTTTGAATATTTGAAGACCTTGTATGATGAAGATCTAGATTTTGCAGAACCTTGGAAAGCATGTAGAGAACCGGTTATGGTTGATAGAAGCAAATGGTTGGATTATTTCATTCAAGATGGGATTTTATTCAAGGGAGTTCAGTTATGCATACCTAAGAGTTCCATGAGAGAGAACCTGATAAAAGAGAAGCATAACGGAGGTTTAGCTGGACATTGTGGAATTAATAAAATAGTTGCATTGGTGAGTGAGCAGTTCTTTTGGCCCCAGATTCATAAGGATGTTAAGAGATATGTGTAGAGTTGTAGACTTTGTCAAGTTGCAAAAGGTAGTATTCATAATGTGGAATTGTATAAACCTTTGATAGTACTAGTAAAACCTTGGGAGAATATAAGCATGGATTTTGTACTTGGATTGACTAAGACACTGAGGGGGAATGATTCTATATTTGTGGTAGTGGATAGATTTTCAAAGATAGCTCATTTCATATCTTGTAAGAAGACATCAGATGCATTGCATGTAGCACACCTATTTTTCAAGGAAGTGGTAAGATTGCATGGATTACCTAAGAGCATAGTTTTAGACAGAGATACCAAGTTTGTTGTCTATTTTTGGAGAACACTTTGGAAGAAGACGAAGACAAATTTGAAGTTCAGTTCTACTTTTCATCCATAGACTGATGGTCAGATAGAAGTAGTTAACGAGAGTTTGGGAAACTTGTTGAGATGTTTAGTAGGAGATAAAATCGGAAGTTGGGATTTGATCCTTGCACAAGCAGATTTTTCCTATAATAATTCAGTGAATAGATGTATCAAAAAAACACCTTTTGAGATTGTTACCAGAGTGCATCCTAGAGGAATAGCAGAATTGAGAGATATTAGTAGTGAAGACCAGAAGAGTTCAGAAGCAGAAGATTTTGCAGATCACATGGCAGCATTGCATATTTAGGTTAGACAACATTTGGAAGACATGACTAGAAAATATAAGGAGATGACAGATGAGAAGAGGAGACATAAGGAATTTGAAGTTGGCAATGAAGTGATGGTATACTTGGGAAAAGAGAGATTCCCAGTTGGAACTTATAATAAGTTGCAGATGAAGAAGTTTGAACCCTATAAGATTTTGAGGAAGTTCGGTTCTGGAAATGCATATGAAGTGGAAATTGCCCTGAAAGGAACTAGATCAAATTGAAGAGATTTTGGACAATAGGATTGGGTGTAGTACCCGGAATAGGTAGTACAAAGAATATCTTGTGAAGTGGAAGAGCAAACCATTTGAAGATTCATCTTGGATTTCTTACGTAGAGGTACACTACCTTGGTTTCCCTCTGATGCCAAAAAAGTGAGAGGCTAACTTTTCATTAACCCTGGATATTTGATGCAGGAGCATCCCGAATTCACAACAATCTTGTATCAACCAAAAACATTTCCTTTTTGTGTATGTCCTGATTTTGGCTCACTAGATCTTGTGGAGTTGGATTCTACTTGAAGACTTGATCATCTTTCTTGCTTTCAAACCACATCTATTTTTGGATCACTTTCCGGCAAGTTATCGCTACTAGTTTCCATGACAGTTTCTTGTTACCGGTTGCTTGAGACCTATCCTGGTGATCTACCGAAACCTATTCTGAAGCTTGCCAAGCCTTGGACGTTGATCTCGATGTTTCTTGGTGTGTGGCCGACCTTCTACATTTCATCCTTTCAATTTCTAGAGGAATCTCTTGGCAGAGGCAGACCTTGTTCATTTTGCACGTTAGGTCTTGTTCTTCGGGTTTTGATCCTTTTTGGGCCGACTGGATCCTTTGGATCGATATATATATATATATATATATATATATATATATATATATATATATTATCATACTTTAGAATGTAATAAATTTATAATTAAGAAGTATCAGATAGATAGATTGTTCTTTGAAGATAGATCTTTCGATTCAAGGTCCTGGTGTGACCTATTCTACCAAGCCTATGTGCCGGTATGTTGTAACCCAGTTGTTACTGATTGGATATAATCAAATTTCATGCAATAAAACTATCTATTTTGCATTGCCTCTTGTTAGGATTCCCAAAGATACTGAGAGGGGGGGGGTGAATCAGTATCTTACCAGTATGTAAATTTACTTGACTTAAAACATGAAAAACATATTAAAATTGTGTACCGGTATACCAAAAATAATGCAGTAAACAAGAATAACAGTAACCACATGAGAAGCACACCATAGCATAGTATTTTAACGAGGAAACCAGGTGTGGGAAAAACCTCGGTGGGATTTGTGACCTACAATATTCGCTTACTAGCCAATAAGGGAATATTACTCTTACAATGGGGCCCTGCACATGCAGGAAGGCCAAGCGCCTAGAGCTCACTACTCAATTACAAAAGAAGTCACACTAACTTACACAAATGAATTATATTAATCCAATGTTTTGTACTGCTTCAGATTAGCATCTACTATGCCAGATCCAGTACCTGTTTAAGCTCTACTACATACATAAACCCTTAACCTATAATTCGCATATTAGGTCTGCATAATTTCACCTATCTCCTTATTACAAAATGATCTCATACATATACGAGTCATTTTAGAACTCGCCATGTCAGCTTACATTGATTTTACAATTAATTACATAATACATTTTAAACAAAATTCATGTCAGCTAGGATGCCGGTATCCTTCCTTTCACTGCCGGTGTTCTGTGTGTTGGTGTAGAGTCTGTCTGTCAGTGCCAGTGCCGGTATCATAGGATTGCAAGGTTGCCATCAATGACAAAACCTTCAATCACCTACAATTTCTCATTGGAGTGTGCATTTGCCAGCAATCTCCCCCTTTGGCATTGATGGCAATACTCATGACAAAAATCAAAAAGTGTCCAAAATGATATCCAAAAATAGTCTGTCAAAACTGTATGCTCAAAATTGTATGCTCAAAGTTGTATGCTCCCCCTAAGCAGATGATGTCCTTTTCTGACCATTTTTCTCATCCCACTACTCCCCCTTTGACATCAATGACAAAGGTTTTCATTCACTGTCAGTGGAGTCCTCCCTAGATTCTTGTAATTGGTGGGTTACAATCTGAAAGATATTTTTCAAAGCTAATTTTATACCATTGCTGAAAGTTTTGCTATCTTTTATTGTCTCTTGTGTTCTCTGCACTATACCGGTGAGTATGTGCATTTTCTCTTTTAGTGTCTTCAGTTTGGGAACCAAAGCTTCAGATATTTCTTTTCTCAAAGAAGTAAGGTATTCAAGTCTTGGACTAAGTCTACATTTCAAGTCCTTTGCCTTGTCCTTTATTCCCTATTTGTCATTTTCCAGTTTCCTGATTTTCTCTTCCTACTCTGCAATTTTCTTTTCCAATTCCAAAAATGAATCTGATGCACCAATCAGATTATCAGCAATATTATTTATCTTATCTTGTATTTTGCTAATCTCCTTGTCAAGATCCTCTATTAAGACATTTGTTTTGCAAGTATCCTTGTACAGTTTCTTGAAGTCATAGATTATTTCTCCAAGTTTCGGTAAAAGGGTGTCCATTTCTTCCTTGTTTTTCTTTACAATATCCTCAAATAATTTCTCTTTTTCTTTTATCACTCTCTCCTTAAATGTATTCTCATTTATTTGATCAATAGTTAGTAGGTTGCCGATAATGAACTTAGAGAATGTGTCTAGTTGACCTAAAGAATCGTTATTCTCAACACTGCACTTTGGTGCTGTCAATTTAAGAATTGGTATTGTATCATCAATAGCCTTATAGGCTTGTGCATTGCATTCCGTGATCTTATTTATTGAGTCTAATAAGACCTCAGTTACATTAGTAGGTCCGAATCCTATCATAGTTGTACTAGATGTTTGTCCAACAGTGTTTACAATAGCCATGCTACTGGTTGTGGTTATTTCCTTGCTTGGTTTGACCTCTGGTAGGTTTGTCTCTATTTGCATTTCCACAAAAAAAGGTTTATGCTTTTTAGTTTGGACCGGTGGAATTGTGTCTATCTGAACCTATGCTTCAACATGTACCTATTCGGGTTTCTCCAATTGTGTCTCAGACGATTTCTCTGAGTTTTCAGTTGTCGGTTTCTCAGTTTGTGCCTCTAAACTTTTCTTAGCCGATTCTTCAGATGGTTTATCTGTTGTTTCTATCGGTTTCTTAGTGGTATCTTCTGTCGGTTGCTCTGTCTGTGTTGGTTTTTCTATGTTCATCTCAACCTTTGCAGTCGGTGACTCAGTAGTCACATTTTTCTCCTTATCCTCAGTGGTTTCTCTATCAACCACAAAGCTAACTTTCTGAGTGTCTACATTTAATGTATACAAAATTTCTGATTTGGGGTTTGTATCTGTACGTTAGGAAATAGGAAATCATCACAAAACAAGATAAACATAATCATCAATCACAAGTGCATTCATTGCAATGAATCTATCCTAAGACACATTCAATAGAGACATGAAAACAAAGCATACAAAACTAATGATTGTGCAAACCAGATGATGATTTGAATGCTCCTTCCATGCGGCTCCATTGTTCTTCTTTCCTCTTCAAATGGTTGTGGATCTCACCTACAAGTGCAAATACATGATTGAAAGAAAGATTGACATTGATTATTGATCAAGAGTACTAGAAGCATAAATTCGATAGCCTGATTAAGGATTATTCTCATTATTAGCCAAGATTGAAGAAATTCATCCAATTTATAGAAGAATTGGAGAGATGACAAGATTAGCATGATAGTGATTTGAATGGAAATTCAAATCAAGAATAGCAAAATTATGACATGTCTATGACAAATTGCTATGCAAGGATTTATGACAATTTATGACAAATTTCTATGCAAAGATTTATGACAAATTATGACAAATTTCTATGTCATTTCCATGAATTTAGGAGAGAAATAGGAGGAAATTGAAATTAGGAATTAAGAAAATTAGAAAATTGAGAAATTAGGAAATGAGGAATTAAGAAATTAGGAAATTTGATGGAAATTAGAAATTAGGTAAATTAATTAATAATTTGTCATTTATTAATTAATTCACAAAGAGGAATAATTAGCCAATTAAATGAACATTTAATTGCAATGAGAATACTTAGGATAAATAACAATTTATTAATCCTAAAGGAAGAAATGACACACAAGGTTAAATGATTAAATCATAAAACCCTAGAAGGTGAATTAGCAATGCGAGAATGACAATTAGGCCTTGATTAAAGATAATTAATGTCGATCATGATTTTGATTTAACAAAGGACCAATGTGATAAATGATTTGATTGATAAATGCGCCAATTGACGAGGAACAATGACAAATTGATCCAAATTGACATAATTGTGACAGACAATGATCGATAGTGAAATGATCGCAAAATGACAAAATTGACAATAGGACAAGAGATGATGATAAATTGATCCAAAATGACAAGATTGAAAATGATAAAGATTGATGACAAATTGATAAGAGGACAAAACCCTAATTAGGATTGACGATGTCCAAAATGATAAGATTGATGATAAGATTAATAAGAGGAAAAAACCCTAATTAGGATTGACGATGTCCAAAATGACAACAAATTAGCACGCACATTGATGCGATAGGATAAAATCGATCAAAATCATGACTGGATAGTGTCGTCGACAAGACCAAATTTGAAAGCGAGACAGAATGAAGAATGTAGAAGAATGACTCGATGCTCGCAAATGATAAAAACCAAGTACGAATCATAGGAGAAATGTTAATGCGATGCAAAAACCTAAAATGAGGCAATGCGCAAATGTTAAAGTATGACTCCGCAAGCGTTGACCATTTTTAGGTGTCTACATTTTGCCCCTCTTTGAGACAATGCGATTTTAAGCGTTGTTTCAAAGAACAATAATGAAAATGCCCTAGACGCTGACAATGACATATGAAAATGCCCCAGACAATAACAATGATATATGTATGGCCCCTCGAGGAATTGGCCGGAAACATGCAGAAAAGAGGCCAATTGATCAATAAAAATGATAGGATCGAATGGGCTGACAATCAGAGATCGGATGCATGAAGGACAAGCAATTGAAGATGCAAAAGACCGCGACCAACATAAGATGGAGAAGACGCACGTCCATCTATGCAATGACAAAGAGCTATAAATGAGACCAAGAGGTGGAAAATTGCTCATTTGCACTAGCTAAAGAGGAGGATTTGTTGCTCTGGACAAGGACACTTGCAGAGAGATGGCAAACATTCCAATGGCAGATCACCTTGGATAATGTGTACGCACATTCAGATGATCGGATGACGCAGGAGCCGTGGTATGGATCTCAAAAACCCATGTTTTCAATTTGATGAATTTGACTCGTTTGTGGGACATTGTGGGGCCCACAGGGGATGCAAAAGAGGACTTCTGCGCTTGTGTAGTCTAATTTTGTGCTTGTGTCATGTCTTTTGCGCTTGTGTAGGAAGACACAAGCGCAAGTTACCTGACACAGGTGCAGGTTCCCTGACACAGGCACAATTGTGCACTGAAAACCCTAGTTTTGGTCAAAATGACATGCAAATGCTCCGGAAAGGGGGGACAAGGATAGGATAGGTCAAATGAGATGAAAAAAACCCTGATTAGACATGAAAATGAGGAAATGCAACCTGTAGGAGCAAACCTTAAAAATGACAAAATTTGCCCCAATTGTGATGTAGAGTCGACAGTATCCGTTGATCACACGGGAGAACCGACCGGATTGCTTCATGCTACGACATAGACTCAGGAGCACAGAGAGAGATACCTTAGCAGGACTTGGGATATACTATGTCACATTCATGCTTGAGATTAGGGCAAACACAGGACTGCTTACCGCATTGGCAGAGCGATGGCATTCAGAGACCTCCTCATTCCATCTAGCGACCGGAGAGGCAACGGTGACACTGGAGGATGTATGGCGTATCCTCCGCATTCCAATTCATGGAGAGATGATAGAGTATGACCCAGTGACAGGGAGAGAGGCATTGTGCAGATTGTTTGAGTGTGACGCAGATGAGCTGGATATCATCGAGAGGGAGATTGGCTGGGAGACTATGGCATCAGAGTATGATCGACGATACGTGGTGATAGCCATAGTGATAGCATGTCTACTGGCAAGAGATAGATGAGGACATGGATTCCCTATTGGATGGGGAAGAGTGCTAGAGCGGATGGTGACAGAGGGGACAGTGTACGCATGGGGACCATTTGTGCTTGCTATGCTATATTTTTAGCTGCATCAGATAGCGTATCAGGGAGTGCAGACTTTGAGCTATGGAGTCACATTGCTATAGGTATGGGCATTTGAGCACATAGCCATATGTCAACCGATTATAGAGAGATAGGTTGTACCACACCAACCATATGTGTATTGCTATGGTGGAGCACTGAGATAGGGTCCATTTGGATACATATTATACTGGCGACATGAGCTAGACAGACTGAGAGAGTTCATATGGAGGCCATATCGTGATTGTCCGGGATGGTCAGATGATAGTGATGAGCTACCCTATTGTAGACAGGAGAGGTACCTAATTGGGCAACCAGTGAATCGCCAGAGAGTGATTGAGATGTACCTGCCAGAGAGAGTCAGACGACAGTTTGGAGAGATGCAGGACATACCTAGGAGGACTGCACATTTTGCCCGATCTCACAGAGAGACGAGTTAGTGGGGGAGTATGATTCAGCCACACATAGCATATGCGGACTACTCACAGCTACAGCAGAGACAGTGGGAGTGGAGATCAGATGTGGTAGACGTCGAGATGACAGATGAGTATGATAGATGGTTTGCATGACGACGGCTAGTGCCATTGACAGATCCGGATATTCCAGTACCGAGGCGACAGGAGGACTTCCCACTCACAGGAGAGGAGGGAGATGACGAGTTCGAGGAGGATGAGGATGGGGATGAGGATGATGGAGGGGATGAGAACAGAGATGAGGATGGCGGGGATGAGGAGCAAGAGGATGAGCCAGATTCAGGCGAGCATGAGGCATTACAGGACATACCCATAGAGCCAGGGACAGCTAGGATAGAGGAGATGGAGATATTCAGGGCTACCATAGCGAGTCAGCAGGACTATATTGCAACATTGGAGAGACAGAATGCCAGCTTGAGGACAGAATGAGATACAACAATAGCTCAGGCACAGCGAGAGGGACAGAGAGTCACTGAGTTCATTGGGTCGATTAGGGATGCCAGTGCATGGGAGATGGCACAGATGTTGGTAGAGACCAGAGAGGAGAGACTGTATTGGAGGACTCTATATGAGAGTGCAGTTCCACCGGAGCAGAGAGCACCGTCATATCGGGCACGATCGAGGATAGAGAGCAGGTCACACTCTCGGAGGTCATTGAGCAGCATGGGGGTGAGTGGACCTATGAGACCACCACAGCCAGGACCAGGAGGGACATCATCCACGAGACATGGCAGGGATTAGGAGGATAGAGGGAGCACCCAGTGACAAAGGCACATGCTCCTTAGACAGATAGTGGACATTATGTAGTTTGACATGTTGTAGTCAGTCTGCGGGCCATACTTAGGACAGATAGGCCAATTTTGTACTCCGATATTATTTTGACATATGATATGATATGCATCGATATGATGGGATGCAATGTGTTATGATTTGTAGTTATTTTGCTATGTATGGATGACTTATGTACTTGTTTATGAACATGTATGGATGGAATTTTATGTATTTTTGATGTATTTATGAAATGAAATGGATAAAATGCTTGATGTGGTGCAAAGGTAATGCAAATGTACTAACCAAATGGATGCAGGATGCAACATATGTGTTCGAATATCAAAGCACTAGACCGAACTGACTATCCGGACTGACGGAAGAAATGTTAGTAAGAAGAAATGAGACAGGGGAGAGGTAGAGACGAAGAAAAACTTGCTTTCAGTAATGCACTTTGTAGGTGAGAACCTTTATTTTTATGTAGCAAAATGGATGCGTAGCATCATGGCATTGAAGGCCAGAGCTGAAATGCAACCCTATTTGTGAAAGACAGACACATCATAGACAAGCAACACTCACAATCAAAAAAGAAAAGGATCATGAACCATCCCGGTCACTCTAAATCACTCAGTGACATCATCGAGCAACATAGGAACATGACCGAAGCCAAAGATTAATCAATAAAAAGATAAGATGCACAAATTCAAATAAAACAAACATCTTGATCTTCATTGTCAAAAGCTGAAAGCGTTGATAGGACAATCATGTCGTCTGGTTTTAGGACATGTGGTACCCCATCTAAGATAGGACATAGTCTGGTTTTGAGTATACCACACCCTGTATAAGACTCATGATAGTAAGGACAAATGATTTGGAGGTTGATTGATATGACAACTCGGATCAGTTTGAATGTTTGGTTTGAATAAAAAGTTCATCTGTTAACGCATGATTTCATTAAAAGCGTAGTGTGCGATTGATTGCAAGGCATTGGATGCTCAGTGATCTGTCTATGCACCAAGGGATCCTTTATTGCAAAATGCGTGTTTTCGGATTTTAATGTTTTGAAATGTTTTTGTGTTCATTTTTTCAGGACTTTTTATGATTTTTAGGGATTTTCATTTTTTCCAGTTTTTTTTTTAGATGCTTTTTTCAGGACTTTATTTGATTATTTTTTTGCTTGAAGATTTTTCCAGGACTTTTTAAAATGTTTTTTGAGATTTGTTCAGGACGTTTTGCAATTTTTTTTTTTGGATTATTTCAGGACATTTTTCAATTTTTAGGATTATTTCAGGACATTTTTCAATTTTAAAAGTTCCAATGATTGATCATGACAAGGGGAAGGCACCCAATGTGCATTGGAAAGACACATAGACCTGGGACCAGAACATATGTATAAGAAACTGGAGTAGGCAAGACAGTGATGTTGACCAATAACCGGCCTGGAACTGAACATTGGGTCAAGACAAAGATAGGCTTGATAAACCGGCCGAGAGAAAGTATAGCTAAAAGTCATGATAGATGGCGGAGCAATGATCTCATTACTCATGGCGCCGAATTGCTAGGTTTTCACCATGGTACTTGCCCAAAGCGCCTGTTTGCCAGGTTTTCACTAGAGGGTGAATCATTTTTCTTCTCTTTACTTTTTTCTTTGCTCTTTTTCTTTTTTCTCTTTTTTTCATTTTTTTGTATTTTTCATTTTTTCATTTTTTTTGTATTTTTCATTTTTTCATTTTTTTTGTATTTTTTCAGGATCATATTTGAATAAGTACTGATAGAGAATTATGCCCAGTACTTGTGAAGATGCATGTTGTTGATAGGATCAGACAGAGGTTCACCTTCCGGGGTAGCAAGCTGATATGCCCCCGAGCCATATGCTGCAGTTACTATGAAAGGACCAACCCAATTAGGTTCAAACTTTCCCTTGATGATGTCAGTAGACTGTGCATTCTTGGGGTTTGCTTTTAGAACCAGGTCTCCCACTTCGAAGTGTCACCCTTTGACTTTCTTATTATAAGAGCGACGGAGACGGTTTTGATATGCTTGCAAATGTGTCAGAGCTGTCTGACGCTTTTCATCTAACATCTCAAGCTGATGTAGCCGAGAGACTCTGTGTGTCTCATCATCAATCAGGTGTTGCAAGGAAACCCGCAAGGAAGGAATCTCGACTTCCAAAGGTAAAATGGCTTCCGCACCATACACCAAGGAATAAGGTGTTGTAGCAGTAGGTGTGCGGATAGAAGTGTGATAGGCCCATAGTGCTGGATTTAACTGTACGTGCCAATCTCGACCAGTATCATTGACAACCTTCTTCAAGATCTTGATAATGGTTTTATTTGATGCTTCAGCTTGCCCATTACCTTGTGGATAATACGGACTGGAAAAATGATGTTGAATATGAAACTTGTCACAGAGTTCTTTGACATCTTTATTCTTAAAAGGTCGACCATTATCTGTGACTATGGCAAGGGGTACCCCATATCTGCATATGATATAGTTCAGCAAGAATTTTGAAATTTGGACACCAGTGATATAAGTCATGGGGATAGCCTCGATCCATTTGGTAAAATATTCTGTACCTGTAATAATGAACTTGTGTCCATTTGCAGATGTTGGGTGAATCTTGCCAATAAGATCTAATCCCCACTGAGAAAAGGGGCATGGAGATATGATAGAATGAAGCTCTTGGGTTGGTGCATGAATATAATTTCCATGGATCTGGCACTTGTAGCACTTTTTAACAAAACCATGAACATCTTTTTCCAAAGTAGGCCAGTAATACCCAGCACGAATTAACTTTTTAGCTAAGCTAAGACCATTGAAATGGCCCCCACATATACCATCGTGAACCTTGTGTAAAGCCGTTTGTGCTTTGTCAGAATCCAAACACCTGAGGAGGGTATGGTCAAAGGAATGGTGGTAAAGGGTGTCGGCGATGATGACATAATTGGCTGTCTATCAGATAAAGGCTCGGCGTTGGTTCATGGAAAGGTTAGGTGGTAAGGTCTGGGATTTCAAATAGTGATATGTGTCATTGTACCATGGGGAGTTGCGACCAACAAGAATGTACATCACATCAGTTGTCGGAATGTCAAAAGAGGGGACCAACAATTGTTCGACCAAGAATTCACACTTGTCCATATTATGAGGCATATTCAACATGGAAGCGATTGTAGCCATTGCATCTGCCGACTTGTTTTGCATTCTTGGCACTTGACTGAAATGGATAGCTGTGAATTTTGTCTTGAAGAAATCTACCATGTGCTTATAAGGAATAAGCTTTTCATCTTTTGTTTCATAGTCATCATTCACTTGTCGGATGACTAATTGAGAATCTCCATAGACTTGCAAATGTTTGACATTCCAATGGACTGCTACTCGGAGTCCTGTGACTAGTGCTTCATACTCTGCAATGTTATTGGTGCAGGGGAAAGTTATTCTATAAGACTTTGGAATAGCATCACCTTGAGGGGTGACAAACAAGATGCCTGCTCCGGACCCGAACTTGGTATGGGACCCATCAAAGTATAACTTCCATTCAGTAGATGATGTGAAAGCAAAGACTGATTCATCTAGAAAATTAGTTAACATGGGATGATCATCAGAGAGAGGAGCCTCTGCAAGCTGATCTGCTATGACTTGTCCTTTTATGGCCTTTTGCTCCATATGCTCAATGTCAAATTCACTGAGAATCATGACCCATTTTGCTAGGCGACCCGTCAAAGCTGCTCGGCTAAGCAAATATTTTAGGGGATCAATTTTTGCAACCAACAATGTTTGGTGGCTTAGCATATAATTTCGGAGCTTTTGTGTTGCAAATACCACTGCTAAGCATGCCCTCTCAATAGTTGAATAATTTAATTCATAACCAACCAGTGTCCGGCTAATATAATAAATAGCTCTTTCTTTGCCATTCTCATCTTGTTGAGCCAAGAGAACTCCTAATGCTATTTCAGTTGCAGAGATATACAATAAAAATGGCTTTCCATCTATTGGAGGCATTAGAATAGGTGGCGACAGCAAATATTCTTTGAGAGCTTGAAAGGCTAATTGACATTGCTCAGTCCATTTAAAAGTGACACCTTTGTGTAGTAGATGTTGGAATGGATGACATTTGTCAGCCAACTGAGCTATGAAGTGACGAATTGACTGGAGCTTTCCTTGCAGACTTCTTACTTGCCAGAGATTTGAAGGTGGAGGCATATCCATTATTGCTTTGACCTTGGCGGGGTCGACCTCAATGCCTCGGTGGGAAACAATGTATCCGAGGAGTTTGCCAGCTGTAACACCAAAGACACACTTTTTTGGATTGAGCCTAAGTTTGTAGGTCTCCATTCTGTCAAATATTGGGCCCAAGATAGCTAGATGACTATCTCTGGTAACAGATTTGCATAACAAGTCATCAACATAGTCCTCCATCAGAGTGTGCATAAAATCATGAAAAATTGTCGTCATTGCTCTTTGATATGTTGCACCTGCATTTTTAAGACTAAAGGGCATCACATTCCAGCAATATGTACCCCAAGCATAGGTGAATGCTATCTTATGCTGATCTTCAGGAGCAATGCAAATTTGGTTATAGCCGGAGAAACCATCCATTAATGAAAGCATCTCATATCCAGCCGTCATGTCCACTATGATGTCTATGTTTGGCAATGGAAAATCATCTTTAGGGCATGCTTTATTGAGGTCCCTAAAATCTGTGCAGATTCTGATGCCCCCAGTTACCTTGCTAACTGGTACTAAATTTGAAATCTAGTCTGCATAATCAATGGGTCTGATGAAGCCCACATCTAGTAATTTTTTTAGTTCCACTTTAACCAAAAGAGCCACCTGGGGATGCATCTTTCGAAGTTTCTATTTGATAGGCTTAGCATCTAATTTCAATGGCAAGTGATGAAGGACTAACTCTAGATCAAGGCCAGGCATATCTGCATAGGACCACGCAAAGCTGATCTTCTTCTCCAGAAAGAAATTGATAAAATCTATCTGCTCTTGTTTTGACAGGGAGGCAGCAAAATGAATGACCTTAGGGTTGTCAGGTGTTCCCAGATTGATTTCCTCGATCATCTCCACAAGCAGTGTTGATTTATCCTAAATTGATAGGGGTACGTCCACTCTTCCACCTTTGGGCGCCTTAGAAAGGTTTTCACCCGCAGGTACGTCTTTAATTTTTACTTTTGTATGATCAGAGAGTGCCTTACGGTTTTCACTCAAAGATCTATTCTTTTGATTTTTTTGTTTTTGTTTTTCTTTTTCATGACTGGAAGAGGGAGTTGACTCCCAAAAATATGCTATGGAATCCAGGTCGATAGCAAATCCTGCCCTATGATCGCCTTGTGGTACGCCTTCCCGTAGTCCCAAGAATTCTGCAATTGCTTCGTCATTTTGAAAATAGTCCAACGTGAGCGGTTCTTGTTGGTCATGTTGGATAAGTTGGGGATAAATGAGAGGCATGTCATCATCGATTGTAAGGATAGAGAGGGCTGATATGGTAAAAATGTGAACATCTGTGGTGCCACTATCCGAACTACTTGTATCAGATTTGGAGCTTGGATCCCAAAATGACTCTATCCAAGCATGAGGACATGTTTTAGGAAGAGGAGTTATTTCATGTTTGTCTTCCATAGGCAAGTTATCAGGGTCAATGAAAATATTGTCGAGGGCATAGGAGCTAGAAGAAAAAGAACTCCACTCCCATTCATTGGAATCAGTCTCGGGTCGGGTATCCTCAGGTGTTATTTCATCATCAGAATCACACCCTTTTTGACACGTGGGCACTTTGGTAGATGTGGATCCAATTCGCAATGGTACAAAACCTAACCCTAAAGTTGGAGGTCGTCTCTTGGGTATGATAGGTTCTAGCCTTCCATTGTTGTTCAGGCCTAAGCCACTGCAACCATCATATCCTTTCTTTTGCAGCATGGTAAATCCTTTGCCATATCGTTCCACTGGCAATCTGACAGGTGGGGTCTCAATTGGATCTTTATAAATCCAATCTATGACATCGTCATCTACAGTTTCCTTGTCAAGTTCTCCCCATCTTGTAAATGTAGTAGGAGGCTGATATTGAATAATGACCTTAGGTTCTTTTTGCAATAAATGTGGTTTTCCATATGATTTTGGAGATATTGGCGAATTCTCGATGAGGAATGTCTAATCCATTGAATATTCTCCACATCCTTGGTCTTGTATCTTCAATTTTCCTTTGACAGCCTCTAACAATTGATTGGGATCCACATAGCTATTTGATTTGGCCTCTCTGTTGACTGGGACCTGCCGCTGAGGGGTATCCTTTAGAGTAGCACAAAATTGAAATGCATTAGGATCTCCAGGAATTGTTATCTCAGTTCCATTGTAAGGATATTTTAGACATTGATGATAGGTGGATGGAACTGCTTTCATGGCATGAATCCATGGATGGCCAAGGATCATATTATAAGGGAGATCAAGATCGAGGACTTGCAGGAAAGTGTTTTCTGTCACTGGACCAACTCTGATAGGCAATGTAATTATCCCTTTGGATGGACGCTCAGCATCATCATATGCTTTGATTGTTATTCTTTTGGAAGCATCAATGTCATTTTCTGTATATCCAAGGCCAATGACCACTCTCAAAGTACAAATATTAAGACCTGCTTCGCCATCTATCAAGACTCGTCGGATTTTACAGTTATGAACAAAGACTTCAAGGTGTAACGGATCATTGTGAGGGAGCTTGTCAGGTGAGATATCATTGTTAGAAAATGAGACATTTTGGGAAATGGCTAAATGTCCAATCCGAGCTTGAAACTGGTCAACATCAATATCTGTTGGAACAGTGGACTCAACTAAGGCTTTATCTAGGACTGCACAATGCATGGGAGACATTTTCAATAACTCAAGGATTGATATTTGTGCAGGTGTCTTTCCTAGGTGATCCAAAAGATTATATTGACTTGCAGGAGTTGGCTTGGGAGGAGCTGCAGGAGCTCCTTTCAGAACTATCTTGGATCGACGAGTGGTGACTGCACAAGAAGGATCTTGTCCTTTTATTCTCAAGGTGGATACATACTCATTTGACACATGAAAACAATTAATAACATTGTGATAACCGGTATTTGCATAATTGGCCGTTTGAGCAAAGGTGGAAGAAGACGCTTTACCCTTGTCATGATCAAGCAAAGGAGTTTTGAAAATGGTATGATCATTATTGGAGGTCGGATGGGGTGGATCTACCTCAATTACTCCTTGCTCTAATAAATCTTGAATCATATGTTTCAATTGGAAACATGAAGCAGTTTTATGTCCTTTGGACCGATGATACTCACAGTATGCATTATCATTCCACCAATGCGGCTTTACCACTGGTTCTACCTTAATATCTGGTAGCTTGATAAATTTTGCTTGTATTAATTGCTTCATTACTGATTCAATAGGCTCTCCTAATGGCGTAAACTATCGAGGGGGCCCATCCCTCGATCGGAAGGGTTTGCGTTGTTGATTATATTGTGGAGTATGTTGTTGTTGAGCATGTTGTTGATATTGCGACTGTTGAGTAACATTGCCCATTGGTGCTTGATTTTGTTCCATAGTTGACATGTTAGGAACACTCAATTTCTTGATTGTGAATGGGGGTTGATTTGCATTCACCACTCTCGCATCAACAACACCATCATTAGTGACATTCTTGTTCTTATACCAAAATCTGTTTCTGTCCTCTGAGTAATTGGTATTGTCATTGTCTTTATTGAGCTTGATAATTCCTTTAGCTACCAGAGTTGTTTCAATGCTCATTCCCTTCTTAATAAGTTTCTCTATAGTACTAGGACTTTTCAACTTTAGCTCATACATCATTTCTGGGACCAAATTCTGGATAAACAGATTCACTTGTTGTTCTTCGGGTATATCAAGAGAAGAACGACTATACAAGCTTCGCCATCATTGCAAGAAAGTCACTAATGATTCACCTTGCTTTTTCTTGGTGTTGCATAAATCTGACATGGTCACATCACTGTCGATGTTGAACGCAAAATGAGATAAAAACTTTTGAGCCAATTCAGACCAAGTCTTTATATTTCCTGGCAAATGTGAATACCAATCCATAGCTTGTCCCGTGAGACTTCGTGCAAATAATCACATTAAATATGTCTCCTCATAGCTCACTTCCGTACATGCCGCGAAAAATGCTCGAATGTGATCTTTTGGACTGCCATTCCCTTTATATTTCTCAAAATTAGGTGCCTCAAAATGCTTAGGGAATGGAGGCATGTATACACTCTTGTCAAATGGATTAGGACATAAATCTTGATCTGTATACAACTTCTTTGTTCCTTTAGTTTCTAATGCGTCAACTTTTCGTTGCAACTTCTCAAGTTGTTGTGCAATTGTATCAGAATTTAGAGGTCCATCATTAATCCCAGTTGGTATCCTTTGTCGATACATCACATTTCCGATCGGTTGTTGATACTCTGGAATGGCCGTTTGTGGTGTTTCTGGCATATAACGTTCTTGATACATCGCTTGTTGTTGCGGTTGTGCTATGCCTTGATATTGACCTTGTTGTTGTGCTTCTTGGAGCCTAGGTTGATATTGCAATTGATTAGGTTGTTGATATTGCACAGGCATCAATTGCGGTTGTAAAGTAGGATGGCTTGCTTGTCTTGGCACATATTGTGGCACATGTTGGTGTTGAGGCTGACGGATCAGAACTTGTTGACTTTGTGCCAATTGTCGTCGTGGTGTATATCCCATCATTTGTAAAAAACTTTGTTTAGGCGCTTTTCGTTGCTTCTCCTTAGGATGGGGTATAGCACTTGCATTAACTTGCTGTGTTGCTTGTCCAATCCATTGTGATGGTTGCAAGTTTGCATTAACTTGTAACGGTGCTGAAGGCACTGAAACTTGTTGTCGAATGTGAAATTGTTGTTGTTGCACATTGCTTGTTTGCACATTCGATTGTACCTTTTGTATATTACTCAATTGTTGCAACAATTGTTGTTGGTGCAAACCACTATCTGTAGCTCTTTGTGTTGCCATTATTGAAGGATTTGTCGCAATAGTATTCGGCAAACATATTGAACTTAATGGGACATAAGAACTTTGTTGCATCATGGAATTATTTTGGACATTGGTGACATTAGGCATTCCAGTTGTGAAGCTTTCCTGCATCTTAGATTTTGATCCCACTTTATGCATGTAAGGAACCACTTCTTGTTGAGGGACAACTGTGAATACTTGTGTGCTCTTCATTTGATCTTGCGTCACAGGTGTTGTGTTGAATAGTGGATTATTTATCGTTTCAAATGGTGACTTTTGAGGAATAGTCACTGTCAATGCCTTTGAAGCACGTTTACTCATCAAGGTAGGTTGAGTTGCTTGTTGTGCACCTTCTTCATTTGGATGCAGGGAAAAAATTAACAACTAACCACTTTGTTGTTCTTGCACATTGATTTGGTCACTTGAAGATGTCACATTACTCATCATGTTAAGATACTTTTGTGGAAACATCTTAAAGACTTTGTTCAAGAACTTATCCATCTTTTTTGTTATCTTCGGATCTTGAAGGAACATGTCAACATCATCAGAAGTATCAGAATCAGATGAGGAATCTGGTTGGACATTTGGATTTGTTTCTTGGTGAAAGCCTTGATCTAAACCAAATCCTTGTGAGAGGGTTGGTTCTTCATATAATGTTTGATTTTGAATGTCATGTTGCAGGTGTGATTGATTGAAATTGAAAGGCGCACTTCCTCTTGGAGTTGGTGGAACACTCCCATGTCCTCGTTTCATAGCTACAAACACTGGTTCATATAATGGAGGTGACCCCAGTTGAACTGTTCCATATGGTGGTAGAGATGTGTTTGAGGAACCTTCAATTTGTACTGTTTGATTGGTTTGAAACTGCGAATTTGCTATGTCATCCATGGGTTGATACATTGGTTCACCCATCTTTTTAGATTTTGACCTTGTCTCAACAGGCATGTCATTTATGCAAATGCAATGTTTTTGGATAATATATGATATGCAACAAAATGCAACCTAAATAGATGAAAATGCAATCTATGTTTTTGGTTATTTTCAAAGATTTTGACAAACTTTTGAAATGCAAATCTAAGAGAGGGACCCTTAGGAAATTGGAATGATACCTAGACCTTAAAGGACAAAAGGACATAAGTGACAAAAGGACAAATGACAAAGTCTCCCCTATATGCTTGGATACTAAGCTAGGTTTGACCAAATGATATTGATGACAAAAGGACAAAAGATTTGATAAGGTCTAGACTTCTTAACAATGACTTAGGGTTTTTCAAAGATTAGGATTACTCAAGTATGACAAAACCTAATTTTGGCACTATATGCAAAGGGACATTACTATGCAAGTGACCTTAATATGATATGATAATGACCTAAGCTTGATGAAGAGACCTAAGGTATGCAATGTATGACAATGATATGACTTTAATGCAAGAGGACATATGCAAATGGATGACTTTTATTGAAAAGAGTATGACTTTTGAATCTGCACAAAGTGTGTTAGTAGTTTGATTTATTGTCTTTGCCATGCGTATGCCAAGATTCTGCACAGATAATTAGTACTAAAATCCAAAGCACAGAAAATAGAATGCAAAAATACACCAAATTTCAAGTAAACACTGCATTTTTTACCTCTGTTCTGGACTTTACACAGGCGCAGAACCCATGACACAGGCGCAGAATGCAGGACACAAGCACAGAATGTCACCTACACAAGCGCAGAATGCTCAACACAGGCGCAAGAGTCTCCAGAATACCCTGTACGACCCTGTTTTTGGGTTTTTGGCCTGCAAATCAACTTGAAAGCACTCAAAAACATAGTTAAGGGATTAGAAGGTTAGTGTTCACATCGGGTTCACCAATTAATGTACGTTAGGAAATAGGAAATCATCACAAAACAAGATAAACATAATCATCAATCACAAGTGCATTCATTGCAATGAATCTATCCTAAGACACATTCAATAGAGACATGAAAACAAAGCATACAAAACTAATGATTGTGCAAACCAGATGATGATTTGAATGCTCCTTCCATGCGGCTCCATTGTTCTTCTTTCCTCTTCAAATGGTTGTGGATCTCACCTACAAGTGCACATACATGATTGAAAGCAAGATTGACATTGATTATTGATCAAGAGTACTAGAAGCATAAATTCGATAGCCTGATTAGGGATTATTCTCATTATTAGCCAAGATTGAAGAAATTCATCCAATTTATAGAAGAATTGGAGAGATGACAAGATTAGCATGATAGTGATTCAAATGGAAATTCAAATCAAGAATAGCAAAATTATGACATGTCTATGACAAATTGCTATGCAAGGATTTATGACAATTTATGACAAATTTCTATGCAAAGATTTATGACAAATTATGACAAATTTCTATGTCATTTCCATGAATTTAGGAGAGAAATAGGAGGAAATTGAAATTAGGAATTAAGAAAATTAGAAAATTGAGAAATTAGGAAATGAGGAATTAAGAAATTAGGAAATTTGATGGAAATTAGAAATTAGGTAAATTAATTAATAATTTGTCATTTATTAATTAATTCACAAAGAGGAATAATTAGCCAATTAAATGAACATTTAATTGCAATGAGAATACTTAGGATAAATAACAATGTATTAATCCTAAAGGAAGAAATGACACACAAGGTTAAATGATTAAATCATAAAACCCTAGAAGGTGAATTAGCAATGCGAGAATGACAATTAGGTCTTGATTAAAGATAATTAATGTCGATCATGATTTTGATTTAACAAAGGACCAATGTGATAAATGATTTGATTGATAAATGCGCCAATTGACGAGAAACAATGACAAATTGATCCAAATTGACATAATTGTGACAGACAATGATCGATAGCGAAATGATCGCAAAATGACAAAATTGACAATAGGACAAGAGATGATGATAAATTGATCCAAAATGACAAGATTGAAAATGATAAAGATTGATGACAAATTGATAAGAGGACAAAACCCTAATTAGGATTGACGATGTCCAAAATGATAAGATTGATGATAAGATTAATAAGAGGACAAAACCCTAATTAGGATTGACGATGTCCAAAATGACAACAAATTAGCATGCACATTGATGCGATAGGATAAAATCGATCAAAATCATGACTGGATAGCGTTGTCGACAAGACCAAATTTGAAAGTGAGACAGAATGAAGAATGTAGAAGAATGACTCGATGCTCGCAAATGATAAAAACCAAGTACGAATCATAGGAGAAATGTTAATGCGACGTAAAAACCTAAAATGAGGCAATGCGCAAATGTTAAAGTATGACTCCGCAAGTGTTGACCATTTTTAGGTGTCTACAGTATCTTCTACCGGAGTCTCCATACTCTCAGTGGCTGGTTGATTTTCAGTAGTGTCTATCGTTGGAGTATCTGAAAGAGGTGGGGGCACATTGTCAGTTATTTTCAGGCTTGGTTGTCCACCTACCTTACCTTTCCCCTTATCTCTATCCTTTTGTTATACTTTGATAGGCTTAGGTCTAAGTATTTCTTCCTCTTTTTCTTTTTCCACAAAGAATATATCCCATATATCTATTGTTTCCTCAGATACTTCAATTACTCTACCAACCATTAGTGCTACATGCCGATGAGCAATAGAAAATACTATCTAGTTATCCTCACTGATTAATTTGTCTATTTCATTAGGTGAGTTAACTGGATGCACTGCCAGTAATTTTTCAATCTTAATCTTTTTATCTAGTTCAACAATGGCTAATCTTCTAGCTTCTAATCTCCTATACAAGTCATTTGGAATTTCATCAACAATTTGCATCAAAAATTTCTTGTATATATCTAAGTGTAGAATTACACTATTTTCTATGCTTTCCTTATCATCAGCTGATAGTGTATTGTACATTTGATTGATGTTCTTCAGCTTAACATCCTCTATAATTTTGCTAAGAAGTTTGTCTAGAGGAGCAATAGTCTATTTCACCTTCTTCTTCTTAGGAGTCATTTTCTTCGCCAGAGGCCTTATTGCCTATTGCTTTTGTCTTGTCCTTTTCGGTGTAGGAGAAGGTACTGGTGAGGGTTATCTTTTCCTCTCAACTCTCTTGAATACATCAGGTATGTTACTTTCAGAAGAAATTCCAACTGGTGAAAGATGAGTTTCCGGTTGAGGTACTTCCAACTCACTTTCACTTATACCAGTTTGTCTCAAAACATCTTCCTTGATTGCCTTTGCCTGCCAGGTTCCTTTTCTTACAGTTGCTTCAACTTTCTTAACCCTTTTTCTAGATTGAATAGTACTTTCTATTGTTTCAGCACTACCAAATACTTTCTCTTCTGGTTCCTTTGGAGCTTCAAGGAGGGCTTTTGCATAAGTTTCTATGATGTTGTCATCTATTTCATAGCCCATTTCAGTTACCCAATAGTTCTAGGGATAACTGCCTCCATCCAGATTTCATCTTTCTTGATCACAAAATAGATTTCTTTTTGATACTTGTCCACAATAGCTTGTGATAGCCTTACTCTAGTTTTCATTCAAGCCTTCAATGCTTCAAAATGCTCATTTATGTTTTTCTCCCCGTTCTCTCCCATATTGTTCAATAGATCTAACAGTTGTTTTCCTACCGGTATGTCAAAACCAAAATCTTTAGCACCAATACCGGGTACTTGTTTCGTTATGTAAAGCATCAGACAAACAAGTAAGTTTCTGAATCTGAATGTTCCTTTCTTATCTTCTTTAATCTTTCCCAAATTTTCTATCAGCTCATCTTTAAGCCATTCACATATATCTATTCTTCCATTATCATTAACCATATCATAGGTGGTGCAAGAGCACCCAAGACAAGTTTGGCCACCATGAGGCCATAATGGATATTTATGAGATATTAAGTGTATGAAGTTAAAATGACCATTTTATATTTTAAACATGGATAATAATACCATTTGGAGTCATCAAACTCATGTAATGAGTCATTTTGTAATAAGTTGTCAAAATTGCCATGTTGGGCAAATAATGTCAAAATGAGTAATGTAATGGGGTTCAATGGGTAGAATAGGTTTCTAATGAGAATTTTAAGTTTCATAAGGTCTTGTGTGACCATATTAATGTAACAAAATTGATTATAAAGTTTCAAGATGCAAAAAGGTTAAAATTTGTCAATTAACAACTAAAAATGTCAGTTTGAAAATAAATTAAAATTGTAAACACCCAACAGTGGTTGTATGGGTGATTAAGAGTTGGTTTTTAGTTTCCATGAAGGTTTAGAGGGTCGGATTTGCTTGGCACTATAAGAGTTTGGAGTTTGGTAATAAAAATACAAGGTTTTTCCTTGCAATTTTGGTCTGAAACTCTTCTTCTTTACTTCATTTTTTATTGGAAATGGATTTGGAAATGTAGAGTGTTTGTACTATCATTTGATACTGTTATTGAAGGTTTTACATTCAAATCTGATATACTTTCATTGGCTATCCTAAAGACTGTTGTAGGTGGCCATTTTATTGTTGTTTTGAGAGTCACAATGCAAATGTGACCCATTCCACTTTATGTGGTTGTTTTTACTAGTGGAATGGGTCATTAATGATGTATATTATTGTCTAATAATAGGTTTGAGTGTAGGGAATAATGTGGAGATGAAGTGTTGATATCCTAGGGTAAGAGATTGAGTGAGGAAAAACATGAAAATGGAGGCATGAGTATAGCAGCAGAAGGTCTACCTTAAGGAGGTAGTGTTTTTATGTGAAATAGTTTTATGGTATGGTAAATTCATGGTAAATACCAAGTTTAAAGATCTGGAAGTGAGTTTTGGGGTTTGAACAAGGAGGCCCTAGTTTTTTAGGCCTAAAAAGGGGGGTTTAGTATCTAACCTATCAAATGATTGCATATTGTCTTGAAACCTAGAAAATATATGGTTTTGGATCATTTTTTTATACTATTTTTGGGTTGGAGTTCTGGTCGTACCATTTGTTCATACTTGCTCTAGAAAAGAGGGCTGATTGGGCCTAGTTGGTGTGTAGCAGGGTGCTGGTTTGAGTATTTTGTCCAAAAAACCCATAGTTGATTTTCACATATGTTAGGTAACATCCAAAAGGGTATCCAGATATGAAATTTATTTGTCAAATGTTTCAAATTATTTTGAGTAAATGTCAGAATACCCGCTAAACAGGGCTACTAGGGAATTGGCCTATTTAGGGACCCGGGTAAGGGTTTGTGAGAAAACCAATTGATAGGGTGAGTGAATCCTATTGGGTAAAGTGGAATAGGGTATGTAGAGGCCCTAGGAAGTTTGGAACAAGTTGGTGAGTTTGATAGTTCTATTTGGGCATCTTGGTGAAACCTAGTGAAGGAAGGTGAAACAAGAAGAGTTGAGTTTTCGAAGAAGCAAGAATGACAAGTTGAAATGTAATTGTGGGAGGGTCCATGATGCTCTGCATCATAGTGGTATCAAATCAAGGTAGTAGGTCCTTGTAGATTGTAGATTGAAGACTGAGAGATAAAAGAGGAAACCATCATGGAAGAAGATGAAGAAATGTGGGCAAGATATGCTTAGGGCTACTTCACATTCTGGACACAATGCAAATGTAGGGATAAGGTATGCAAGGTTGTTGTTAGCAGTGGTTAAGATGATGTGGTTAAGAAGTTGAACTTTCCAAGGACACCTCTTTAGTCACCTTGTAGAGCTTATGGGGTAAGCAATGATCAATGGGTTGATGTTAAAGAGGAAGCATATGTTTCTTTCAGCATTGGTTCATATTATGATACTATTCTATGTGATATTATGCCTTTGAGTGATTGTCATATGATCTTGGGTAGAGTATGGCAAGTTGATGTTAAAGCCCTACATGATGGTAGAGAAAATTCATATGTTATTAACAAGGATGGGAAAAAGTTTGTGACGAAATCATTGTAGGATGACAAGGCAGCGTGGGGAATGTCAAGGATAAGGTTGATTGCAAGAAGAGAGTTCCTAAGGTATGAGGAACATAAGGATGAAGAAAAAACAGAGATAGAAGTCACTTCTACACTTGAAGAAGACAAGGTAGAGTCTAACTTGCAAGTAGAAGATGCAAAGAGCGGGTATGAGGTGAAGGAGAGCAAGGAAGCAATCCTTGAGAAGCAGCAAAGTGAGATTGTGCAGATGAAGAGTCCATTGATAGGACGTGTAGCATATCAATTAGATGATGTGAAAGATTGTGGTTCAGATAAGTCAGAGGTATATATAAGAAGAGAAGAAAATGTGAGTGATAGTGCTGGTGCATTGCCAATGACGAGGCAAGGATGGCTTAGAGAGGTTATAGTAGAAGATAAAATTGATTTGCTGATAGAGAAAGTGGAGGATAGTGTTATCACTATTTAGAAAATTGGGTACTCTTGTCCCATAGTTAGCTAAAAATCTTCAAAAGTGTGTTTGGTATGGCCTTGTTGCCCCTGTATTTCTTGGGTCAAAAGAGGGTTTAAGGTTTTTGAATTTAACCCTTGCCTATGTTTTGTTAAACCCTCGTGTTCTATTCCTGCATTACTCTTTCCACTTAAGGAAGGGTTGGTCTATCATGAAAAGTGTCCCCTTCATAGGTTTTCCCTAGGTAGTCTTTTAGATATTTTCAATCTTTACGCCTTTACCTATGTTCGGTTTTAATCTTTGTCGGGCTCCTTAATAATTGTGCAAGTCAATGTTGATCCTATGGTTGTCATTGTTTTGCTAGGTAAAGATGCTTGTATGTTAGTGTTCGCAAAATGGTGAAAAGGGTAAGTGGGCCTGACTAGAGGATTGTCTGTCAGATTAAAAGACTGCATCTTGTATGGATCCAACGGCTCATGTTGCTTCGCTAGCCCAAGATGCATGTGATTTACCTTTCATGAAATAGCGAAAGAGTTGGTGGGTCCCATAGGTGAGCAATTCCATTGGTTAAAGGATGATCAGTTCAGAAAAGATCAACGACTTGTGTTGATTCACAACCGAAAGATGCATGTGTTTTACCTTTCACGAAGTAGCGAAAAGGTGGAGGGCCTGGGCAAGGTGATCATGGAAAGGGTAACAAACGTGCGGGTTTCTAAGATCTAACAGTGGGTGTTGCTTTGCGAAGAAGAGTTACTTGAGATTTAAGGTCCGTGAAGTAGAGAAAAGGTTAGTGGGTCCAAAGGACAAGCAGGTCATAGTTTTTAAACACTGATTAAGTAGAAGTTAATTGGATGGCTCATGTGGATTCGCAGCCTCAAATCAAATAGAGATTAATGTTAGCGAAATAGCGGCATGATGTGATGGTCACATGGAGGATGACTTGACAGGATAGATGGGTTGCTCCATGGAAAGAATTAGTGACTTGTTAGATGCATGTGGCCCCGAAGGGTAGTTGAGGGCGCACCTTGATCTAACTGGTGGTTATGTTGAAAATGGTAAAGTAAAACATGTGGTGACCTTAGAATGGAACCCGATGGAATTATTTGAGCTAATAGCCGACTGCCACATGACATTTATTAGCCAGTGATGAAACAAAAGCAAGTGGTCTCTAAGCTGACGAGCCCACTTTAAAGGTCTGAGCACGTTAAATGGTGTTCATCTTGAGGTGGATCTAATGGTTGTCATTGTATCGCAACCCAAAGATTCCTGTAGTTTAGCCTTCACGAAATGGTGAAAACCATTAGCCATCATGGTTGTGCGTAGTTAGTTAAGAAGACTGGCGGCCGCTATAGGAAGTAAAGATCGAGCAAATAGATGATGATCTAATGGCTGACGTTGTTTCGTATGGTAAAAGTGCACAAGGTTTAAGGTCCGTGAAATAGCAAAAAGAAGGTAGGGCCCGTCACTAATACAAAAGGACCAGAAGGAGTAAAGGCAATGTAAGTTTCCAAGGATCCAATGATCGTCGTTGCTTTGCAAATGAAAGGTGCGGGGTTTTTAAACTCTGTGAAATGGTGAAACAACGAAACAGAGAAAAACTCAGAAGGCTTGTGATCCATTGGATCTCATTTTTGAATTCAATTTGCGAATTCAATTCTGAGGTGACGGTCGGAGCATGCGGGATTAACCTCTCAATTCAATGCCAAGTTGTCGTATTAAGGTCCACATCAATTGAATGTTAGCATCATTTCGACAAGTTTGTTGCAGAGGAGTTGGTGCAGAGCGAGTTTCTTTAGGTGGGTAATAGGTTTTTATGTTTTTCTTTCTAGTTGCAATCTGAAAATTAGTGTTACTGTGTGAATTGACTCGTTAAAGTTTTGTGTAAATCTCAATTGATAATTGCATTAACAGGATGGTGCCAAGAAGGGATTTCACAGTGAAGGTAAATTACCAAGATAGGAATATACGTGATGACTTCTTGGAACAACTAACTATGTCTACCAATGTCGGGGCCAAAGATAAAGAATTGGTGCCAAAAAACCCTTGTTTAAGAATTGGAGATGGTCTATATGACAAAGGCAATTGGTTGAGGGATCCTCAGATAGGGATGTCAGGCCTAGGACTTTTCAGGGTAGGTTTTGGTCAGAGACATTCCCCTGCCCCACTAAATAGTATATGGGAATTGAAAGTGGGAAAGCTTATAGTCCCAGGGGTCTTCATGGATATAGATTTGTTAACCCTGATTGCACAAAATTATGACCCTATAGCCAAATGTATTAGAAATTGTAAAGCGGAAAATCGCGATCGAACCCTAGTTGCTCTCCCCTCTTCCAACTCCAAGGAGAGAGAAGGGAGATTCACTAGGGTTGATGGTTTTCACTTAGGGGAGAGACTTTACATTCAAAAGAGGGGTTGAAACTGACAAGATCCAATCCCACGCAATGCAAGATTGGATGCTAAATGAGTTTCAAGGGTTATGACAGCAAGGCTACCCTCTTTTGTAAAGAATGTGCATAGAAGAATTAAGCTAGGAATGCATAGAAAGTGAGAAAGATTTGCTTATAAACTGAGTTAGGAATACAGTATGAAGCTGCAGACCTGGAATTAGCAGTAAAATGTCGATACGGCGTTGTCCTGCAAATTTGAGCGAAAGTTGTCAGGACGATGGCGCCCGGCGCCACGGTCCTCCGAAAAATCCGCGAAACGAAGGGGGATCTGTTCGTCTCTGCACAAGGATTCCAGATCTTCAATTTCAGCCGTGTACCTGCAACCTACACACAGAAAAGCGAAGATGATTGGGGGGTTAGGGATTAGGGGTTTGCCTTTAGGTCAAACCCCGGTTTTGGAATTAACCAAGAAATGAGCAAGTGCTGTAAATGTAAATGACTGTAAAACAAGTACTAATACCTTGTTCTAAGGATGTTTGTATCCTTATGTGCGAAGGTTTAGATGTTTTATTTTGTATGTTGTATGTAGCATGTAGTATGTGATCTCCTCTTCAATGGTTGAATCCTTGTCTTGAATGCAACACTTAGCCTTGAATGGAGACTTAGAAAGAATGCTTGAATGCTTGATGCTTGAATGCTTGAGTATAGTTTCCACGCTTTGTACACATGTCCTCTTCATGCCAAATGAGAGAGAGAAATGTAGTTTATATACTTGTCATTTAGGGCTGATAGACTGATTTTCCCGACCTTAGGCCGACCAGGGAAAGTTAATTTCCAAATTGCAAACATAAAGACCTGAAGTCCAAAAGAGACCGGGCCCAAAATAGGACCCAGGGACCAGGGCGCTGGGCGCCATGGTCCTGGGGGACCAGGGCGCTGGGCACTCTAGTCCTACCTCCCGGGACAGCAGGGTGCAAAGGAGGTTCAGGCCAAGGTGCAAGAAAATGCAGTTTTCAGTGTCGTAATCAGGTTTCGGGGTCTCCATTCAGGTTGCGTGTTGCGTCGCCATCGTGAAGACCCAAATGCAGTCAAAATTGCAAGTGTCACAATTTTAGGACGCTACAGAAATACAAAGGGAGCAGCCTTAATTGAGATTAATGATGATGAGTTCAAGAAGGTTTTCAAGCTCAGTGAAGTGTCCAATTATTTAGAGCCTATCAACTTTGAGACACTAGTGCAGGTCTACAATGTACAAACGGATCACTTAAGGAGTGGCCCACTGAAAGAGGTTTTTGTCAAGATAGGAGGGTTAACTGTAGTAGGCCCTAGTACCATGGAACCTTTCTCCCTGAATATATTTACTATAAGGGCTAAAGGCATGTATTGGGCACTTTGTCAGATTTTTGGAGAAGATGTTGAGAGAAACATGCCAACCCATTACATGTTGATGATTGCACAAATTCTAAACCCCTCTTTGGCAATAAAATTTGATTATGCACCTTACCTCACTGATGCAATTCATGAAGACCTAGTAGGCATAAAAAATGGTAAGGTGGATAGGCCTTTTGGATGGTATTCCCTTCTCATGCACATGTTTTTATTTAAAAGTACTGATTATTTTGCTAGTGAAATGGAACTAATCAAGAAAAAAGATGGTGAAGAGATGTCAGTGCAATTATGGAGCACCATTCTGTCCTGGGATAGAGAAGATGCCAGTTACCTAAAGTTTGGTAGGTGCTTTGCATCTAAAATTAGGATCCTCTTGTCTACAAAAAACCCTAGGATTCCTAAGGCTCTCTTAGAATTCCTCAGGCCCAAGGAGTTTGGTGAGGGTATTAAGATTGTTCATAATTGGGGTTGTATATGGTGAAAATGGATAACAATAATAACGATATTGAAAGGTTAAATGAATTCAACCACAAAACCCTAGCCTAACAACAACAAATATCCACCATAACATATGAAGATTACTTAAAAAAATGAAAATCAAATGAAATCAAAAAGATTATACTATCACATGTCCAATAGGGTTTTGATCTCCATTCTTCCTATCTCCATTGATTTTGCTTGATATATTTGCTCTCAGATTTTATTTGCACAAGAGCTCAACAAAGAACAGAATGTGGTCGCAAGTAGGATCGTAGTGTAGTCAAGTGCATAAAATTCGTTAGGGTTTGATAATGAAGGAAGCATCTCCTTATATAGAAGACACTATATGAAATGGAGGGATAAGATTGAGAGGTGTAAAAGGAGGTCGGCTATGATTAGAGGGTAGGTAAAAGAAATAATCAAATAATGAAAGGGGTAGGTAGTGTATGAATTAAGAGATGAATGACATGTGTCATGGGTAGAAAAAGTTAATGAATTAATTAAATAAATAAAGATTTATTTAATTAATAGAAGAAGTGGGATCAATTAAATAAATAAGATATTTATTTAATTTAGGAAAAGGATAATTTAAATAAATAAATGTATTTATTTTGTAGACGTATAAAAATGACCATATTCCTAAATGAATATTTTATGTTCATTTCTCTATTTAATTAAATACAATTTAATTAAAATACTCGCATTCCTCTATTTAATTAAGTAAATTACTCAATTTATTTAAATTAAATTCACTATACCATTTAATGAATAAATCATTTTATTCAATTAAAATTCCCCCTATCCACTTTTAATTAAATACAAATTTAATTAAATAGTTATCCTAAATTGAATAAATCTAATTTATTTAATTTCCCCAAATTGCAACCAAATTGAATAAAACATTTAATTCAATTAAATCCTATTATCCCTCCATCCACTTGCATTCTCCTACATCTCCCACTTGCCTTCCTAAACCCCTTTCTAAAACCTTCTAGACTCTTCTAATCGCTTCTAATTAGCCTAACCCATCTTCTAAACTTTGTCACATCCCTAAGCAAGGGGAGGTCACTTCTCAAATCCTCAAAGTCTTTGATAAGCATTAAAGGCTTCAAGCCTTCAACCACCTAAATCCCCAAAGTCTTCATAACCATTAATGGTTAACTCAAACCCTCTTACATGGTTAAAGAATTTCTTTTAACTCAACCTTCATCCAACCCAAGGGCCTCATCAAGCCTTTAATGCTTTGACCATGATTATCTCTTAATCATTTGCACACGGGTTTATCCTTGGATTAACTCTTAATCCGATGGGTAATCTTAACTTAGACTTGACCCTTACCCTCTAGATAATCATAAGGTCTTCTCAGGCATTTAATGCCTCCAACCCCTTGTCTCAACCCAACCCTGTGTTGACACTTGTCACCATTTCATTGGTACAAATTGCAAACATGGATCCCCAACTTTCAAACTCAACCCTTGATCAACTCTTTTAATCCTGACCATCCATTGCCCTGTTTTTGCTATAAATAGAGCTCTCATTCCTCCATTTTGAATCATCCCTCAAATTTGTAGTATCACACTTATGCTCAAATACATTCAAGCTTTCATATATCATTTTTATGCTCATCATTTAGCCTCTCTTTAGAATAGAAACTAGTCTAAATATGCATGTTTAGAATAATTTCTTTATCATTTAGCTCAATCATAGACTAAATATATCATGTTAGGATAGTACTCATACTAACATTGTCATCTTATCATCTAGTTTATTGCATTTTAAAATCATGCATAGCTTAGAATGCATCTCATACTAAAATCTATCAAAGCATCCCTCGTTCTTGCAATTGTCATCCCTAAACCATTTTGCTCAGTGATCTGAGAGAAAAAACATTGGTTTGATGGACATTGTAAGATAGAGAACCATGGGACCAACCTTGGGAAGCTGAGTAATACTTCATTACTCCATAGATTGCACCATGAAGTCCTGTGTGTGTGTAGACAAGTATTTTGGAACATTTTTCACATATTGAGTTCTATCGACCCGCTTTTCCCGCATACATATTTAAATGAGAAATAAGGCTAGACGAGGATAAATGAATTAATTAAATAAATAAATATTTAATTAATTAATAGAAGAATTAAGCTTAAATAATTAAATAAATAGATTGGATAATTTTGGGTGTCTACATTTGCCCCTCTTTGAGACAATGTAGTTTGTCGCGTTGTTTCAAAGAAGATAAGATGAACTGATACAGAGTTGCCCCAAGATGGGAATGATATGCCCCCTTGAGATATTGGATGAAAATGTTTGGAAAGATCGCAAACAATCTCTCAATAAGAAAGAAAGGCTAGAATGGATTGACTGGATAAAGTGACAGAGTCACAGGATAAAGAAGACTGACTCGGGAAACGAGGGCTAGGGGTAATCTATAAGATAGACGTCGGGGGAAAAATACATCCTCATTGTCATCTACACATCCATGAGAGTAGAGTGCAGAGTGAAAATAGAGTAGCAGCAGTCAACAGCAATGGCCTTCGTTCACAGATTCGACCGCGTTCGCCGATTCCAGAGGCCGGTAGAGGCAGGAGAGCCGGTAAGTACCACCAAACCTCCTCATACTTCGACACATTTATTATTGTCATTAATGCATGGTAGATAGGAAAATAAATGTGCTTAGAATAGGATCCAAAAAATGTCCAAAAATGTCCAGGCGCGTCTGCATTGGTGCCAGGCGCATACATGCTCGCGAGGTGCGTCTGTGTTTGTGCCAGGCACATCTATGATGGAAAACGAGTCTGTGCCAAATGCGGCCACGTCTATGATATGTAGGCGTGTTTATGCCAAGAAGGCACATCTGTGTCGCCCAGGTGTGTCTATGCAGAGCATAGGCACATCTGTGTCTTTCAGGCACGTCTGTGTTTTTCAGGTGCATCTGTGCAGTCTTTAAGCGCGTTTATGTCAGGAAAGCGCGTTTATGTCCAAAAATGTGAATTTTTGTCTTCTAGGTCAAATTGGCAGTTCTGTGATGAGCATACACTATTGATTGGATAAGCTACTGAGAGGATACACTCAAGCAAGTCCTCGAGGGAAGACTAGGATAGATCAAGGCACTTTGTGATGAATAGTGAGTACCAAGATAGAGTACTTTGTGATTAACAAGGAGTACTAAAATATGAGCAGCACTTTGTGATGAACAGGGAGTGCAAATGTGAGCAACACTTTGTGATGAACAGTGAGTGTCACACACATAGTACTTTGTGATGAACAGGGAGTACCACTAGGATAGAAGCAACACTTTGTGATGAATAGTGAGTGTCACTAGGATAGAGATGATTGATTTGCTTGACTGCAGGAGTATCTGCTTATGTTGGAGTCATAGAAGAGATTCCCATCAACTCAGAGGTTGCGACCTGAGCTGACAACTGAGGAGCGAGTTGCGATCAAGGCTATGGGATTGAGACATGTGTTGTATGTGCCTGATTTTCAGGTGAACATGGTACTATTTACTGCATTGGTGGAGAGATGGCACTCCGAGACATGTATGTTTCATTTGTCGATGGGGGAGATGATAGTCACCCTTGAGGATGTATATAGAATCTTGAAGATACCGATCGATGGAGAGCTGATCCCATACAATCAAGATGGAGACAGGGAGGCCCTGAGACGAGTGTTCCAGGACCCAGGACTGGAGATGAGAGCTGGACATGTGGCTTGGGATACTATGATAGCTACAGAGCTAGCACTGTTGGCAGTGATAGGAGGAGCGATCAGTGGGTTCTTGTGTCTGGATAGGGTGACACGAGGGTTGGCTATAGGCTGGGGAGATGCACTGGAGACACTGGTGACACAACACACCAGATATGCTTAGGGACCATGTGTGCTGGCACACCTCTACTATGAGCTGCATCAGTTTGTATACCACGGATCAGTGGGATTGGGCTGCGGGGTGACATTGTTGCAGGTGTGGGCTTATGAGCATCTGCTAGTGAGGAGACAGATACATTTCAGAGGTAGAGGTCATGGACACAGTTTTGTTCACCTATACAACATGATCATGTCGCAGCCACAGATTGGCAGGTTAGAGCACTGGCGGCGAGTGATTGATGATATCGACATGGTCATATGGAGGCCATACCTAGGATGTGAGCAGTGGGAGGACGATGCGGTAGAGCTTCCCTACACCTTCCAGAGCAGGTACCTAATTGGGCGGACGCCCTATGTACTGGAGAGGTAGCTAGTGGACAGGGTTGGCAGGTAGTTCAGCAAGATCCAGCGAATGCCATGGGGTTCAGGCATGTATGCACGGACTGTGAGAGATCAGGGGCAGTTTGGACCCCTATTATCATATGATTAGGTCATTAAACAGCTAGTAGAGATGATGCCCCTACCCTGGGATATGTGGCTAGAGATTGAGGATGTCGGCATGGATGCCGAGTACACAACATACTGGGCGGAGCATCCGTTCCCACGCCTGATGGATCCCGGAGAGCCACTAGATGGAGATGGTGGTGGGGATGATGATGATGGAGCTGATGGGGGCAGAGGCCGACGGAGGAGGAGGGGGGCAGTTGGATAGAGGGTGGAGAGGAGAGGCAGGCTTGGGTGGTGAGGGGTCGCGGTGGATTGCTGCTATAGGTGCTAGTAGCACAGGGTCCCAAACAGGTGCAGGTACAGGGACAGGTATAGGGACAGATACCAGTATAGGTACCAGTACAGGCACAGGCACAAGGGCAGGCACCAGTACAAGTGGAGCCACAGGCAAAGCCACAAGGGGCTGATGCAGAGGAGGATGAGCTGATGGAGCTAAGGGAGATCTGCCAGGGACAGGAAAATGAGATTTAGGAGTTGGAGAGGGAGAGGGATAGGCTCAAGAGGTGGCTCCGAGATACTGAGTGGGAGCGAGACCAGGCTATTTAGCACTACATAGAGGCTGAGACAACACTGAGGGCTAGGAGACAGGCAGTAGAGGACACAAGGGCCGGATATACCTATGTTCTATGAGTTGGCGAGGAGATTTCCTACTGGTGGGATCTCTGTTATGGTGTAGTGCCAGTGGATCAGTGGGCGAGGAGCTTCCATAGACCATCGTGGACAGTGACAACTATAGGAGGGAGCCAGAGGAGATAGGCATTGAGTGGTGGGGTTATGGGTCCTCCACCACCACCAGATAGAGGGGACAGGAGGGATGATCTTGGGGCGGGTCCTTCAAGGGCTCAGATTCCATCGAGGCCAGGCAGCTCCAAGGGAGGGAGTTCATCATAGCCATAGAGGGCTCCCTATGTATCAGTATTGTACCATTTTTGTATGATGATGTAGACACCTGCGGGTGATTGTAGCCATATGATTTTTTGACATCATTGTATCATGACACTTTATATATATATATGAGATGATTCATCTTTGTGGCAGCTATATGCATGTGTACCTATGTGATGCTTCTATATGTTTTATGATGTATGTTTCTATGTGACTCTTATGATATGGATGCAAATATGTATATGATGCAATGCAATATTTATATTTTTTTGTTCTTTTATGTTTTATATATGTATGCATGATGCAAATGTGAATGTATAGAATGCAGATGAATATGATAATGCAAATGACTATTTACATGATGAGAATGTAAAATGTGCTAACAGGTGTTGTGTGCAGGATGTGATGTAGTTGTGATATCTATATGTATGTATGAAATGCTAACATGTGGTAATGCAGGTGCAACTACCTGAAATGCAAATATTTTTGGTGTGTCATTATACTTAGTCATGTGATAGTAGGCTACACGGACTCGAGAAGGATGATGGAAGTCAATCAAGAAAGGAGGATGAAAGACAGAAGATATGAAAGTGAAAGAGCTTCTTGTGCGTTATCATCATTGAGCTTTATTATGGCAAGTAGGTTATGACAATTGAGGCATATGTTCGACCAAGAAAGTCATTGTACCTATTTGCATGGAGATAAGAAAATCACAAACAAGGAATGTCCTAGTTCATACTTGACTCTCAGTGTCCTCATATGCTTGGACAAGTCATAGCATTACTAAGAGACAATCCACAGATGACAAAGAAAAATAGGTGATGATACCTCATCCTCACCTTTCTAGTAAAAGACACCCTGGAGATAGAATCTCTAGTCAGAGACATCCTAGAAAAGCTAAAAGACATGTCACCAAAAGGATAAAATGAAAAGAAAACCAAGACTCGACACCAGTATCCACTGTAGTCCTCAAGTTTAGTGTCTCTTGTCACTTGTATAAGTCTTATTTGATTGTGGTCACAATGTTTACTTTCACAAAATAGATAGATAGCACTGAAGCATAATGTTGTCTGAGTCTGTTGAAAGATTTGATTTTGTTGAAGCCCATTGTTGCTGCTATGTCTCATCTGAAATTGACTGAATCCATGGAACTGATACTTTATCATGGAGAAGATAAAACTTTACTACAGATCTATGATGCAAGTGCTGCTTTATTGCAGATTGTGCGCAGATAGACTGAAGGAAGCTAGAAGAAATTGTACTCCTCGAAACATGTGATGTTCTCAGTTCCACACCCATCACTAGACGTAGGATTTGCCTTAGCCACAGATAGGATCTGATTTATTATGGATGGAAAGGGAGGTGAAAAGGGAGGTTTATTATGAATGGCTAACCAATCTTGGTAGATCAATAACAAGCCATGATGGTAATGGGTAAGTTTATTATGAAAAAATAGGTTGTGAGTGTATGCAAAGTGAAAGGATGAAAGTGAATCCTAAAGGAGGGAGGAGCAATGTCTCTACACACGGCACTGGTGACCCAGTTTTCACCATGGTACTTGCCCAGGGCACCACCGAAGTGGTTTTCACCATTGGACGCAATTATTTTTCTTTACTTTTTTCAAATTTTCAATGTTTTTTGTGTCACAAGGCGCCTGTTTGTCAGGTTTTCACCAAGTAACGATTTTTTTGTTTTATAATTTTTTTTTGTATTTTTGAAATTTTTGAATTTTTTTGTATTTTTTGAATTAGGATACTCTAAAGAGCTATGTGTAAAACCTATGAAGGTGCATGCTATTGATAGGATCCACCAAAGGTTCACCTTCTATAGTTGAGAGCTGATATGCCCCAGATCCATATGCTGCTGTAATGATGTAAGGACCAAGCCAATTTGGTTTGAACTTGCCCTTCTTCTCTCTGTCTTGCTGATTTTTGGGATTTTCTCTGAGAACCAAATCACCTACCTCAAATGTGCGAGGCTTGACCTTGTGATTGTAGCTGCAACTCATTCATTGTTGGTAAGCCTTGAGATGATTAAAAGCAGTTTGTCTTTGTTCATCCAGTAGTTCTAGTTCTTGTAAGAGAGAAACCCTATAGTCTTCATCACAGATGATGTTTTGCAAAGAGACCTGTAAAGAGGGTAGCTCGACCTCAATAGGCAAGATGGCTTCAGCACCATAAACAAGTGAATAGGGTGTAGCTCCTGTAGGTGTGCGGACACTTGTGCGGTAAGCCCAAAGTGCAGGATTAAGTTGGATATGCCAATTACGGCCATCATCGTCGATTGTCTTCTTTAGGATTTTAAGGATTGTTTTATTAGACGCCTCAGCTTGACCGTTACCTTGGGGGTAATATGGCGTGGAGAAACAATGGGAAATATGGAAGTAGTCACAGAGTTCACGAACATCCTGATTTTTGAAGGGATGCCCATTATCAGTGATAATGGAAACAAGAATATTGTATCGGCAAATGATATAGTTGAGGATGAATGTAGCAATTTTTTTTCCTGTGACTTGTGTGAGAGGCATGGCTTCAATACATTTTGTGTAATACTATGTGGTAGTGATAATGAATTTATGACCACTGGAAGAAGGAGGGTGAATCTTGCCTATGAGATCGAGTCCCCACTGACAAAAGGGCCAAGGAGATGCAATTGGTTGAAGTTCTTGTGCTGGTGCATGTATGAGGTCTCCATGGATTTGACATTGCTTACATTTCTTGACAAACTGATATGAGTCTTTTTCCATATTGGCCTAGTAATATCCAGTCTTGATGAGTTTCTTGGCCAAGGTAGGACCACTAGCATGTGGACCACATATCCCTTCATGTACTTCATGTAATGCAATCTGAGCTTTGTCACTTTCTAAACATCTAAGAAGAGTGCCATCTAGACCTCGCCGGTATAGGATATCAGCCAAAATGACATATCGAGAGGATTGGCGAATGAAAGTGCGACGTTGGTTATTTGATAGATCAGGAGGTAGGGTATTGTCACGAAGGTATGTGAAAATGGAACCAAGTAGGCATGATCTCATATGAAGGAACCAAAAGGTTATCCACCAAGAACTCATAGCAGGTCTCATTTGGAGGTAGATTGATCAGTGAAACAATTGTAGCCATGGCATCTGCGACGTGATTTTGTTCTCTTGGTATCTGCTCAAAGTCTATCTTTGTGAAGTGTTGTTTCAGGTCATCCACCATTTGTTTGTAAGGCATTAATTTTTCATCTTTTGTTTGGTAATCATCAGTTTCTTGATGGATTACAAGTTGAAAGTCCCCAAAAACACGAAGCTCCTGGATCTTCCACTGAACTACAATCCGTAATCCTGTTGTTAATGCCTCATATTCTGCTATATTGTTAGTGCAAGGAAATGATAAGCGGTATGATTTTGGTATAGAATCCCCTTGAGGAGTTATAAAGAGGATGTCAGCTCCTGCCCCATGCTATGTGTATGAGCCATCGAAGTATAGTTGCCATGGCTTTGCATGTGACATTGTTAAAATGGATTCATCTGGAAATTCTAAACTTAGAGGAACATCATCTATCATGGGAGCATCTGTTAATTGATTTGTGATGGCTTGTCCTTTTATTGCTTTTCTGTCCACATACTTGATGTCGAATTCACTCAAGATCATTACCCATTTGGCCAATCGCCCCGTAAGTGTTTCTTTATTGAGAAGGTATTTCAATGGATCGATTCTTGCAACCAACTTAGTCTTATGAGTGAGCATGTAATGTCATAATTTCTGTGAAGCAAAGACCACGGTGAGACATGCACGCTCAATTTGTGTGTAGTTTAGCTCATATCCCACCAATGTGCGACTGATATAGTATACTGCTTTTTCCTTGCCTTCAGCAATTTGTTGTGCTAAGAGTGCCCCCAGTGCTGTTGGAGTAGCTGATATGTATAGTAACAGAGGTTGATCTGGAACTGATGGCATCAGAATTGGTGGATTTAGAAGATAATCTTTGAGCGTCTAGAAATCCTATTGACAGTTATCATCCCATTTGAATTTGATGTTTTTATGTAGCAGGTGCTGAAAAGGATTACACTTATCTACAAGTTGTGCTATGAATCTTCGTATGGACTAGAGTCTGCCTTGTAAGGATCGAAGTTGACTGATATTTCTTGGTGGTTGCATCTCCAAGATGGCCTTGACTTTTGTTGGATTAGCTTCGATTCCCCTTTTGGATACAATGAATCCTAGAAGCTTCCCGGAGGTTACTCCAAAGACACATTTCTTGGGGTTTAATCTTACTTTGTATTTTTCCAACCGATCAAAGATGATTGAAAGTATGTCCAAATGTGTATTTTTATCTATTGATTTTCCCAAGAGGTCATCGACATAATCTTCCACGGTTACATGCATGAGATCATGAAAGACAGTAGTCATGGCTCTTTGATATGTAGCACCTACATTCTTTAGCCACAAGTGAATGATGTTTTTTGTTGATCCTCGAGCGCGATCCTTATTTGATTATAACCAGAAAATCCATCCATTAATGATAACATTTCATGACCTACTGTGAGATCAACAATCAAGTCAATATTTGGTAATGGGAAGTCATCCTTTGGACAAGCTTTGTTGATGTCTCTGAAATCTGTACATATTCTGATGTTGCGATCTGGTTTACTAACAGGCACCAAGTTAGAGATCCATTCAGGATAATCAATTGGGCGTATGAATCTAACATCCAATAATTTCTTAAGTTCTGCTTTGACTAGTAATGCCACCTGTGGATGCATTTTTCTTAATTTCTATTTCACTAGCTTTGCCCCCGGTTTGACAATCAAATGATGCATTACCAAATCCAGATCTAATCCAAGCATATCAACGTATGACCAGGAAAAGTTGATTTGTCATTCTTTGAACAAACTTATGAATTTTGACCTTTCTGACTCCATCAATGATTGAGCCAAGAATATGTTGTGTGGAACCTCTTTTGTACCAATGTTTGTTTTGATAGTCTCCTCTACCAACATGGATGACTTTTCCTCATATGATGCTGGGAGAATGTTGAGCCTTCCATCTTTGAGTGCCTTAGAGAGGTTTTCGCCCTTAGATACGTCCTTTCTTTTTACTTTTTTGGGGTCAGATAGCGCCACAATGTGGTTTTCGCCATAAGACCCTTGATTTGTTCTTATTTTGACATTTTTGCGACTAGAAGGTCCGACACCCTCACCAAAATATGCCACGCTATTGAGTTCTATAGTCTATCCCACTTTATGGTCCCAAGGAGGAAGATCATTTCATATGCCCAAATAGTCAATAAAAGCTTCATCATTTTGGAATGTGTCAAACTGTGCAGGTCCTTCATGATCCCAGTCAATGAGTTGGTGGTGAACAAGGGGAAGGCCTTCAATGTCTTCGAAGTTAGCCGGGCTAAGAGTGAAGATGCAGTTATATTCGGGTATGTCAAGGTAATTATCGAGGTCATCGATGGCACTCTCCTCATCAGTATTGATCATGAGCGAATCCAAATTATCATCACTAGTAGTGCATTCTAGGACAGGTGTCCTCATCCTATGTGATTTCAACCTAGGACCTTGAGAGAAGGACTGTGTGGAATCCTCATGGGTTATTTCTTTACCAACTCTGAACTTGTTATAAAATTCCTCTTCTTCTGTGGGTTCATCTGGCTCTCTGAATGTCTTGGTGAGCTCGTAGTCACTAGAGGACTTATTTGAACCCCATTCCCATTCGTTGGAGTCTATGGAATAGTGATCCTCTTGTTGAATTTTGGCAGCTTTGATCTGTAAGGCTCCTTTTGTCCTTTGGGTGTGGACCTTGGAAGTTAAGAAACCAAGTCCTTTCGAGCATTCCTTTTTGAATGTCAATTCAGGTTGTAAAGGTTCAATGATGTCTTCCTTTCGTAACCCAAGAGGGCTTTTTCCATCATACCCAAATTTTTGTAGAATCTTGAAGCCTTTGCCATATTTCTCACATGGTAAAGTGATGTGATCTTGTGTGTCATCTTCAATGTCTTTGTAAAGAATTTTGTATAAGTCTTTCTCTTCCAGTTTGCCCCATCTTTGAAAGGTAGTAGGGTCCCATTTAAGTACCAGGATGGATACTTGCTTTTTAGGATGTGGTCTTCCATATTCGTTTGGGGAACTCATGACTTGTCATAGGTACATGGTCTGATTTAAAGTGTATTCCCCCATGCCTTTGTCTTGAAACTTGCCTTTAAGCTCACCTTGTTTTGATGTCAAAGGTTTTAATGCCTCAGGATCAATGTATGCCGAAGAAGGAATAGCTTCACGATTACTGGGAATGATGGTCTCAATCTCTGATCTTAGGTTATTGCAGTATATGAATGGATTAGGATCACCGTTAATAGATACCTCCACTCCATTATGAGGAGACTTAATGCATTGGTGATATGTGGATGGGACTGCCCTCATTTCATGAATCCAAGGACATCCTAGCAATATGTTATAAGTGAGATCTAGATCCAAGACTTGATAAACCACATACTTTGTAACTGGCCCAACTCTGAGAGGCAAGGTGACTATACCCTTGGACAAATGTTCTTCATCATCATATGCCTTGATGGTGATTTGATTTGTAGAATTCACAGCCTTATTAGAATATCCCAATTGTTTAATTGTGCTCAATGTACAAATGTTTAGACCAGCTCCTCCATCTATCAGGGCTCATTTTATTCTATGTTTGTGTATAAAGGCTTCAACATGTAGTGGTGCATTATGTGGCTAACTTACAGAGGCGTCATCGGCTTCTGTGAAAGTAAGGGAATGTGGAACGGAAAGGTATCCCACCATGGCTTGAAACTGGTCCACATTCAGATCAGTAGGAACGGCAGTATCTCTCAATATTTTGTCAAGAATGGCTTTATGAGCGGGGAATATGCGTAATAGCTCAAGGATGGAGATGAGCACGGGTGTCTTCCCTAACTATTCTACAAGGTCATACTCAGGTTTGGTTGATGAGGAAGTAGTGTTCTTGGCTGGAGCACCTTGCAAGGTGAATTTAGCTTGGTGGGTTGTGACATGACATTCAGAGGTAGATTTGGAAGAAGATCCAACACCTTTTAGGACAATCCTGGGTCTCTGGGTAGAATTCTCAGACGTTTTGCCCTTGATGATAATGGTAGAGACATAGTTGTCCATCGAGATGTGATTGATGGTTGAATCATAGTTATAGGTTGCTCTAGTATAGTTGGTTTGGTCCTCTGTGGCTTTAGCTTTTCCCTTGTCATGCTTTGGGAATGGTTCCTTGAACATCTCATGTTCTTGATTGGATGAGTGTCCCTCAATTTCAATATCACCTCTATCAATGAGATCTTGTATCATGTTCTTCAGTCGATGATAATTTCCTGTCTTATGACCCTTTCTCTTATGAAATTCACAATACTCATCATCATTCCACCAATTTGGTTTAACCTTTGGTTCATATGGAGGAAAATCTGGAACTGTGATTACTTTGTTTGCCACTAGCTTTTTGAAAACTGACTCAAGTGGTTCTCCCAAGGGAGTGTATTTCCTTTGTGATCTAGAAGTTTTTTGAGTATTCACTTGATTGTTTGTAGAACTTGATCCCGAAAAGATGAATTTGGGTTGCACTATGTTGGCGTCAACAACACCATCATTGACTATGTTCTTGTTTTTGTTCCAAAATCTTGGCTTGTCTTTTCCCTTAAAGTCATCTTTGTTTTCCTTGAATATCTTAATGACTCCTTGTTCAATTAGGACCTTTTCTGTCACTAAGACTTTTTCAATAACATCCTTGAAGGTGGACAAACAAGCTTTCCTTAGATCATAGCCAATCTCTTTGTTAACATTTTGGGTGAACATTTCTACCATTTGTTTTTGTGGAATTTCACAAGAGCATCTGCTGGCTAAATTCCTCCATCTTTGTAAAAATGATGCAAAAGACTCTCCCTCTTTTTTCTTGGTGTTCCACAAAGTAGTGATTGATATCTCTATCTCTATGTTGTAGGAGAAATGTTGGATAAATGCCTCTGCTAAGTCACCCCATGACTTAATGCTAGGTGGAAGTTGGGAGAACCATTCCATAGCTTGATCACCTAAGCTCTGTGGGAATAATCTCATCAAATATGTCTCTTCTACTGCTACCTCAATGCAAGCTATGAAAAATTGTCTTATGTGTGCCTTAGGATCCCCTTTTCCTCTATACTTATCAAACTTAGGCATCACAAAGTGTGTAGGAAATGGAGGCATTGGAATGCTCTTGTCAAATGGATAAGGATATATGTCTCTCATTGTGTATGTTGGCTTTGGTGTATTTATGTCCTCCATTTTCTTTTGTAAGTCCCTGATTTGTTGCTCCAAATTGCTCTTAGGTAGAGATCGACTTCTTGGACCATACCCCATGCTGGAAGCACCAATTGGAGGAGGAGCATGTTGCATATATGGATGATATTGATCATACACATGTTCATATGGAGGAGGTCTATAATGATGCTGCATATATGGACCACTTGGTATAGATTCATGTTGAGGAATGCCATATCTATTTTGTCCATGTATACCATACTCTACAGGCATGTCATGTTCTAATGTGTTGCCTCCAAATTTGACACGGGGTTTCCTTGTGTCCAAATTTTGAGCATGCCTTTGGATATCCAATTGCTTTGGTGGTTGATCCTTAGCATTGATATGTGATTGAGCATATTTCTCTACATAAGACTTCCATAATGGTCTATGAAGGTGAGTATCATATGCTTGACCATGTGTATGTGGGACCTTTGGTTTTTGAAACAAAGATGATGGTGATTCAAGTACCATATGTGGTCCTCTATTTCCTCCATTATTAGGCCTTCTTTGATCCATGTTAGAGTGAGTTTGTTGCAAAGGCCTATGTTCCATTATTTGAGACATGTCAAAATCATGAGGTATCTTGGCTCCACTTTGTGCCATCATTTGTAAGAAGTATTGTCTATCCCTCCTCATTATTTCCTCAACCAATCAATTGAAATGGGGATTCATAATGGATTCTTCCACATCTACTGAATGTATGGAAAAGTTGTCCATATTGTCATTGTGTGTATCATTGTTGTTTGTAGTGTCCATATTCTCAACATTTAGAATGTTTCTATAGGCATCCATGTCATGTAATGTAGTATGATCAGAATTGAAAAAGATATCATTATCATACTCATAAGAACTCATGTTTGCGGACTCTTGAGCCTCTTTAGTTTCTCTCCTAGATTTTTGAAGATGGGTTTCAACCATGAACTAGGTATTGACCGAGATGTGTAAGACTAGATGAAAATGGAAAAATAATGGAAGACCAAGGGTTGGATGGAATGTAAATGAATCTGAGGTGTACTTGCAATGTCCAAAGTGTAAGACCAAGTATGTATGTAGTAGAGTAGGTGTGACTTCCAAAGAGAGGATAGTTTCTCTTGATGAGGTAAGTTGACCTTGACTCTAAGTAAGACCAAATGAGACCCAAAGGTAAGAAACCTTGATGAGGGACCACTTAGCAAAGTGTTGTTGTATGTAGTGTGTTGACAAAGTATTATGAGGACAAGCAAGTGACCTTTTGACTCAAGTTTAGACAATTGTGAATGTAAAGTGAGATGTGAAGCAATGATGGACTTTGTGAGACCCAAAGATAGGTTGACTGCTAAATGAAACCTTGGAGAAATGACCTAGGAAGCTCAAGAATTCCAAAACTGACTGTGGTTGTTTGCTGGACTGTAAAAGTTTTTCAATTTTGAACACAGACGCACCTATATACTTCACAAATGTGGTTTCCTGACACAGACGTGGCTCTGTTTAACACAGACACATTTCTGTGATTTTTTTAAAGTGTAATGTTGATTCTGTAAACACAGACACATTTATGTCCTTCATAGATGCAGCTATACAACACAGTTGCTATTATGTCATGCACAGACGCGTTTCTACAAAATTTGTGCAATCTTTTCCAATTTGTGAAGTCATTCTGTTGTAACCAAATCTGACTGTTTGACTATTTTTCGTGACAAGAGGACACAGTGTTATTGAAGACCTAATGTTTGCAAGTGTCTAGACTCCAAATGACTCCAAGAAAAGTGTGTTGTTTGATGTAAAAAATGTTTTGCATACACTTGAAGACACAAAAGACACAATGTTTTGTTGTTTGGTCTTGAATGTTTTGAATGTTAAAAATAAGTCAAGCACAATTCTTATGGCTGGCCAAGACAATAGTTGTTGATACCACATGAGGTTTTACCCCTAAGGCTACGCTATTCAAAGTGGATACTTAGATGCTTGACTTCACTGGCTCCACCCTCGGCACTCACTTCTCGGGTCAGCCAAGCATCAATCCCCACGAAAACTCCCTGTGGCGAACTTTGTATCTCTACTAAGAACCGTATGTGTGTGGGCTGCTACCAGAGGTCCGACCTCCTGCCCCAACAACTAGAAGGATTTGGGCTTCTAAAACAAAAAGGTGCTAGTAAGGGCATCCGCTCGTGTGTCCATACATTTGGCACTTTCAACTCTATAAATACAGAAGGCTCCCAGCCGGTAGGGGTTACGCCCTACAACTAATCAAATAAATTTGATCAAACAGGTTTATGGGGAGACATAGTGTCGGTATGAACTAATCAGCACACGTTATCCATAGTTTTCACCATGAATACAGTTGTTTATAGTTGTTTAGAAGAGGTGGGTTTTCCTCGCTACCACTTGGGTCATTCTCTTCTCACTAGTAGTCCTAATGACCACACAGGAAGACAAGCCCTCTAAAGATTAAACAAAAAGAGCCTATTGCTCAAGACACAAAAGACAATGGTTCAATTTTAGTGCACCAATTGAAGTGTTTGCTAGTCTATGAAAACAAGGCACACAATAAAAATCCAAAAACCCTTGCTAAGGACCTGCAACAAAGATTTATTAGTAGTTTGGATTGTTTCAAATAATCACCCCTTCCAACAAGCACACAATTTAGGTAAATTTTAAATCCAAAAGACTTTGTGAAAATAGGGGCCTTCAACCAAACGATTTTGCTTTCAAGACAAGCTGCACCAATTTCGTTAGCTAGATCTGAAAAATGTTAGCTCAAAATAAACCAGATCTGAAACCTTAAATGCAAAACCCAAAACTGAATCAATAAACCCAAAATTTGAAACCGGTGAACATAGACACGATTACCCTCAACACAGACATGACTTCCTGTCATAGATGCGGTTCTATGAGACACAGACACGGCTCCAGAACACAGACGCGACCTCTAGATACAGACGCGGCTAAAAACACCGCAGACACGACTTATTAACACAAATGTGATTCCCAGGACCTACAAAATAAAATACTACCAATAACACAGACGCGATTCTAGATGTCGCAAACGTGCCCGAAAATCAAAAACACGATCTGAAAGTGCGCAGACATGGGAATATCAAAATGTTGTCAAAAACGTCAGATCTGCAACTTCAAAACACAAAATCTACAACAAAAATGTTAAATACAAAAGGGACAAGAGTCCCACCGGGCGTGCCAAAATGTATATGGTGAAAATGGATAATAATAATAATGATATTGAAAGGCTAAATGAATTCAACCACAAAACCCTAGCCTAACAACAACAAAGATCCACCATAACATATGAAGATTACCTAAGACAATGCAAATCAAATGAAATCAAAAAGATTATACCATCACATGTCCAATAGGGTTTTGATCTCCATTCTTCCTATCTCCATTGATCTTGCTTGATATATTTTCTCTCAAATTTTATGTGCACAAGAGCTCAACAAAGAACGGAATATGGTTGCAAGTAGGATCGTAGTGTAGTCAAGTGCATAAAATTCATTAGGGTTTGATAATGAAGGAAGCATCTCCTTATATAGAAGACACTATAGGAAATGGAGGGATAAGATTGAGAGGTGTAAAAGGAGGTCAGCTATGATTAGAGGGTAGGTAAAAGAAATAATAAAATAATGAAAGGCGTAGGTAGTGTATGAATTAAGAGATGAATGACGTGTCATGGGTAGAAAAAGTTAATGAATTAATTAAATAAATAAAGATTTATTTAATTAATAGAAGAAGTGGGATAAATTAAATAAATAAGATATTTATTTAATTTAGGAAAAGGATAATTTAAATAAATAAATGTATTTATTTAAATGAGAAATAAGGCTAGAAGAGGATAAATGAATTAATTAAATAAATAAAGATTTATTTAATTAATAGAAGAATTAAGCTTAAATAATTAAATAAATAAAATATTTATTTAATTAGACTGGACAATTTTGGGTGTCTACAGGGGTGATATGTATTTGTACCCTATTTCTACAGTTTTCAGAGGCACTCCATATTTATTGCCTTATCAAGTCCCACTGAAGATAGGAATTGCAGAAGTCTTAAGGCAGATTGGAGGTGTGCAAGAGGCAGAGCTGACAAATAGAGGTAAAGGGACTATTTTCCCAACTATTACCATGGCTCATCATTTTGTGATCACCAAAGGTGGCTGGAAGTATTTTGAAGAATTCTTTAAACCATATAGGTTGTCTACTATGGTTTCAAGATTTGCAAACCCAGAAGATTTTTTCAATGGCATGTTTAGAAAGAGAGCAGTATGTAAAGGTAGGCCGCACCAATTTCATTTCCTCGAAGATCTGATTAGGAATGAATTCAATTCGGATGAGAAAGAATTGAGGAAAGAGAAATGGGTGGCATATAAAAGGGCTCTTGACTTCATTCACCAATTTGATAGCAGTTATGACCCTCTTTCTAGTTTTAATCCCTTTGAGGAAAAAATAAAATTCTTAATTCTTTATTTTGAAGACCTCATGCAAACTCTAAAAGAAAAGAGGGAGGCTATAATGAGAAATGATCCTGACAGGGTTAGACTAGTTTTGGCTAAGCCTGCCTTTGCTAAGGCCATCCCACCTGGTGATTATGTAATGCACAAGAAATCAAAATACAGTGTGGTGATGCCAATGACTAGTGAGCCTTCTACTTCAAAAGGGAAAAGAGAAATTGAAGATGTCATTGACATTCAAGACTCCCCTAAAAGGCAAAGAGTGGGGAAGGAAGTGCAAATCAATGAGCCTCTATATTCTCCATCTCAATCCACCATCCATATAGGAGATGATCAAGCGGTGGTCGAATAGTTGTTACAGTTAGGGAGTCTCAGGGAGATTGCCTACACATATGAGGAAACACAAGAGGGGATGTCAGAAGAGCCACCTAATGCTGAGATGAACTTGACTGAAGGTGAGCTCAAAGGTAAAGAGTTAGACCCAACTGTTAAGCAAGCCAGTGAGGAGTTCCTGGCTGATAGTAACTTTGTTACAATAGGGGCCTTCATGCATTTTATATGGAAACAGAACATGGAACAATTTAAGACCAGATGTGAAAAAGGAAGAATGAGCAGCCTCACAAAGATGCAACTCTAGTGGAGGAAGAGGTAAAACAAGAAAAGATTGAAGAATTCAAGGCCATTACTCCTGAAAAGGGAAGAGAGATGGTATCAAAGGCTAGTGTTTTAATCCTCCTTGAGTGGGATATAGTTGATGCTCTAGTATTTGAAGCAATCAGGAAAGAAACCAAGCCTATGGAAGGAGTGACATTCAGCAAAGATGATGTTGCTTTAGTCATGTGGTCTTTGAAAAAGGATGAAAATAGAAGAAGAAAAGATGCCTCAGATTCTAGTTTCCTAGGAGGTATGATTGTGAAAAGAATCCAAGATATAGGGGTGGTAGAAGTTGCTCGCACAGTTTTAGAAACTATGAAATTCAGTGTAGCAGTGAAAGAAAAAGAGGCAAAAGAAAAAGCTAATCTCCAATTGAAATTGGAAACAATCTTGAAGGCTTATAATGAGGACAAAGAGGGAATAGCTAACCGAGACAACATCATTGCTAGACTTCAGAGTCAATTGGCAGGACAACACCATCAGGGTGATTCCTGTACTCTTATGATAGATTCTTCTCCAGTAAGACCTCCACGTACAAGTCCTATCATAGAATATCCCCCTTCTCCTATGCATTCTGGTTTCCAACTAGCTGAAACTATTCAACATGAGTTGGAAAATCTAAAACAAGCTCAAGCCTTGTTTGCAAGAAAATATGAGGAAAAGGTAAAGGCTACAATTTTGAAATCCATTGATTCAGTTAGGGCCTCTATCGTGCATATTTCTATGAAGAGGATTCTGAATATTTTGACTGAATTAAGAGAAGATGAGACCACTCTGGAACCGATTCTGAATAAGTGGATTCCAAGGGGAAAGGAGTTAGAGCTTATGTGTTCAACTCATTCAGATGCAGAGGCAAATGACACTCTCAGATCCACTTTGTGTCATGTAAAGAGATTGAGTGAGGAAAAGCATGAAAATGGAGGAATGATTATAGCAGCAGAAGATCTACCTTAAGGAGGCAGTGTTTTTATGTGAAACAGTTTTATGGGATGGTAAATTCATGGTAAATACCAAGTTTAAAGATCTGGAAGTGATTTTTGGGGTTTGAAAAAGGAGGCCCTAGTTTTTTAGGCCTAAAAAGGGGGGTTTAGTATCTAACCTATCAAATGATTGTTGGTACTTGCTTTGGAAAAGAGGGCTAATTGGGCCTAGTTGGTGTGTAGCAGGGTGCTAGTCTGAGTATTTCTTCCAAAAGACCCATAGTTGATTTTCACGTATGTTAGGTAACTTCCAAAAGGGTATCTAGATATGAGATTTATTTGTCAAGTGTTTTGAAATTATTTTGAGTAAATGCTAGAATACCTGTTGAACAGGGCTACTAGGGAATTGGCCTATTTAGGGACCCAAGTAAGGGTTTGTGAGAAAACCAGTTGATAGGGTTAGTGAATCCTATTGGGTAAAGTGGAATAGGGTATGTATAGGCCCTAGGAATTTTTGGAAAAATTTGTTGAGTTTGATAGTTCTATTTGGGCATCTTGGTGAAGCCTACTAAAGGAAGGTGAAACAAGAAGAGTTGAGTTTTTGAAGAAGCAAGAATGATAAGTTGCAATGTAATTGTGGGAGAGTCCATGATGCTCTACATCAATAGGCACTCTTGATACATAGGTTATAAATTGATTTTAACCTATTTGCATGTGCAGCCTTATAACCTAAGATCATACTGATAAATCTAACATTTATATCCTTCACATTGTTTACCCTTAGAGATCTCTTATCAAATGTTGCACCGGTTAGGTTTGTCACCATGTCATTTGAGAGCTTCTTTGTTTTTTCTAGTCTGTTACCCATGGAGGGTAACCCTATTATAGCTTTTACTGCTTCTTTTGTGATTTTATGAATAGAGTCTAACCAGAAAAATTCACCATGTACTTTTCTTAACACAATCCTTATGATATCCTTGGGAAAATCTGGGATACTAAGAATTTCAGTGAAACCTAGGGTTTCTACTATCTTATGTTTAGTTTTGACATTTTTTGATTCATCTTTAAACATGTTATTAATCTCATCATCACCTAATTCATCAATATGACAATATATATACATCCTAGGGTCTTCAACATATACTACTCCTTTAGGGATTTGAGAAAATGCACCTATGCTATCATCTTTCTTTGCAATTTTGGGAACTAGTTTAAAAATGGGTCTAGGGTGCTTAATAACCTCAACAACAGTAGGTTTTGTGATAAATTTAGGAGTGGATGAAGATGCCATAGCTATAAATACCTCAATCTACCTTAAGGATGAATGATTTGATCAATTGCTTCACTTCTTTGCTTGGGATACCTTCGCTCGGGAATTTTCACGCTCTCGAAGATTTGAATGTTTGATGAATGAAAAAGGAGCCAAAACACTTGCTTTATAATATTATTTTCTCCAACTACCACATTTAATGCGTGTCGATTAAGTCACAACTTAACTCATCTACCGGTATAGAAGTAATTTCAACTTCTCACCATCAACTGAGGGAATAATAGCATGTTTTTCATTTTGTTGCTAAACTCCCAAAAGAATTTTCTTCAGTTACATGAAGAGTCTCCTACCAATGGAGTGTTACTCTGTTCTACTGATGGAGGAGTATTCCCATCAATATTCTGATCTGACTTTATGATCCATTATTTTGAGAATTCTTGCTTTACCTCTTCAACTTTTTCTTTACCTTTCAAACTAGGACCATTGTTATTTGTCGGTGATGCCTTACTTCTACAAAATTTTGCAATATGTCCAATTTTATTACAGGCATAACAAGTCACATTGTTCTTCTAAATAGCTTTCCCATATCCTATGCCGGTATGTATTTTGCTTTGATTAGATAAGTGCCTAAATCTTCCACAAATATATCTTACATTCATTCTGCAATTCTCTAAATTATGACCAACTTTGTTGCATTTAGAATATTAACCAGTGGATGTATTAGTATTCTGATAATTTCTAGATCTACACTAATTTTCTCTATTACCATACTTGTTAAAGTTAAAGCATTTGCCATTAAATTTGTAAGCAGTAGGTTGTCTTATTGGTTTGCTATGATCATGATTGTTTGCAGTACTGAAGCTTTCACCAACTTCAAAGCCAAGGCCATTTGTATCACCATTAGGTTTCTGATTCTTCAGCATGTCACCAAGTTCTTCTAAACTTTTCTTGAATTTCTCCTTGTGTTGATTTGTAGTAGTCAGTTCACTCTACAAGATTCCTTTCTGTCTTATGAGTTCAGTTCTGTCATTTTGTGTGTGCATAAGATCTGTTTTCAATATATCATTTTCATGACTAAGTCTTGTGTTTTCATTTCCAACATCATTTAGTCTTCTAACAAAGTCTTCTTCATTCTTCTTTCTATCTTCAATTTCTTTACAAAATGTCATAGTCATATCTTGCATTTCATTCTTTGTTGTATTGCTTTCTTGTCTTAGCTTGTTTACCAGATCATTAAGAGTTTCCTTTTTATCATTCTCATTCTGCATCTTTTCACAAAGTTCTCTTCTCTTATTTCTTGCAATGGTAAGATTTTCTTGAAGTTCTTGAATAATATCCTGAGCAACTTTTAAATCATCTTCAAGTTTGATATTCTTCAACTTTTCTGCATCATAGTCTGAAACAGATGTTTCCAATTATTTTCTCAAGTTTTCCATCTCTACCGGTGACAAGATCTTCCTCAAGTTGTTAGGCTTCTGAAAATAGAGGACTAGGTACTGATACCAATTGTTAGGATTCCCAAAGATACTGAGAGGGGGGGAGTGAATTAGTATCTTACCGGTATGTAAATTTACTTGACTTAAAACATGAAAAACATATTAAAACTGTGTACCGATAAACCAGAAATAATGCAGTAAACAAGAATAACAGTAACCACATGAGAAGCACACCATAACACAATATTTTAACGAGGAAACCTAGTGTGGGAAAAAACTTGATGGGATTTGTGACCCACAATATTCTCTTACTTCCCAATAAGGGAATATTACTCTTACAATAGGGGTTTGCACATGCAGGAAGGCCAAGTGCCTAGAGCTCACTGCTCAATTACAAAAGAAGTCACACTAACTTACACAAATGGATTATATTAATCCAAAGTTTTGTACTACTTCAGATTAGCATCTGCTATGCCAGAACCAATATTGGTTTAAGCTCTGCTACATACATAAACCCTTAACCTATAATTCACATATTAGGTCTGCATAATTTCACCTATCTCCTTATTACAAAATGATCTACAATGATCTCATACATATATGAGTCATTTTACAACTCACCATGTCGGCTTACAATGATTTTACAATTAATTACAAAATTCATTTTAAACAAAATTCTTGTCAGCCAGGATGCCAGTATCCTTCCTTTCACTGCGAGTGTGTTGTGTGCCGATATAGAGTCTGCCTGTCGGTGCCGGTATCATAGGATTGCAAGGTTGCCATCAATGACAAAACCATCAATCACCTACAATTTCTCATTGGAGTGTGCATTTGCCAACACCTCCATCATGTCTATGTGTTTCCATTGTGTTTACTCTTGTTGACTGGTTTGGACTGATCTCCTTGAGGCCCCTCCTTGCCGGTGACTACATCATGCATGCAACAAAAGGAGAAATGTTCCTGAAAAATCAATAAATCCATTGAAACCCATAGTGGGCTATAATAGCATGACCAGAAGAAGATGGTCAAATTGGTTTGATAGAAGGTCCTGAATGTTGGAATTATGGATGAATTGATTATATGTGGCATTGATGTTTTGTCATTGATGTCAACACTAGCTATTATTGGCAGACAGTTTTACACTGGCTGATATGGATGGTTATTGGCAGACAAGTTACCGGTATAAGATCTAGTGTTATCGATAGAAGAGATTATTTGTTGGATACTTTTGACATGTTTGGATCAGTGAAGTATATTGGATTTCATGAGTTATATGCTCCATGAGCATGTTTTCATCAATTGGTATTGGCTTGTTAATTGGATGTTATCATACACTCTGGTAAACCCTTACCGGCACTAGTTTAAGGCTTTACCTGTAGAGCTTTCATTTAGGAACCATGGTAGGATTCACAATTTGTGTTGGTGCAGATTCTTTGAGGATTTCAGGATGCTAAAGATGTTTGTTGATCATGCTTCAATTTCTTGAAAACATTGTTTTGGCGTGGTGGACCTAGAATAGGTTTGGTACCTATCAAGGTTATGGACTAGTATCATGCTAGCATGTACTCTACACGTTACCTGGATGATTCAAGATGTTTTTTATTGTTTTGGTCTTAAGCTGACATGGCATATCATTGTAATAAGGAATTATATAATGCTTTTATTGTAATATCTTTAGGTGGTAGACCTAATTGGTTTAGGCCTTAGGGTTTGTATAAATAAGAGGTAGAAACTCTTTGTAAAGTATCATGGTTATTGAAAAAGGTCATGGTCAAAGAATGTAATGTGCGAATATTGTAATATCATTCAAGAAGAGGATTTGATCGATCATTGGTGATTAGATTGGTTCTCAGAAGAGTATTTAGTCCTCCAGTATTGAGCTTAACTCGGACTGTAATCAGGCATAGTAGATGCTATTTCTAGCAGTTCACTCTATTGGATTATTGTCCATTTATATTGAGAAGGTTGTAGCCTCTCTGTAGCCATTGAGACTCTATTTGTAATGAGGAGTATGCTCTAGGCAGTGTGCTTTCCTACAAGTGGAGGCCCCTCATTATAACACATACTTTCTATAGAAGTATCATCTGATTGTGGGTAGGCTTTCCACCATGGTTTTTCCCTTTCTGGGTTTTCCATGTACAAATCATGGTGTTATGTGGTATGGTTGCTTTGCATTGATTATCTAGTTAATTGTTGAGTTGTATTGTTGGTGTAGGAGCACCCTTCCAAGCTCTTCCTCCTTTTTTTTGTTGGTGTTATGCTTCTTTTGAAGCCATTGTATATGTAATAAGAGCCATGAGCTCATTTCTTCTTGGCTAGGTCCTAGTTTTAGGTCGTTAGTGTTTTTGTTGTGATTTCTTGTGTGGGAGAGGTTTAGTGTACCTTGGATGTGTGTTAGGCCTTATTGGTATGTTTTTGTCCTTAGGATAGCCCAAAATAGGCCTAGGAGTCATGAAAAGCAACAATGGCAAAGTTGCTCAAAAGATGCAAAAGTTGCATGACAACTTTTAAAAGTTGTCAAGCAACTTTTCCACCCAAAAGGTCAAAGACCCTTATTGAGCATGGAGAGAACTAATTTTCACACACTGACTAAGGTCTGGGTAGTATAAGATGTTTCAAACCCTAAAATATGGAGGGGTTAATCATTGTTGTACGGCCCAAGTAAGAAAAGCTTGACTATGACTGTTTTGTTGATTACCAGTCAGTTTGAATGAAGCAACCGATCAAGTTAATGGTTTGATCTGAAGAATAAACTATGTGGAAATATTTGTGTAGTGTTTGATCTTTCATTTTTGGGCAATTAGATAGTGTGTGTTGTGCAGGTTTAAGTCCTTTTGTAAATAGTTTTTAAAATACACTGCCACTGCCCAGTTTTGGGATAGTTTTGTACTAATGGGTTAGCATTCCATTCTCCATCGTGGAGCCACCATGAAACCATGGGGAATGGAAGTGAAGAACTTGAACTATAATTCAATGCAAGAAGGGCCTTTGAAGATGTAGGGAAGCCAACCATTTAGCCACTCCTAGGCAAGACTAGACAGTGCCCGGGTAGGAATGGTTGTTGGTGCAGAGGTCCGAGAGAGCAAGGTTGGTCAGAGGAGAGTGCACCCTTTGGAGGAGGTGTAGAGGAGTGTGTGAAGCACCATTGGTGTGAAGGAGGAGCCTCCACCAATCTAGACAAGGTGGCTAAAACAAAAAACATAAACTGTGACCCCGGCAGACCATAAAAACCCTCACAAAACCCTTAAAAACCCCAAAATTCGCCCAAGGCACTGTACGGCCACTTGGAGGCCCAAAACTAGAGAAATCCTTGAGCCCTTGCCAAATGAATGGTAGTCCATTTTGGGAGTTTGGGTAGTTTGTGAATTGTTAGCAAGAGGGAGCCCTAAAAGTTCAAATAGGAGGCCTAATAGGGGCTCTTCCTTGTAGCCCTACTTTCTAGGAAATGAGCAAAATGATGGAATCGCTAGGAGGGATGAAGGTTGCAACTTCTTGGGGGCACATGGATGGATGTAAAACATGGTTTAAGACCCATCCTAACCTTTCTAGGACCTAGGAAGTAGTAGGACAAGCCAAGCCCTTATTAGTCATAGTAAGGGGTTTTGAGTCTCATGAGTAGGTGAGACCTTAGGAGCAGCATTGCAACTCATTGGTGGGTGGATTCAGAAAACTCAGGGGATTCCTCAATCAAGGGAAGTCCTAGAGACCCTAGGATGTGAAGAGAACACTGGGTGATCCAAGGGAAGGATCCAAGAGCATAGACTAGGCTAGTCTATCCCAAACCCCATCCCATCAATTGTTTATCGGTATCTGTTCCTACCGACATTTGTTTGTGCTTTACTAGTACTTTATTTGTTTAAGGTTGTATTATGGATTAAAAGTTATAATCTGTTAACAATTGATTCATGCCCCCTCTCATTTGTTCACCAGTTATCCTAACAATTGGTATTAGAACTTAGGTCCTGTTTTGCAGAAGCTTAACTGCTTGAGGTAGATCCTATGGCAGCTAACACTTCTAATCCACCGGCGGCTATTTTTTAGAAGAGAAATCCCTAAGCTTGATGGAAAAAATTATGGGATATGGAAAATTCAAATGGAGACTCATCTTAGATGTCTTGGAAAGGATATTTGTGAGATCACTAAGAAAGGATACACACCTTATGATCTGGCATTCGACAATCCTACTCCTACAGACCTAGACAAGAATATTGATAATGATTGTAGAGCTAGAGAAGCCCTCTTGTGTGCACAAACTGATTAGTAGATCATGGGATTGACTAAAAAATCATCAGCTAAGGTTATATGGGATAAATTGCAAACTCTGAATGAAGGTGACCCTACTGTCAAAATTTCTAAACTTGGTGGATACTGGGTAAGGTATGAAAACTCAAAAATGGAAGAAAATGAAAGAATTGTTGTGTTTATGGAAAGTGTAAATGAGATTGTTATGGGAATTCAATGTTGTGGAGGATTTCTAAGTGAAGATGAAATAGTTTCCAAAGACTTGAGAGCCCTTCCACCAGCTTAGATGAAGGCAACTACAATTAATGAGTTAAGAACAATGGCAAACACTTCAGTCAACAGAGATATTTTGGTTGGGAAATTATCTACTTTTGACCATGAAGAATTTGGATCTTCTTAAGTTGTAAAGTCTGAACCTTCTTTTCATGCATCATCATCAACATCTACCGAAAAAAGTGATTGGAGAGCCCTATATGCAAAATAATTGGAAGACATGAGGAAATAAGATGAAGAGCTTGAGAAACTTGAAGCCTTATTTGCTAGAAGAGTACCTAAAGGATCTACTGGAAGTAAGTATGAAGGAAAAGCACCTTTTAAATGTTTTGCATGTAATAAGATTGGTAATTTTGCATCTAGATGTCCTGAAAGAAATGCAAGGTCTGAGGAAAGAGTTAAGAAAACTTTTAATCCTAACTCGAACAGATATAGATTCAAGAAAAACAAATATTGCTACATAGCAAATGAGGAAGGAGTAACTGATGACTCCGGAGATGAACTGATAGAAGACTCAGCTAGTGGATCTGGAAATGGAAAGGAATGGGTGTTCTATGCTTTGAAGGAAGATGAACCAGAACAACCTATCAAAAATGAAGAGAAGGCCCTGGAAACAAAATTTGAACATAAGGATGAATGGGTAATTGATAGTGGATGTGATAACTCAATGATGAACGAATAGTACCAAACCGATACTAAGAGGGGGGATGAATCAGTACAAACAAAAACACAATCCTAAATTGGTTTGTCAGCAGACACTATGCTTTGGCAGACAAATAGTAACACCGGTCTTAAACATAGTACAACTGACGAAACCCAGAGTAACTGAGACAAGCATAAACCGGTTGACACTTATCTTTTCATGCAATCTAATACTTCATTTCCATTTCACCCAAGTGCATGAAAAGGTAATATATCATCAAAGATATATAAATAGCTAGATCAACATGATTTATCTTCAGACACAAATCACTCAAACCATCACATGAATAACACCACACATGACACACAGATTTTTCACGTGGAAACCCAACTGGGAAAAACCACGGTGGGGATGAATACCCACAAGCTATTTTTGAACTCTTTAGAAGTCCACTCTGTTAGGAGCCTTGTCTAGTTAAATATTGATACAATAGGTTCTGTTAGGAACCAATCCTGTTAGTGATCACCCAGTTAAGGGATGGCTAGAATATTGGGTTAAGGGTTAAACCCTATTAAAGGTTACCTTGTTAGCAGATTTCAAGAACTCAATGGTTTTGAGTCACCCTGTTAAAGGATTTATAGTAAGCCGGTTAAAGCTACCCTGTTAAGGGATTCCCCAACTGTTGAAGTGGTTAGAGATCACCAGGTATTACAATGATCTCGTAACAACACTCAATGTCAATGCAGATCCATTTTAGCTCCTCTTCACGTTCTGCACTTACATTCTGCAGGTATCACTTCTCTCTTCTAGTCTGGCAAGAATCACGTATCTCCTCTCTTGGATACACACACAACTTTTTCCAACAACTTCAGAAAGAAACACAACATTGACCTTATAGGAAACAGATAGGTCAGTAGCATAAACCCTAAACCCTAAACCTGTTAGGTTAAGCAGTTCAAATGGTTCAATCCTGACCGTTGAGCACATTTCATTAAATGCAACAGTCTCGAGCCAATCTCAAGATGTTCTCCATCGTTCGTTTTCCACCAATTTCATGGCGGCTGATAACCCATCACGTGTTATCACTGTTTACAGACTTCGCACATTCCCAAGGTAGATAGGGACAATCTCCTTCATGCAAGATCCTTCACGCGCACAAGGCTTATGTGGCAAAATGGTATGTTCTTTGTTATAATGCTAACTCATCACACAAAGTCACCAGTTGAGTCACACAAGCTTGAAGTACTTCAATCGGAAACCCTGAAGTTGAGGCTACCAACCAGGAGTCATACAAAGCTTCTATGTACCGGTTCCCATAACCACATGCCGGTTCACCTTGAACACACCTTGAACAAACACACCACTTCACTTTGGCACATATACTGGTTCACAATCTTATACCAGTTCTAGGTAACATACTGGTTCTCTCTTCTTTAGCATATTGATGTCAATGAGAACATACAATGACATCATGTCCTCATACCGGTTCACATAATGCCAACAATCTCCCCCTTTGGAATTGATAGCAATATACAAAGATATCTCTTTGCTTCACATCTTCTCTACTTCACTTCTTCTCCCCCTTTGACAACAATGACAAAGTGGAGGCACAAGCTTCCCTGTTCCATTATGTTGCTTCCCCTGAGGAGTAGCATCCTTCAACACATCAATCCTGAAGAAAAATTTGACTATGCAATACTTGACTAATGTGGAGCATATACCTTTAGTTTACTTCCTGAAGGGGCAGCACCCCTAATTCACCTCTTAAGTACATAAATGTAGCCTTTGGAAGAGGCTTGGTGAATATGTCTGCTAACTGCTCCTTACTAGAAACATGTTCTAGTGCAATCTCTTTGTTCTGAACCTTTTCCCTCAAGAAATGATAATTAAGCTCAAAGTGCTTGGTTTTAGAATGTAAAACTGGATTCTTGGAGATGTTAATTGCACCAGTATTGTCACAAAATATACTTACCCATTCAGATATAGGAACTTTGAAGCCATTCAATACTTGCTTCATCCAAATTGTTTGAGTGTAGTTCATGAAAGCTGCAACATACTCTGCTTCCACTATAGACTAAGAGATACAACTCTGCTTCTTACTCATCCATGAGACCAGTCTACCATCGAGAAAGAATGCACCATTGGTTGTGCTCTTCCAGTCGTCCGCATTACCTGCCCAATCAGCATCTGTGAATACTTTCAAGTTGAAATCCTTGCTATATTGATACCACAATCCATAATCAATAGTTCCCTACAGATACCTAAGAATCTTCTTGACTGCAACCAAGTGGGATTCTCTTGGGCTTTTCTAGAACCTTGCAATAATGCCAACTGCATGTGCAATATCTGGTCTACTATGTACTACATAATGCAACTTACCAATCATTGATCGGTATTCCTTCTCATCAACCAATGTTGAGTCATCCTCTTTGGATAGTTTACAATCGGTCACCATCGGTGTACCAACTAGTTTTCTATATTCCATACCAAAGGTCTTCAACACCTCTTTGACATACTTGGACTGAGTGATAAAGATTCCATCTTTCATCTACTAAATCTGCAGTCCAATGAAGAACTTGATCTCCCCTATGAGTGACATCTCAAACTCTTTCTTCGTCTCATCTGCAAACTCATGACTCATCTTGTCATCTCCACCAAAGATAATGTCATCAACAAATACCTCACAGATCAGGATCTGATCTCCTTCAGACTTCAAGTAGATATTGCTATCTTCGCTTGTTCTCTCAAATCCAATCTTCATACCATGCTCTAGGTGCCTACTTTAGGCCATATAAGGCTTTATGTAGCCTACATACCATGTCACTATCTTTAGATAGGGCAAACCCATCTGGTTGCTCTATATACACCTCCTCTTCAAGTACACGATTTAGGAATGCAGATTTTACATCCATTTGATATACTTTGAATCCTTTAAAAGCTACATATGCAAGTAGCATATGAACTCCTTCCAATATGGCTATAGGAGCAAAGGTTTCTCCATAGTCTTCTCCTTCTTATTGGGAATATCCTTTTCACATCAATCTGGCTTTGTTTCTAATCACTGTGCCATCCTCATTCTGCTTATTTCTAAAACCCATTTGGTACCAATGACATTTTTATGCTCTAGTCTGGGTACCAAAGACCACGTACCATTTCTCTCTATCTGGTCAAGTTCCTCTTCCATTTCCTTGAACTAGTCTTAATCTTTATATGCCTCTTTGAATGATTTAGGCTCAAATTCAGAGATCATACATGAGTTTTCTCTGACCTTTCTTATTGTAAGGATTCCTGCATCCTTATCTCTTATGATCTGCTTAGGATCATGATTCAACTTGACATATCAAGAAACGGTCTTGATAGATTTCTCTTGCTTCTCTTCTTCATCCTCATCTCCATCAGTATCAGCATCTACATCTACCGGTGTAGGAACACTATTACTAGTACTTGGTTGACTAGCAACCGGTTCCTAGAAGGTTACAACCGGTACATTTACTACTTACTCACTATCGGTTTCCTCAGTTATCTAAGAGGTTTCATCAACTCTTACATTGATGGTTTCCATAATTCTCTGAGTCCTATTATTGAAATACTTGAGAGCTTTGCTCTTGGTGGAATACCCTAGGAATATTCCCTCATCACATTTTGCATCAAATTTGCTCTGGTGTTCACTCCTCTTGATGTAACATTTGCTACCAAACACTATAAAGTAACTAACCACACATCTCTTATTGGTCCAATACTCATAAGGAGTTTTATCCTTACCTTTCTTAATGAGTACCCGGTTCATTGTGTAGACTGCAGTGCTCACCGCTTCTCTCCAAAAGGTGTGAGCGACCTTTCCTTGAATCAACATAGTTCTAGCTGCTTCAACCATAGTCTAGTTATTCCTCTCTGCTAGGCCATTCTAGTGTGGATTATGGGGGGCAGACAGTTGCCTCTTGATGCCATGTTCTTCACAAGTATTATTGAATTCACCATAAGTGAATTCCCCTCCTTGATCAGTTCTCAGGCACATGATCCTTTTACTGCTTTCCTTCTCCACTAATGCTTTGAAAGCTTTAAAATTTACAAAAGCTTCAGACTTATCTTTCAAGAATGTGACCCACATCATTCTTGAGCAGTCATCAGTGATAATCATGAAGTACCTATCACCCTACACACTCCTAGTTTTCATAGGACCACACAAATCAGTATGCACAACATCAAGCAAATTGTCAACAGTGAAAGGTTTACCTTTAAAGGTTGAGGAAGACATTTTCCCTAGTTAACACTCTTTGCACAAGGTATTTTCTAGTTTGCTCAGCACCGGCAACCCTCTAATTGCCTTGATCTTACTGGCCTTCACAACGTTATCAAAGTTTACATGGCAGAGTCTCCTATGCCATATCTAACTATCATCAAATTTAGCCATAAGACATGTACTTATATTTGCATTCAGCTGAAATAGGTTACCTTTGGTCTGCATGCTGGTGGCCACCAATTCACCATTCTTTCCTTTGATTTTGCACACTCCATTCTTGAATTCTAGAGTGAGACCACTATCGTTCAGCTGGGCAACACTCAAAAGGTTGTGTCTGAGACCATCAACCCAATACACATTGTTAGCACTACTCCTTCCATTCAGAGAGATGGACCCTCTGCCATTGACCATACATGGTGCATCATTACCAAAGTGAACACCACCACCATCATACTCTTCCAAGGATAGAAACTTGCTCCGGTCACTAGTAATATGGTGAGAATAGCCATTGTCGATAATCCACTCATTGGTATTATCAAAGTGGGAGATAAGAGTCTTCTTGTCTGACACATCTTCCTTGATAGCAACAAACACAATATCTTCATTTTCTTCATCTTCTAACTCCTCATTTGTGACACCTTCATCAACTGCCACAAGATAGTTTCTCTAGTTTCCTCCTTTGAATTTCTTGAACCTTTTTGGTTTGTCCTTGTTGTCACCATTAGGACAGTTTACAACAATATGTCCTATCCGGTTACAAGAAAAGCATTTCAAAGGGAGCTTACCTCTGTATTTACTGGTTCCTTTAGGAAGTTATCTGGCAAGAAGAGCTTCAAATGCCATCAGAATCTCCTCATCATCCATTTCTCTACTCTATCTTGGTTCACCACTAGTGCTAGCTTCTTTTCCTTTTCTGGATGGTACAGTAGAAGCTTTAAAAGTTGATTCAGTCTTTTGAGAACTACCATCAAAACTATTTAGCTCATAGGCTATCAAATTTTCTATGATGGAGTCTAGGGATACCTTAATCTTGTCTATTGATCTCAACTCCTAAATAGTAGCAACCCTTATTGCATAGATTGGTAATAAGGATCTGAGGACTTTGCTTACCATGGTGGAATCTTCCATTTTACCACCTACACTATTGATATCTTCAACAATGGTTTTGATTCTTATTCCATACTGTTGAATGGTCTCACCTTCAACCATTATTATGTCTTCAAACTTCCCTCTAAGGCTTTCTTCCTTAGCTTGTTTTACATGCTCATCACCACCATAGATATTTTTAGGAGTATCCCATACTTCTTTGGGATTTACTTTATCTTGGACATCAATAAACTCAATGTCAGACAAGTTGCTAATTAGGGCTTCCATGACTTGCCCATTCTCCTGTATCTCTCTCTTTTGGTCATTAGTGAGAGTACCGATAGGGGCAACATAAGCATTCTAAACATAACTCTGGTGTTGAGCACCCATGCTTCTTATGTATATCTTCATTCTGTTTTTCCATATACTAAAATTACCTCTATTGAACTTTGGACCTTCCCTCTTCATCATTAGACTGGGATCTTTTCCTCAAGCAGTTAAGCTTATAACATACAGGACCTGGACGACGCTCTGATACCAATTGATAACTCAATGATGAATGGATAGTACCAAACCGGTACTAAGAGGGGGGGGGGTGAATCGGTATAAACAAAAACACAATCCTAAACTAGTTTGTCAGTAGACACTGTGCTTTGGCAGACAAACAGTAACATCGGTCTTAAACTGAGTACAACCGGCAAAACCCAGAGTAACTGAGACAAGCATAAACTGGTTGACACTTATCTTTTCATACAATCTAATACTTCATTTCCATTTCACCCTAGTACATGAATAGGTAATCTATCATCAAAGATATATAAACAGCTAGATCAACATGATTTATCTTCACACATTAATCACTCAAACCATCACATGAATAACACCACACATGACACACAGATTTTTCACGTGGAAACCCAACTGGGAAAAACCATGGTGGGGATGAATACCCACAAGCTATTTTTGAACTCTTTAGAAGTCCGCTCTGTTAAGAGCCTTGCCCAATAGAATATTGATACAAGAGGTTCTGTTATGAACCGATCTTGTTAGGGATCACCTGGTTAAGGGACGGCTAGAATACCTGGTTAAGGGTTAAACCCTATTGGAGGATTTCAAGAACTCAATTGTTTTGAGTCACCCTATTAAAGGATTTACAGTAAGCTGGTTAAAGCTACCCTGTTAAGGGATTTCCCAACTATTGAAGTGATGAGAGATCAATAGGTATTACAATGATCTGGTAACAACACTCAATGCCAATGCAAATCTACTTTAGCTCCTCTTCACCTTCTGCACTTACACTCTGCAGGTATCACTTCTCTCTTCTGGTCTGACAAGAATCACATATCTCTTCTCTTGGATACACACACACAACTTTTTCCAACAACTTTAGAAAGAAACACAACATCGACCTTATAGGAAATAGATAGGTCAGTAGCATAAACCCTAAACCCTAAACCTGTTAGGTTAATTAGTTCAAATGGTTCAATCCTGACCGTTGAGCACATTTCATTAAATGCAACAGTCTTGAGCCAATCTCAAGACGTTCTCCATAATTCATTTTCCACCGATTTCATGGTGGCTGATAACCCATCACACGTTATCACCATTTACAAACTTCGCACATTCCTGAGGTAGATAGGGACAATCTCCTTCATGCAAGATCCTTCACGCACACAAGGCTAACGTGGCAACATGATCTATTCTTTGTTACAATGCTAACTCATCACACAAAGTCACTAGTTGAGTCACACAAGCTTGAATTACTTCAACTGGAAACCCTGAAGTTGAGACTACCAACCGGTAGTCATACAAAGCTTCTATGTAGCGGTTCCCATAACCACATGTCGGTTCACCTTGAGCACACCTTGAACAAACACACCACTTCACTTTGGCACATATACCGGTTTACAATGTTATATCGGTTCTCACATATACCAGTTCTAGGTAACATACCTATTCTCTCTTTTTCAGCATATTGACATCAATGACAACAAACAATGGCATTATGCCCTCATACTAGTTCACATAATGCCAACAGGATGCTCACATCATATAAATGGAGATAAAGTGAATTTTCTATCCCTGCAAGAATACAATGGTGGTCAAGGTAGATTTGGAGATGACAAGGCATGTATGATCAAATTTAGATGTATTATTTCTTTAAATGGCAAGCATAACACTGATAATGTCTATTATGTAGAAGGTTTAAGGCATAATCTTTTGAGTCTTGGTCAATTAGTTGATAAGGGTTTTCAACTTTAGTTTAAAGATAGAAAATGCAAAATCATTAACAAGACTAGTTTGAAGATTGCAACCGGTATTCAGAGAGGAAGTAACATCTTTCACCTGAACACTGGTAATAAGACATGTTTGATTGCTCATCTTGATGAGAGTTGGCTATGGCATAAGAGTTTGTGTCATGTTAATTTTGATTGTATTGTTCAGATCAGTTCAACTAAGGCAGTTAGAGATATACCTAAGATTATGAAGCCTCATAATTCGGTATGTAAGGAATGTCAATTGGGTAAGCAAGTAAAAAGTTCTTTTAAAAGCATACATGATAAATCTAGTAATGTACTTGATTTGATTCACATTGACTTATGTGGTCCAGCAAGGACTAGAAGCTTTCAACATGATAGGTATTTCATGTTGATTATTGATGACTATTCTAGAATGATGTGGGTCACTTTTCTGAGGGAGAAGTCTTAAGCTTTTCAGAAATTCAATATCTTTAAAGCGAAGGTTGAAACAAAAACTAGATTGAAAATCAAATGTCAGATCATGGCGGTGAGTTCACTTCTCATGAATTTAACAGTTATTGTGAGACAAATAGAATCAAGAGACAACTATCTGCACCTAGGACTCCTTAGCAAAATGGAGTAGTTGAAAGAAATAACATAACCATTTTAGATGCAGCTAGATCTATGATGATGGAAGTCAAATTGCCTCATATCTACTGGAGAGAGAAGCAGTGAGTACAACAGTCTACATATTCAACAGAGTTCACATTAAAGGTGAAACCGGTAAGACCCCTTATGAACTATGGTTTAGACATACACCTACTATTAAGTATTTCCAAATTTTTGGAAGTAAAATCAAAAGAGATGATTCAATTGCAAAGTTTGTTCCTAGATGTGACGAAGGGATATTTCTTGGTTATTCAATTTGGAGCAAAGCATATATATGTTATAACAAAAGATTGCATAAAATTGTGGAAAGTGCTAATGTGAAAGTGGATGAACAATACAAAAATCATTCTATATCATATGATAGGGAACTAGTAGTGGAAATGATCATAATTGAACCAACAATGCCTCAACCGGTACAGGAAGCTGAAACAGTTACACTGACACAATCAGAAAATTCAAATGTAACTGATGATCATAATGGTGAACCTGAAGTTCAAAAGACTCCAAGGTATGTAAGATTAAATCATTCTGATGATCAAATCATTGGAGATAGGAATAAGGGATTAATAACAAGAAGAAAACTAGAAAATGAAGAGGAATGTCTTATTTCTCAAGTTGAATCGACAACTATTATTGAAGCTTGTAAGGATAAACATTGGTTAAAGGATATGGAAGATGAATTAGATTAGATAGAGAAGAATGAAACTTGGTCTTTAGTTTCTCAGCCTAAAAATAATAATGTTATTGGAACTAAATGGGTTTTTAGAAATAAACTGAATGAGGATGGTCAAGTTATAAGGAATAAGGCTAGATTGGTTTGTAAAGGATATTCTCAAATGGAAGGAATTGATTATGGTGAGATATTTGCACATGTAGCTAGAATAGAAGCTGTTAGACTATTTCTTGTCTATGCAACTTATAAGAACTATGAGGTTTATCAAACGGATGTCAAATGTGCATTTTGGAATGGTGACCTTGAGGAAGAAGTTTATATTGAGTAACCTGATGGATTTTCAATGACGGGTGACAAAGACATGGTTTGCAAATTGAAGAAACCTTTATATGGTTTGAAACAGGCTCCTAGAGCTTGGTATGCAAGGTTGGATAAATATCTTTTGAAACTTGGTTTTACTAAAGGCAGTGCTAAAAATAATCTATATTATAAGATCACTGACAATGATATTCTAAATATTGAAGTTTTTGTTGATGATATCATTTTTGGAGGAGAAGATAAACTGTGCATGGAATTTGCTAACAACATGAAAAATGAATTTGAAATGTCCATGTTTGGTGAGATGAAATTTTTCTTAGGTTTGTAGATTAATCAAACTGACAAAGGCATTTTTATCTATCAAACTAAGTATCTAAGGGAATTGTTGAAAATTTTTGGTATGGAGAACTCTAAACCAGTAAGTACTCATATGGCTACAAGTGATAAATTATCTATCAAGGATACTTCTTCATCGGTAAATCTAACAAGGTATAAATCTATGATTGGTGGTCTGTTATATCTGACTTAGACTAGACCTGACATTATGAATGCAATAAGTATTGTTTCAAGATATCACAGTAATCCTAAAGAAAATCATGAATGTGCAATAAAGAGAATATTACGGTATTTTCAAGGAACAACAAAATATGGTTTATGGTATTCCAAAAATGATGATTTCACTTTATGTGCATATACTGACTCAGACTGGGCAGGTGACACTGATGACAAGAAGAGCACTTCTAGTGGAGCTTTCTTTCTTGGAAAGAAACTAGTTTCATGGATAAGAAAAAAATAGTCATGCATTTCTTTATCTACTGCAGAAGCTAAGTATGTTGTAGCAACAACTAATTGCACTCAATTTTTATGGATGAAGCAAATGTTGAAGGATATCAGGGTAAATTACAATGAACCGGTAGTTATCTACTGTGATAACTCTGCAGCTATTGACATGTCTATGAATCCGGTAGTTCACTCTAAGACTAAGCATATTTCAATAAAGTATAACTTTCTGAAGGATAAGGTAGAAGCAAAGGAAGTCAAATTGGTTTATGTGAACACTAAAGAACAGATTGCAGACATATTCACTAAACCGTTGTCTAAGGAATCATTTGAATACTTGAGAGACAGGTTAGGGGTTTCAGCCCCTCCAATAGAGACTTGATTGATGAAGTTTGTGATCAGTCCGACATGTATTATCAAAAACATTATTTATTCTGGCACTGATGAGTGGTGCTACTACTTAAGGGGAGTAGTCATCTTTGAGATTCAGAGGTTTATATCATTGCTTTGATATTTTTGTCAGGTTTCTAGCATTGATGTCAAAGGGGGAGTGATAGTAATGTGAAAAATCATTTTGAGCCTTACAGAGATATCATGCATAGGGGGAGAACTATTGATTGTTGGTTGTCTTCCATAGGGGGAGACTTGTTTGGCATTTCTTGGTACTTGATGTTTTTCACATCTAGTGTTGCCATCAATGCCAAAGGGGGAGATTGTTGGCATTATGGATGAATTGATTTTATGTGGCATTGATGTTTTGTCATTGATGTCAACACTAGTTGTTACCGACAGATAGTTTTACACTGACTAATATGGATGGTTACTGGCAGATAGGTTATTGGTATAAGATCTAGTGTTACCCACAAAAGAGATTATCTGTCGGACACTTCTGGCACGTTCAGATCAGTGAAGTATATTGGATTTCATGATTTATATGCTCCATGAGTATGTTTTGGTCAGTTGGTATTGGCTTGTTAATTAGATGTTATCATACACTCTGGTAAACCCTTACCAACACTGGTTTAAGGCTTTACCGGTAGAACTTTTATTGAATGCACAATTGGTGTTGGTGCAGCTTCTTCAAGGATTTTAGGATGCTGAAGATGTTCGTTGATCATGCTTCAATTGCTTGAAGACATTGCTTTGGTGTGGTGGACCCAGAATAGGTCTGGTACCTATATAGTTTATGGACCGATATCATGCTAGCGTGTACTCTACATGTTACCTAGATGATTCAAGATGTTTTTATTGTTTTGGTCTTAAGTCAACATGGCATGTCATTGTAATAAGGAATTATGTAATGATTTTATCGTAATATCTTTAGGTGGCAGACATAATTGGTTTAGGCCTTAGGGTTTGTATAAATAAGAGGTAGAAACTCTTTGTAAAGTATTGTGGTTATTGAAAAAGGTCATGGCCAAAGAATGTAATGTGTGAATATTGTAATATCATTTAGGTAGAGGAGTTGATCGATCATTGGTGATCAGATTGGTTTCAGAAGAGGATTTAGTCCTCCGACATTGACCTTAACCAAGACTATAATTAGGCATAGTAGATGTTATTTCCAGTAGTTCACTCTATTGGATTGTTTTCCATTTATCTTGAGAAGGTTGTAGCCTCTTTTTAGTCAGTGAGACTCTATTTGTAATGAGCAGTAGGCTCTAGGCAGTGTGGCTTCCTTCAAGTGCAGGCCCCTCATTGTAACACATACTTTTTGCAAAAGTATCATCTGACTATGGGTAGGCTTCCCACCGTGGTTTTTCCCTTTCTAGGTTTTCCATGTACAAATCATGGTGTTATGTAGTATGGTTGCTTTGCATTGATTATCTAGTTAATTGTTGAGTTGTATTGTTTGCCAATATGTGTTCCTACTAGCATCTGTTTGTGCTTTACTGGTACTTGATTTGTTTAAGGTTGTACTATGGATTAAAAGTTATAATCTATGAACAACTGATTCACCCCCCTCTTAGTTGTTCACCGGTTATCCTAACACTCAAATCATGTGTTTGGTATGAACGCAATCTGGTTCTATAGAAATGCTTCTGGTAATGCTGTAGAATCTAGTAGAGCAAGGACCAGTCAGCAGAAGAAGATAAGACTTTCTCCTAAGACTACAAATGGGAAGAGGAGTGAAACCAAGCAGGTATGGAGGAAGAAGCAAGAGAGTAGAACTATGGACCGACACTGTGCATTCAATGCACAGGTGATATCTCCTAAGGCTTAAATGAGATGCAGGACCTTAGGGGGGTTACTTGTTGATCATATCATTCACCCCCAAATTAGAAAAGGACAAAGGAAAGGAATGTTTGTTGTCGATACAAGGAAGAAGATGACATGACAGTATGTGTAGTTACTGCCTTGGCTACACACCTACATATGAGAGATGGATTACTGCCATATGTATAGTGAATGATTCAAATTGCTATTGGGATCAGAGGCACTTGACACAAGAAGATAGAGGTTAAAAGGAAGATGCTCTGATGGAGATGTTGATCTAGTATGGTAAACCGGTATGTACAGTATGCTATCAGTATTGATACCTGTCGATATTGTAGATTATGATCTAGGTAGTGACTCTGGTGGCTTAAACTGAGGAAATTATGTCTCGACTGATATTGGAAAATACCTGAATGACATGTGTTGTCTTGTTAGTAGATCATATATGCATGCATCATTTTGATCTAACTGGTTTGATAATTAACATGATAGTGATGTGGTTTGGCATTGTGGTCATATAAGATTATGTCATAAGTTGTGATGCATATCATGGAGCTGAAAAATAATCTATAGATCACATATGCATAGCTCAACTGGTATAAGGTTGAGATTAGAGCTCCGGTTTAGAACCTGATAGGAAAAGATGTCTTGAGATCTATGGCTCAGGGGGAGTTCACAGCCATATCTTTTGATTAGTATCATATATACTAAACATAAGGGGATTTCAAGTGTCCATGGTTGTACCAGTATGATTGATACTTTGGGATGTGCTCATCAGTCCTTGTTTGTGAGGTATTTCAATGTCTATTCAATTTGTACTTAATTGAAATAACAATCGGACCACTGGGAGAGTTTCCTACAAACAGGGAGAATTACCTTCATAGGGGGAGAACATACATTTGGTATCGTAGAAGATACAATTGGTATTAGTGTCAGCTTCAACACTTGGTATCAGCAAATTGGGGTCAGAATAACTTTCTACTTATCAAAGGGGAGATGATGCAATCTAACCGGTAGGGAAGTGAAATTCACTGACATGCTTTTCTATAATTGATATCAGATTGGTATATACAATTGGTATCATATTTGTATATACACTTGGCAGTTGAGCAATTGGTGTCAGTTGGTGTCTGAGCTCTCTATCTCAAGTGTTGTTGATTGAGAGGATGCAGAGTGAAATGGTCAAAGGAGGAGAAGCAACCGATAGAAAGCTCTATCAGTACCCTTTGCCATTGTTGTCAAAAGTGGATAGAAAATCTATAGTATATCCGATACTACGTGTGTTGACATCAATGTCAAAGGGGGAGATTGTTGGCATTCTGTTGTCATTGATGTCAACCAGTATAGAATGGAAACTAGTATGAGAGATTGTTAGTATAGCTATCATTGATGTCAATTGGATTTTGTGGTCATTGATGACAACCAGTAAGGGATGTTGACTGGTGAATAGGCATTGGAGATAGTTGGTATTATGGGAATGACAGCCGGTGAGTGATGTGTTGGTAGTGTATGGTTGCCAACTGGTAAGCATGTGACTAGTAAGAAAGAAAGGAGGATCCATAAAGAATGTGCAGATAATTGGTATGCATTGGATTTTTAGATGTGATATAAATATAATCCTACTGGATAAAGATGTTGTCACATGATGAAGATATGACTAACAGTGAGTGTGCTTAACCAGATCATATGTCAAGTTGAAGTTTTGTCTACTCAGTCAGAGAACTTGAAGGTGAGTGATTAAAGGTTAACACCAAATGAACCAGTGAAACACAAAGATGCCTCAGGTGCATGAAACCAGAGATGTGGACCAGACTAGCTAGAGAAAGCATGATGAGTTACCGGTACAGAAAAGGAAGAATAAGTTTGTCACTTTGACAAACCAGTTGAGAGGAGAACTAGTCTAATGAAGAAGAAGGAAAGGTCGAGCATTGCAGACAGACAGTGCAACCAGAATGCTGATGAAGACAATTGAAGTTTGATGGCATGGTGTCATCAAGGTAGTTACCCGTAAGTATGTCAATCGGTAAGAGAGAAAAGAGGCATAGTGATGTGCCCCTATCAGATGGACATGTGTCTGAGTTTGGTGAGAAGGAAAATGTGATCCAACTGGTAAAACGGTACAGTGCAAGTCCGTGAAGGTTATCTGGTTAGGGTATAACCGGCAGGGTTGGAGGACCGATAGATGAAAACCGGTAGTATGTTGGTCAGTGGCTAAGCCTAAACTGACACAATGGCTGGAACAGAGGTGGACGTCGATGATGATGACATGTAGGACACAGGTGTCATGCATGTAGTGGTCAGTGAAGTGTGCTTCAATGAGGTTTGTGATGAGTCGTTCGACATTAATATTGACTACAGATATCATGGGTTGAGGAAAAAGGTTTTTAGATCGATGCAGATCGAATGGCGAAAATCTATGCCATGTACTAATCGATGCTAGTTGACCAAGTGCAGATAAAATCTAATGAAGAAAACAGAGAGATAATATTAGTTTATCATGTTTATGAAATATAGAAAACGTGCATTGAACACAATGAGATTGGCAAAGTTGAGTGATCTATTGCAGGTAGGTGAATCCCCAAGCAATATGTAAGTGGATTCGATACGGATTGGGTTGTTAGAAGGAACCCTAGTGTGCCAAGGTTTTAATGTCCATTTTGGCGGGAATTATCAGATATAAATATGCAGATCAAACACCAGAATGCTTGCTTCTTTAGGAGAGAGTGAAGTTGGCAAAGTGAAAGTGTAGTAGAGAGCCAACCAGTCAAAGAGTTCATCAAAGATCATAGAGACTGAGTGTTGGAGGTGCAACTGGTGAGAAGGTTTAGTAGAGGTTTAACCGGTAAGGTCAGAGTGACTGGTAAGCTACAAAGTGTGTTGTAGTCAAGTGAAATGGTGGTGCTAGAACTCGTGGGAAGGCAACAAAAGTTGTTGTAGTGCAATGGGAGTGTTGGTGAAGATCCAGCAAGGAAAGATTAGTGCAGGGTTTGACCGGTAAGGAGAAAACCGATAGAGATCATAGTGGACAAAACCAAAAAAGTGAAGAGTACAGGTGGTAGCAAGCAGCAGTGGAACTAAGTGAGAAGAGAACCAATAGAGATAGAGTAGGGGAAGAGCCAGAGAAGGTGAGCAGAGAATTGGTAGAGAACCGAATAGAGGTAAATTGATGAAGAGATATCTGTGAGAGTTACAAATCTCTTTTGTAACAAGGTTATTACTATTGTTTTGATATATGCTATTGTGATCACTGAGTTGGAGCTTGGTGTAGGGGTTGGTGCTCCTTGGGTTGGTTCCCTAAAATCAGGGTTTTTTCTCCTTGGGTTGGTGCCCTAAATCAGGTGTTGGTTCTCCTTGGGTTCATGCCCTAAACATTGTAATAGTGTTTATTGTGAGGCTGGATTGAAGCAGTAGACTCCAACAACATTTCTCACTGAGGTTTTTCCCATGTTGGGTTTTCCTCATATATTTGGTGTGATGAGATGTGTATTTGTGTGTGCTTGCATCTTGATGTCCTCCCCTATCTCACAGGTATATCCATTTTGTGTTTGATCTACTAACTGGTACACAACGTCAAGGTTTAATAAGGCTTAAGTTTGGAAACCACTGATTCACCCCCCCTCTCAATGGCATCTTGTGTTCTACATTGTCTACTTTCCTAATTGATATTCCTTGCATACCAGATTAGTAGGCTTTACCAACTTAAGAATATCTCTTACTACTTGAGTATAAATTATCTTAATCTATGGCATAGCCAGCTTTCATTGATCTGATAAATCAAAATACTTTTTCCATTAGCATTCAAGTGAAAGATATTACCTTTAGTCTTTGTCCCTAATACAATCTCAATTGCAGAACCACTTAAGATTTTACACTTGCCATTCTTGAATTGAAAATCATATCCTTTGTAAAACATTTGTCCAACACTCAAAAGATTATTCTTTAGACCTTCTACATATAAGACATCATCAATATTGTGCTTACCATCAAGAGAAATGGAACCTTTACCATGAACTGTACTAGCTTTGTCATTACCAAATCTTACTACACCATAATCATACTTTTCCATAAACACAAAATTACTCTTATCACTTGTCATATGATGACAGAATCCAATGTCAATAACACATTCATATTTCTCAACTTTAGCAGCCAAAACTTTCTCCTCAATAATGCAGCTAGTAGAACTAATATGCACCAAATCATCTTCCTTGATAGAAATAAACACCCATGTTAATCTTAGAGGATCCAGTTAATACTGAGAAGGGGATGAATTAGTATTAACAACAATTTCAAACTTAAAATTTGAACTTATAAAAATTTACCAAATCAATCATAAACCAGTAATAAACTATTTACCATTACTGGTAATCACTGATAACCAACTGTTAAACTGATTTAACAAAACTGCTCATTAAGAGTTCATCAACATGCATAAACTAAAAGTAAATCAAATCAACACATCAAAAACATTCACCACAGCAACACCATGTTTTTCACGTCAGAATCTAAATAGGGAAAAACCATAGTGGGAATTGGTACCCATAAAAATTTTGCACTATTTCAGAATCTGCCTTGTTAGCAGCCTAGCCCAGTTAGGAGCTTACAAAGATGGCCGATTAGGAGAAGACCCTATTAGGAGTCACCTGATTAAGGGATTTAGATGATAAGCCCTGTTAGGAGCTTTAACCTATTAGGATCAACCTCGCAAGAGGATTTAACACTCAGATGTTAAGCTACCCAGTTAAGGGATTTACAATGTAAGACCTATTAAGAACTACCCACTTAAAGGATTTTGACTGTTGCAACTGTTAGGGAACAACAGTGAATGATCTGGGTATAGCACTTAACTACTTTCTTGATCAAATCCAATTGTGCTCCAAATCTACTACACTCTGGTTCGGCTTCACACTCTTCTCAAAAATCACTAACCCAACAAAAATCAACTGTACCAACCTAAATAACCTTTACAACTTAGTCGGTTACAAAACCCAAAGAATTACAACATAGATCATCACATATCTTTTACAAATCATTATAGCTCATCTTTGATCATCATATGGATCATTACAATCAATTACCAATCAATTACAACTATTGAATTATCACCGCATCTCGATCTGATACAAAGTCAAACCCTTAGAACACTCATCTAAGAGTTTCGTTGTTTCCCAAGAAATTCCATCTTCAAATGTGCCAAAAAATCATTCAAACACTTCATGTGGTTCTAGCCACGTCACCTCCAACATTTGAACTTGATATAGATCACCGCCAAACCAAAAATCATTATGGGTTAAGAGAATTATTTCTTGGTCCTTAAACCCTTCTTAGACCCTAGCAAAAATACAACAAAAATCATAAACATGACTTCCAATAACCAAAACATGATGCGGTTTTGGTCAGATACATATTACAATGATACAAACTAACATTCCAAACTGCAACACTTCAATCATCACCAATCACCCAATCTAATCAAAATATTTCCTCATTTACTAGTTAAGGTCCTAATTCCCAATTTCCTATTTCATTACCGATAAGGTCTTTCTAGTAGACCAAAAAGACTAAGATAACAAAATACAACATAGTAAACATTAGTTGCCATCAATGGCAACACAAATAATTGATCAAAGTCATCCAATCATGCAATCTCAATCTCTTCATCACAAATAGTCCTTTACCAGTTCAGTCATCATTCTTCATCTACATTAGTTATTCCAATCATCCCAACATTCTCCCCCTTTGGAATTGATGGCAGCACCAACATATTTAGCTAAAATCACGTCACTCAGTTCTGGAACTTCTCTGCTACACTTCACTCTTCTGTCTATTATTGTCTTCACCTTTCTCTAATTCTTCTCCTTCAGATCATATTACTTCTCCGTCTTTCTATTACACATCTTCTCCTCCTTAGGGTAATATATTTATTCTCCCCCTTTGACAGCAATGCCAAAGGTGCATATGCATCATCGGTCATCAAATCTAGTGTAGTTGTCTTCAACTTCTTTGCAAATCTCATCTAAGTTCCTCCCTTATGAAGTAGCAATCATTTAATCAATCCATAGTGAAAAGTGTTCAATAAGCATAATGGATTGATGTATCTCCTATATCCTAGTTTTTCTTGTGTAGGGGTCTGACCCCTAATTTACCTCTGAGGTAGTCAAAGGTAGTCTTCGACAATGGTTTTGTGAAAATGTCTGCTAGCTTCTCTTTGTTTGTCACATACTCCATTCTGCCTTGTTTTTCCTGTACTCTCTCCCTTAGAAAGTGATATTTCAATTCTATGTTTTTAGTTCTTGCATGAAATAAAGGATTTTTCAAAATATTAATTGCACTTGTATTGTCACAATAAATAGTTACCAATTCGGACATATCAAGTTTAAAATCTTTTGACACATGTCTCATCCAAATTGTCTGCATGCAATTAATTGATGCTACAACATACTCTGCCTCTTTTGTTGACTATGATACACATGTTTGCTTTTTACTTGTCCAAGCAATCAATCTACCTCCAAGAATAAAAGCTCCACCGATAGTCCTTTTACGGTCATCAATGTTTCATGCCCAACCTGCATCAGTAAACACTTCCAAAGAAATTTTTTTTTATAAGGATACCATAAACCATAATCTATTGTCCCTTTCAAGTACCAGAATATCCTTTTCATCACTACCAAGTGAGTCTCCTTGGGATCCTTTTGAAATCTAGCAACCAAACCAACAACATGTGCATGTTAGAATAACCAGTGCACAACTAAGAGGGGGGGTGAATCAGTTGTCAATAGATTATATTAATCAAACCACTTTATAACCTTTAACTACAGCACATAAACATTGAATACCAGAATAGTAGAAATAGATATCGATAAGAAATAAAACTTAAGAATGAAACAAAGAATTAACACAATGCAACCATACCACATAACACCATGATTTGTAGGTGGAAAACCCGGTAAAGGAAAAAACCACAGTGGGAAGCCTACCCACAGTCAGATAATACTTCTACAGAAAGTATGTGATGCAATAAGGGGCCTACACATGCAGGATGGCACACTTCCTAGAGCATACTACTCATTACAAAGGAGTCTCACTGACTACAGAGAGGTTATAACCACCTCAATATAATTGGACAACAATCCAGAAGAATGAGTTTCCAATGATACCATCTACCATGCCTAATTACAATCCCAGTTAACTTTAATACTGAAGGCCTTTGACCTCTTATATCAACCCAATTCTCTCACCTATGATCGACCAAATCTCCTTCTCATATGATCTTTTCATTATTCGCACATTTCATTCCACGACCACTATCTACAAAGAGATCTTACATCAATTTATACAAACCCTAAGGCCTAAACCAATTAGGTCAGCCACCTAAAAGATATTACAATAAGATCATTACATAGATCCACATTACAATGATATACCATGTCCGCTTTAGACCAAAACAACATTAACCAATCCATAAATCATCCTAGTAATGTGTACAAAACACTTAATAGCACATTACATGATATCGATCCATAACCTAGACCCAAATATATTCACCATGCCAAAGTGATGTCTCCAATTAGTTGAGGTATGAACACAATCACCTTCTGCATCCTAAATTCCATCTAGAAGCCTCACCAACACTACTTATGCATCCTATCAAAGATTCTCAGTAAAAGCTTTGTCGGTAAAACCCTAAACCCTTACCAGTATAGGCTTACTAGAATGTATGATAGCATCCAATCATCAAGTCAATACCAACTGACCAAACTTACTCCAGAAACATGCAACACATTAAACCAAACATATTCCATTGATCGAAACATGTTGGTAGTAGCCAACTAATAGTCCCTTTTGCTGGTAAGACTAGTTCTTGTACCGGTAACCAAAAACCGTCTACTAGTAACCAATCATAACAACTAGTGTTGACATCAATGCAACACATAATCAATTCCTACATATTGCCAACAATATCCCCCTTTGGCATTGATGGCAACACTAGATGTGAAAAATAAAACATCTAAGTGCCGAGAAATGCCAAAAATTTCTCATAGCAGATATAACAATGAAAAACTAAAAAATCCCAGCAACTCCCCCTGAGGAGTACAATCCAATCTGAAATTGATCTGAATCTCTCTCCCATATGACATATTATGATATTTATTTTTCACATTATGTATCTCTTCCCCTTTGACATCAACGCCAAAGATATGACATAGATATCAAAATCTTGTGAATCTCAAAGCTGACTACTCCCCCTCAGTAGTAGCACCACTACATCAATCCAGAGCAAAGGATAAAGCTAATGATGCATACCAGATTGATGCTATGCTCCATCAATTAAGTTTCTTTTGGAGGGGTAGATACCCCTAGCCTATCTCTCAAATATTCAAATGATTCCTTAGACAACGTTTTAGTGAATATATTTGCAATCTACTCTTTAGTGTTCACATAAACCAATTTGACTTCCTTTTCTTCCACCTTTTCTTTCAGAAAGTTATATTTTATTGATATGTGCTTAGTCTTAGAGTGAAATACCAAATTCTTAGACATGTCAATAGCTGAAGAGTTATCACAATAGATAACTATCGGTTCACTACAATTTACCATGATATCCTTCAACATTTGCTTCATCCACAAGACTTGAGTGCAATTAGTTGTTGCTACAACATACTCAGTTTCCGCAGTAGATAAAGAAATGCATGACTATTTTTTGCTGATCCATGCAACCAATTTCTTTCCAAGAAAGAAAGCTCCACCAGAAGTGCTCTTCTAGTCATCACTATCTCCTACCCAATCTGCATCTGTATATGTACATAAAGTGAAGTTATCATCTCTAGAGTACCATAAGCCATATTTTGTTGTTCCTTGCAAATACCGGGCTATCCTTTTTACTGCAGATTCATGATTTTCTTTAGGATTACTTTGATATCTTGAAACAATACCTACTGCATTCATAATATCTGGTCTAGTCTAAGTTAGATATAACAAGCCACCAATCATAGACTTATACCTTATCGAATTTACCAGTGCAGATGTGTCTTTGATAGATAATTTCTCACTTGTCACCATAGGAGTACTTACTTGTTTGGAATTATCCATACCAAACTTCTTCAACACTTCCCTTAGATACATAGTTTGACAAATAAAAATGCCTTTCTCAATTTGAGTAATCTGCAAACCTAAGAAAATCCTCATCTCACCAATCATAGACATTTCAAATTCATTCCTCATATTATTAGAGAATTCCATGCAAAATTTATGTTCACATCCAAAAATGATATCATCAACAAATACTTCAATAATCAGAATATCATCATCAGTGATCTTGTAATATAAATTGGTGTTAGCACTACCCTTAGTAAAACCAAGCTTCAAAAGATATTTATCGAACCTTGAATACCAAGCTCTAGGAGCTTGTTTCAATCCATATAATGCTTTCCTTAACCTGCAAACCATATCTTTGTCATCTGTCAATGAAAATCCATCAGGCTGCTCAATATATACTTCTTCCTCAAGTTCACCATTCAAAAATACACATTTAACATCCATTTGATAGACCTTATAGTTATTGTATGCTGCATAGGCAAGAAATAGTCTAACATCTTCAATTCTAGCTACTAGTGCAAATGTCTCACCATAATCAATTCCTTCTATTTGAGAATATCCTTTACAAACTAGTCTAGCCTTGTTTCTTACAACTTGACCATCCTCATTTAGTTTATTTCTATAAACTCATTTAGTTCCAATAACATTCTTATTTTTAGGTCGAGGAACTAAAGTCCAACTCTTATTCTTCTCTATCTGATCTAATTCATCTTCCATAGCTTTTAACCAATGTTTATCTTTCCAAGCTTCAATAACAAATGTCAGCTCAATTTGAGAAATAAGACATACCTCTTCATTTTCCAATCTTCTTCTTGTCATAACTCCCTTGTTCCTGTCTCCAATGATTTGATCTTGAAAATGATTTAATCGTACATACCTTGGTGTCTTCTAAACTTCAGGTTCTCTATTCTGATCATCAGTCACAATTGAATTTTTTCATTGCACTGGTGTAACTGTCTCAGTGTCTTGTACTGGTTGAGGCATTGTCGGATCAGTTATGATCACTTCCACTATTGGTTCTCTATCATATGCTATAGATTGATCTCTGTATTACTCATCCACTTTCACATTTGTGCTCTCCACAATTTTCTTCAATATTTTGTTATAACATCTATATGCTTTTCTTTGAATTGAATATCCAAGAAATATCCCTTCATCACATCTAGGATCAAACTTCCCAATTGAATCATCCCTTTTAATATAACATTTACTTCCAAAGAATTTGAAATATTTAAGAGTAGGTGTATGTCCAAACCATAATTCATAAGGAGTCTTACCGGTTTCACCTTTGATATGAACTATGTTGAATGTGTAGACTGTTGTACTCACTGCTTCTCTCCAGTAAATGTGAGGAAATTTGGCTTCCATCATCATGGTTCTTATTGCATCCAAAATGGTTCTATTCTTCCTTTCCACTACTCCATTCTACTGAGGAGTCCAGGGTGCAGATAATTGTCTCCTAATTCAATTTATCTCACAAATACTATTAAATTCATGAGATGTGAACTTACGGCCTTGATCTAATCTTAGACATTTGATTTTCAATCCAGTTTTTGTATCCAGCATTGCTTTAAAGATATTGAATTTCTTAAAATCTTCAGACTTCTCCATTAGAAAAGTCACCCACATCAATCTAGAATAATCATCAATTATTAGCATGAAGTACCTATCACCTTGAAAGCTTTTGGTCCTTGCTAGACCACATAAGTCGATATTAATCAAATCAAGCACATCATTAGATTTATCATGTATTCTCTTAAAAGAAGTTCTAACTTGCTTTCCCAAATGACATTCCTTACATACCGGATTATCATGCTTTATAATCTTAGGTATATCTCTAATTGCCTTTGTTGAACTGATCCTAACAATACAATCAAAATTAACATGACACAACATCTTATGCCATAACCAACTCTCATCAATATGAGCAATCAAACATGTTATCACCAGTGTTCAAGTGAAAGATATTACCTCTAGTCTAAGTACCGGTTGCAATCGCCAAACCAGTTGTATTAATGATTTTGCATTTTCTATCTTTGAACTGAAGTTGGAATCACTTATCCACCAATTGACCAACACTTAAAAGATTATGATTTAAACATTCTATGTAGTAGACATTATCAGTATTATGCTTACCATCTAGAGAAATAATACCTCTACCTTTGATCATACATGCTTTGTCATCCCCAAATCTAACTTGACCACTATTGCATTCTTGCAAGCACAAAAAAATTATTTTATCTCTAGTCATATGATGTGAGCATCCACTATCAATTACCCATTCATCCTTGTCTTCAAATTTTGCTGCTAGGGCCTTTTCTTCATTCTTGATAACTGGTTCCGGTTCATCTTCTTTTATAACATAGAACACCCATTCCTTTCCATTGCCAGATCCACTTGTAGAGTCTCTTGCTAATTCATCATCTAACTCATCACTTACTCCTTCCTCATCCGCTATGTAGCATAGTTTTTTTTTCTTGAATCTATATTTGTTCTGATTAGGCTTAAATGATTTCTTAACTCTTTCTTCAAATCTTCCATTCCTTTTAGGACATCTAGATGCAAAATGACCAATATTATTATATGTAAAACATTTAAAAGGTTCTTTTCCTTCATACTTACTTCTTGTCAGTCCTTTAGGCACTCTTCTAGCAAATAAGGCTTCAAGTTTTTCAAATTCTTCATCCTCTTTCCTCATATCTTCCAATTATTTTGCATATAGGAATTTCCAATCACTTTTGTTGATAGATGATGATGCATGAAAAGCAGGTTCAGACTTTGCAGCTCTAGAGGGTCCAAATTCTTCAAGCTCAAAAGTAGATAATTTCCCAATCAGAATGTCTTTGTTAACTGAAGTGTTTGCCATTGTTCTCAATTCATTAATCGTAGTAGCCTTCATCTTGTAAGCCGATGGTAGGGCTCTCAAAACTTTAGAAACTATTTCATCTTCACTCAAAGATCCTCCACAACATTGAATTCGCATGACAATCTCATTTACTCTTTCCATAAATGTAGCGATTTTTTCATTATCTTCCATCTTCAAGTTCTCATATCTTACCCGGTAACCATCAAGTTTAGCAATTTTGATAGTAGGGTCACCTTCATTCAGAGTTTGCAATTTATCCCACATAACCTTTGCAGATGATTTAGCAGTCAATCCCATGATTTGTTGATCAGTGAGTGCACACAAGAGGGCTTATCTTGCTCTGCAATCATTTTCAATAGTTTTGTCCAAGTCTGCTAGAACAGGATTGCCAGATGCTGGATCATAAGGTGTATATCCTTTCTTAGTGACCTCCCAAGTATCCTTGCCAAAACATCTAAGATGAGTCTCCATGCAGATTTTCCATATCCCATAGTTTGTTCCATCAATCTTAGGGATTTCTCTTCTAAAAATAGTTGTCGATGGATTTGAATTATTAGTTTCCATAGGATCTACCTCAAGCAGTTAAGCTTCTACAAAAGAGGACCAAATCTCTGATACAAATTGTTAGAATAACTGGCGGACAACTGAGATGGGGGTGGTGAATCAGTTGTCAGTAGATTATATTAATGAAACCACTTTATAACCTTTAACCAGAGAACATAAACATTGAATACCGGAATAACAAATAGATACTGGTAAGCAATAAAACATAGGAATGAAAGAGAGAATTAACAAAATGCAACCATACCACATAACACCATGATTTGTACGTGGAAAACTCGGTAAAGGAAAAAACCATGGTGGGAAGCCTACCCACAGTCAGATAATACTTCTACAGAAAGTATGTGATACAATAAGGGGCCTACACATGCAGGAAGGCACACGGCCTAGAGTGTATTGCTCATGAAAAAGGAGTCTCATTAACTACAGAGAGGTTATAACCACCTCAATATAATTGGACAACAATCAAGAAGAATGAACTGCTAATGATAGCATCTACCATGCCCGATTAGAGTATCGGTTAAGCTCAATACCGAAGGCCTTTGACCTCTTACATAAACTCAATCCGATCACCTATGATTGACCAAATCTCCTTCAAATATTATCTTTTCATTATTCACGCATTTCATTCCATGACCATGATCTACAAAGAGATCTTACATCAATTTATACAAACCCTAAGGTCTAAACCAATTAGGTCGGCCACCTAAAAGATATTACAATAAGATCATTACATACATCCACATTACAATGTTATACCATGTCGACTTTAGACCAGAACAACATTAACCAATCCATAAATCATCCCAATAACATGTAGAGAACACTTAATAGCATGCTACATGATACTGGTCCATAACCTGGACCCAAATAGATTCACCATGCCAAAGTGATGTCTCCAATCAGTCGAGGCATGAACACAATCACCTTCTGCATCTTGAATTCCATCTAGAAGATGCACCAACACTACTTATGCATCCTATCAAAGATTCTCAGTAAAACCTTTGTCGGTAAAACCCTAAACCCTTACTGGTATAGGCTTACTAGAATTTATGATAGCATCCAATGATCAAATCAATACCAACTGACCAAAACATACTCTAGAAACATGCAACACATTAAACCTAACATGTTCCATTGATTGAAACATGTCGGTAGTATCCAACGGATAGTCCCTTCTATTGGTAACACTAGTTCTTCTACCGGTAACCAAAATGTGTCTGTTGGTAGCCAATAATAATAGCTAGTGTTGACATCAATGAAAAAACATCAATGCAATACATAATCAATTCCTTCATATTGCCAACAATGTGTAATATCAGGCCTACTATGAACAACATAATGCAACTTACTAATCATGGACCTGTATTATTTTTCATCAACAGAGGGTGAATCATCATGTTTAGACAATTTACAACCTATCACCATCAAAGTACCAACTGGTTTACAATCCTCCATGTCAAATTTTTTCAACACTTCCTTTACAGACTTACTCTAATATATAAATATTCCACCATCCAATTGTTGGACTTGCAACCCAATGAAAAAATTAATCTCACTAATAAGAGACATCTTACATTCTTTCATCTCCTCAGTAAAATTCATACATAAATCATCATCACCTCCAAAAATTATATCATCTACAAATACTTCAGCTATCAACACTCTATCTCCATCAGTCTTAAGATATATGTTACTGTCCTCAGTGGTACGCTGGAATCCTATGTTGATCAGGTGTGCATACAATATTTCAAACCATGCTCTCATTTCCTACTTCAATCCATACAATGCCTTATGTAACTTGCAAACCATATCTTTATCCTCAAACAAAGAAAATCCATCCAGTTGTTCTATGTACACTTCTTCTTCAAGGATGCCATTAAGAAAAGCAGATTTAACATCCATCTAGTAGACCTTAAAGCCTTTAAATGTAACATAAGCGAGTAACATTCTTACTCCTTCCAATCTTGTCACTGGTGCAAAGGTTTCTCCATAATCTTCTCCTTCTTCTTGTGCATAGCCTTTGCATACCAACCTTGCTTTATTCCTCACAACCTTGCCTTCTTCATTCAACTTGTTTCTAAAGACCAATTTAGTGCCAATCACATTCTTGTCTTTCGGTCAAGGAACAAGTGTCCTTGTCTTTTTCTTCTCTATCTGATCCAATTCCTCATTCATAGCATTAATCCAATTATTATCCTTCAATGCCTCTCTTATTTTTTTAGGCTCAATAGTAGAAATCAGACAGGAGTTTTCTCTGATTTTCCTTCTTGTTTGTACACTAGCATTTTTATCTCCTATAATTTGTTCTTCTGAATGATTTAATCTAACATACCTTAGTATTACCAATTTTGGTGTTGTGCCTTCTACTTCATGTTCTTCATCTTCTTCATCACTTTCTTCATTTACCCGTTGAGCACCTATTTCTGCATCTTCCTACTCATCATTCTTTTGTACTTCCAGTTCAATAAACACAAGTTTTTCTTCATCTTTCTCATATTCAGATATGCTAGTCTTATGATATTTCTTAGAGAGTTCATCTACCTTCACATTTTCACTCTCAATGATCCTTTTTGTTCTCTTTTTATAACATTCGAAAGCCTTACTCTTTGTAGAGTAACCAAGAAAAATACCTTCATCACACTTTGCATCAAACTTTCCAATGAAATTATCATGTTTAATGAAACATTTACTCCCAAAATTTCTAAAGTAACTTACATTAGGAGTCTTTCCATGCCATAATTCATAAGGTGTTTTGTTGTTACCTCTCTTGACAAGTACCCAGTTCAAAGGGAAAACACTAGTGCTAACTACTTCTCTCCAAAATATTTTGGTACTTCACCTTGAATCAACATGGTTCTAGGATTTTTTTTTGAAAACCCAGGATCGGGACTGCGATGGGAGCGTCTGGTTACCGTCGCCGAGCTAGGGCAATCGTGCCCTAGCTCTTCCTCGCCGTGTCTGCTTCTGCGTGGGGGGGTGTTTGATCGCGTGGGTTGGGGGGGAGTCATTTTTTCCTGCTGTGGGTTTTGGTTCATCTTTTTTGGCCGCCGTTCTGTGTTGGGACGAGTCTGTGTGGGCTGTGCATGCGTGCGGGAGTTGAGCGATTTGTTTGCAGCGCTCTTGTGACGGGTCGGGGCTGTGTTGGGCCCGATCAGATACCTTTGCGGTGGGGTATCCAGGGCTGAGAGGGCTAATGGCCAAAGGGGAGACGCCTAGGGAGGGGCCTAGTTCAAAATTTCAAGAAGCAGTGGCTACGAATTTGCCAGGTCAGGAAGCAAGGGTTTTTGAAAATGCCCTCTTCTCTCAGAATACAGAGGCTACGAATCCAGGCTCGCCTGTGGGATCTCAGATCACGAAGATTAACGGATGTCTTGAAAGGTGCAAAGATAGACCCAAATTGGTAATTCCCTTTGAAATGATTGCCGAAGATGTCGAATATTACTCTAAACATTCGTTGTATTGCAAGTTCCTGGGTTTAAGAGTTTCTCTCCAATTTCTGGAAAACTGGGCTCAGAAAGTTTGGGAACCAGAGGGTGAAATGGAGGTTACGTTGCTAGCAAATAATTTTTTCATGGTAACGTTTCTTTGTATGGCTGATCGGAATAGGGTTTTTGAGGGTGGACCCTATTTTTATAACCAGGTGGGGCTATTCGTCAAACCATGGCATGCAGGATTTAATCCTTCTGAGGAGCTTCCAAATCGGGTTCCGGTGTGGGTTCGGTTACCCAGATTTCCTATAGAATGCTGTCGCGAGGATGTTCTCCATATGCTTGCATCGATGCTCGGGAAGCCGGTGGGTCCTTCATCACAAACCTTGGGTAAGAAAGTTATGACCTTTGCTCGAATTTGTGTGGAACTTGATTTGAGTAGACCACTGCCTGATGCGGTAGAGATGTGTGCGGGCTCACATTCCTGGGTGCAACAACTAGATTATGAGACCCTTCCTTTTCGATGTCGTCTTTGTCATGAATATGGCCATCTTGTGAGAAGATGCCCAAAGGCCAAGTCAGTGGAACAGCAAACTTCGCCTCCTCCTCGTGATAATCCTAGTGTGGACAAAGGGAAGAAGCCTGTTGTTGGGGAGGACAAAGATGCTGAGGGCTTTGTTCGGGTTAAGGCTCGTAATCGGAACAGAGGCCAAAAGCGGACTCTAAGGGAGCGACAGGAAGAGGATACCTTTAACAGGTTCGAGATCTTGGATGAATTGGGTCAGCCAGAAGTTAATCCTGGATTAATTATTGAGGATGAATAGGCAGGGGATTCTAGAATGGGGACTATTTCTTCCATTCCTCCTCTTGATTCCCATGAAGAGACTACCGTGCCTATGGTCATGGATGGGCAAACAGGGGTTCAGATGATATTAGAGCCAAATGGTGAGTTGGGGCAAGGGGTAGAGAATGTTTCTATTCCTGCACGGACTGCAGCTCCAGAGTCGGATAAGCGAGGTAAATCTTCTCCTCATCTGGGCATTCTTCAAAAAGATGGTAAGAAGGGGGTCTCAAAGAAAAATGTTAAATTGGGACGAAAGAAGGACTTAGAAAAGATTAAGATGATTGGGGAGACATTGGTGGAGTCAGGTTCTGTGAAGACCTTGGATTCCCACTTTTCGACTCCTTCGAAATGATAGTTATCTCATGGAATGTAAGGGGCTTGAACAGTGGCCCTAGACAAAAGGCTGTTTGGGATTTAGTTAGGAGTCATTCTCCTGATGTTCTCTTCCTTCAGGAGACTAAGGTTTCTGTGGAATGCATGATGAGTATTGCATCTAAGCTGTGGAGGAATGGTCTATGTCAGTGTATTGGAGCTCAGGGATCTTCGGGGGGTGTGGCATGTCTCTGGAACCCACAAAAGATCCAACCTGTGTCTTGGATTTCCTTTAAGTCCTCCTTATCCCTGGTTGCTCTGTGCACTGAGTCGGGGGAATCTGTTCTCTTTTCTAATGTCTACGCTTCTATTGACTTCCAAGGTAAGCTCCTGGTCTGGAATAATATTTTTTTGGTTCATAGTTTATTTCCTTACTTGCCATGGATTGTTGCCGGGGACTTTAATGCTATTCTTGATCTAACGGAGAAACGAGGAGGTAATACAAGACTGGATCCTTCTTCTTTCTTGCTCCGAGATAATATCTCAGCACTCAATCTCGTGGATATTAAGCCTAGCAATGGCCGCTTCACTTGGAATAATAGAAGGGAGGGTGACAGGTGCATTGTTGAACGCTTAGACCACTTCATGGTTTCCTATTTTTGGGTGGGTGGATTGTGGTCTTCCAGTTCTGAAATTTTGGATTGGAGAGGCTCGGATCATTGGCCAATTAAGCTTGTCACTTCTTCAGCTCGTCTACCTCAGAGGCCGCCTTTTAAGTTCCAGCTTATGTGGCTTCGTGACCCGGACCTCTATGGTTGCGTTGCCGAATGGTGGCAGGTTGGCAGGCCGGCTTTTGGTACAGCAATGTATGGTTTTGCTAAGCTTCTCCAGTATGTTAAGTATCAGCTCAAACGGTGGAATCGACAATGCTTCGGAAACATCTACTAGGCAAAACAAGAAACTCAAGTCGAGTTGAATGGCATTACCAGATTGATTAGGGAGGAGGGAGTGTCTGAATACTTGTTACGGGAAGAAGCCAGAGCTTTAAAAGCTTTGGAGGAATGGGAGTTGAGAGAGGAAATCTTTTGGAAACAGAAAGCTCGGATTGAGTGGCTTAAGGGGGGAGACAAGAACACTGCCTTCTTTTTCAATTCAGTGAAAGCCAGACAACATGGTAATGCTATTTCATCTCTGGTGACTGATAGGGGAGAGGTTATTTCTTCTACTCAGGGTATCGCTGATGAAGCAGTGCAATATTTTGCTTCTTTATTTAGAGAGGAAGCACAGGGAGACTCTGTTGCAGAGGCCCAGGTCCTTTCCTGTATTCCTTCTTTGGTTTCTTTGGAAATGAAACAATATCTTATGAGTGTCATAACTTTGGAGGAGTTAGAAAAAATAGTTTTCCAGATGAAAAAAGGTAAGGCTCCTGGTCCAGACGGTTTCCCGATTGAGTTCTTCCAGGAATTTTGGGACATTATCAAGTTTGATTTATTGGCAGTTGTTCAAGAATCCCAGAAGAATAAGCAAATGCTCTGGGCCCTGAACTCTACCTTCTTGGCACTCATTCCCAAGGGGGAGGGGGCTAACCGGTTAAGTCAATTTCGCCCTATTTCTCTTTGCAACGTAACTTATAAAATTATATCTAAATTGATAGCTGAAAGGTTGAAAAAGGGGCTTACTGTGCTAATCTCCGAAGAGCAAAGTGGCTTTGTGGAAGGTCGTCAGATTTTGGATGGGGTGGTGGTGGCTACTGAGACTATCCATTCCATGGCCAGCTCTAAAGCCAAAGCTATGTTCATCAAGCTGGATATGGCCAAGGCGTATGACAGAGTTCGTTGGTCCTTCCTGCAGAAGGTCCTGAGTGCCTTTGGTTTCGAGGAGGAATGGATTTGTTGGGTTATGAGTTGTGTGGGGTCGACTTCCTTCTCAATTTTGATTAATGGGGAGCACTCCAACCTCTTTGGGGCCTCTCGGGGTTTGCGGCAGGGTGACCCTCTTTCTCCTTACTTGTTTCTTCTTTTGGTGGAAGGTCTAGGTCGGTTGATTAAAAGGAATGTTGAAGGAGGCTTTATTCAGGGCTGGCAGTGGGGAGGGGGTATTCCTGTTCAATCTCACCTACAGTTTGTGGATGATACAGCTTTGATGGGTTTGGCTACTATTAGGGAGGCTTCTAACATGCGCAGAGCGCTAGATGTCTACCTTGCTGCTTCTGGTCAGTTAATTAATGAGGGCAAGTCTTCAATTTTTTTCTTCAACACTCCGCTTTCAATTCAACGAAGAATTGCCCATATTCTCAGGTTCCAAATTGGAAGTCTTCCTTTGCTATACCTTGGGATCCCCATCTCTACTGGCAGGCAGTCTAGGGATTCCTGGAAGGTCATTCTGGATAAGTTCAATGTCAAAGTGAACCACTGGACTCATCGTTGGCTGTCCTTTGCTGGTCGGGTCCAGTTACTTCAATCTGTGGTACAGGCTCTTCCCCTTTACAGATGTTTGATTCAGGTGGCGCCGATGAGCTTTGTTAAGAGCCTTGATTCCTTAGCCAGACAGTTTTTATGGGCTGGTAATTTGTCATCAACTAAGTGGAGCCTTATTAAGTGGGAGACTGTTTGTAGTCCTAAAAGATTTGGTGGTCTTGGATTACGTCAATCTTTGCTTTTTGGTATTGCTCTGGCAGCTAAATTGTATTGGCGATGGTGTGTGGAACAGGATCGGGTGTGGGCTAGGATCTTGTCTCACAAGTATTTTTTTGGGATCCCCCAGCGTGATATCCCTCGATATAGCTTGGCAGGGAAAGGCTCGACGATTTGGAATACTCTCAAGAAGGGGGCGGCGCTCATTAAGGGTGGTTTCTTCTGGATTTGTAAGAGTGGGACAGAGGCACAGTTCTGGCATGACTCCTGGGATGGCTACCCCCCCATAGTTTCCCAATATCCTCACCTGAGTATATTGGCCCAGAGGTTTTGTGAAGCTGGTTAGACTAGGGTGTGTGACTTCAAGTCATTTTCCCTTCAAGGGCACGTAGTGGAAGCAAGATGGAAGACTTCAAGGGAGTGGCCTATTCTTAGGTTGGAAGTTGAGTGTGCTGAGCTTCATAACATCCTTTCGGATCGTTGATGTAGCGCCCTGATGGATAGTGATGTGTTGGCCTGGTCCCCTAATCCCAAAGGTACATACACTGTGTCTTCTGGTTATCAGGCACTGCTCTCTCAACAATTTGCTGGTGGGGAAGTCCACTGGTGGAAGAGAGTCTGGAATAATTTCTCTTGGCCAAAATGTAATTGCTTTTCTTGGACTTTGGCTTGGAATAGATGCTTGACCTGGGACAATATTCAGAAGAGGGGTTTTGCTGGCCCTTCTAGGTGTGTTCTATGTGGTGGGGGGGAGGAAGATTCTCCACATTTATTCTTTCGCTGCCCATTCACATTGCAACTATGGCACTTCTGGTGGGATGCCTGGAAGAGTCAGTGCTTTCATGCATCCTCCCTAGCTGAGTTTTGGATGAGACTGGGAAGGCCCCCTTCCTCGGCTCCCTTCTTGCAAGATGTCTGGTATGCTGGCCCTATCTTTTTGCTATGGCAAGTTTGGTTGGAAAGGAATCGTAGAATCTTTCGGGGTGAACAATTGGGGATTCAACAGGTTTGGACTAGAATTATGGGAATGGTCCAAGAAACTGTGATAGCTAAGAGTGAGATTATTTTGCCAATGGAGGAAGGCGATGCAGAGATAGTTAATAGGTTTGGTATACAAGGGATATCTCCAGCCTCAGCTTGCGCTAGGAGAGGTAGGCGTGTGAAACAGAGAGTTCAAAGGATGGGGAAATGGCTCCCCCCTCCTGCTGGCTTTCTGAAAATTAACACGGATGGTTCTTCTAGGGGCAATCCAGGCCCGGCTGGGATTGGTGGGATTGGTAGGGATTCTTCTGGATCTGTGGTCTTTATCTTCTCGGCTAATGAGGGGGTGCAGACTGTTAATAGGATGGAAGGCTTGGCTATCCTATATGCTTTGAAGAGAGCTTATGCCCTAGGGTGGCGGAAGGTGATTTGTGAAGCTGACTCTCAAATTCTGGTTAATTTACTCCTTCAGAGGAAGATGTCTGAGGTTAGTTGGCAACTATCTGTGTTAGTACAACAGATATTACAGGTTAGCTCTGTAATGGATTCGGTGTCGTTTACCCATATTCCAAGGGAATGGAATAGGGCAGCTGATTGTCTGGCTAAATGGGCATCAGAAGATGTTGATGACCGGAGGATTGATGAGTGGGAGCAGTTGCCCCATGAGCTATGTCAGGATTTGGAGAGGATCCTTGTTGAAGATGAAAGTGGTGTTGGGGAATGAAGTTCTCGTTCTTGTTCTTTCTGTAATCTCTTGTAGTACCTGGGGCTTTGGCCCTTTGCTGTTGTGTACTCAGCTTTTCTAAATTTCAATAAAGTTTTTACCCCTATTTTTTCAAAAAAATCAACATGGTTCTAGTAGCTTCAACAATTGTTCTATTTATTCTTTCTATTATCCCATTTTGTTGTGGAGTTCTAGGAGCTGACATCTGCCTCTTGATTCCATGTTCATCACAAAACTTCACAAACTCATCAGAAGTAAATTCTCCTCCCCGGTCACATCTCAAACATTTCAAATTCTTCCTAGTTTCTTTCTCAGCTAAATTTTTGAATGCTTTGAATTTACTAAATGCCTCATACTTTTCTCTTAGAAAAGTTACCCACATCATCTTGTAAAAATCATTAGTGAAAATCATGAAATATCTATCACCAAAATAGCTCTTAGTCCTCATAGGACCACAAAGATTAGTATGAACCAAATATAGAATATTTTCTAAATAGAAAGACTTACTCTTAAAAGATGCACAGTCATTTTACCCATCTGACAATCCTTACATAACACATTATCTAGTTTAACAAGCTGGGGAAAACCTCTCACAATACTTGATTTACTAACATTTACTAACCTTTATCAAGTTGTCAAAACAAACATGACAAAACCTCTTATGCCATAACCACCTATCTTCAATCTTTGCCACCAAACAACTATTCACATTAGTATTAAGATGAAAAAGATTACCTCTTGTCTGCTTTCTAGTAGCAATCAATTCTCCATTACTTCCAAGAATCCTACACACTCCACTTTTAAATTCTAGAAGATATCCCTTATCATTTAATTGACCAGCACTCATAAGGTTATGTTTTAATCCATCAACCCAAAAGACATCATCTGCATTACATTTTACATTCAATGAAATAGTTCCTTTACCTTTAATCATATAGGGTGAGTTGTTACCAAACCTTACCACATCGCCATCAAATTCTTCAAGGGATAAGAACTTATTTCTATCACTAGTCATGTGGTGTGAGCAACCACTATCTATTATACATTCATCACTGCTATCCATCTGAGACACCAATGCCTTTTCATCAGTCAGATCTTCCTTCACAACAACAAACACTCTCTCATCATTGTCATCTTCTTATGATTCTTCATCAGTTACTCCTTCATCAACTACAACATAGCAATGTTTGTATCCTTTTCCTTTAAATTTCCTAAACTTTTCCTTTTTATCATTGTTAGGAAAATTTGCAGCACTGTGTCCAATCTTATTGCAGGAAAAACACTTCAAAGGTAATTTACCTTTGTACTTATCAGTGCCTATAGGAAATATTTTAGCCAATAGTGCCTCAAGTTCAATCAGATGATCTTCATTATCATCCTCACCTCTGCTACCACCACGACTAGACCTGCAGTCATGATTATGACAAATATCCTTTCCTTTCCTAAAAGATGTACCAGTTACAAAAGCTTTGAAAGCATATTCAGATGGTTTTGAAACACTATTATCAAAGTAGTTTAACTTAAATGCAGTTAACTTTCCAACAATAGAATCAACGGTGACTTTATCTTTAGAAATAGATCTCGGTTCTTGAATTGTAAAAACTCTAATAGCATATTGTGGTAGGAGAGTTATAAGCATTTTACTAACAACAATATCATCATCAAGCTTACCTCCAACACTCTTAATACCACCTACAACTTCTTTAATCATTTGACCATATTGTGCAATGTTCTCACCATCAACCATTTTTATGTCATCAAATTTTCCTCTTAAGCTTTCTTCTTTTGCTCTTTGTACATGGTCATCTCCTCCATAAATGAATTCTAATTTCTCCCATACCTCAAATGCAGTTTCTAATCCATGAACATCTATATACTCGGAATTAGATAAAATACTTACAATTTCTTTTCAAGGCTTGAATGTTTTCTTGTTGTTCTTTAAGTTCATCCGATGTCAAGGGGCTGGTAGTAGGAGAAACATACTTGTTTACCACATGATTCCAATACTGAGAACCCAATCCTTAAATGTATACCTTCATCCAGTCTTTCCATATCTGATAGTTGTCCTTGGTAAACTTGGGACCCTCCTTCTTCATCATCTTTCTTTAGGATCTTTCCCTCATGTTGTTAAGCTTTCCGCACATAGAGGACCAATGCTCTGATACCAATTGGTAATCTTAGAGGATTCAGTTAGTACTAAGAGGGGGGGGGATCAGTATTAACAATAATTTCAAACTTAAAACTTGAACCTATAAAACTTCACCAAATCAATCATAAACTAGTAATAAACTCTTTACCATTATATCTAATCACTGATAACCAAATGTTAAACTGATTTAACAAAACTACTCATTAAGTTTTCATCAACATGCATAAACTAAAAGTAAATCAAATCAACACATCAGAAACATTCACCACATGAACACCATGTTTTTCATGTGGAAACCCAAATAGCGAAAAACCATGGTGGGAATTGGTACCCACAAAACTTGTGCACTCTTTCGGAATGCACCCTATTAGTGTTGGGAAAAATGGTGTCTCAACCTTGCATTTATGTGAGGTTACTATTTATAGTAAGTTTTTATTTGAGCACGAAATGGTGCGAAACTCTCCCTGAAGCTTCTGGTTGGCTAGATAAGCATTCCGGTAAAGTTTCGTCACAAGGTCACAGCTATTTTTGAAGATATTAAAGTTTTCATCTTGGAGGGGTGCAATAAAATGTTTAAACCTAATTTTGGGGACTTTAGAGGCTCCGAAACGCCCTGAAAAGTTGTCGTAACCGGCAAAGCGGGTTACGAGGTGATAGAGCACTTCGCGAGCTTTCCGGCGCTTCAAACGGTTCGTCAATCGGACACCCGGTTCTCAAGTTATGGCCTCCGGAAGTTTGTACTCCTGAAATAGGAAAAATAATTTGTATCGAATACATAAATGAGCTGTAAAAGGGAGCGACACGTGTTGATGTGTGCTTTAACATGTCATAGAAAGGAGATAAGGTCGGCTACACCTTATTGGGTGGTTTTAGCCCATGGTTTTGTAATACCATTTGACGGTTTCTTGTATTGTATCTCCTATTTATGAGGTGTGTGAGATAGAGGTTGTGTGTAAGAGTCTTATGGCTATTGAGTTGCCTCTGAATCTCTGATTAGTGATACTCCTGCGAAGAGCTTGCTCTGCAAGTATTTTGTAATCTGTTTTTGATTGCTGAATAAAATATTGAGCTGCTTTTGGAGGGTGGGGTTTTTCTCCCGAAAGGGTTTTCCCCACGTAAATCAGTGTGTTGTGGTATGAATGCTATTATATCTATTTCTATTTTCTGTAACTGTTGTAATGATCTGAAAAAGTTTTGCATTACCCTCCTCTCAAGGTTAGTGTAGGAAGTTGTTTCCGCTACTTAACTTCCTTACAAGTGGTATCAGAGCCTGATCACCTTTGGTTTCAATTGTGGGCAGTTGGGTTTTTTGAACTAATCCAGATTTGAGTGGGAGCTTGTGCAGAAGACACTTTGTGATCTTGTTGCAGGAATATTCAGATGGCGAGTTCGTCAGGGAGAATAGAGGTGGAGAAATTTAATGGAAGTAATTTTGAGATGTGGAAGCTGAAGATGGAAGATCTGCTAATAGATCGAGATCTTTGGGATGCTGTTGATGCGAATGTCCAAAGGCCCTCAGATCCTACTGCGGCAGCTCAGTATGATGTTATGGACCGAAAAGCCAAGGGTCTAATCAGACTGTGCCTGGCAGACTCTGTTCTAATCAATGTCCATGAAGAGAACTCTGCAAAGAAGCTATGGACTAAGCTTGGTGAGATGTATCAAGTGAAATCTTTATTAAATCAAATTTTCTTAAGAAAGAAATTGTATTCCTTGAAGATGGAAGAGGGTGGACGAATTGCAGACCACCTAGAAGCATTCAATATGATTGTGGCTCAATTAGTATCCGTCGGTGTTAAGATGGACGAGGAGGAGAAATGTCAGATCTTGCTTTGTTCTTTGCCTGATTCGTGGGATTCTCTTGTTATGGCTATCGGTAGTACTTCTGTCATTTTGAAATCTGAAGATGTGGTGGGTGCCCTACTCGGTGAAGAGATGCGAAGGAAGGTATCCATCAGTTCAAAGGAAGCCCTAACTGTTCGTGGAAGACCTAAGGAGAAAGGCAAGAAGAATGAGAAGCGCGGCAAGTCCAAATCCAAAGGGAGATCGAAATCTCCTGGAAAGTCCAAAGTCATTTGCTGGAATTGCGGTAAACCGGGTCACATCCGTAAGGACTGCAAAGAAGAAAAGAAGAAGAAAAAGAAAAAGTTCGATTCTGATTCTGAGTCCGACAAGGAAGATGGCGATGCATTTATTGCGGCTTTGGCGACTCATACAGGTAATGATGCCTGTCTAATTGACTCAGGTGCATCTTTTCATATGACTTCCAATAGAGATTGGTTTTCTGAATATGAAGGATTTAATGGAGGTAAGGTGTACTTGGGTGATGATTCACCTCTAGACATTGTTGGTCGAGGTAAGGTTAGAATCAGGTTTTCTGATGGTAGAATAAAAGGGATTAATGGTGTGCTGCATATCCCTGGATTAAAACGAAACCTGTTATCTGTGAGCAAACTGATAGATGCGGGTGTGCAGGTAGTCTTTTCTGAAACAGGATGTAAGATGATTAAGGGTGCTATGGTAGTTGCTAGAGGTGTCAGGTTTGGCACTTTGTATAAGCTTGAAGCATACACTGTTGAGTGTAATAGCACTTCTGTAAAAAGCAAATCTGCGGATACTTCACTGGAAGATTTGAAGGTTTCACCTTCAGCAGATGGAAATGGTTTTTGGGTACCTAAGGGTGCTCTTTCGTCTGAAGCAAAGTTACCTGCAGAGAAGACTATGTTATGGCACCAGAGACTTGGCCACATTGGAGAAAAGGGTCTAAGGACCTTGAAAAATAAAAACCTTGTTGAAGGTTTGAATGACTGTAACCTTGACTTTGATTTCTGTGAGCATTGCATTTATGGAAAACAAAACCGCGTTCAGTTTTACTCGAGTTCTCATAAAACTTGTGGTGTTCTGGACCTTATCCATTCTGATGTGTTTGGTCCAGTAGATGTCTCTTCGATTGGAAAATCCACATATTATGTTTCATTTATTGATGATTTTAGTAGAAGGACATGGGTATATTTTCTAAAGAGTAAATCTGAAGTTTTTAGTCGTTTTAAAGAATTTAAAGCAATGGTTGAGTTGCAGACTGGAAAGAAAATAAAATGTTTGAGAACTGATAATGGCGGTGAGTTTTGCTCTAATGATTTTGATAGATTCTGTAAAGACTGTGGAATTAACAGGCAGAAGACAACTCCGTATTCTCCACAGCAGAATGGAGTTGCAGAAAGAATGAACAGGACACTGATGGAAAAGGCTAGGAGTATGTTGAGTGGTGCTGGTCTTGAACAAAAGTTTTGGGCTGAAGCTGTTGCCACTGCTTGCTACCTGATTAACAGGTCTCCTACATCAGCTCTTGTTGATAAAACGCCTATGGAAGCATGGTCAAGTCACAAGCCTTCATTGAGACATCTTAGAGTTTTTGGTTGCGAGGCATATGCACATGTGCCAAAAGAGAAGCGAACAAAGTTGGAGAACAAGGCTGTGAAATGTATTTTCATCGGGTATAGTTATGGTGTGAAAGGATACAAGCTTTGGGACCCTGTTGCACAAAAGGTAATTCACAGTAGAAGTGTTATTTTTAGAGAAATTAAGTCTCCTTCTGTTACATTGCAGCCAGAACAGACTAAAAAAGAAGATGTGATTCAACTTCCTTCTACACCTGAAAGAGTTGAATCAAGACCCCTAGATAGGCAAGAATTTGAGGAGAGCTCGTCTAGCTCTGAATCTTCAGAAGAGGAGGAAGAACCTCCAACTCAGCTTGTTCGAAGGTCTACAAGACATAGACAACCACCTGAAAGGTATTCACCTGATGATTGGAGATGTATTTTTGCTCTGAATACTAGTGTGGATGAACCGAAATCTGTAGAAGAGGCATTAGGTATGAATGATGCAGAATCCTGGAAGATTGCTATGGAGGAAGAAATGGCAGCTTTGAAAAAGAATGATACATGGGATCTTGTACCATTGCCTGAAGGACGAAAACCTGTTGGTTGTAAATGGGTGTTCAAGAAAAAGATTGGTTCAGATGGAAGCATTGAGAAGTATAAAGCAAGGTTGGTTGCAAAAGGCTACTCTCAGGTCGAGGGTGTTGATTACGGTGAGATATTTTCTCCTGTTGCAAAAATGACATCCATTAGATTTTTGCTTTCTATTGCTACTGCTTATGATTTAGAGGTTGAGCAAATGGATGTGAAAACTGCTTTCCTTCATGGTGATTTGGAGGAAGATATTTATATGACACAGCCGGAGCACTATGTGGTGAAAGGCAAAAGTAATTTGGTCTGTAAATTGAAGAAATCTTTGTATGGCCTCAAACAAAGTCCTAGGATGTGGTACCAGAAATTTGATACATATGTGTTGAGTTTGGGATTTGAACGTTCTAAATCAGATCACTGTGTTTATTATAAATCTTATGGTGATCATTTCTTATTCATTGCATTGTATGTTGATGATATGTTATTCATTGGTAAAGGGAAAGGTATGATTTCAGAACTGAAGTCTCAGCTCGCTGCTAAATTTGAAATGAAAGATCTTGGTGCAGCAAAGCACATTCTTGGGATGGAAATTAGAAGAGATAGAGTGAACAGAAAGCTATGGCTAGGCCAGAGTAAGTATGTGAATTCAGTGTTACAGAGGTTCAACATGCAGAATTGTAGACCATTGAGTGTTCCTTTTACAGTTGGAATGAAACTATCTATTTCAGATTGTCCTACATCCCCATTGGAGATGGAAGACATGAGCAGAGTGCCTTACCAGAGTGCGGTTGGAAGCTTGATGTATGCTATGGTCTGTACTAGACCAGACATTGCCCAAGCAGTGGGAGTACTTTCTAGATATATGTCTAATCCTGGTAGAGTTCATTGGGATGCAGTGAAAAGAGTCTTCAGATATTTGAAGGGTACTTCAGAGTATTCTTTGTGTTATCATGGTAATTCAATTGGAGACATGACTTCCCTTGATATCCATGGTTATGTGGATTCAGATTGGGCAGGTGATATTGATAGCAGAAGATCCACCAGTGCTTATGTGTTTACTTTGTTTGGTGGTGCAATTAGTTGGATGAGTAAGCGACAGGCTGTGGTTGCTTTATCCACTACTGAAGCAGAGTATATGGCAGCTACTCATGCTTGTAAAGAGGCCATTTGGCTTAAGAGACTGTGTTCGGATATTGGAATAAAACAAGGTATAGTAACAATTTACTGTGACAGTCAGAGTGCAATTAGCCTAGCTAAGAACCCGACATTTCATGCCCGGACCAAACATATTGATGTTCAGTATCATTTTGTTAGAGATATGGTCGAAGATGGTAGGGTGAAGCTGGTTAAGGTGGAAACTTTGATGAATGTTGCAGATGCTTTAACTAAGGCTGTGAGCACAGAGAAGTTCAGATGGTGTTCAGAGTCTATGGGCCTTATGGCCCCTAGCAATTGATTCATTGTGTTGACATTCCCTTCCGCTCATGCAAGGTGTTCGACAAGTGGGAGATTTGTTGGGAAAAATGGTGTCTCAACCTTGCATTTATGTGAGGTTACTATTTATAGTAAGTTTTTATTTGAGCACGAAATGGTGCGAAACTCTCCCTGAAGCTTCTGGTTGGCTAGATAAGCATTCCGGTAAAGTTTCGTCGCAAGGTCACAGCTAGTTTTGAAGATATTAAAGTTTTCATCTTGGAGGGGTGCAATAAAATGTTTAAACTTAATTTTGGGGACTTTAGAGGCTCCGAAACGCCCTGAAAAGTTGTCGTAACCGGCGAAGCAGGTTACGAGGTGATAGAGCACTTCGCGAGCTTTCCGGCGCTTCAAACGGTTCGTCAATCGGACACCCGGTTCTCAAGTTATGGCCTCCGGAAGTTTGTACTCCTGAAATAGGAAAAATAATTTGTATTGAATACATAAATGAGCTGTAAAAGGGAGCGACACGTGTTGATGTGTGCTTTAACATGTCATAGAAAGGAGATAAGGTCGGCTACACCTTATTGGGTGGTTTTAGCCCATGGTTTTGTAATACCGTTTGACGGTTTCTTGTATTGTATCTCCTATTTATGAGGTGTGTGAGATAGAGGTTGTGTGTAAGAGTCTTATGGCTATTGAGTTGCCTCTGAATCTCTGATTAGTGATACTCCTGCGAAGAGCTTGCTCTGCAAGTATTTTGTAATCTGTTTTTGATTGCTGAATAAAATATTGAGCTGCTTTTGGAGGGTGGGGTTTTTCTCCCGAAAGGGTTTTCCCCACGTAAATCAGTGTGTTGTGGTATGAATGCTATTATATCTATTTCTATTTTCTGTAACTGTTGTAATGATCTGAAAAAGTTTTGCATTACCCTCCTCTCAAGGTTAGTGTAGGAAGTTGTTTCCGCTACTTAACTTCCTTACAATTAGAAGCCTAGCCCCATTAGGAGCTTACAAAGATGCCTGGTTAGGAGAAGACCCTATTAGGAGTTACCCAGTTAAGGGATCTAGATGATAAGCCCTGTTAGGAGCTTTGACCTATTAGGATCAACCTCGCAAGAGGATTTAACACTCAAATGTTAAGCTACCCAGTTAAGGGATTTACAATGTAAGGCATGTTAGGACCTACCTGGTTAAGGGATTTTGACTGGTGTAACTGTTAGGGAACAATAGTAAATAATCTGGGTATAGCACTTAACTGCTTGCTTGATCAGATCCAATTGTGCTCCAAATCTGCTACACTCTGGCAGATCTCTCACACTTTGGTTTGGCTTCACACTCTTCTCAAAAACCACCAACCCAACAAACATCAACTGTACCGACCTAAATAACCTTTACAACTTAGGCGGTTACAAAAACTTAAGACTTACTATTAGGGTTCCCACAAATACTGAGAGGGGGGGTGAATCAATATCTGACCGGTAATGAAATTTTCTTCAGACAAAACATGCAGAACATAAAGTAATAGTGTACTGGTATGCAAGAATTAATGTAATAAACAGAATCAAAAACATCCACATAAAAGAACACCACAACACAAGATGTTTAACGAGGAAACCTGGTGTGGGAAAAACCTCGGTGGGATTTGTGACCCACAATATTCACTTACTGGTCAATAAGAGAATATTACTTACAATAGGGGTCTGCACATGCAGGAAGACCAACTGCCTAGGGCACACTACTCAGTAAGAAGTCACATTGACTTACAATGAGGATTAAGCTAATCCAATATTTTGTACTGCTTTACAATAGCATCTTCAATGCCAGATTCAGTACTGGTTCTTTCTCTATTCTTTACATATACCCTTGACCTATAATTCACACATTAGGTCTACCTAATAATTTTCTTTATGCTCGCTTCCTTATCTACAAATGTCTATAATGATCTCCTTTATATACAAGAGTCATTTTACAATTTTCCAAGTCGGCTTACAATAATAAAAAAAATATTACATATCAAAAATCTTGTCGGCCTCTGTGTTGGTATACATTTTTTCTTCTGTGTCGGTGCCAGTGCCGGTGTAGAGTGGTCTTGTTGATGCGGGTGCACTATCTTGCTTGAATAATGCTTTGTCAGTAGAATGTCTTGCCGATGCCATAGGATTGCAAGGTTGCCATCAATGACAAAACCTTCAATCACACACAATGTCTCATTGGAGTGTCCATATGCCAACAATCTCCCCATTTGGCATTGATGGCAACACTCATGAGAAATTTCAAAAAGATGTCCAAAAATGTGTAGACCAAAAAATTTACCAAAAAAAATGAGGGACTCCCCCTGAGCATATGATCCCTGTGTTTTGAATTTTCTCATCCTAATACTCCCCCTTTGGCATCAATGACAAAGGTTAGTAGAGTTTGTAGTTATACCAGTCCATAACCTCAACCTTGTAGTTGGGTAGTTATTATCTGAAAAAGATCACCCAAAATTAAGTTTATACTATCCATAAACTTTTTGCTATCTTTTATTGTAGTTTCAGTTCTCTTCATAGTGTCGGTGAGATGCTACAATTGCTTTGTCGGTGTTTTACTTCCTGGTGTTAATGCCTTTGAGATTTCCTTCCATAGAGATGCTAGATAATCCAATCTTGGACTTAGTTTGGATCTCAAGTATTTTGCCTTATTTATTATTGTCTCTTTCTCTTTCTCCTATTTAAGTAATTCTGTCTCAAAATTTGCTAACTTATCTTCAAAAATAGATAATAAATTTGGTGAGTTGACAAAATTGTCAACAAGCTTGTTTATCTCTTCCTGTGTCTTGCTTATCTTCTTGTCTACATCTACAATTAGGAAGTTTTTTTTGCATCTGTCTTTGTACAGGTTTTTGTACTCTTTTAACAAACTACACAGTTCTGGTAGAAGTGTGTCAAAATCTCTGTTACACTTCTTAATTCCTTCCTCAAAGAATTTATGTTTCTCCTTTTCTACAATGTCCTTTATAGATTCTACCTTTATTTGCTCAATATTTCCAGAAATGTATTTACATAGTGTATCTAACTGTCCTAAAGAATCTTTATTATCTATATTACAATTAGGAGCTATTATTTTTAAAAATGGGATTGAATCATCTATTGCTTTGTAATCTTGTGAGCTATAGTCAGTTATTTTCTTGATGGATTCAAGTAATACCTCAGTCACATTTGTTGACTTTGATGGTGACCCAACAAACTGAGTACTGGTGGAAGTGACCATGCTTGTATTGACCTCTAGCAGGTCAGTTTGTGTTTGCATTTCCTTTAGCATTGGTTTTCCTACTTCATTTCTTAGTGGTGGCATCTGTTCTAGAGCCTTTAGCTCTATCGGTTTCTTTGTTTGTGCTTCAGATTCCATCTTTTTCCCTGTATTTGTTGTCGGTTGCTCTGTATTTCCTATTATCAGAGGCTCTTTGGCTATATCTGATTTTTCACTTGGGTCTTTATCAACTGTTATTATGATCTTTTGGGTATCAACATTCACAGTGAATAGGACTTCAGGATTTGTATTGCCATCCTCTGTATCCATTCTTTCAGTTGCCAGTTGGTTTTCAGTGATTGTAATTTTTATAGGTGGAGGTAGATTATCTTTAATCTTTATGCTTGGATGTCCACCAACTTTCCCTTTCCCTTTGTCCTTTTGATATACCTTAATAGGCTTGGGATTCCTATATTCTTCTTGTTTTTCTTTTTCAACCAAAAATATTTCCCAACCATCTTCTGTTTCCTCTAAAACCTTTGTAACTCTACCTGCCATTAGTGAAATTTGCTGGTGTGCAGTGGAAAAAACTATCCGGTTAGCTTGAGCTATCAGATCATCAATTTCTTTTGGGGAGTTTACCGGATATACAACAAGTAGTTTTTCTATTTTTATTTTCTTGTCCAGTTCAATTACTCCTTGCCTTCTGGCCTCAAGTCTTTTTTATAAGTCATCAAGAATTTCATTTAAGACTTGCATCAAAAAAAATTTAAACATGTCCATGTGTAATATTACACTCTCCTCAACTTGCCCTTTTTCATCAACCGATAGGCTATCATAAATTTTCCCTATGTTCTTCAGTTTTCCTTCCTCTGTGATCTCAATTAACAAAATTTCTAGAGGTGCCAAGTCAGTTGTTGCCTTTTTCATTTTCTTAGGGGTCAGCTTCTTTTTAGGTGTGACCTTTTTGATCGGAGATCTCACAACTTGTTGCTTTTGCCTTGTCCTTCTAGGTGAAGGAGTGGTTGTCGGTGAGGGATCTCTTTTCCTAACAACTCTTTTAAAATTTACTGGCATATCTCCTTCTGAGGAAGTACCTACCGGTGATAGATGAGCTTCAGGTTGTAGGGCTGCCAACTCATCTTCAGTTATGCCAGTTTTCTTTAATATATCTTCCTTTATGGCTTTTGCTTGCCTAGATCCTTTTCTCACAAATACTTCTACCTTCTTCACTCTTTTCTTTGATTGAATTTGGCTTTCTATGGTTTCAACACTACCAAATATTTCTTCTTTAGGTTCATTGGGGGCTTCCAGAAGTGCTTTGGCATAAGTTTCAACTATGTGGTCATCTATTTCATAGCCCACTTCTGTTACCCAGATTGTCCTAGGGATGACTGCTTCCATCCATATTTCATCCTTTTTGATAAAAAAGCATATATCATCTTTGTATTTGTCTACTATATTCTATGATAACTTTGTCCTTTTCTTCATTTTTATCTTTAGTGCTTGGAAAAAGTCATGAATGATGTTTTCCTTATTCTCGCCCATGGTATTGAATAGTTCTGTCAGCTACTTTCCTATTGGTATGTCATATCCAAAATCTTTATATCCTATACCGGGAACTTGTTTTGTTATATGAAGCATTATACACACTAACATATTTCCAAATCTGAAGGTTCCTTTCTTATCCTTCTTTATCTTCCCAAGGTTGTCTATCAGTTCATCCTTTAGCCATTCACAAATATCAATTTTTGCATTGTCGGTTACTATGGCATAAGCACTCTTGATGCATAAACCTGAAACTGAGTTGAGTCTATTGGCATGAGTGGCTTTGTAACCTAATATCATGCTTATGAATCTCACATTTGTATCCTTTACATCATTAACCCTTAAAGATGTTTTATCAGATGTTGCACCTGTTAGATAAATGACTAAATCATTTGAAACTTTCTTGTTTTTATCTAGTCTTTTACCGGTGGCCGGTAACCCTGTGACAGCCTTTACCGCTTGCTTGGTGATCATATGAATTGTATCTAACTAGAAAAATTCTCCATGAACTCTGCTTAATACTATCCTAATCACATCCTTAGGAAATTCAGGAATACTAAGGATTTCTGTGAATCCTAGGGTTTCAATGATTTTGTGTTCAGCTTTGATATTGTCGGTATCATCACATATCTCAGTTTTGTACATGGTTTTGATTTCCTCACCTCCTAGCTCTTCAATATTGTAGTGAATATACATTCTAGGGTCTTCAACATATACAACACCTTTAGGGATTTGAGAGAATGCACCTAAGGTATCATCTTTCTTTGCTATTTCAGGGACCAACTGAAATATGGGCCTAGGTCTTTTAATTACTTCCACAACAGTAGGGTTCGCTATGTATTCAATTGTAGAGGAGGATGCCATGATAAAATACCTTTTTTTCTACCTTGGATGAATGATTGCTTGGAGTGTGCTTGCTTCTTGCTCAAAATGCCTTAGCTCGAAAATCTTTGCACTCTCTGAAATTTTGAAATCACGGTGAAATGAAATGGAGCCAAAACTTTATTTTATGAAGTCTTTTTCACTACCTACCACATTAATTGCTTGTCGGTAATGTATTAGCTTAACTTTATTTGTCGGTAATGAGTGATTTTCAACTTCTTTTCTCTAACCGAGGGAATAATAGCACATGTGTCATTAGATTGCCAAACCCTCAAGATAATTTTCTTCAATTAGATGAAGAACTTCCTGTCGGTGGAGCACTATTCTGTTCTACTGGTGGAGCATCACATTGTCCTGCCGATGGAGCATTTGTTGGTTCTACCGATGGAGGAGTATTCCCAATATTTAGATCAGCTTTTCTAATCCATTGCTTTGAGAATTCTTGCTTAACCTCTTCAACCTTTTCTTTACCTTTCAAGCTAGTACTTTTGTTGTCTACCGGTGTACCTTTACTTCTACAAAATTTAGCAGTATGACCAATCTTGTTACATGCATAACAAGTTACATTATTTTTCTGAATAGCTTTCCCATAACCTATGTCGGTTTGTGTTCTGCATTGATTTGATAAATGTCCAAATCTTCCACAAGCATAACATCTTACATTCATTCTGTAGTTTTTAGAGTTATGACAAACTTTGTTACATTTGGAGCATTGACCGGTGGGAGGATTGATATTCTGATAATTCCTAGATCTACAATCGTTTTCCCTATGACCATATTTATTACAGTTAAAGCATTTTCCATTGAATTTATAAGTATTAGGAGGTCTTACCAGTTTGCTGTGATCCTAAATATTTGTAGTACCGGAGCTTTCTCCAACTTCAAATCCAATTCTAGAAGTGTCACCTTTAGGTCTTTGATTTTTCAATAAGGTACCAAGTTCTTCTGAGTTTTTCTTGAATTTTTCTTTGTGTTGATTTGCAATTTCCAATTCTCTTTCCAAGATTTCTTTTTTTCTCATTAGTTCATTCAAGTCATTCTGAGTATGCATCAGATCTGTCTTCAACATGTCATTTTCATAGCTAAGTCTTGTGTTCTTATTTGTTGCATCACTTAGTCTTCTGGTCAATTCTTCTTCATTCTTCTTTCTATCCTCAATCTCTTTGCAAAATCTTATAGTCATATCATGCATTTCATTTTTTGTTGTCATGATCTCTTGTTTCAACTTGCTTATCATATCATTAAGTGATTCCTTTTCATCATTCTCATTTTGCAATTTTTCACAAAGTTCTCTTTTCTTATTTCTTGTAATAGTAATATTTTCTTGAAGTGCCTGAATGATATCCTGAGCTACTTTTAAATCATCTTCTAATTTGATATTTTTCAACTTCTCTACATCATAGTCTGTAAGAGCTCCTTCAAGTTGCTCCATCAGATTTTCCATTTTTACTGGTGTCAAGATCTTCCTCAAGCTGTTAGGCTTCCAAAAATAGAGGACCAGGCTCTGATACCAATTGTTAGGGTTCCCACAGATACTAAGGGGGGGGGTGAATCAGTATCTGACCGGTAATGAAATTTTCTTGAGACAAAACATGAAGAACATAAAGTAATAGTGTACCGGTATGCAAGAATTAATGTAATAAACAGAATAAAAAACATCCACATAAAAGAACACCATAACACAAGATGTTTAATGAGGAAACCGGGTGTGGGAAAAACCTTAGTGGGATTTGTGACCCACAATATTCACTTACTGGCCAATAAAAGAATATTACTTACAATAGGGGCCTGCACATGCAGGAAGGCCAACTGCCTAGAGCACACTGCTCAGTAAGAAGTCACGCTGACTTACAATGAGGATTAAGCTAATCCAATATTCTGTACTGCTTTACAATAGCATCTTCAATGCCATATTCAGTACCAGTTCTTGCTCTGTTCTTTACATATAACCTTGACCTATAATTCACACATTAGGTCTACTTAATAATTTTCTTTATACTCGCTTCCTTATCTACAAATGTCTATAATGAGCTCCTTTATATACAAGAGTCATTTTACAATTTGCCAAGTTAGCTTACAATAATAAACAAAATATTACATATCAAAAATCCTGTCGACCTTTGTGTCGGTATACATCTTTTCTTCTGTGTCAGTGCTGGTGCCGGTGTAGAGTGTTCTTGTTGATGTCGGTGCACTATCTTGCTTGAATAATGCTTTGCCGGTAGAATGTCTTGCCGGTGCCATAGGATTGCAAGGTTGCCATCAATGACAAAACCTTCAATCACACACAATGTCTCATTGGAGTGTCCATATGCGAACACTTACAACATAGATCATCACATATATTTTACAAATTATTACAGATCGTCATATGGATCATTATAATCAGTTACCAATAAATTACAACCATTGAATGATCACCACATATCAATCTGATACAAAGTCAAACCCTTAGAATACTCTTCTAAGCACTTCGCTATTTCCCAAGAAATTCCATCTTCAAATGTGCCAAAATATCATTCAAACACTTCACATGGTTCCAGCCATGTCACCTCAAACATTTGAACTTGATGTAGATCACCGCCAAACCAAAAATCATTGCCGATTAAGAGAATTCTTTACCAGTCCTTAAACCCTTGTTAAACCCTAGCAAAAATACAATAGAAATCATAAACATGACTTTCGATAACCAAAATATGATGCGATTTTAGTCTGATACATATTAGAATGATACAAACTCACATTACAAACTGCAACACTTCAATCATCACCAAGCACCAGATCTAATCAAAACATTTCCTTATTTATTGGTTAAGGTCCTAATTCCCAGTTTCCTGTTTCTTTACCAGTAAGGTCTTTCTAGTAGACCAAAAAAACTAAGATGACAAAATACAACATAGTAAAAATAAGTTGCCATCACTGACAACACAAATAACTAATCAAAGTCATCCAATCATGCAATCTCAATCTCTTCATGACAATGTCATCACAAATAGTCCTTTACCAGTTCAGTCATCATTCTTCATCTGCATCAGTTATGCCAATCATACTAACAACCTAGTCATATCCTGAATTTCCCTTATCAGATTCATCATCTGTCACACCTTCATCAACAACATAATAACATTTCTTCTTATATTTAGGATTGTATGGTTTAGGAACTCTTTCCGAAAACCTTGAGGTAAAATGTCCTACCTAATTACATAAAGATCATTTAAGAGGAAATTGTCCTTCATACAAACTAGATCCTTTAGGCAATCTCCTAGAAATAAGGGCTTCAAGCTCCTCAAGCTCTCTTTCTTCTTCTTCAAGTTGTCTCACTTCCTTCTCATATCAAGACACCCTTGTAGAAATTTCTCGCGGATCATAATTTTGCTTCCCGGAAACAATAGTTTTGAACATAGATTCTGACTTAGGAAGAAATTCACAAAATTTTCTTAGCTCAAAGGCAGCTAGCTTGCTAATGAGCATCTATCTAGTCACATCTATGATCATCCAGATCTCCTCAATAGCAACAACTTTGTGTTTGTAAGAAGGGCGCAAGGATATTTCTTGGAATTTACATGAAGATTGCATTAATGAAGTTTAAGTGTTGTCATTGATGTCAATTATAACCAGTAATGGAGTTGCAATGCAACCGGTTTTTGAGCTAGTGAAGGAAACCGATATTACTATAGAAGTAGTGAGATCAACCGGTAACCCTACCTGTTGATATGCCAAACCCTAACTAATGGAGCTTGATTAATAGGTTGTCTTGATATGTGATCAAATGGTGATCAGAGATGATTATGCAACATATTCATGATGCACATGATGAGTTTCAAAGTTGTTTTTTGCGTGTAAAGATAATTGTTTTATCTTGGGAATTAGCGAGTGCATAGCATGAAGTGGAAACCACATGATGAGTTATAGGATTTGATGAGAAGTGGTCAAGATTGTATTGTACAATATGCATATGATTACTATGTAATCTAACGGTCATGTTTGAACTGATTTGTTTGTAATCTCTATGAGGTCTTAGGTTTGTGATGTGTTACCAACCTATTATTTTTCTTATAAGGTCAATGAGTTGCTTTGTTGTAGTGTTGTCAATTTTGGTTAAGTGTCAGTGTGGTTGATTGTCGAACCAGAAAGAGTATCTTCAATATGTTTGAAGGCAAATAGGAGCATGAAAAGGATATGATCAAGCAGAGTAGTGTTATTTGCAGGAACAGCAAAATCATGTTGTTTTCTAACAATTACAACAGTTAAATCCCTTAATCGAGTAAGCTTTAATAGACTTAGTGGTGCTTTATAAATCCTCTAACCAAGTGATTCATTAGATTGGATTTCAAATCCTCTATAGAGGTTACTCTTAACAGGTATTTCTTTTAACAAGGCATTATAGTCAATCCCTTAACCAGGTGGTCCCTAATAGGATCTGTTCCTAATAGGACATTTTTGTAAAGCTTCTAACAAGGCTTGGCTCCTAACAGAGAAAAATTTAGAAGAGTTCAGAATACTTGTGGGTATTCATCCCCACCATGGTTTTTCCCATTTGGGTTTCCACATCAAAAATCATTATGTCAAGTGGTGAATTATTTTTGTGGTTATGTTTTGATATGGTCAATTTGTTTAATTGGTAAATCCACTTCAACGTGTTAAGATGACCGACAGTAATCTAAAATGTGATTTTACTAATGTTAGTGAAGAGGTTTGATGTATTGGTTAAAAGATTTGAGAGTTTTAAATTTGTTACACTGTTATTTTGGTATGCTAGTCAACCGGTAAACTTGACAGTGTCGTTGCAGTTTGTAGTTTAGTGTTTGAACTAGTTAGTTCAATGATTGATTTATGAGTTGGGTTTTGAAGTTGGTGAAAATTTAGTTTGTTTTCTATCTACTGATTCATCCCCCCCTCTCAGTAGTTGTCCAGATCCTTATTGATTTATCATATCATCAATTGGTATCAGAGCATTCCAGGTCCTCTAGTGTCTAAGCCTAACAACTTGAGGTAAAGATCTAGAAGAACATGATGAAGAAAGAAGGTCCAAAGTTTAATAGGGAAAAATACAAAATATGGAGTGATAGGATGAAGATCTATATCAAAAACTTAGGAAGTCAATATTGAGAACATGTTGTTACCAAATATACCTTGCCTAGTGGAATTTTGTCTGATGATCAAAAGAAGGAGAAATAAGAGAATAATCAAGCATTGGAGGCCATTATTAGTTCCTTGTCTGATTCAGAGTATGTTGATATCCATGGTTTGGAGATTTCTTATGATGTATGGAAGAAATTTGAGGATATCTATAGTGGTGATGAGCATGTGAATATTGCCAAAGAGGAGAGTTTGAGAGGTAAATTTGATGGCATGTAGATGGTTGAAGGTGAGAATATTCAAAAGTATGGTCAAAGGATCAAAGAGATAGTCGGTGAGATCAAAAGTGTTGGTGGTAAAGTGGAAGATACCACACTAGTTAGTAAGGTGTTGAAAATTCTTCTACTGGTCTACGCTATCTGAGTTGTAGTCGTTTAGGAACTTAAGTCTATTGATAAAACTAAGGTAAATCTTGACTGCATCATTGGTAAAGTAACTGCATTTGAATTAAATAATTTTGATGCAAGTGTTCAGAAATCACAATCTGCATTTAGAGCTTCAATTTCTAATCCACCTATAAGGAGAAGTAGAGATGTTAGTGATAGTCATGAGTCTAGATCCAACAGACAAGTTGATGATGAAGATAGTTTGATCGAGCTTGAAGCATTGTTGGCCAAGCGGTTACCCGGAGGTAAATTACCTTTGAAGTGTTTTGCATGTAACCAGACTAGACATATTGCATCTAACTATCAAAACGGAGACAATGAGCATAAATGTGAGAAGTATAAGAAGTACAAAGGAAAAGGTAAAAGAGATTGCCTCATTGCAATTGATGGAGGAATCACATATGAGGAATCTGAGGGAGATGCAAATGAAGATATTGTCTTTGTTTCTATTAAAGAGGAGACATTTTATCAGAAGGCATTAGTCTCTTACATGAATAGTTCCAATAGTTGGATTATAGATAGTGATTGTTCACACCACATGACTGGTGATCGAAGCAAGTTTATTACTTTGAAGGAATTTGATGGAGGTGTTGTGAGATTTGGAAATGACTCACTCTACATGGTAAAAGGAAAGGGAACCCTTTCTCTTAATGGAAAGAGCAGTGCAAATGATGTCTATTGGGTTGAAGGATTGAAACATAATTTGTTGAGTGTCACTCAACTCAATGATAGAGGTTATCCACTGGAATTCAAGAATGGAATGTGCAAAATCTATGGAAGAAAAGGTGAACTGATTGTAATCGACAAGTAGACAAAAGGTAACTTGTTTCACCTAAATCCTAAAGTTAACAATTGTTTAATTGCTAAAGTAGAAGATAGTTGGCTTTGGCATCAGAGATTTTGTCATGCAAACTTTGATAACATTATCAAAGTCCGTAAGTCTAAGTTGGTAATAGGTTTGCCTTAGTTGGACAAGTTCGTGAATGCTTTGTGTAAGGAATGTCAGTTAGGGAAGATGACATCCTCAACTTTTACGAGAAAATCTTTCTCAGCAGAACATTTGCTAGATTTGGTTCATACAAACCTCTGTGGACCAGTAAGGACTAGAAGTATTCAAGGTGATCAGTATTTTATGATCTTCATTGATGATTGCTCAAGAATTATGTGGGTCACATTATTGAAGGAGAAAACATAAGCCTTTAGAAAGTTTAAGGCATTCAGGGCCTTAGCGGAAAAGGAAAGTGGGAAGAAGATAAAGTGCTTCATAACTGATGAAGGTGGTGAATTTACTTCAAAGGAATTTAATAGATATTGTGAAGAAAATGGAATTAAGAGGCAACTTCTGCACCTAGGACACCACAGTTGAATGGTATTGTAGAGAGGAACAACCAGTTAGTTGTTGAAGGTGCTAGAACTATGCTAATACAAGGAGGTGTAGCTAAAACTTTCTGGAGAGAAGCTGTCAGCACAAGTGTCTACACTATGAACCAGATATTGGTTAAAACAGGTAATGATAAAACTCCTTATGAATACTGGTATGGTAGATCACCTAATGTCAGTTACTTTAATATTTTTGGTAGTAAATGTTTTATCAAGATAGGTGACTATGTTGGTAAGTTTCATTCTAAGAGAAATGAAGGCATATTTCTTGGTTATTCCACCAAGAGTAAAGCCTACAAATGTTACAAAAACCAAACACAAAAGATCATTGAAAGTGTTGATGTCCATGTGGATGAGTGACCTGAATTTTCAAGAGAAACTAGTGAGAAGAAGAAGGAAGATGAACCTTACATTCTGATTTTGGAGCCAGAACTGGTGAAGCTAGAAGTTGATGTTGTTGCACCAATTTAAGCGGAACAGGTAGATTCTGCAGAAGATGGAGAGAATGAGGAAAGAGAACCTAAAGATAATGATCATGTTATTCCAAGGTATGTAAGACTCAATCATAATCCTGATCAGATTATTGGAGATAAAGATGTCAGTGTGTTAACCAGAAGAAGAATTAGAGAGAATTATTGCATGATCTCCACTATTGAGCTAAGAAATACAAAGGAAGACTTTGGAGATGATCACTGGATCAAGGCTATGGAAGAGGGGCTTGACCAGATTAAGAAGAACAATACATGGACCCTAGTACCCAAACCAGTGAGCAAAAATGTGATAGGTACTAAATGGGTATTCAGGAATAAATTGAATGAAGATGGAGTAGTAGTCAGAAACAAAACCAAATTGTTATGCAAAGGTTATGCACATGAAGAAGGAGAAGACTATGGTAAGACATTTGCACCACTTGCTATATTGGAAGGTGTTAGGACTCTACTTGCATTTGTAGCATATAGGGGATTCAAAGTATATTAGATGGATGTGAAGTCAACATTTCTAAATAGAATACTGGAAGAGGAAGTCTATATTGAACAGCCAGATGGTTATGCTTTGACTGATGCAAAGGATATTGTGTGTAAACTACACAAGGCACTATATGGTTTGAATCCAGCACAAAGAGCATGGTATGAAGGACTACATTCACACTTGGTGAAGATAGGTTTATAGAGAACCAATGAAGACAACAATATATATCTCAAGACTGAAGGAGATAAGATACTGGTTAGTGAAGTGTTTGTGGATGATATTATTTTTGGAGGCAATGTTGACATGAGTGATGACTTTGAAAATGGGATGAAAAGTAAATTTTAGATATCTCTGGTAGGAGAGATAAAATTATTCATAGGTTTGCAAATTCAATAGATGAAGAATGGTATTTTAATAACACAGTCCAAATATGTGAAAGAGGTATTGAAGACATTTGGAATGGGAGACTGTAAACCAATTGGGACACCAATTGTTGCAGGCTGTACACTATCTAAGGAGGATGGTGTCACATCCGTTGATGAAAAGGAGTATAGATCTATGATAGGTAAATTGCATTATGTTGTTCACAATAGACCAGATATTGCTCATGCAGTTGTCTTAGTTGCTATATTTCAGAAGAACCCAAAGGAGACACACATGGTAGTGACTAAAAGGATATTTAGATATTTGAAAGGTACTATTGATTATGGATTATGGTAGCCATATGGAGGTAACTTTGATTTGAAAGTCTATATAGATGCAGACTGGGAAGGAAATGTTGATGACAATAAGTGCACAATCGGAGGTGCATTCTTTCTTAGAGGAAGGCTTGTATCTTGGAACAGAAAGAAGCAAAGTTGTATATCATAGTCGACTGCTGAAGCTGAATATGTTGTAGCTTATATGAATTGTACCCAGGTAATCTAGATGAAACACATTCTGGAAGGATTCAAGTTGAAGATCATAGAACGAGTAAGGATTTTATGTGATAACACCAGTGCAATAAATATTTCAAAGAAGCTGGTGTTGCATGCTAGAACCAAGCATATTAAGCTAAAATATCATTTCTCGAGGGAGAAAGTGCGGAGTAAAGATGTGTTACTGGAGCATGTATCTACTAAGGAACAACTAGCGGATATCTTAACTAAACCTCTACCTAAGATTACTTATGAGTATCTTAGAGATCAGCTAGGGGTTGTGCCCTACATGAGGTCAATTAAGTAGATGTGGAAGACATAAGTCCTGGAGCTAATTGAAGATCTTGAAGTAGGATTGGTGTAGAGTGGAATCTCCACAGGGGGAGTAGCTTGATGTAGAATAGTTAAGTATGACACTGTATGTTTTCCTTTCATTTTGGCATTGTTGTCAAAGGGGGAGAAGAATTGTATGATTGATAGGGAGATGAAATATAGCCAGTTACCAGTTGAAGACATGGAGACTCAGTTGAAGGAGAGTACATGAGAGAATATAAATCAGGAATCCTATACTTGTGTATGTGCATGACTCTCAATCATTACAATCAAAGGGTATTGATATTTGTATTTCCATTAATGCCAAAAGGGGAGATTGTTGGCATTTGCATGAAGATTGAATTAATGAAGTTTAAGTGTTGTCATTGATGTCAATTATAACTGGTAATGGAGTTGTAATGCAATCAGTAGTTAAGCTAGTGAAGGAAACCAGTATTACTATAGAATAAGTGAGATCAACTGGTAACCCTACCTGTTGATATGCCAAACCCTAACTAATGGAGCTTGGTGAATTGGTTGTGTTGATCTATGATCAAATGGTGATCAGAGATGATTATGCCACATATGCATGATGCACATGATGAGTTTCAAAGTGGTTTATGGCACATAGAGATAACTATTTTATCTTGGGAATGAGTGAGTGCATAGCATGAAGTGGAAACCGCGTGATGAGTTACAAGATTCGATGAGCAATGATCAAGGAGCGGTCGAGGTTGTCTTGTACAATGTGTGGATGATTGCTATGTAATCTAATGGTCGTGTTTGAACCAATTTGTTTGTAATTTCTATGAGGTCTTAGGTTTGTGATGTGTTATCAACCTATTATTTTTCTTATAAGGTCAATGAGTTGTTTTGTTGTAGTGGCAATTTTAGTTAAGTGTCAATGTGACTGATTGTTGAACCAGAAGAAATATCTTCAATATGTTTGAAGGTAGATAGGAGCATGAAAAGGATCTCATCAAGCATAGTAGTGCTATTTACCAGATCAGCAAAACCCTCTCTAACAATTACAACAGTTAAATCCCTTAACCGAGTAACTTTAATAGGCTTAGTGCTCTCTAAATCCTCTAACTAGGTGATCCATTCGCTTGGATTTTAAATCCTCTATCGAGGTTAATCCTAACAAGGTATTGCTTTTAACAGGGCATTATAGTCAATCCCTTAACCGGGTGGTCCCTAACATGATTTGTTCCTAACAGGACATTTTTGTAGAGCTTCTATCAAGGCTTGGCTCCTAACAGGTGTAATGGCCCCTAATCTCGACAACATCACCAAGGTCCTAGCCAAAGGCAATTAAATCAATCTTGAGCACATTATTAATTCTTCAATAATCAAATATCACATGGCAAGTCAATTATTCTATATTAATTAAATATTTATTTAATTAATTGAATCATTCCAAGAAAATAATTTTTTGATCAATTATCCTATTTAATTTATTAAATATCCTAGCATATTTAATTAATTAATAAATTTGCCATTTAATCATGCAAAAAAGAATTAATTTATTACAAAAGAGGAATTAATTACAAAACAAGAGTTGAATTGAAAATAAAATAAAAGAATTGAATTGAGAGAGAAATCAAATTTGAGATATTATTTCTTTTTCTAAATTTAGAACTTGAAATCAGAAAAGCAATTAAATGAACTATTGATCATTCTCTAAAATTGGAACTCGGAGCTTTTGAGAAAAAAGAAGTTCATTTGCATTAAAAGACTCTTTTCTTGAATAAATCAAAGAATTGTCTATTTTTATCACAGATGCATGGAATTAATTAAATATTATTTCTAATGCAACTTGAACTTCCTATCTAAATGCATTTCAATTAAACTATAATTGGAATCTATCTCAAAGTTGACTAAACATGATTTCTCAATTATTTTCAATTAATCCTAAATTGAGCTTTTTCATCATCTCTCTTGTGAATTCTCTATAAATTCAGCCTTCAGCTCTCATTCAAATCACGCCGGAGATTTTTGAGAACACGCTTGGAGATTATTATTACGCTGATTTTGCTTTGGAGTCATTGAATATATTGTGGTTTTTTTTAGATTATTTGCATCCGTATTGCTTGAATCCATTATTGCTTGATTCGTTATTGATTGAATTATTCATCCATGTTGCATCCATTTTAGCTTAATATCATGCTCATATAGATTAAATCCTTTGTCTTGGTGTAGTCTAGTCACTAGTATTGCTTATAAAAATCTGAAAGCAATCTTATTCTCGCATCTTTTAGAAGGCAATTAGTCGATTTGTTATGGTTTTATTATTCATGCTTATATTTGTCTAACCATACATGTAATGACTTAATTGAAGTGTTGTGTCTTGCAGATACATATCCTTATTCCACTTTTTCACACACACAATAGGGTGAACTTTAGAAGAGTTCAAAATACTTGTGGGTATTCATCCCCATCGTGGTTTTTCCCATTTGGGTTTCCACGTCAAAAATCATTGTGTTAAGTGGTCAATGGTTTTTGTGGTTATGTTCTGATATGGTTAATTTGTTTAACGGGTAAATCCACTTGGATATGTTAAGTTGACCAGTAGTAATCTGAAATGTGCTTTTACTAATGTTAGTGTTGCAACAGGGATTTGCACCCGATACAAGCTTGATTTTCTTGCAATCCTGTGCAACATGGGACTACTCTCAAGTTGTGGGTATCTTATAGCGAGAGTAGACCTCCAGATTATGGGTTGGCTCCCCTCAAATATCCTAAGAAAACTAATGACAAAAACTTAATTTGAAAAAGGGATGGAAGGAAGATTATAAAAATGAAAATGAACAAATAGGTGATACACCAATTACTGAAAAAATGACTTGCTATGATAAAGAACTCACAATGATCCAATAATGAAACTAAAATGCTCACATCTCCCTAATGCGTACTTGCAAAAATGATTCTTATGAAAGGATAGCTTTATGTTGTTCATAAAAGAATAACATACAATGTTTCTTACAATCTTGACGCAACAAAATAACTTACACAATCACAGACCTGCACTATAGCATTATACACCATGAACTGAACATTGAAGGAAAATAGATAAAAGGAAGGATTACTTGAATAATAATCACAACTGTTTCATCCAAAATGTACTCACAACAATATTTAGAACTCGGATATAAGAGAAGGAACTCTCTTTTTATTGAAAAGGAGTTTCTATTACAAATTCTAAGCAATGCTCATCAAGAACGAGTTACAGAAGTGCCAATATCTACTGCCACAGAGATCAAACCCAAAACCCCTGAACTCCAAATCTGCCAAGCCCCTTATATTGAACTTGCAAAAATTCAGAAATCAAAAAATGAAAAAAGGCTCTCAAAGAATGTGTTTACATTTATGCACCAAATCGGGGTTGTGACTGAAAGAAAAACTCCCTTTCATGCGTATTCCACTTGGATGCTACCGAACTTGGGCCTTCTTTCTAGTGATTATGTTGGATGTCATTATTTCAGATCACGCACCTTCTTATCGGATTATCGACGTAACATCAAAATAGTCCTATCGATAACTGATGGCACCCTCCCAACAACATTCTTTCTTGCATTGACTCTGCATCATCTTTCGAGTCTTCAGAACAACATTGGAATGAATTACCTAATGTTCTGATGCTTCCCGCATTACCTCGTGCCTTTTCTATTACTTCGCACTTTTCCATCGGGTTATTGGGATAACATTGGAATAGCTCCTCCCGATAACCGATGACTTGCTATGCTACTTTCTAGTTAATTTTCCTTTAAACCATTGAACCAGTTGAACCCCTGAACTGGTTGAACCATCATTGAGCCATTGAAGTACTTTGAACCGTTGTCAAGCCATTGAATTTTTTTGAACCATTCAACCATTTTGAATCATTGAACCAATTTGAAGTTCAAATTCCAAGTTGATCCACTTGTCTACAGATATTTGCCATGTGTCAACCTTTGATTTGCTTGCGGGTCCACTTTGTCTTCCATCTAGACTTAGTTTGACTTGATTCTTCATCTTCTCTACCACATGGTGCTTCCTCACTCATTCTGAGTGCACCTGGATGGCCACGTCAACTGCCACCTCACCAGTTGCCAATTTATATGAGATAACCAATGAGCATCTTCATCATGCGGTATAGCGACGACCTTTGATATGTCCTCAAACTGCTCAATCTTTAACCTCTCTAAGCATCTCTCTCTTTTCCGCACATGCTTTGTCACCAAGTCGCTATGATAACTAGCAAGCTTCTTTCTATAGCGACATAGCGACCACCATCAGATCTCTTGCATCACCATCAATCTTTCTTCAACTTGGTTGACCTTTAACCCCAGCTAATCTTCTCTCTTGTGTCATGTGTCAATGTGTGTCACCCTCTAATTGGCTCATGAGATCTACCTAGGAACCACCTATCTATCAGGCCGCCACACATCCTACTCCATCGGATCTCATTCTTTCAGCCACATCATCAGTCGCCAAGTCGCTATGATAACTCAACATGCATCTTTTCATTACAACATAGCGATAGCCGTCAGATCTTTCTTGATCACCGTTGATCTACCTGAATCTACTTGGTCTTTAGTCTCTCTAAGAGGCTCTCTCTTATGCCATGTGTCATGCCTCTGTTTTTCTACATGATCCACCCGGGCGCCACTTCAACATTCACCTAGATGCCACCTCACCACCATCAGGCCCACCATTTTACTTTGGTTTTCTCAACTTCAACCTTTCGGCCAAACTTCCTCTTCGGCAATCCATTTTTGTGTCTCATCGAAACCGCACTTTCATCGATGCCTTCACTTTTTGATGGAACCAGTTGATATTTCTTCGATGTGCATTTGTCGATGGATTCGAGCACTCGGTGAACTTCTTTCTTGTCTTATCAAAATCTTAGTTTCATCGACACCTTTCATGTCGATGAAATTGATGCCTTCGATGAGTCCATATTGAGATCCATCAAACCCACGGTCTGCTCGACATTCATCTGCCATCTAAACTACCACGTGGCACCCTTCGATTGGGTCTAGAGTTTACAACTTGATGCCACCTATCATGAGGGTATTCATCCTGGGCTCTCCACTCTGACACCTTAGCATGGCCTCCACTAATTGCTGGAATGAACTGCCTTCCTTAACCGCTTGCATTAACTGTCGGCCATGGTTCACCACTAGTGGTTTGTTGCCAAGTCGTAGGCAATATCTAGCGAGCATTTTTATGTCACAACATAGCGACAACCTTTGGATCCATCTTGATCACCATTGATCTTTGTTGATCTTCTTGACCCTTAGCCCCTCTAAGCATCTACATCCTATTCTACGGTGCCATCACATGTCTACCACTTGTCTGGCACCTCATAACCTACATGTCACCATGTGACACCTCATGACTTGCTCAGTGCTTACCTCGGCGACACCTGGCCTGTCATCTCATCAGTCGCCAAGCCGTGGTTGTTAACAGTTGAGCACTTTCATCTTGCGGTATAGGGATGGCCGTCAGATCCTTTGCAACCTGCTCACCTATTAATTTGCCCTTTTATTGTGAAATTTGATCGCTTTGAGATGCGTGCACATGCGGCAGGCCCACCAACACTAAAATGCTCCTTGTCAAAATTTTGTAAGCTTTAACACTTAAGATATATGCAGCCTTGCACTTAAATACTGAAATGCTCCTCCCTACGGCCAATGTGGGATAAAAGGTTTGCCTTAGCCTTTTCCAGTGGGTCATCGGGATAAGATGAAAACACTCCCTTCGATAGCTGATGACTTCGCACACCACTTTGCAATTTCTATCGGGTGACCAGGATTACATAAGATAGTTCCTTCTGATAAACTGATGATAATATTCTATGCTCTGTAATACTCTTTGGGTCTTAGGGGTAAGTCTTGTCGATGGGGGTAGGTCATATCGATAAGGCAAAAATTCAAGAAACTGCAAAGAAACACCCATTTCCATCAACATGTTGGGCTCAACCCTCATGGGAGCCACATTTCACCCCACATATTGTCATTCAATGAATCAAAAAGTTATTTTCCTTGTGTCTGCACATGAAGAAAACAAGTTAGACAAAAATATGTATTTTTTTCATACTTAGCACTTTTTTCTCCTTCTGGGACACATTGATCTGATATCTCCTACATCTTGATTGAGCTAGAAGCAAAAATAGGTAACATTTTTTGTGACATCTGATATATGTTTGCCTGCTAAACATTTTGACCAACTACCTTATGCATTCCATTGGGCATAGATTCACTGAGACTGATAGAAAACTGAAACAACGCATCACACATGACTGCAAAAACTCTTCTTTCTCTCAAAAACCTATCCTAATCTATGGAGTACATGTGTGTGGTTTATGGCAGTGAGATTAACACCTTACTATCATGAATTAGGCATGTGTATTGATAGATCAGGACATGATAAAACAACAAAACACCTCTGAAACACTGCAAAAAATTATTGCAGCAGAAAGACCCTTAAACTCCTTTTGAACTGTGCACTAGGCACTTAAGGAAAACAAAACTACAAACTGACCTACTATGCAAATCACTTATCACTACTAGAAAAACTAAAATATGTACAAAATTTTAAGCATACCTCAAAAGCAATGATTGAGGTGAATCCCATTGACTAGGATTGATTGAACTTCACCATCCAATTTAGATAGCTGGAAGGCATTGTACTGCTTGCACTGAGAAATCATATAAGGCACACTCCAAAAAGTATCAAACTTTGTATGCTTGCCTGGCTTGCTTTTCAATTCATCCCATTTCAGGACAATGTCAACTTCCTTGAACACTGTAGGAGAATCCTTCTTATCAAAAGATCTTTTCATTTGAGCTTAGTGATGCTCAATTTGCCTCATACCCTTATTTCTAACTTCCTCTAGCTCAATTAGCTAAGCCAATATTGTTGTCATAGGCTCTTCATCAATCATATCTAGCTGTTTAGCTAGATCAAGGGCTGGAAATTCGAGTGAAATAGGCAACCTTGCTTCTTTCCCAGACACAAGCATGTATGGAGACATTCTAGTGGACCTCTTTGGTGTGATTCTATTAACCCATAAGGTTGATTTGAGTTTGGTGTGCCAATCTCACTGATTTCCTTCCATGGTCCTTTTGATGATTTTGAGTAGATTCATATTTGTGGTCTTAGCTTGTCCATTGCCCTGTGGGTAAGAATTAGATAAGGTGTTGAGATAAATACCATTCTTTACTGCCCAATCAGATATTCTACTCCCTATAAGAGAAAGAGCATTATCTGAAACTATAGATTTGGGGACACCAAATCTAGTTATTAGCTCATCATAAAAATTCAAAACTGCTATCTCATTTGCTTCCTTTAGTGCTACAGCCTCAGTCCACTTAGTAAAATAATCAGTGGCTATGAGCACCCACTTGTGACTAGCACTTGAAGGTGGATTTATGACTCTAATGAAATCCAAACCCCACTTCATAAAGGGTTGTTCTAGCCAAATAGATTGCAATGGCAGCACTGCCAACCTCTCTTTTCCTACAAATATGGCACATTATTTAAACTTTCTAACCCAGGAATGTGCATCTTTGAACAAATTAGGCCAATAATAGCCTCTTTTCATAACTTTTAGAGCTGTAGCTCTTGCTGAAAAGTCTCCTCCTGTTGATCCTTCATGAAACTCATGCAATACCTTATCAACTTGATCAACATCTATGCATCTCAATAATACACCATGAAAATCCTTTCTAAATACAAAACCATTCAAGAGTACATAGGGAATGCACTGAAGTCTATAATACCTTCTTCTTAACTTACTCAATTCATGAGGACACTCACCAGCCAGGAAGAAATGAGTCATTTCTTGTACCCAGCTAGTAGGAGGGACAGGAACAACTACTTGTTCTTTGTCTTGGAGGGCTAAAACTACCTTCTCTTCATCCTCTTTACTGTTGTTTGTATGATCAACAAGCTTCTCACACAATCCCTTACCTCTGACTATCTTGGTGACCTTAATATCAACATCAAATTCCATCACATTAGTCACCCAACTAGCTCTCTTATCATTTAAGTCTTTGTTGAGCAAAAACTCTTTAAATGAGGGGTGAGAAACCATCAACTTAATCCTATTGTTAGACAACATATGCTTAAACTTTTTCAAACTTCTAACAACAACAAGAACATGTTTTTCAATAAAAGAATATTTCTCCTCATAATCCTTAAGGCCTTGACTGAAAAAGGCCAAAGGTTGCTCCAAACCATGTTCATTTTCTTGAACCAACATAGCTGAGATGTTGTCAATACTGCCATAAGCATATAAAATAAAATCTTTTGTGAAATCTAGGTTCAATAAAGTAGGAGCAGCTGCAAGTGCCTCTTTTATAAGCTCAAAACTCCTCTTCCCATCCTTAGACCAGCTAAAAGGAATATCCTTTTTCAACATAGAAGTTAGAGGTTTTAATAATTCTACAATATCTAGAATAAACCTCCTAACAAAATCAATCCACCCAAGAAGCTTTGCAAGCCTTTCTTGTGTGCTAGTAGAGGTAAGGAAAGAATAGCACTTACTCTCTTTGGATCAATAGTAATATCTTATTTTGACACCACATATCCTAGAAGCTTACCCTCATGAACAGAAAACACACATTTCTTTGGGTTAAGAGATATACCATACTCTCTACACCTCTCAAAAATTTTCTTTAGGTGAGCTAGGTGTTCAACTGAATTTCTGGAGTAAACAGTGATATCATCCAAATAAACAAGTACAAATTTTTATACATCAAACCATGAAATGTCATATCCATAGCATGTTGAAAAGTGGCACTAGCATTTGACAAACCAAATGGAATCTTTGTATATGCCATAATACCTCATTTAGTTGTAAATGATGTCCTAAATTGGTCTTCCTCCTTCACTAAAACTTGGTTATAACCTGAGAAGCCATCTAGCAAGGAGAATCTCTCAAAACCTGCAACAACTTGCAAAATCTACTCCATAGAGGGCAATGGGTATCTATCCTTCAATGAGGCTCTATTGAGATCTCGAAAATCAACACAAAGTTTGATTTCACCATTATTTTTCCTAATTGGGACAAGGTTTGACACCCAAGAGGTGTGTTTAATAGGAAAAATGATGGTTCTCTCAATGTGTTTATTAAGTTCTTTCACCATAAGGGGCTTAAGCTTTGGATTAAGAGGCCTCTGTTTTTGCCTCACAGGTTTAGCATTTAGCTCAAGCTCTATGGTATGTTGGGTAATACTAGGGTCAAAACCTTTTATATCAGAATATTTCCAAGCAAAAAATTCACTAAACTCTTGGCACAGTAAAACAAATGCATGACTTTCCTCTAAAGTACATACCTTGCCAAGCTTTAACAACTTATCCTTGAAAATCTCAATATTTTCATAATGTTCCTCCTTGATCTGCAAGCTAGATTTTTCTTTTCTCACTTGATCATCCTCATTGAAAATTGACTCCAATGTGACCAAACCCTTAGGTAACTTGTTTGTTCTCAATTGTATGACCCGATCATCATACTGTTGCTTGAGCTTCTCTTGGTTGGTGTTAGAAAACTCTGCCTCTTCCCTCAAAAAATTAATAATCTGCTGATCACTATCAAAAACTTGCCAATGATCAGCATTGTTAGGAATGGAATACCTAACAATCAATTTTACATAGTGATGTTCATTAACATTGCTGATATAATTTGGAATATCATGTTGTGCTCATATTGGAGCAAGTCTATTAGCATGTTTATTAAAATTTCTAGGAATAGACAACAAATTGAAAGCTTGGAAATCTTCAATAAGATCCCATACCCTATGTTTATAAGACTTGAAAAGATCATTCTTAGTGGTATGGAGACCTCTTACTTGGTTGACAACTAAGTCACTGTCACCATAAACCTGCAAACAGTTGATCCCTCTCTTCTTTGCCCATTGTAGACCATGAATTAAGGCCTCATATTCTAATGTATTATTGGTGCAGCTAAAAGAAAACCTAAAAGCTGCATAATATTTATCATCAGTAGGGGAAACAAACATAAAAAAACCACCACCACCATTCTTACTTCTTGACACATCAAAATAGAGCTTCCAAAGCTCATCTTGATGTTAATTATCTTGTTGTCTAGCATCCTTAATCAAATTTGGGACAATAGAACCTTGTTCATGAAACATATAGACTCCAAGGCTTACCTCATCCATATTTTTAAAAGGATCTTCCTCAATATTCTTAGCTGCCCATTCATCCAAAATAATATCAAGAATGTCATCAATAGGGGTGCTTGGATCACATGGAATGGGTTGGTCATCTTGCTCATGAATGGTTAAATTGGCATTGACAACACTAGGGACATAGGGTTCTATGTGATCATTAGCTAAAGCTTCTGATTTAATAGTAACTTTAGTTCCATACCTAGTCCTAAAAAACATATGTGACCAGTTAGATGACAAATAACCTCCTAATTTGGCTATAAAGTCTCTTGATAAGCAAATTGCAAAGTAGGGTGGCAGGTCTATCACACAAATATCTTGTGGAATAGAAAAATTGGGGCAAGCATGGAGTGTTAGACTCAAATTTTTAATGACTCCTACAATATTTATAGTAGTCTCATCTAACTGCACTACACCCTTTTTCAATGGTTCATAAGTCAATCCTAATTGGCCAACCATCTGCTTGGGCATGACTTGGCTACTTTCACCTGAATCTATCATGTTGTTGTGCACTAGGTGTTGGCCAATGATTAGAGTGACATAAAAGGGAGGTGGTTTATTTACCTTGGACTATTGGCATTGTCGTTCACTCTTCTATTGAGGCTTATTGGTAAGAACAACTTTTGAAGTTTGTTGATCAGATGGTTGGGCAGTCAAAGAATGGTTAGACAAAGCATCATGTAACAAATCTTTTTTCCCAAGTAGGGCTAGTGAATCCCACATTGACACGCTAGCATGAGTTTCTTCAACTAGTCCAAAATATTAAAATTGGTCATACTAACCTTTTGTTGTCCCTTAGTAGCAACAACGTCCTTTTGGATTTGTGCTGGTTGAGGTTGTCTTTTTGGCTGATCTTTGGTCACCACAGGCTGTGATCTCTAAAGAATCTATGTATTTTGAGAAGAGAGAGACCCTGCCTGAGCTTGGGTACTTGAGAAAGGCTGATTATTATTCTTATCAGTCTGCTGCCCCATATTGATGGCCCTTTTCTTGGATCTTGTGTTGGCTGCTACAGGGATGTATGATTGATTTTGAGGTTGATTAACCCCATAGAACTCCTCACCTTGCCAATTCATCAAAGTAACATCAGGACTATCATGTTCCATGGGTGCAGATTATTGTTCATTAACCTCCTGAGACTGATTTCTTGGAACAACAACATTGTTTTGCATCATTAATGCCCGATTTAACACACTATTGGAGCATGTAGATTGGTTATGTGATCGGTTACAAGGAAACACCACTCATAGTTAGTTGCCAAGTTGTTTTGGACTAGAACAACCTCCCTTGAGGAACTAGGTGTATTAGGATTATACTGTTGAAAGGGCCTGTGGTTAAAATTCCTCCTTTGACCTTGAGAGTTTGTCTAGTATGAGGCCTGGTAGGGAGCTTGGAAAGGAATTTGATAAGGTGGTTGAGTTTGGGCTTTCTTGATATTAACCAACTCATTACTAAAATTTTGCAGTCTTTTGTAAATTAGCATTTTTGCTCCTTAATACTAATTATCTCTTGCAAATGGCTAGGGACAACATGCTCTTGAGCTACAATTTGAGCATTATAAGCTAGAAATGAAGGTACAACAGCTATAACAGGTGGAACTACAGGGATAATGGGTTGTAAATCAGAAAAAATTGGCATGGGAGGCCTAGGTGCTATCTTCCCTACTTGAATCAAACTATTTTTAGCCCTAACAACAACATCAAATGTTGCTGGTAAAGTATTTCCCCCCATAGATTGTATCATAAGTACAATATCACTATTCAAAGCCTTAAGGTAAAACAAAAAATCATAGTCATTAGAAGGTTTTACCGATGCTGGATTTCAATTCCAAGTCCTTTAAAACCGGTAGTTGAAATCCATCATATGTTCATGTGGAGCTCTTTTGATAGTAGTGAGCTACTCCATCAATGAAAAATTATCTAACTTGTCTTCAAAATGCCAATTTAACAATGGTCGTAGCTCATCCCAAGTAGCTATTGAGTTCACAAGCAAACCCCTGAACCACTAAAGGGCTTTCCCTTTGAAAGAGGCTGCAAAAAGTCTTAATGCAACATTCTCTACAATGACATGATGCACTCCACACAAGGATGATGAATAATGATGAACAGTAAGTAATCAATAGATACTGAGAGGGGGGGGGTGAATCAGTATAGACAAAAACTTCCTTAAACCACTTTGACTGTAAAGACTACACAAACTAGTAAATAGGATCACCGATCTAAATCAAGGCACTATCGGTAAAACACAGTGAGACAGTGAAACACATAAACCAGTAACACTTAAATCTTCACAAAACCTAACCTCTCCTTTCCACTTCACCCATATGCATAAACAAGTAATTCAACAGAAATATAAAGACCACTATATCAGCATGCATTAACACTTAACAAAAAACACTAATCATCACATGAAAAAGCATCACACATGACACACTGATTTTTCACGTGGAAACCCAACTAGGAAAAACCACGATGGGGATGAATACCCACAAGTTGTTCTTTGAACTCTTCTGAAGTCCACTCTGTTAGGAGCCTAGTCTGATTAAGGACTTTACAATAGGTTCTGCTAGGAACCGATCTTGTTAGGGATCATCCGGTTAAGGGATGGCTAAATACCCGATTAAAGGTTAGAACCTTGTTAAAGGTTACCTCGCAAGAGGATTTGAAGAACTCATTGATTTGAGTCACCCTATTAAACGATTTACACAAAGCCTGTTAAAGCTACCATGTTAAGGGATTTTCCAACTACTAAAATGGTTAGAAGTCAATAGGTAATACACTGATCTGATAACACCACTCAATGCAAAGACAGATCCATTCTAGTTCCTTTACTTTTGCAATCACCCTATGTAGGTAATAACACACTTCTCCAGTCTAGCAAGAATCAAGTATCTCTTCACTTCGATACACACACACAAAATTTGCCAACAACTTCACAATGCAAATCATCATTGATCTTATAGGAAACAGATAGGTCGATAGCATAAACCCTAAACCCTAAACATTTAGGTTATCAATACAATCGGTTCAATCCTGACTGTTCAAACACATTACATTGAATAAAATAGTCTTGAATAGATCTCAAGACTTTCTCCATCATTGTTCTTTGTTGCTTCTGGAAGTTGATAACCCATCATGCGCTCTCCACTATTTATTGAAACTTCACACATTCTCGAGGTAGATAGGATCAATCTTCTTTATGCAAGATCCTCAAGGAAATCCTTCATACACACAATGTTGATGTGGCAACATGATCTAATCTCCATTTTAGTGCTAACCCATCATAGGATATCGTCGGTCAAATCACAAAGACTTGGAATGCATCAGCCAGAAACCCTGATACAAACTTTCCATATACCGGTTCACATACCGGCTCACTTTCTGCATATACCGGTATTCCATCATACCGGTTCACACTTGTACCATCATACCAGTTTACTTGTATCATCATACTGGTTTACTTGCTAGATTTCTTACTTCAATATACCGGTTCATACTTCGGCATATTCACATTAGTGACAACATACAATATCATCATGTCATCACATTTCTGCACATATGCCAACAATATCCCCCTTTGGCATTGATGTCAATATACAAAGATATCTCTCTGCCTCACATCTTCTCCCCAATACTGTAGATATCTTCTTTGCTTCACATCTTCTCCCCCTTTGACAACAATGTCAAAGTGGAGGCACAAACAACTATGTTACACTATGCTGCTCCCCTTGAGGAGTAGCATCCATCAACACATCAATCCTAAAAAAGATTTGTCAATGCAATACCAGACTGATGTGGAGCACATACCTTTAGTTCACCTCTTGAAGGGGCAACACCCCTAATTCACCTCTTAAATAGGTAAATGTAGCCTTCAGTAGAGGCTTGGTGAATATGTGTACTAACTGCTCCTTACTGGAAACATGTTCCAATACAAGCTCTTTGTTTTGAACTTTCTCCCTCAAGAAATGATACTTGAGCTTGAAATGCTTCGTTCTAGCATGCAATGTCGGATTCTTGGAAATATTAATTGCACTTGTGTTATCACAAAATATACTCACCAGTTCAGATACAAGAACTTTGAAACCACTTAATGCATGCTTCATCCAAATTGTCTGAGTGCAATTCATAAATGCTGCTACATATTCTGCTTTTGTTGTACACTGAGAGATACAACTCTGCTTCTTACTCATTCATGAAACTAGTCTACCACCAAGAAAGAATGCACCACCAGTTGTGCTCTTTCGGTCATCCACATTACCAACCCAATCAGCATCTATAAACACTTTAAGATTGAAATCATTACTATATGGATACCACAATCCATAGTCAATAGATCCTTTCATATATCTAAGAATCCGCTTGACTGCTACTAAGTGGGATTCTCTTGGACTTTTCTGGAAATGTGCAGTAATGCCCACTATATGTGCAATGTTTGGTCTATTGTGTACTACATAGTGCAACTTACCAATCATTGATCAATAATCTTTCTCATTCACCAATGCTAAGTCATCTTCCTTTGACAATTTACAACCGGTCACCATCGGTGTACCAACCAGTTTGTTATCTTCCATGCCAAAGGTCTTCAACACCTCTTTGACATACTTGGACTGAGTGATAAAGATACCATCTTTCATTTGTCGAATCTATAGTCCAATGAAGAACTTAATCTCTCTGATTAGTGACATCTCAAATTCCTTCTTCATCTCATCTGCAAAATCATGACTCATCTTGTCATCTCCACCAAAAATCATGTCATCAACAAATACTTCACAGATCAGAATCTGATCTCCTTCTGACTTTAGATAGATATTGCCATCTTCATTTGTTCTTTCAAATCCAATCTTCATAAGATGGGAGTGTAAACATTCATACCATGCTCTAGGTGTCTGCTTCAATCCATACAACATTTTATGTAGCCTACACACCATGTCATTGTCTTCTGATAGGGAAAACCCATCTGGTTTCTCTATATACACTTCCTCTTCAAGTATTCCATTCAGGAATGCAGATTTTACATCCATCTGATACACTTTCAATCCTTTCAAGGCCGCATATGCAAGAAGCATTCAAACTCCTTCCAATCTAGCTACTAGAGCAAAGGTTTCTCCATAGTCTTCTCCTTCTTCTTGAGCATATCCCTTACACACTAGTCTGGCTTTGTTTCTTACCATTGTACCATCTTCATTCAGCTTGTTTATGAGAACCCATTTGGTGCTAATAACATTTTTATGCTCAGGTCTGGGTACCAAAGACCATGTACAATTCTTTTCTATCTGGCCAAGTTCCTCTTCCATAGCCTTGATCTAGTCTTCCTCTCTGTGTGCCTCTTTAAATGTTTTAGGCTCAAATTCAGAGATCATGCAAGAGTTTTCTCTGACCTTTCTTCTTTTAAGAATTCCTGCATCCTTATCTCCTATGATCTGCTTTGGATCATGATTCAACTTTACATACCTAGAAATGATCTTAACAGATTCCTCTTTCTTTTCTTCTTCATCCTCATCTTCATCAACATCAACATCTGCTGGTGTAGGAGCACTGTTACTGGTACTTGGTTGTTTTATAACTGGTTCCTAGAAGGTTACAATTGGTTCATCTACCACTTGCTCACTGTCAGTTTCCTTAGGTTTCTCAAAGGTTTCATCAACTCTGACATTGATACTTTCAACAATTCTCAGAGTCCTATTGTTGAAACACTTGAGAGCTTTTCTCTTGATGGAATATCCTAGTAATATTCCCTCATCACATTTTGCATCAAACTTGCTCTGGTGTTCACTCCTCTTGATATAGCACTTGCTGCCAAACACTCTAAAGTATCTTACTAAGAGAGTCTTACCGGTCCAATACTCATAAGGTGTTTTATCCTTACCTTTCTTTATGAGTGCCCGGTTCATAGTGTAGACTGCAGTACTCACCGCTTCCCTCCAAAAAGTGTGAGCAACCTTCCCTTGAATCAACATCGATCTGGATGCTTCAACTACAGTCTGGTTGTTCCTTTCTGCTAGGCCATTCTATTGTGGAGTTTGGGGGATAGACAGTTGCCTCTTGATGCCATTCTCTTCTTAGTATTTATTGAATTCTTCAGAGGTGAACTCGCCTCCTTGATTGGTTCTAAGGCATTTTATCCTCTTACCACTTTCCTTTTCAACTAGTGCTCTAAAGGCTTTGAACTTTCCAAAAGCTTCAAACTTGTCTTTCAAGAATGTGACCCACATCATTCTTGAGCAATCATCAGTAAGAATCATAAAGTACCTATCTCCTTGAACACTCCTAGTTTTCATATGACCACACAAATTGGTATGCACAAGATGAAGTAAATTATCTATTGTGAAAGATTTACCTTTGAAGGTTGAGGAAGACATTTTCCCCAGTTGACATTCTCTAGTTTATTTAGCATAGGCAATCCTCTAACTGCCTTGATCTTACTAGCCTTCACAATATTATCAAAATTTACATGGCAAAGTCTCCTATGCCATATCCAACTCTCATCAAACTTAGCCATTAGATATTAATTGATATTTGCATTCAACTAAAATAAGTTACCTTTGGTCTGCATACCGGTGGCCATCAGCTCACCATTCTTTCCTTTTATTTTGCATACTCCATCTTTGAATTCCAAAGTGAGTCTATTATCATTCAGCTAAGCAACACTCAGAAGGTTATGCCTAAGACCTTCTACCCAATACACATTGTCAGCACTGCTTTTTCCATTTAGAGAAATGGACTCTTTTCCTTTTACCATACAAGGTGCATCATTACCAAATCGGACTACACCTCCATCATACTCTTCCAGAGACAAAAACTTTCTTTGGTCACCAGTCATGTGGTGAGAACAACCACTGTCAATAATCCATTCATTAGTATTATCAAAGCGGGAGACAAGAGCCTTCTTGTCTGACACATCTTCCTTGACAGCTACAAATACTACGTCTTCACTTTCTTTATCTTCTGATTCATCATCAGTGACACCTTCTTCAACTGCAACAAGATAGTTTCTCCTGTTTCCTCTTAACTTTTTCAACCTCTCTGGTTTGTCCTTATTATCACCATTAGGACAGTTAGCAGCAATGTGTCCAATCCTATTGCAAGAAAAACCATTTCAAAGGGAGCTTACCTCTGTATTTACCAGTTCCCTTAGGAAGTCTCTTGGCCAGAAGAGCTTCAAATTCGATTAGGATCTCCTCATCATCCATATCTCTTCTTTGTCTAGGTTCACAACTAGTACTAACTTCTTTGCCCTTTCTAGATAGTGCAGCAGATGCTTTAAAGGTTGAATCAGTCTTCAGAACACTGCCATCAAAATTGTTTCGCTCATAAGCAGTCAACTTAGCAATGATAGAATCAAGGGACACCTTTGTCTTGTCAATAGATCTCAACTCCTAAATAGCGGCAACCCTTATTGCATAGACCAGTAATAAGGTTCTCAAAACTTTGCTAACAATGGTGGAATCATCCATTGTACCTCTTGCACTCTTGATGTCTCTAACAACAGTTTTAATCCTTATCCCATATTGTTGAATGGTCTCTCCTTCAACCATATGCATATCTTCAAACTTTCCTCTAAGGCTTTCTTCCTTAGCTTGCTTCACTTGCTCATCACTACCACAGGTAGACTCCAGAGTATCTCATACATATTTTGGATTGTCTTTTTCTTGAACATCAATAAACTCAACATCAGAAAGGCTGTTGATAAGAGCTTCCATGACTTGTCCATTCTCCTGAATTTCTCTTCTTTGATCATCGGTGAGAGTGCCAGTAGGGACAACATAAGTATTCTCAACATAGCTCCAATGTTGAGCACCCATGCTTTTAATGTATATCTTCATTCTCTCCTTCCATATCTTAAAGTTATCTTTGTTGAACTTAGGACCTTCCCTCTTCATCATTAGAATAGGATTTTTCCTCAAGCAGTTAAGCTTACAACACAAAGGACCTGGAGGATGCTCTGATACCAATTGATGAATAATGATGAACAGTAAGTACTCAATAGATACTGAGAGGGGGGGTGAATCAGTATAGACAAAATAATCCTTAAACCACTTTGACTGTAAAGACTGCACAAACTGGTAAATAGGATCACCGATCTAATCCAAGGCACTACCAGTAAAACACAGTGAGATTGTGAAACATATAAACTGGTAACACTTAGATCTTCACAAAACCTAATCTCTCCTTTCCACTTCACCCATATGCATAAATAAGTAATTCAAGACAAATATAAAGACCACTAGATCAGCATGCATTACCACTTAATAGAAAACACTAATCATCACATGAAAAAGCATCACACATGACACACTAATTTTTCACGTGGAAACCAAATTGGGAAAAACCATGGTGGGGATGAATACCCACAAGTTGTTCTTTGAAATCTTCTGAAGTCCACTCTGTTAGGAGCCTATTCTAGTTAAGGACATTACAATAGGTTCTGCTAGGAACCGATCCTGCTAGGGATCACCTAGTTAAGGGATGGCTAAATACTCGGTTAAACATTAGAACCTTGTTAAAGGTTACCTCACAAGAGGATTTGAAGAACTCATTGATTTGAGTCACCCTGTTAAAGGATTTACACAAAGCTTGTTAAAGCTACCCTGTTAAGGGATTTTCCAATTGCTAAAATGGTTAGAAGTCAACAGGTAATACACTGATCTGATAACACCACTCAATGCCAAGACATATCCATTTTAGTTCCTTTACTTCTATAATCACACTCTGCAGGTATCAACACACTTATTTGGTCTGGCAAGAATCAAGTATCTCTTCACTTGGATACACACACACAACATTTGCCAACAACTTCACAATGCAAATCATTGTCAACCTTATAGGAAACAGATAGGTCAATAGCATAAACCCTAAACCCTAAACATTTAGGTTATCAATACAGTCAGTCCAATCCTGACCATTCAAACACATTGTATTGAATAAAACAGTCTTGAACAGATCTCAAGACATTCTCCATCATTCGTTCTTTGTCGCTTCTGGAAGCTGATAACCCATCATACGCTCTCCATCATTTACTAAGACTTCACACATTCCTGAGGTGGATAGGATCAATCTTCTTCATGCAAGATCCTCAAGGAAATCCTTCATGCGCACAAGGTTGACGTGGCAACATGATCTGATCTCCATTTCAGTGCTAACCCATCACAAGTTGTCGTCACTCGAATCACACAGACTTGGAATGCATCAACCAGAAACCCTGATACAAACTTTCCATATATCGGTTCACATTCTGGTTCACTTTCTGCATATACCAATATTGCATCATACCATTTCACACTTGTACCATCATACCTATTTACTTGTATCATCATACCGGTTCACTTTCCAGATTGCTTACTTCAATATATCAGTTCATACTCTAGCATATTGACATCAATGACAACATGCAATATCATCATGTCATCACACTTTTGCACATATGCCAACAAAGGAAGCCACATCTCTAATGTGTTCAATAGTCATTGTTTGATCCTCTACAGTGAAAAATGGAAATGGCAAGCTCTTAATTGTTATTGCTGGTATATCATCATACTGAACCAGATTTAAAGGACTACCCTAATTAAAAGGCACAAATGGATGTACCCTAGGGAGAGCCATGCTTGGTGTATTCTGATTAGAAGAACTTGCAAAAAGTGGATTTCTATAAGCTGCAACAGCAAGGTAAGAAATAGAACTAATAGACAGCACACCAACTGCTCGATCTGGAACTTTATTAACTACACTAGCTCTCCTTTTTGGGGGTGATAGCTAGGTATAATTGACTGAGGCTAAACTTTGCCTAGTTTGGTATTTTCTCATAAGCTAGGAAGGTTGGGCTGCTAAAATACCAAAGATTTGTGAGTTGCCAGGTGTGAAAAATGATTTACTACTGCACACACCAAGACAACATACAATGGCCTTCTATGAACAATAAAGTCCAACGGTCCCACCGGGCATGCCAAAAACTGTTGTCATGAAGATTTGCACCCGATACAAGCTTGATTTTCTTGCAAACCTGTGCAACATGGGACTACTCTCAGGCTATGGGTATCCTATAGCGAGAGTAGACCTCCAGATTATGGGCTGACTCCCCTCAGATATCCTAAGAAAACTAATGACAAAAACTTAATTTGGAAAAGGGATGGAAGGAAGATTATAAAAATGAAAATGAACATATAGGTGATGCGCCAATTACTAAAAAAGTGACTTTCTATGATAAAGAACTCACAATGATCCAATAATGAAACTAAAATGCTCACATCTCCCTAATGCGTACTTGCAAAAATGATTCTTATGAAAGGATAGCTTTCTGTTCTTCATAAAATGATAACATACAATGTTTCTCACAATCTTGACACAAGAAAATAACTTACACAATCACAGACCTACACTATAGCATTCTTCACCATGAACTGAACATTGAAGGAAAATAGATAAAAGGAAGGATTACTTGAATAATAATCATAATTGTTTCATCCAAAATGTACTCACAACAATATTTAGAACTCGGATATAAGAGAAGGAACTCACTTTTTATTGAAAAGAAGGAGTTTCTATTTCAAAGTCTGAGCAATGCACATCGGGAACGAGTTACAAAAGTGTGAATATCTGCTACCACAGAGATCAGACCCAGTATTCCTGAACTCCAAATCTGCCAAACCCCTTATATTGAACTTGCAAAAATTCAAAAATCAAAAAATGAAAAAAGGCTCTCAAAACACGTGTTGACATTTATGCACCAAATCAGGGTTGTGACTGAAAGAAAAACTACCCTTCGCGGTGATTCCACCTAGATGCTACCGGACTTGGGCCTTCTTTCTAGTGATTATGTTGGATGTCATTATTTTGGATCACGCACCTTCTTATCGGATTATTGGCGTAACATCAGAACAGTCCCGCCGATAACTGATGGCGTGCTCCTAACAACATTCTTTCTTGCATTGACTTTGCATCCTCTTTCAGGTCATCGAAACAACATTGGAATGAATTACCCCATGTTTCAATGCTTCCCAGATTACCTCGCACCTTTTCCATTACTCTGCACTTTTCCATCGGGTTATCTGGATAACATTGGAATAGCTCCTCCCGATAACCGATGACTTGCTACACTGCTTGCTTGTTAATTTGCCTTTGAATCATTGAACCGGTTGAACCATCATTGAGCCATTGAAGTACTTTGAACCATCATCGAGCCATTGAACTGTTTTGAACCATTGAACCATTTTGAAACATTAAACCAAGTTGAAGTTCAAATTCCAAGTTGATCCGCTCATTTGCACACATTTTCCACGTGTCAGCCTTTGATTTGCTTGTGGGTCCACTTTGTCTTCCATCTAGACTTGGTATGACTTGGTTTTTCATCTTCTCTCTACCATGTGGTGCATCCTCACTCATTCTGAGCCCACCTGGACGGCCACCTCAACTGCCACCTCGCCAGTTGCCAAGTCGCATGAGATAACCAGTGAGCATCTTCATCATGCGGTATAGTGACGGCCATTGATCTATCCTCAAACTGCTCAATCTTTAACCTCTCTAAGCATCTCTCTCTTTTCCACACATGCTTTGTCACCAATTCGCTATGATAAGTGGCAAACTTATTTTTATAGTGACATAGCGACCACCGTCAGATCTCTTGCATCACCATTGATCTTTCTTCAACTTGGTCAACCTTTAACCCTGGATGATCTTCTCTCTTATGCCACTTGTCAACGTGTGTCACCCTCTGATTGGCTAATGAGGTCCCTTTGGGAACCACCTATCTGTCAGGCAGCCACACATCCTACTTTGTTGGATCTCATTCTTTCAGCCACGTCATTAGTTGCCAAGTCACTATGATAACTCAACATGCATCTTTTCATCGCGACATAGCGACATCCATCAGATCTTTCTTGATCACCGTTGATCTACCTAAATCTACTTGATCTTTAGTCTCTCTAAGCGGCTCTCTCTTATGCCATGGTGTCACCACATGTCACAACTCTGTTTCGCTACATGATCCACCCGAGCAACACTTCAACTTCCACCTGGATGCCACCTCACCACCACCGGGCCCACCGTTTTACTTTGGTTTGCTCAGCTTCAACCTTTTGGCCAAACTTCCTCTTCGGCTATCCATTTTTGTGTTTCATCTAAACTGTAGTTTCATCAATGCCTTCACTTTTAGATGGAACCGGTTGATATTTCTTCGATGTGCCTTTGTCGATGGATTCGAGCACTTGGTGAACTACTTTCTTATCTTATCAAAATCTTAGTTTCATTGACACCTTTCATGTCGATGAAATAGATGCCTTCAGTGAGTCCATATTGAGATCCATCGAACCCATGGTCTGCTCAACATTCATCTGCCATCTGGACTACCACATGGCACCCTTCAATTGGCTATGGAGTTTACAACTAGGCGCCACCTGTCATGAGGGTATTCATCCTGGGCTCTCCACTCTGACACCTTAGCATGGCCTTCACTAACCATCGGAATGAACCACCTTCCTTAACCGCTTATATTAACTATCGGCCATGGTTCACCATTAGTGGTTTGTCACCAAGTCGTAGGTGAGATCTGGCGAGCATTTTTATGTCATGACATAGCGACAGCCCTTGGATCCATCTTGATCATTGTTGATCTTTGTTGATCTACTCAACCCTTAGCCCCTCTTAGCGACTACATCCTATGCCACGGTGCCATCACGTGTCTACCACTTATCTGACACCTCATAACCTGCGTGTCACCACGCGACACCTCATGACTTTCTTAGTGCTTACCTTAGTGCCACTTGGCCTGCTAGCTCATCAGTCACCAAGTCATGACTATTAACAGTCAAGCACTTTCATCTTGTGGTATAGCGATGGCCATCAGATCCTTTGCAACCTGCTCACTTGTTAATTTGTCCTTTTACTGCAAAATTTGATCACTTTGAGATGCGTGTGCATGCGGGAGGCCCACCAACACTGAACTACTCCTTGTCAAAAGCTCGTAAGCTTTGACACTTAAGATATACGTGTCCTTGCACATAAATACTGAAATGCTCCTCCCTGTGGCCAATCTGGGATAAAAGGTTCACGTCAACCTTTTCCAGCAAGTCGTCGGGATAAGATGAAAACACTCCCTTCGATAGCTGATGACTTTGCACACCACTTTGCAATTTTTATCAAGTGACCAGGATTACATAATATAGTTCCTTTCAATAACCCGATGACAACATTTTGTGCTCTGCACTACTCTTTGGGTTTTTGAGGTAAGTCTTTCCGATTAGGGTAGGTCATGCCGATAAGGCAAAAATTCAAGAAACTACAAAGAAACACCCATTTCCATCAATGTGTTGGGCTCAACCCTCATGGGAGCCACATTTCACCCCACATGTTGTCATTCAATGAATCAAAAAATTATTTTCCCTGTGTCTGCACATGAAGCAAACAAGTTAGACAAAAACATGTATTTTTTTCATACTTAGCACTTGTTTCTCCTTCTGGGACACATTGATTTGATATCTTCTACATCCTGATTAAGCTAGCAACGAAAATAGGTAACAGTTAGTGAAGAGATTTGATGTATTGGTTAAAAGGTTTGAGAGTTTCAGATCTGTTACACTATTATTTTGGTATGCTAGTCAACCGGTAAACTTGATAGTGTTGTTGCAGTTTGTAGTTCAGTGTTTTAACCAGTTAGTTTAGTGATTGATTTATGAGTTGGGTTTTGAAGTTGGTGAATGTTTAGTTTGTTTTCTATCTACTGATTCACCACCCCCTCTTAGTAGTTGTCTAGCTCCTTATTGATTCCTCATATCATCAATCTCAACACCTTAGCAATAATCTTTGATTCTTCCAACACTCCATCGATACATTTGATATTCAACACAATCTCATTTACTTTCTGGATAAAGGAAGTAATATTATCATCTTCGCCCATTCTAAGCACCTCATACTTTTTGTTTAGGCTCAACTTTCACATGGCTATCACCCTCATACAAAGTCTCTAGCTTCTTTCAGATCTCATGAGCAGTCTGCAAATACATGACATTAGTCATATCAAAATCAGTCAGGACACTCAACAATGCTTCCTTAGATCTAATATTGTATTTAGCTTCCTTGATCTCATCCAGAGTTGTAGGACCATTTAGAGGAACATTGTACACAGTCTTAGTAATCTTCCAGTAGTCTTCACTGATGCATATGAGGTGACACTCAATCCAGTTTTTCCAAAGAGAGTAATTTGTACCATCAAATCTCGGACTATCCTTCTTGTAAGCAGAGGTTTCCATCCCAAATCAACTCAAGTGATCAAGATTCTTTCAAAAGATCTAGCCCTGATACCAATTGTTGGCAACAATGCATAAAAATTAGAGGGGGGGTTAATTAGTTTTCTCAAAAATGTTACTTAATTCAAACAAAACATTAGATCTGATAATTAACAATGAAAGCACAGATCAACACCACATCAATAACCAACATAACACTAAAAAAATTTGTGTAAAACTTGATTAAGGGAAAAACCACGATGATAACCTACCCACAATAAGATGATACCCTATTAGAAGTATAAGAAATATTATAATGGGGAATGAACATGTATTCAGGCACACTAGCTAGAGCTCACTACTCAAAACACATAACAAGGAGGGCTACAATCCTTGGGAAGATTCATTGTCTTATAGAAGCATTCAGATTACATCTAGAAGACCTCATCAACTGATAAAATAGCATGTCCTCGTGCTTGGTTACAGTACCGGCAGAGCACATATCACATACTCTTCTCTTTCGCACTCCTTCACACCTCTTCTCTTTACCGAATGGTTAATACATTATTCACATACATAGATACCTCCCTCACATGATTATTACACTTATTTATACATGTCATCAACCTATCTTTCAAGGTTGAATCAACACATATCACAAATTACAAAGATATAACCATACACACTACAATATTGCATGCAGACGAAAACAATGTCGGCTAAGACATAGTATGCACCTAAATCACCATCTCAAACATGAAACACCTCTAGGAATTATGCCTCAAACATCCACAACATGCTACATTCATCACATCAGCCAAAAAAATGATTAACACCACCAGATCAAGGAAAATCACCAATAACACACACAACAATCAAGGTGAACCATCAATACAAATAGGACACAATCTAGAAACATCCACAAGCATCCTAAATTACCAAAGCAATAACCGCACCAACACCACTTATTAGAGTCTCCATTATCATTATACCAAACATCAAGAACATTAACTGAACTAACTATTAAACAGAAAAATTTAGATGTCGACCTCCAAATCATGAACCATCTAAATTGAGGACACACTAGAACGTCCCAAACACTTTGCCAAATCCACAAACCAAGATATTGCAATGAGGAGCAATGCAAAGCAAAATCCAGAACATTGATCAACATTGAACAACTGAAAAACCAACCATAATAGCGTATCTCATAACTCGATCAAATCTTCATGCGAACCTCATAAACTTGAGTTGAATCAACTAGACATACTTATCTCAAAACCCTTTAATCTGCAATAACTCATCTTCAACACACTAGCCAAACCAACTCACTGTTAACCTGACTACAACACTTGAGCACATAGAGGAATATGTTGACATCAATGACAACACATCACTCAACAAACTTCTCATAGATCCAACACTACCAACCTGTCAAATTTTGGTACCAACTGCAAGTAGGGGAATAGGATTTTCTTGAAAACTCCCCTAGGCCAAAGGCCTTAAATCAATTCCCAGATGAATTTCCAGCACCAAATTCAAGTGCAAAACCACTCCTTGCATAATTCTCACTCTTCTTTATCCATTTCTTCTTCATTTGATTCCTGATCTCATCCACTTTCGCTTTTCCTTTATCATCTGCCTGCACATTCCTTTTCTTGTCTGCTAGACCATTCCTATTCACATTCTTGCTTCTGCGGAAACTTGCAATGTGACCAAATTTGTTCTAATTATAGCACACAACATTTCCTTGTCCAAATCTATAATTCCCTTGATTTCCTCTTGATCTTCACTGACTATCCATGTGAGCAAACCTATTACATGCATAATATCTAATATTCCATCTATTGAAAGAGTTATTCATCATACTTCTACATTCAATTGATTTATGTTCATACTTATTGCATTTGAAACATTGATCAGAGAAAGATGGACCATTTTGATTCATTCTACTTCTGCAGTGAATATCTTTATGACCAAATTTATCGCAAACAAAGAAATTACCATTGAAATTTTAGGCATTAGGTTGTCTTACCGGGGACCTTCTAGGTTTGCTCTTCTACTTTTTTTATAGGATTGCTTTGACCATATCTGGAGTTTTCACCTTTCTCAAATCCAAGACCTTGCTTGTCATATGCATTCTTCTGGCTTCCAAGCATCACATAAAGCTTAGCTGAGCTAATCTTGAACTTCTCCTTATACTCAATTGCAGTCATAATTTCATCCCTAAGAATGACAATCTGCCTTTCAAGCTCTTCCTCATGGTGTTTGGATTCTTGCAGGGAAAGCTTTAGTTGGCCAATATCACAATCCAGTCTACAACATTCATCATATCTATCTTTTAAGGATTGAGTAAGATTCTCTTCACTCTTCTTCCTTCCTTCAATCTCTTTGTTCAATCTCATCACCATAGATTACATCTCATGCTTTAGGGCTGCATTTTCTTTTGCAAGCTTCTCACATTATTTTGTCTTCTCCTTCAAGGCTTGACTCAGGTGACCATCTTTCATTCTTTTTCTTTCTTTCCATTTTAGCTTCTCACAAAGTTCCTTTCTCTTTTCCATAGACTTGTTTAGCTTCTCTTTCAATGACTAAATGAAATTCTCAGCATCCTTAAGACTCCCTTTCAATTCTCGATCTTCAACTTTGGACTGATCAAGATCATCTAGTGCAACTAGGAGTTCTTGATGAAGACCATTGGACTCCATTGAATCACCTTCCTGGATCTTCCTCAATTTGTTAAACTTCCTCCGAGAAACCAAGCTCTAATACCAATTTTTGGAATAAAATAAAACTGAGAGAGGGGGGGTGAATCAATGTTCTGCAAACTTTGATATAATTAAATTATTCTTTTAACCATTTAATTCATTTAATCTAAAGAAAGATGCAAGAACATAAAATGAACAACCACAACACCATAATACAGGGATTTTATCCTTGGAAACCTTGTTAGTGGAAAAACCATGATGGGGATGAAGCCACAAGATGAGTATACTCAAATATAAGTTTTACAATGGGAATGCACATGAATTTAGGCACACTACCTAGAGTTCACTTCTCAAACAAAGAAGGCTCACTGCCTATAAAAAATTTACAATATATTATTGAATTTTTTGAACTAAAGAGTAGCATCTACAAATGCCTGATAATAGTTCTAGTTAAGAACAATAAGCACACTTTTTATACTTATCTAATTCTACTTTGTTTTACTGCTTTGTCATAAATCAAAACCATAGATCTTTGGCCTACGCACATTAAACTGTGCACAATCAATTACACAACCTATTTCATACTCAAAATGATCAATTACATCGATCTTTTATATCTGCAAAGTGAAATCATATCCATCACTAATCGACTCATCAAGACTTAACACATTATTGAAATGTGTACACCTTGTCGACTGAATTCGAACTCCAATGCTTATACAGACCAAAAACAATTGTCCACACACTTCCCCAAATGTCGGCCAAACTTCCTAAAACACAGAATCAATCATCAAAACCACTCCAATAATCATGCACAACAATTAACTACTCAAGCCAGCTTGATACTCACTACCAGACCAAAAACTAGTACTCAAAGGCATCTAACTTGCATACTAATTATCACCAGAGACCAAAACTCTAGAATAAGGGTAGTCCAGACATTTAACTACCTTCCTTTATATTCACAACACAAAATAGTAACTATAAGAAATACCAACCAAAATACTAAACTCTGCTAGATGCTCTGTTCTGGCTTGCTGGACATAACCAAATCACCAATCTGACTTTCGGTATAAGAAAATAATGCAATGCAGATGGGATCACTGACTTGGGTTGCCATCAATGACAACACCTGACTAGCTATGTAGTGTCTCTTGCCAATAGATAGGAATACTAAAATCTCCCTCACCTCCACAAAATAAAGAAGACAAATGAATAGAATTAATTTTATAGTCTACATATGGTAACCCACTTTCAAAAAGGATGAAATAGAGAAAGAAGATATTCTTTTCTTTAAAAATTGTTATCAAATCATATTATATCTACAATTTCCTCTCCAACCATACTTTAGATAATATTCCAAAATGACTAAATGAGTATAATAATAAGATGTTTATTGTAGGATTTTAGTTGGAAGAACTCAAACAAATTATACATTTTATGAGAGATAATATCATATGGTTATACAGTTATTTATTTCTAAAATTTTTAATATTTGTTAGTGTCACAAGTACAATTGTTGTTGCACCAAAAGATCACCTTGTGAATACTCAATACAAATACTAGACTTGTAGAATCCATAGGAGGCATAAACCATGTCACAAACCTTAGCATTGTGTTGCACATCACAAGAAGAACAAGGGTGAACACCTTGCAACAATTCCCCTCCCCCAGTGCAGGCAAGGGGATTTGAAACTATGACCCAAGTTTTGATACAACTTGTGAGAAGTACGGTTGCCATTGCACCAAATGATCGACTTGTTAATGCCCAATACAACCACTAGACCTATAGAATCCATAGGAGGCAGTTAAGCCATGTCACAAACCTAAGCGCTGCATTGTACATCACAAGGAGACCAAGAGCACACACCTTATAACAATTAGTATAAGTCTCCTTTTAGCTTTGGAAGAATATAAAAAGCACCAAAACATATTAATGGAACTAAATACCACTTTTATAACACTAATCCCTAAACAACCCTTTCCCTACACCTTTTCTAATTTTAAACCACTATCCTTATACAAAACAATTTATAAAAAAATTAATAATGGCATAATAACTAGAATAGCTCATCTCATTCCTATAATAATATTTTGAAAATGAAATGGATATATTGAGTACAAGAGAAAAATTTGTTGGTGCTCTAGTTTCCCATGAGGTAGTACACATAATTCAAGTACAAAAGACTCCTATAACAATAGTTAAGCTAGATTTTATGAAAGATTATGATAGAGTAAATTGGAAATTTATCATGGTTTTTCTAGAGTGGTTTGTTTTTATTGGATTTGGTATAAATGTGTTCTTTCTAACCCATCAAGGTAAACAATTTTTGTTCTATTAAATGGTACTCCTTGTGGTTCCATTTCATCCACTTAAGGCTTTAAATAAAGAGAACCTTTGTGTGATGCCTCACCTCGACTCAGTCTAGCATTCAGTGGATTTTATATTTAGACTATTATGGATACTTTATTTTGATGCATTTTGAGACTTAGAACTTATATGATTTCAGGATTTGGATAACATTGCTATGTTTTGATGATTTACTTATATGCTTTATGAGATAGAACACTACATGATTGTTAGATAGGATGATATTGCAATGATAAATGTCGTTATTGAAATTGCAAGACTTTACTATGATAATAAAACTATGATGTATGGTTAAGTTTATGTGAATTGGGATGAAATTGCTTTTGTGAAATTGCTTGATAAAAGATGTATTTAATCTGTGCAGATGAAAATTGTATGCAAGTGATGATGTGTATTGTTATTCCTTTGAATTAAATTATATGTGGATATTTGAAAAGTACTAATGTGTAAATTGAGATGCGCAGGAAATTTACCATGTGACCATGGAAAATTACGGAGAACCAAACCTAGACTTATGTATGTTCGTAAGCCAGGGGTTGTCTATTTGGAGAGACAACACCCCATTTGTGTTGTATGTTTATTCGTAACAGTATATGTTGCATGAGTGTTAAGTGTTATTTAAATTTAATGTGTAAAAACCACAAGAGACAATTTCATGTTTTAATTTATAAAAGTGTTTTATTTGTGTCACTTGACACATGTGTGGATTTAAGTTTAAATGTTTTACTTTTATCTCTTGGTGGGAAAGTGTTCGACTTTAGCTGTTTCAATTTATGTAACGTGATGTCAGAAATACTTTGGGAAAATAATCTTTGGAGAGGTCAACATATGTTTGACCCGAAAATAAACTTCAGAGGGGTTTAAAGTGGGTTAAATGAACACCTAGGGGTAGTTTAATAGGGTTTCCTAAAGCCCATAAGGTATACCTAAGGGTTAGGGGTAATTTTAGGCAAGTTTCTACTCCTAAGTGACCTTTTTGACACTTTAAAAATTGGCTTTTCTGAGTTGTGCGAAAATTGAAATTAGAAGTTTGATCTTAGTTGTAAACTTTCCTTTTCGAATGAGAGTCTTTTTCCCATTCTGTCTTACTTTCCTTTTTGAGTTTTAGAAACTTGTGAGAACTGAGAGAATGGGCTTCTTAAGCAAGAATTTGATGATTTGAGGGTAATCACCCGCTCTCCATTTTTGGAGACAAAGAAAATTTTGAATAGAATAGAAAAGATTTGAATAGAAAAAAAATTGGCTAAGGGTAGAAGAAGAAGATCCGTGGATTGGGTAGCTCTTCCTCAAATATCATCATACCTTTGGGCAGATTAAGGTTGGTTTCATTATTCTTTAAAATGTCTTCTTCTTGCATGTGTTTGGAAGTATGTTGGTGTAAGAAATATGTGTTCTTGAATGTTTTTTTTGAATTTCATTTGGTATTTTTGCATTATGTTTGTTTGTGTTTTGGGGAGTTTTCTCAAGACCTCTTACTCTTGGAAGAGAGGAGGATCTTGTGGGTGGTAGCAGTGACAACCCTCGAGTGAGATTCTCTCGTTTGAGAGTGATCACAAGGGATTTTTGTGTGACCCTTGCTGCATGGCCTGTTTGTGCAATGGGGGTCATAAGGAGGGATATAAGGCTAGAATGCCTTTGGGGGGCATAAGGGATAAGGGGTTGAAATTCTTGATGTATTTATTGTGCCATGAGGTGGCTACTGGTTTTCCATACTTGCAGTTCTCCTCAGGGTATTGGTCCACCACCACCCTTAAAAGGGTCATCACCAAAGTGTGGTGCTATGTAGCCAAGTTGGGAGTGTGTCTGAATATCTGTGTGTGTATTTTTGCCTTCTATGTGTTTGCATGTTTGTTACCCGTCTAAGGCTTGGTTCTCTGAGCTCGGGGGTGGCTACCAGTTACCCTAGGCTGGGAGGTGAGCACTCCATGGTCATATTTGTGATTTATTATGCAGGAATGTCAGGAGAAAAGAATAGTAAAAGAGAAAAGTTGCAGAAGATTATTGTTGAAGAAATCTAAATTTATTTGCAGTTATTAGTTTTGATAGGAGAAATACACCCTCATTCATTGAAATGAGAGGCAAGTTGTAAATTTGAAATATAGACATGAGAGTTGGGATTGTAGTTGAAAAAAAAAAACATCCCGTAAATTTTGCAAAATATCTTAGAGTTGTAAAAAGCTTGTTATATTTCTATTCCTGTTTTTTTTTTAAAAAGAAAGTTACTTTTGATTTGCATGCAATAGTCATTTTAATATAAAAATCAGTTTTATTTGATTTAGTATTTTTCTCTTATCTGTGCAAATGCCTTCATTCTACTTGCAGAAAAATATGAGAAGTATTTAATGTTAGCATTTTAAATGAGTGTATGCATGTTGCTTTAAAGGTGTATATTGCAATTTATTCTTCCTATTGTAAGATCTAAGTTTATGGATCCTAGAAAATAATAGTTGCAAGAAGTGAAATTTCATAATTAATTGTAGGAATAAAATCTAAAGTATTTTCTCTCTTCTAATCCCATAACTTTAGTTTAATAAATTTTAGATTATTAAGTTGATATTAAATTCATTGATATCTGAAACTTTACCTAGTTGCAGAAATAGGAATCAAAAGCAAAGAGATAGTTGATTTAAATAGAATCATAATCCGGTAGTTGTTGTTTCGAGTTCAATAAAGCTCTGTTAATTACTACTGAGTAGGAAGTAAATCTGAAGTTAATTTATTTAAATCTGCCATTATTTTATTGCAGGAAATAAACCTATAGTTATTTGCTTTGTTGTTTTTTTTATTTATCTCAGACTTTAGCGAAATCATATTTATGCTTATGATAATAAATAGAAAAAAAAAATCAGAGTATTAAAAATTTATCTAAGGAATAAAAAAAAAGAGATATAATTTTTATCTAAATCCCTTACTCACAAGTAGATTGATCCAAGAAAAAAAAACATTATACATTTCATTCATGGAAAATATATAAACATGTATCAATGTATTTAAATATACATATAAACAATTATATATATACATATATATAAATATATATATATATATTTATATATATAATATATATATTTAAAAAAAAAAAAAATTTAAAAAAAAATATAAAATTTGATTTAGCGGAGGGTTCGGCCGGGGGCCGAGCTCACTGTGCATTGCACAATGGCCGGCGGCCGAGTCCACTGTGCACTGCATAGTGGCCAGTGACCAAGCTCACTGTGCACTGCACAGTGGCCGGCGGCCGTGTCCACTGTGTAATACATAGTGGCCGGCGGCCGAGCCCACTGTGCCCTGCACAGTGGAGACTACAGCGACGCCGACTCCCACCTCTCACCTCCTCCCTGTGATTGCTCATCCCGTCCGCCGCCCATGTCCGCCCTGCATAAAATAAAATCAAGAAAAAAATAAAACCAAAAAGGGGGAAACCCTAGCTCGGTTAGAGCTAGGGTAAAGAGGGAAAATAAACAAGTTAAAGGGGCATTTAGAAAATGTGTCAAAGAGACATTTTTATAATATAATTTAAAATTAGGGTTATTAAATAAAATTAAATGTTTAACTCATTTAGTTAGGGCCATTTTAAAATAAGAAAATCCCTAATTAGGGTTGAAGGGCAAAATGGCTTTTAAGTGGGAATGATAATTTTGAAGATTATATATACATATATATAGGTTATATTTTTGGGTATGTATCTATATAGAGTTTTTAAATATTTAAATACTTCTATAGGATATACTAATTTAGAAGCTTTTAAAACAAAAAAATATTTAGTGTGATAAATACTTAATTATGCCCTAGTTAATTTAATTAGAGCATTAAATTTTAAAATGGATTTTAAAGGGAGCAAATTTAAGCACCTTCCATTTGAGGTTAGAATGGATAATTTTTAATTGGCTTTTTAAAGACGAGTAATAGCTACTCGTAATTAATTTTGCCCATGTAAATTGAATTATCTAAATTAAATGGCACTTTAAATGATCATTATAATTATTGAATTAAAAATTGATGTTTAGACTATATAGTCTTATTGGAGATTGAATTTATCTTCATCTTCTATTTCTTTTAATGAGTTTGATTTAATAAATTTAATGACTAGGTATCTCGTGAAGATAAAATTAAACCATTTAGATTTTCACAAATAAAATTTAAATAATATTCGATACTTGGTTCGTATCAGAATTAGCTCGAATATAGATATGGCAAATACATTAACGCATGTCGTGTGAGCGAACTTGTTAAATAATTAGTATTTAAAAAAAAAAATCATTCCATTTTTTGCCCTAAATTTTGGGCATGACACTTTGTCTCCTTTATTGATCTTAATGGTTAAATATTTAATTTAATCCAACCTAGCTAAAAAATCAAGTAATAGATGGAAAGGGATTAATATTCACTGTTGTCTTGAATCCACAATGCATATTTTTTTCACAGATGACACTCTATTCTTTATTTAAGTGATATTGGAAGAAACAAAGGCTAAAACTTTATCATATTATTGCACTTAATTAGGAAAAGTTGTAAACAACTTCAAATCATATCTTTTCTTTCACAAAGGACTTCTAGAGATGTGAAGCGATTTATGTACTTAAATTTTAAATTGATCTATTTTTAATTGTTTAGACAAAGCTCTTTCATATTTTATTTCAAATTTTTATCCATTAAACTTCCACCAAAATTTTATATGTTTATGTTACTATCCATTAATCCTACTTTCCATGTTGAACCTAGAAAAATATATGATACAATGCTTCCTTAGTTTCCATCCAAAAAAGGGAAATTTAGCATAATGGATATGAATATGAACCATTATTATTTAGGAAAATTATTCTAGATTTTATATGTTGTTTCAAGTCTCCTCTCTAACTCTAATTAATTTTTTTGTATTATGTTCTAAGTCCTTCCTTCCTTGAACTCTTTTCACCTTTTATAGTTTAATTTTTATTCATAATTTTTTATCACTCTTCCCTTATCCTTAGTTAAGTAAACTTCAGAGAATACTTCACTTAGTATTTCTTCTGACACACATATATTCACCACTCAATATATCTTCCTCCTTTGGAAAATATTTGCTATATAATAATAGTCTAATATTATTCAACATAGGGGTTGATTCTTATTTTAAGGATGATTTGTCTCCTAATAGTGTTTGTTTAGCTTGGGGATGTGTCTATTGACAACTCCTTGTTATTTAATAAATTTTCACTTATAAAATTTGAATTGTTATCTTCCATTTACTTGTTCTACTTATTTCATATATTTTAATTATTTTTATGGCATATTGTAGGTGTTAAAACAAATAATTTAAAAACAAGAACTATTGTAGTTCTAAGGAGGACACAAATCTGTTTGGCAAAGAAGAAATAAAAAAATTCAACAATTGCTCCTAAGAAGTAAAAGAAGGATGGATAATAGAGTAACCCAAGTGTTGTGAGTGCCTCTTTTTTTTGTCCATCCTACTCAAACAACATCAAAAACCACTCGAGGTCGAAGTGGAAATGATGAGGAACCACCTAGAAAGAATAAGTCTCTAGAGAAGTCTTGTGGAGGAGGATCGTTACCAAATATAGGGGGAGACGAAAAACAAAGAAGGACAAGATCAAATACTTTAATCTACTTCCTCTTTGAAATATAAGAAGCCACCTAAAGATGCTATGAAACAAATACTTGAATCTACTTCCTCTTTGAAATATAAGAAGCTTAAAGTTCAATCTAGAATAGTAGAGAATAAGTCTTCAGACATGTAGTGTCGTTGTTTAAACACTTCATTGGTGAAGCGGCCACCAAGGCTCAAACCTCTATTGGACCATTATGCTTGTAGGCCTTGTGTCTTTGTTGGGTCGTTGTGCTTGCAGGTTTGAACAAGTGAAATGTGGGGATGAGGTCCCCTGGTTGTGGCCTCACTGGTTCATAGCTCTGGGTCAAAAGCATTTCATGTGGAGCCGAAAGGCATGTCATGCCAGCATCGCCAGTCACGTTAAAAAGTTTAGGAGGCATTATTTAAAAAAAAAAAAAAAGAATAGTAGAGAATAAAACTTCAGATCATTCATTTAAAGCTTGATTTCTCATCCTACCATTACTAACTTTAATATGACTATAATTTACATGGGACCGCCTAGTATGGATGTAGATCTACATAAATTTCATATAACAACTACAAAAATAACGGAGATCACTAAAAAGGATAAGTTTGTTAAAGAAGAGTTGAAAATGATGATAAACATACATTTAATTTCTTAGATCATTACTAGGACCATCTTGGCTAGGTAAAGTAAAGATAAATAACCTAAATTATATGATAACAAAGAGTTGATGACTAAAAGAAGGTTAGATATCCATTTTAGCTAGGTCACTAATGAATGGACAAAAAAGGTCAAAGTGAAAGGAGGTCCTTTCATTTATAGTATGTGTAAGGTATATAGTGAGCTTATCCTATCAAGAAATGGTGTCAATTTAGAAATAGAAAATACAAAACAAGAGGAATTTGTCCTTCCAAACAATAGAAGAGCTTAAAGAGATTGCGGTCTTGGGTGCAAACGTTGTCATTGTTGAAAAGATCATTCCAAATGCCTAGGATAATCAATGTATCCTTTCGATTGAAAATCTTAAACAAAAATGCACTTTCCTACAACAAAATGTCAGAGAACAAAGAAAACTATTGAAAGATGCTAATAAAATGTTAGGACGACTTATACAAGAGTTCACAAGCATTTATTTCTAGATTAAGAAGAGAGATAATTCTAGAGACGCTACAATAGATGAATGAAAAGAAGAATTTGAGAGCAACAGTGACACCCTGTCTGATTTTAAGGATTTCAATGAGGAAAATCAAAATAAATTGGCAATAATTGACTTTTCCTTAACATGTTGTAGAAATCATGCAAGATATTTCTCCATTAAAAATTGAAGTTGTTTGGTCTAGAAAAGCTTTGTGGGGATTAATAACACAAATTTTATTCGTTCCATATGAATAGGAAATTCCATTTATTCTGAAGGCACTTAAAGAATACAAGGCTAGGAAATAATAGCAACAATAAACTCAACAAGGAGAATCTAGCATGGACAAATCAAAAGTACCACCTCATTGTTAATAGCATTTTCTAGTTTTATTATATTATGATCTTTTAGTGTTTTAAAAAGACTCTATTTTAAAACTATTCTTGAAAAGAATCAATTTCAACAAATATTGGATAGTTACTATTGAAGTTGAGGAAAAATCAACTCTACAGCTCCCAAAGATCACCTGCATGCAAACCTATCACAGAAGGAGAGAAGCAAAAAAGCTATGGAGGCCAGAATTTAGAGATCTAGAAAAGAGGAGTCATATTGATTGTGCAACAAGAATGCAATTCAATAATTACAGTTGTTATTAAAATACAAAGAGAGAATCCTTATAATAGGATACTCGAAACCCTAAAGGAGAAAACCCTAATGAATTATAAGATTCCTAAGTTTCGCTTAAGCATAGAGTATAATAGACTAATAGTTAAATAAATAATTATTAGCTAATAAAAGATTACTCTAACACCCCCCCTTAAGATGAACTTAGGGAGTAGCTAAAAAATAACTAAGGACTCAAAAAAGAATGTAGAAAATGTAGGAAAGCAACAATGGGTCTCGACAACTCAACCTGATGAAGTACCCAAGTACAATAAAATATCTTTAAAGTGGAGAAAAAGGAGAAAACCCTATGGGAACAAAACTCCTCTCCAAGAAGACATGAAAGATCAAATGAAGGACTAAGAAGCCTCCAAACAAGAGTGTTCCAGAAGATAGGAACAAAAAGAAGAGAATGAAGAACACCACTAAAGCATGAAATAGCTACAAACACTATCTAAGAGTGACCATTGATCTGAAGAACCTCCACTAAAATAGAACATGACTAGGTAAAGAAGACTGTAATCTGCATGAGTTCCTTCAAATGACACTACTCAAATTAGATGGCAAACAAAAGAAAACAACTGAACTTGAAGATACAGATGCATGTAACACCAAATCCTGAAGAGCTGATCAATCGAACCAAGGAAGTATTAGAACAACAGGACAAACCCCCCCATAATTCTAACAAGGGAGAGATGACATGTACACTGAAAAGGATGGCCAACAAGAACTGCGTAATGAAGAACCAAGAACATCAAAGGTGTAGAGAAAGTACATAGTGTCGTGGAAGGAACACTCACTTGACACACATCATGAGGCTAATATTGTGGAAGAAACACTCAGGTGACAAAGGTAGATGGCAAACAAAGGCAAACATCAAACCCCATGGCACTTTATAAGTAGTGCATGTACAATAAGGCACAAGATGTGCAAGATCCCAAGTATACAATGCATGATGGCACTTTATCTCAATGTGTTTGCATAAATAAAATGTTACAATGATTAGAAGTGACAAAAGACTCGAAACGGAAAGAATAGCCAAAGACGAGACATCCTACTCAAAGAAAGAGATCACAAGACTTGAAACATCCAAGATATTCACCAGAGTGTTGAAAAGCAATAAGCTAAAAAAATATACTTGGAGCAAAATTTAGAAACAAAACTCATATGAATGAAAATAACATAGAACAAGCTTTCCAACGATATAAATTTTTCGCAAAACAAAGTTTAGATGCTCAAGTTATGTCTCCCGAAGTGCAAAAATGAACCTCTAGCTTTGACAACAAAAAACACCATCAAAAATCAAAATCAAAAGTTCAAACCTCCAAATCTGGATAGATCTTGGAAAGAGTTTTATGACGATATAAGGTTTTGCAAAAAATGACTCTGTTTGCCCAAGTTATGGCAAAAAAACCATTAGCCTATTAAAAAACCTTTCAAAAAAAAAACACACCCCCCTGCTGGTGGCAGGGAGGTGGCAGCTGGGTGGCAGCTGTGCAGAGGGAGGGTGGCAGGTGATGGGTGGTCAGGCTTGGTGGTCGGTGGGAGCTTGGCAGCCGGCGGGGTTTCCGGGCAGCGGGACCTGGGCGGTCGGCAGGCAGGTTTCCGGACCGCGGTGATGACAGGAGCTGGGTGGACGACGGGAGGGTTTCTAGACGGCAGTGAGAGCTTGGTGCCTAGCAAGCGGGTTTTTGGGTGGCAGCGATGATGGGACCTGGGCTAGGGGTGGGCTGGTCCCGGGTGGTTGGCTGCTGGTGGCTCCTAGATTGCTAGCGGGTCCCGGACCGCTGGTGGCTCTCGGACTACTAGTGGCTCCCAAACTGTCGGCAGAGACCGTGAGGGCTAGCCCCGATGGTCGATGGTGTCCAGATCGGCCTAGACAAGCCATAAAATTGCAAAAAAAACATTTTTATTTTGCCTGGGGCCTAAATTATTTTTTGCCTCCAGAACACTTGAATCCAAAATAAGTCAAATTTTATATCAAAATTTGTGGAAACAACCTCCTGAATCCAACTGTGAGGTCATTTTGGCACCAAAATGTACCAAAAAATAAGCTACCCTAGAAATGGAAAAAAGCAACTGCACAAACCCCCGAAAAACACAGATCCGAAGAACAAGGCCCAAAATCTCTCATGAAGAGAATAGGGGCATGCAGATCTAGAGCTCTGATACCATATTGGAGTTGAGGAAAAATCAACTCTAAAACTCCCAAAGATCACCTACATGCAAACCTATCACAAAAGGAGAGAAGCAAAAAAGCTATGGAAGCCAGAATTCAGAGATCCAAAAAAGAGGAGTCATATTGATTGTGCAACAAGAATGCAATTCAATAATTATAGTTGTTATGAAAATACAAAGAGATAATCCTTATAAGAGGACACTCAAAACCCTAAAGGAGAAAACCCTAAAGAATTATAAGATTCCTAAGTTTAGCTTAAGCATAGAGTATAATAGACTAATAATTAAATAAATAATTATTAGCTAATAAAAGATTACTCTAACAGTTACATTCTAGACATTATAAATACATGTTTTAAGGACTTTGGAAAGGTCTAAATTTTAATCCCCATTATAATTTGGTACTAGAGTGAGAAGAGATCAAATTGGAGGTCAAGAAATTTTATTGTGCTTCTGAAAATTTCCTTATATAGAAATTGGATGCTTTCTTATATTTCATTCTAATTCTATGAGCTAAAGGAATTTGAATGCCATTTTCTTTGAAAATACTGATATTCATATAAGTAACTTTCATCATCTTGGAATTTCTACAAATCTTTAAGGTTAAAAATTTCCATTCACACATTGACATTTCAATCTATGTGTTGGTGTTAATGGTGATTTGTTTCTAATAGTTAATAGTCTATGGGCTTAAAAGTTGATATATTGCTTGATTATTACTTTTGTTACATGGTGATGAGAAAATGTTATATAGCTTTGATACTTTTGGATTAAAAGTATACCCCCATTTAAATATTAAAAAAATTAAAATATTGATCATATGAAGGGAGCTATAATTTTTAAATAACTGAAGGGAAAACTAATTTATAGTTTACCCAACTATTGAATAATTATTTAGTCTCTCTTTTAGGGAAAAATGGAGTTTGGGTTTATAATTTTTCAAAGAGACAAATCTATTAGCCAATTTTTTTTTGGTGATTGTGTTGGGTACTAGAAGCATACATATTAGACAAATTGCTTGTTCTGAAGAAAAATGGTCCTTCCACATGAGAATGTCTTTCTTCTAGTACAACCTTATCTTGATTGGGTTCATGTTGATTATGAAGATATACATTCATAGGTTAATACCTTAGCTTGGATAAATAAAAGGAATCCTAATGAGTATATGAGGGTTAACTTTGTTCTAGAAGAAGAAGAAGAGAGAGCCTAGAACCCTTTGGTAGTTTTGAAGGAAGTGGTTGAAATATTTCATCACATGGTCATGGCAATAATTCTCATTCCTCAACCAAACCAATGCCTAGGACAAGGTAAGAACTTACTTTAAAATCAATAACAATAGAGGTGTTAATTTGGTGAGATATTTGTTTCCTTTCAAGTTTCTGAAAGCATCTTAGAGTTAAGAAGATTCACTACAAGTGACCTTAGTAGAGGGGTAATTGATCCAAGTTTTCAAGTGTTACAAGATGTGAATTTATCTTACACACTACTTCCTTCTAGAAGAGATAAAAGTAGGTGTCCTCCTCTTGTAAGAAGTACTATACAATTGTTGGCAACAATAATGAAGAAAAACTGAGAGGGGGGGTGAATCAATTTTCACCAGATTAAACAATTTAAGCACAATCTAATATCTAATCAACTACAATAAGAATAAAGATAAACACAATTACAACAACACACATAACACCAAGATTTTGACGTGGAAAACCCAGTTAAGGGAAAAAACATTGTGGGAACCTACCCACAATAAAATGATACTCTGCAGTAGTATGTGTTAATATTACAATGGGGAATACACATGCATTTAAGCACACTACCTAGAGCTCAATACTGAAAATACAATGACCTAGAAGGCTACAACCCTCAGTGAAGGTTCACTACCTTACAATAAAATTTGGACTACAATCCAGTTAAGATGAACTAGAAGAATAGAATCTCCTAATGCCTAATGATAGTTCCAGTTAAATTCATTTGTCTGCCTTGTAACATTCTCTGCTCAATACACCACACTAAAAGATGAATTCTCTTATTCACACATACAACACTCTCTGATAATGTAGACACAACAACTACACCTAAATTACATGAATATAACACCTATTTATACAAATCAACCTTGACTACAAGGTCAACTGAACCCTCAACACCTAATTACATAATTAGATCACACGATACATAAATCAACAACCAGACCAATAAAATGTCATAGGTAACATAGAATGGACCTAGATCAAATCCTCAAACCCGTAACACCACCAAAAATCTTGCCAAGATCAACCGCAACATGCTACACCACTCAAAATATTGCATAACACAAAGAATATCACCAAAGCCATCAAATCTTCAATATTGTGCATAATGATCAATGTGGACCACCAAAAAAAATATGACATGATTAGGAAACACCAAGAAGCTCGTTAGAACCATCTGCAATAGCTGCACCAACACCACTTAATCAAATCTTCATCAATCAACATGCTAACACTCAAGAACACTCAACAACAGCAACTCGGACAAGAAAGATAACTTACAGAGCACCAAATCACAAACCATCTAAATTAAAGATACACAGAACATCCCAAGCACTCTCCCAAATCCATAACCAAAGATATGATCATACCATAGCACAATGGAACAAACATAAAAATACTGCAAAATTGAAAAAACCAATCTTCATGCCAGCATCCATAACTCGGTCAAGTCACCACATAGCATCATGAAATCAATAAAGAATGAAGAATCTCTAGTTGATTTAGCATAAAAAACAAATAAACCAACCAAATCAACTCATTGCAATCACCGGATCACCAAAATAATTCTCTGCAACACCAAAACACAGGAATATGTTGACATCAATTACAACAACATATCCTAGCAGCAACAATATCCAACAATCTCCCCCTTTGGCATTGATGGAAACATATGAATGTGAAAAACAATCAATGCAAAGGAATAAATCAAACAAGCAATCTCCCCCTAAGATCATGCACATAAAGCTCCAAAGATAAGGCAGTGTTTCACATTCTTCACTCCCCCTTTCATAGCAATGCCAAAGACAAAATGCAAATCATGCTTCTCTACCATAAATACTAAAACACACACTAAATACTCTGACTAAGTAGAAGCACCAACGAATAAATTTGAATAAGAAGATAAAACTCAAAAATCCACTAGATTGATGCATCTCAATGCATCTAGTTCTCATCAAGAGGGGTAGAGACTCCTAACTTGTCTCTCAAGTAGAAAAATGTATCTGCAGGTAAAGGTTTAGAGAAAATATCTGCAATATGATCCTTTGTAGATACATACTCCAATTTGACATCTTCATCACTAACTTTCTCCCTCAAGAAGTGATACTCGATTGATATATGCTTGTTTTACAATGTAGTACCAGATTCTTGGAAATATTAATAGCACTTGAATTATCATAATATATAATAGTAGGCTTATCATACACACCTCTTATGTCCTTCAAAATTTGCTTCATCCAAACTACATGAGTACAGTCGCTAGCAGCAAAAATGTATTCAACTTCAACAATAGATAGAGATATAGCATCTTGTTTCTTACTCGCCCATGAAACCAACTTCTTCCCCAAAAAGAAAACCCCACTGGTAGTTCTCTTACAATCATCAACATAGCTTCCCAATCAACATTAGTATAAGAACACAACATGAAATGATCAATCTTTGAATACCATAAACTATAGTCAACTATCCCCTTCAAGTATCTGAAAATCCTCTTCATAGCAGTAATATGAGTCTCTTTAGGATCAGCTTGAAATCTAGCACAAAGACAAACAACATGCATAATATCTGATATAGTCTAAGTCAGGTACGACAATCCACCAACCATAGATCTATAAAAAGTCATATTTCATCATTCTTAGACAACTTGCATCCAGTCACCATAGGAGTTCCAAAAGGTTTAGAATTAGCTAACCCAAACTTTTTCAACAATTCCTTCACATACTTAGAATGAGAAATGAAAATGTCTTTGTTAGTCTGTGCAATATACAATCCCAAGAAGAATTTCATCTCACCTATCATAGACATCTCAAATTCTTTTTGCATATCATCAACAAACTTCATACTCAAATCATCATCTCCTCAAAAATAATGTCACAAACAAACACTTCAACAATCAAAATAATATCATTATCAACTTTAAAGTATAGATTACTATTAGCAGTACCTTTGCAAAAACCCAACTTATCAAGTACTTATCTAATCTAGCATGCCAGGCTCTGAAGGCTTGCTTAAGTCCATAAATTTCTTTCTTCAATTTGCATACCATGTCTCCTTTATCTAATAATAAAAATCCTTCTGGATTCTCAATGTAGATTTCCTCTTCCAAATCACCATTCAAAAAGGATGACTTAACATCCATTTGATATACCTTGAAATTCCTTTAAGCAGCATATCCAATCAGTAATTTAATAGCTTCAATTCTAGCTACCAGAGAAAATGTATCATCATAATCAATACCTTCCATTTGAGAGCATCCTCTAGATACCAATCTTTCTTTGTTTCTAACCACTTCACCAGATTTATTTAATTTATTTTAGAACACCCATTTAGTGCCAATCACATTCTTGTCTTTAAGTCTTGATACAAGCCCCCATGTGTTATTCTTCTCAATTTGATTCAACTCTTCTTCCATTGCTTTTATCCAATTTTCATCTTTACATTCTTTTGCAACATCTTTAGGTTCAATCTTTGAAATCAAACATATCTCTTCGCCATCAATCTTCTCCTAGTCATCACACCTTTATTGTTGTCACCAATAATCTGATTTTCTAAATGATTCAATTTTACATACCTCAGAGTCTTCTAATTATTTTCATTATGAAGCTCTTGAACTTCTTCATCGGTAGCTACAATATCCAGATTAACTGTCTCTATCTGCACAAGCTTTGGATAACATCTTGATCATCAAACTCATATTTACATGCTCTGATTTGCTTTACATGGCATTCATCAACCTTCACATTTTCACTTTTGTGCTATCTTCTTCAACCTCTTATTGTAACAACGGTGGGCCTTGCTCTTAGTAGAATAACCCAAGAAGATTCCTTCATCACATCTTGCATCAAACTTTCCTATATGCTCATCTCTTTTGATATAACATTTGCTTCCAAAATTTTTGAAATATCTAACTCTAAGAACATGACCAAACCATAGCTCATAAGGAGTCTTACCAGAATCACCTTTTATATGCACCCAGTTGAATGTGTAAACAACAGTGCTAACAACTTCTCTCCAAAAGGTTGGTAAAACATTTCATTCAATCAACATAGTCTTAGTAGTGTCCAAAATGGTTTTGTTCTTCCTTTCAACAACTCCATTATGCTGAGGAGTTCTAGGAGCAGATAATTGTCTTCTAATTCCATACCTCTCACAAAATGTATCAAAATCACCGGATGTGAATTCTCCTCCTCTATCAAATCTCAAACACTTCAGCTTCAACCCCGTCTCAATCTCCACCTTAGCTTTGAATATCCTCAATTTTTTTAGCGCTCATGATATCTCCCTTAGAAAAGTAACCCACATCAATCTAGAATAGTCATCAATCAACAATATGAATTACCTATCACGTTGCATGCTTCTTACTCTTGTAGGACCACATAAGTCAGTATGCACAAGATCCAATAAACCAGTAGATGTATACAACTTACTTTTGAATTAAGTCCTTGTTTTCTTACCCAACTGACATTCATTATATACTGGAATAGAAGGCTTTACAATTTTAGGCGAATCTCTAACAACATGAGTAGAACTTATCCTTATGATGCAGTCAAAATTAACATGACACGTCCTTCTATACCACAACCAACATTCATCTATCTAAGAAATCAAACAACTTATTTCACCAGCATTCAAGGGAAAGATATTACCTTTGGTCTTAGTCCCTGATGCAATATCTATTCCAGAGGCATTTCGAATCTTGCATTTACCATTCTTGAATTGCAAATCATATCCCTTGTCGACCATTTGTCCAACACTTGAAAGATTATGCTTCAAACCTTCAACATATAAGACATCATCAGTATAACCACACAACATGAAATCATCATTCTTTGGATACCATAAACCATAGTCAACTATCCCCTTCAAGTATCTGAAAATCCTCTTCATACCAGTAACATGAGTCTCTTTAGGATCAGCTTGAAATCTAGCACAAAGACAAACAACATACATAATATCTGGTATAGTCTAAGTCAGGTACGACAATCCACCAACCATAGATCTATAAAAATTCAGATTTCATCATTCTTAGACAACTTGCATCCAGTCACCAGAGCAGTTCCAAAAGGTTTAGAATTAGCTAACCCAAACTTTTTCAACTATTCCTTCACATACTTAGAATGAGAAATGAAAATGTCTTTGTTAGTCTATGCAATATACAAGCATAAGAAGAATTTCATCTCACCTATCATAGACGTCTCAAATTATTTTTGCATATCATCAGCAAACATCATACTCAAATCATCATCTCCTCCAAAAATAATGTCACCAACAAACACTTCAACAATCAAAATAATATCATTATCAACTTTAAATTATAGATTGTACTATTAGCAGTACCTTTACAAAAACCCAAGTTATCAAGTACTTATCTAATCTAGCATGCCAGGCTCTAAAGGCTTGCTTAAGTCCATAAATTGCTTTCTTCAATTTGCATACCATGTCTCCTTTATCTGATAATGAAAATCCTTCTGGATTCTCAATGTAGACTTCCTCTTCCAAATCACCATTCAAAAAGAATGAATTAAAATCCATCTGATATACCTTGAAATTCTTGTAAGCAGCATATCCAATCAATAATTTAATAGCTTCAATTCTAGCTACCAGAGAAATGTTATCATCATAATCAATACCTTCCATCTGAGAGCATCCTCTAGATACCAATCTTTCTCTGTTTTTAACCACTTCACCGGATTTATTTAATTTATTTTAGAACACCCATTTAGTGCCAATCACGTTCTTTTCTTTAAGTCTTGATACAATCTCCCATGTGTTATTCTTCTCAATTTGATTCAACTCTTCTTCCATTGCTTTTATCCAATTTTCATCTTTACCTTCTTCTGCAACTTCTTTAGTTTCAATCTTTGAAATCAAACATATCTCTTCGACATCAATCTTCTCCTAGTCATCGCACCTTTATTTTTGTCACCAATAATCTGATTTTCTAAATGATTCAATTTTACATAACTCAGAGTCTTCTGATTGTTTTCATTATGAAGCTCTTGAACTTCTTCACCGATAGCTACAATATCCAGATTAACTGCCTCTATCGAAGTATTCTAATTTAAGATCTCAATATGCACAAGCTTTGGAATAACATCTTGATCATCAAACTCATATTTACATGCTCTGATTTTCTTTCCATGACATTCATCAACCTTCAAATTTTCACTTATGTGCTATCTTCTTCAACCATTTATTGTAACATCGTTAGGCTTGCTCTTAGTAGAATATCCCAAGAAGATTCCTTCATCACATCTTGCATCAAACTTTCCTATATGCTCATCTCTTTTGATATAACATTTGCTTCCAATAATTTTGAAATATCTAACTGTAGGAACATGACCAAACCATAGCTCATAAGGAGTCTTACCAGAATCACCTTTTATATGCCCCTGGTTGAATGTGTAAACAACAGTGCTAACAACCTCTCTCCAAAAGGTTTGTGAAACATTTCCTTCAATCAACATAGTCTTAGTAGTGTCCAAAATAGTTTTGTTCTTCCTTTCAAAAACTTCATTATGCTGAGGAGTTCTAGGAGCAGATAATTGTCTTCTATTTCCATACCTCTCAAAAAATGTATCAAAATCACCGGATGTGAATTCTCCTCCTCTGTCAGATCTCAAACACTTCAGCTTCAACCCTATCTCAGTCTCCACCTTAGCTTTGAATATCCTTAATTTTTCCAGTTCTTATGATATCTCCCTTAGAAAAGTAACCCACATCAATCTAGAATAGTCATCAATCAACAATATGAAATACCGGTCATGCTGCATGCTTCTTACTCTTGTAGGATGACATAAGTCAGTATGCACAAGATCCAATAAACCAATAGATGTATACAACTTACTTTTGAATTATGTCCTTGTTTTCTTACCCAACTGACATTCTTTATATACCGGAATAGAATGCTTTACAATTATAGGTGAATCTCTAACAACTTGAGTAGAACTTATCCTTATCATGCAGTCAAAATTAACATGACACATCCTTCTATACCACAACCAACATTCATCTATCTAAGAAATCAAACAACTTTTTTCACCAACATTCAAGTGAAAGATATTACCTTTGGTCTTAGTACCTGATGCAATATCTATTCTAGAGGCATTTTGAATCTTGCATTTACCATTCTTGAATTGCAAATCATATCCCTTGTCGACCATTTGTCCAACACTTAAAAGATTATGCTTCAAACCTTCAACATATAAGACATCATCAGTATAACCACACAACATGAAATCATCATTCTTTGGATACCATAAACCATAGTCAACTATCCCATTCAAGTATCTGAAAATCCTCTTCATAGCAGTATCTGAAAATTCTTAGACAACTTGCATCCAGTCACCATAGGAGTTCCAAAAGGTTTAGAATCAGCTAACCCAGACTTTTTCAACAATTCCTTCACATAGAATGAGAAATGAAAATGTCTTTGTTAGTCTGTGCAATATACAATCCTAAGAAGAATTTCATCTCACCTATCATAGACATCTCAAATTCTTTTTGCATATCATCAGCAAACTTCATACTCAAATCATCATCTCCTCAAAAATAATGTCACCAACAAACACTTCAACAATCAAAATAATATCATTATCAACTTTAAAGTATAGATTACTATTAGCAGTACCTTTGCAAAAACCCAACTTATCAAGTACTTATCTAATCTAGCATGCCAGGCTCTGAAGGCTTGCTTAAGTCCATAAATTTCTTTCTTCAATTTGCATACCATGTCTCCTTTATCTAATAATAAAAATCCTTCTGGATTCTCAATGTAGATTTCCTCTTCCAAATCACCATTCAAAAAGGATGACTTAACATCCATTTGATATACCTTGAAATTCCTTTAAGCAGCATATCCAATCAGTAATTTAATAGCTTCAATTCTAGCTACCAGAGAAAATGTATCATCATAATCAATACCTTCCATCTGAGAGCATCCTCTAGATACCAATCTTTCTTTGTTTCTAACCACTTCACAGGATTTATTTAATTTATTTTAGAACACCCATTTAGTGCCAATCACATTCTTGTCTTTAAGACTTGATACAAGCTCCCATGTGTTATTCTTCTCAATTTGATTCAACTTTTCTTCCATTGCTTTTATCCAATTTTCATCTTTACATTCTTCTACAACATCTTTAGGTTCAATCTTTGAAATCAAACATATCTCTTCGACATCAATATTCTCCTAGTCATCACACCTTTATTTTTGTCACCAATAATCTGATTTTCTAAATGATTCAATTTAACATACCTCAGAGTCTTCTGATTGTTTTGATTATGAAGCTCTTGAACTTCTTCACCGGTAGCTACAATATCCAGATTACTTGTCTCTATCGAAGTATTTTGATTTAAGATCTCAATATACACAAGCTTTGGAATAACATCTTGATCATCAAACTCATATTTACATGCTTTTATTTGATTTCCATGGCATTCATCGACCTTCACATTTTCACTTTTGTGCTATCTTCTTCAACCTCTTATTGTAACACCGGTAGGCCTTGCTCTTAGTAGAATAACCTAGGAAGATTCCTTCATCATATCTTGCATCAAACTGTCCTATATGCTCATCTCTTTTGATATAGCATTTACTTCCAAAAATTTTTAAATATCTAACTGTAACCATAGCTCATAAGGAGTCTTACCAGAATCACCTTTCATATGCACTTGGTTGAATGTGTAAACAACAGTGCTAACAAATTCTCTCCAAAAGGTTTGTGAAACATTTCCTTCAATCAACATAGTCTTAGTAGCGTCCAAAATGGTTTTGTTCTTCCTTTCAACAACTCCATTATGCTGAGGAGTTCTAGGAGCAGATAATTGTCTTCTAATTTCATACCTCTCACAAAATGTATCAAAATCACCGAATGTGAATTCTCCTCCTCTGTCAGATCTCAAACACTTCAGCTTCAACCCTGTCTCAATCTCCACCTTAGCTTTGAATATCCTGAATTTTTCCAGTGCTTATGATATCTCCCTTAGAAAAGTAGCCCACATCAATCTATAATAGTCATCAATCAACAATATGAAATACCTATCACGCTGCATGCTTCTTACTCTTGTAGGACCACATAAGTCAGTATGCACAAGATCTAATAAACCAATAGATGTATACAGACTACTTTTGAATTAAGTCCTTGTTTTCTTACCCAGCTGACATTCTTTATATACCCGAAGAGAATACTTTATAATTTTAGGCGAATCTCTAACAACTTGAGTAGAACTTATCCTTATCATGTAGTCAAAATTAACATGACACATCCTTCTATACCACAACCAACATTCATCTATGTAAGAAATCAAACAACCTTTTTCACCAACATTCAAGTGAAAGATATTAACTTTTGTCTTAGTCCCTGATGCAATATCTATTCCAGATGCATTTTGAATCTTGAATTTACCATTCTTGAATTGCAAATCATATCCCTTGTTGACCTTTTGTCCAACACTTAAAAGATTATTCTTCAAACCTTCAACATATAAGACATCATCACTATCAGCACACAACATGAAATTATCATTCTTTGGATACCATAAACCATGTGAGATTCTATGAGAAGCGAGAACCGAGCCAACATCTGATGTCGGTCGTAGATCACATACAACTCCTCACACAATAGATGATCAAAGATCAAAATAGTTGAATGAAGATAATTTCGATATGAGAGAGAAATAGACACAAAGAAGAGAAGTTGGAAAAGACTCTCACCGAGCTATCACTTCACTTACTTGACTAGTGAAGGTGAGAGTATAGTGCTTATTATATAGAAAAATATAAGCATATACATCCAAGGGGTGCATTAACTCCTATTCCCCATAAAAAGTGGGAGGTTTTACCTTCTTGGTAAATGCCAAAACATGTAGCATAACCTCCTTACATGAAGACCAAAAAGGAGTTGAGAAAGTTGGCACATAAGGCCAAAAGAGGGTGTGAAACCCAACTACTCCATAACCCACTTAGGAAATGACAAAATAGTGGTTATGAGAGGTGGCACAACAAGCCAAAAGAGGGTGTGTAACTCAACTACCCATGTGAGGTGGAGAGTTACACATGTAGCTGAAGTATTTCACCACGTGTCCTTATATAAACCATTCCTATTAACCTAAGCAAGCTTAAATAATATATGTGTAGGAAAAAAAATATCCCCTAACATAAGGAAAATAAAAACCTACACTAACACCCCCCCTTAAGCGTAGCTTAGGTGGGTGAAAATATGGGTCCCTGCAAATGCAACCATGTTAGGTATCCATGTACATAGATAGCCCCCCCAAAAGAAGAAGCCCCCCCATGAGAGGAATAGCCCCCCCCTAAATAAGGAGAGAAAGAAAGAAGGACTAAGAAGTCCCTCCTGAAGTAGACACCTGTTGTATCCCAAGAAGAGATCACAAATGAAGGAACTTGCTTTCAGTGAAAGGTTTGGTGAAGATGTCCACAGTTTGCTCCTTTGTAGAACAATACTTAAGATCAATGATGCCTTCCTGAATGAGCTCCCGAATATAGTGCATATGTATCTCAATGTGTTTCATCCTCTGGTGATGAACTAGATTTCTTGAGATCTGTATAGCACTTTGATTATCACAAAAGATGATAGTAGGCTTCCTAACTAGAATACCAAACTCAGTGAGAATATTCTGAAGCCAAATAGCCTCAATGGTGGCATTAACTACCCCTCGATACTCAGCCTCTGTTGATGAAAGAGCAATTGCAGACTGCTTCTTACTCGACCAACAAACTAGACCAGAACCAAGTGAGAAGCAATACCCTGAAGTGGATTTGCGATCCTGAGAATCACCCACCCAATCTGAATCCGTATATCCCACCAAGTCAATATCCATGCCTACTGCATACTGAATTCCATAATTGTGAGTACCCTAAATGTAGTGGAGAATCCACTTAGCTGCTTTCCAATGCAACTCATGTGGCCCACCGCATATGAAATGTCAAGTCTTGTATGAGTCAAGTAGATGAGGCTCCCAACAATTTGTCGATATAAAGTGCTATCAACCAAGGGTGAAGAGCACTTAGCCTCAAGTTTGACCCCAGACAAAAAAGGAGTAGGTGCAGGCTTACAGTTGGCCATGCGAAATCTAGAGAGCATATCAAGTGCATACTTGGGTTGTCCAAGAAAGATGCTTGAAGAAGATTGAGTAATCTCAATTCCCAAGAAGTAATGTAGAAGACCCAAGTCTGAAATCAGAAATCTATCATGTAGAGTAGTTTTCACTACCTTGATGGTGGACGAGTGACTCCCTGTGATCAACAAGTCATCAACATAGAGAACTAGAAATGTGAGAGTATCATCTTGGTGCAGAATATAGACGTTTGGATCAAAATGGCATCGAGTAAAACCAACTGTCAGAAGGAAGGAGTCCATCTTGGCATACCAAGCTCGAGGAGCTTGTTTGAGGCCATAGAGAGACTTTCAAAGTTGACACACAAGTGAAGGATCTTGAACAAACCCTTGTGGCTGCTCCATGTAGATTTCCTCCTAAAGGTCACCATGAAGAAATGCACTCTTGACATCCATTTGATGAACTTTCCAACGATGGGTTGCAGCAATAGCAAGGACAAGCCGGATGGAATTCATCTTAGCAACTAGAGCAAAAGTCTCAGAGTAATCAACCCCTAGAACTTGGGAAAAGCCTTTTGCTACCAAGCAAGCCTTATACTTATCAACTGACCCATCTACTGCAAATTTTGTCCGATAGATCCACTTGCATCAAACAAGTTTCCTTCCCTTAGGAAGAGGAACTAAATCCCATGTGTGATTCCTTTCTAAGGAATTAAACTCTTCTTGCATTACCGCATCCCATTCGAGAACACCTGTAGCTTCTCGAAAAGATTGTGGATCAGTAGCTGAAGCAATGAAGAGATGTGGAGCTTGCTGAAATTGTGACCTAGTTCTTCTAGAATCTGATGGATCACCAAGCCAATCTCCTGCTAACTCAAAAGTTTGTCGAGCCCAAAGAGGCACTGAAGCTGGAGAGTCTGGGGGAGAATCATCAACCTCTGAAGGATGACTATGAGAAGAATGTGAATCCTCACTATCACTATCACCATCTGAAGTGGAGGAAGAAGACTCTTGAATAGGATTAGGAAGATTAAGATCCTCAGAAGAACTGTCAACATCATGCAATGTCTCCAATGTAATAGTGGATGGAGAAGTGGTATGAGAAGAAATAGAAGAACTCTCCTCAAAATGAACACTCCTCTCAATGAACAACTCATGTGTAGAGGGATGGAGAAGTCTATACCCTTTGACATCATCCGGATACCCAACAAATATGCAAGGCTTGCTCTGTGGATCCATAGCCTTGTGTTTCTCTGCTGGAATGTGGGCCCATGCAAGAGAACCAAACACTCTAAAATGCTTAACTGTAGGTTTCCGACTGGTCCAAGCTTGAAAAGGAGTTACCCCCTTCACAGCTTTATGAAGAACTCGATTCTGGATGTAACATGCACAATTGATGGCCTCTACCCAATACTGAGGTGCCAAAGACTTGGAGTGAATCATACAATTTGCCATCTCCTTCAAGGACCTATTCTTCCATTCTGCAACACCATTCTGCTGAGGACTGTCTGGAACTGTGTGCTGCATGTTGATACCTTCTGAAGCACAAGATTGTTCAAACTAATTATTAACATATTCACCCCCATTATCTCTACATAGAATCTTAATGAACTTCCCAGATTGTTTCTCTACAAAAGCTTTGAAATCTAGAAAATTCTCAAATACCTCAGACTTTTGTTTGAGAAAGTAAACCCATGTAAATCTGGAAAAGTCATCAATAAATGTTAAGACATATCTAGCCCTACTGAAAGATGGTTGTGGAAATGGTCCTACCAAGTCACTATGTACCAACTCCAATAGTTGTGGAGCTCTCCATGCTTTGCCTTTATCATACTTCTCCTCAGGATGCTTACCAAGAATACATCCCTGGCAAACTCCATCAGAAAATTGAATAGAAGGCAACCCTGAAACCATGTCTTGTTTACTGAGTTGTTGCAAGTAACGATAGTTCAAGTGGCCAAATCGTTGATGCCACAAACAATTAATCTCATCTCTATGAGTGAGTAAAACTGTCGAAGGAGAGTCAGGAACAAAGTGAGAAAACTAATATAATCTAGATTGATGATCTGCTTTTCCCACAGCAATAGTAGACCCATTATGCATTTCATTGATTACCACTGTATCTGGCGTGAACTCAACTCACTTGCTAGAACCAGTGTGAGTGATCTGATAAACAGATAGGAGATTAGTTGATAAAGATGGAACACAAAGGACATCCTTAAATGTTCCTTCGCCCACATCAATAGACCCTCTCCCATGCACTTCAATAGGAGTGTCATCACCCATTAGTATGGAAGGCATAGAACATGGCTCTAAAGAGGTGAAATCATCTTTTGAAGAAGTCATGTGGTGCGAAGCACCCAAGTCAATTATCTAAGAATTGGATTGTGAAGCAACAACAACTAGGGCCTTACCCTTTCCTTTCCCTTTACTCTTATCTGTATCCTTAGAAGATCCTTCTGATGAACTCTGTTTGACTAAATCAGGCACCTTGATATTATTCTTTTCAAGAAGACTTGAAAGGTGATCAATTTGTTTCTTTAAACACTTATGTTCATCATGACCATGCCTCTTACAATAAGAACACTTGACCTTCTCCTTCTTAGGTTGTTCACCTCTTGATGAAGAGGTCTAATTATCTGCTTTTGAAGTAGCAGATTTTTGATCTTTTATCTTCTCTCCTTGGTTCTTTTGTTTCTTATCTTGCTTACTAGACCCTTTTTGTTCTTTCGTGCCTTGATTTACAACTAAGGCATGTGACTTAGAGGGTTTTATTGTACCCATTTGAACCAATTCGTCTTGCTCCCTAGTGAGTTCTGCAGCAAATTCATCTAGAGAAGGCATTTTGAATGTGGTACCTAGGGCACATTTTGTAGCATATAATGTAGAAACAAATTCTGAATAGTTAGGACCAAGCTTAGAAAGAATACTCAAGATCAGTTTCTTATCATCTTTCTTAGTTCCACACCGTTCCAACTGCAATCTTACAGACTTAAGTTTAGTGAAGAAGTCATGTATAGAATCAAAATTGGTTGGATTCAACCCTATGAGTTCATTCTCTAACTGATGACCTCTTAGCTCATCCTTCTTACCAAAGAGGTTTTCCAAAGTGGTCCACACTGCATTTGGTGTAGTGGTAGATTCAATGTGAAAAAGAAGGTTTGGAGAGACTGACATACATAGAGTACCAAAAGCTTCATCACATTTATTAAACCATTTAATCTTTTATGTAGCATCTTGAGGTTTAGTTTCAAGTCCCATAGTAACACGATGATATCCATGTCTTTTTAGATATATTATCATCTTAGATTTCCATTCAAAGTAATTATATGGTGTTAAAAGTGGAACTATAGATGCATCAATGATAGTAGAAAAGAAGATTGCAAAGAATAGAGAAAAGTACAAGAAAGAAGGCACAAGAGACACCCCCCCTTTTCACTAGTCTCAAAAATCACCCCCCCCCCAAATATTACAAGGTTGGCACTTTATAATTAGTGCATTTACAAGGCTTTTTATCAGATTACAATTCTTTAAGAAACCAATAGAGATTTCAAATACAAATAATTTGAGACAAGATCTGAAACAAATCAGCTTTATAACTGCTTAATTTATCTCAATACCTTTCCAACAACTATTAGTTTTTGAAAAACAGAGTTGTGAGGAGAAAGATATGACCAGTTGAAGAGAAAAAGAAGCAGTTGATACAACCTTTTATATCTGATAGGAAAAGGCAAAAAAATTCAATTAGACCTACAATAATGGAGAGTGCTCATTTCCAGCTTTCCGTCAAGTATTTGTTTGCAAAAATCTGACACCCGAGGCAAAAGTTGTGCAACTTTTAAGAAATGTTGATGAATTTCCCTGATAGAAAAACGGATTAGAAAAACGGATTAGGCCCTATTCAAGCTTGATTTATGCAAAATTTATTAATTTTATGGAAATACCATCCAAAACCCAGAAATCATTTTTTGTGAAAGTGATCATAAGTTGAAACACTAAAGACAAAATGAAAAAAGCTCCAGTAAAAAAAATTACTCTGATTTTTTACTGTGTCCTCCAAACTCTGATTTTGGTGAAGTAAAAGTCACTTTTGACTTTGTCAAGCCTTATGGACACTCTGGAAATTCTTATTAAGCTTCCAATATTACCATAAAGTTGCAATCACCCAGATCTTACAAGGACACATACATGTAAACCAGATTTAACTAGAAGCAATTTTCCTTTAAACTGTTATGATTCTCCAGATCACATGAGAATGCAGGAGAAGAGCATACTTAGTTTTTAAGGAAAATATTAGCTATATAAAAGTCTCAAATCCCTCAAATAAATTAAGAAAAACAATGAGCTATACCAGACAATAAGCTCTGATACCATGTGAGATTCTGCGAGAAGCGAGAACCGAGCCAAGATCTAATGTCGATCGTAGATCACATGAAGCTCCTCATGCAATAGATGATCAAAGATCAAAGTTGCTGAATGAAGATAATTTTGATATGAGAGAGAAATAGAGACAAAGAAGAGAATTTGGAAAGACTCTCACCGAGCTATCACTTCACTTACTTGACTAGTGAAGGTGAGAGTATAGTGCTTATTATATAGAAAAAAATAAGCATATACATCCAAGGGGTGCATTAACTCCTATTCTCCATAAAAAGTGGGAGGTTTTACCTTCTTGGTAAATGCCAAAACATGTGGCATAACCTCCTTACATGAAGACAAAAAAGGAGTTGAGAAAGTTGGCACATAAGGCCAAAAGAGGGTGTGAAACCCAACTACCCCATAACCCACTTAGGAAATGACAAAATAGTGGTTATGAGAGGTGGCACAACAAGCCAAAAGAGGGTGTGTAACTCAACTACCCATGTGAGGTGAAGAGTTACACATGTAGCTCAAGTATTTCGCCACATGTCCTCATATAAACCACTCCTATCAACCTAAGCAAGCTTAAATAATATATGTGTAGGAAAAAAAAATATCCCCTAACATAACTAAAATAAAAACCTACACTAACAAACCATAGTCAACTATCCCCTTCAAGTATCTGAAAATCCTCTTCATAGCAGTAACATGAGTCTCTTTAGGATCAGCTTGAAATCTAGCACAAAAAAAAACAACATGCATAATATCTAGTATAGTCTAAGTCAGGTACGATAATCCACCAACCATAGATCTATAAAAAGTCAGATTTCATCATTCTTAGACAACTTGCATCCAGTCACCATAGGAGCTCCAAAAGGTTTAGAATCAGCTAACCCAAACTTTTTCAACAATTCCTTCACATACTTAGAATGAGAAATGAAAATGTCTTTGTTAGTCTGTGCAATATACAATCATAAGAAGAATTTCATCTCACCTATCATAGACATCTCAAATTCTTTTTGCATATCATCAGCAAACTTCATACTCAAATCATCATCTCCTCCAAAAATAATGTCACCAACAAACACTTCAACAATCAAAATAATATCATTATCAACTTTAAAGTATAGATTACTATTAGCAGTACGTTTACAAAAACCCAACTTATCAAGTACTTATCTAATCTAGCATGCCAGGCTCTAAAGGCTTGCTTAAGTCCCTAAATTGCTTTCTTCAATTTGCATACCATGTCTCCTTCATCTAATAATGAAAATCCTTCTGGATTCTCAATGTAGACTTCCTCTTCCAAATCACCATTCAAAAAGGATTACTTAACATCCATCTGATATACCTTGAAATTCTTGTAAGTAGCATATCCAATCAGTAATTTAATAGCTTCAATTCTAGCTACTAGAGAAAATGTATCATCATAATCAATACCTTCCATCTGAGAGCATCCTCTAGATACCAATCTTTCTTTGTTTCTAACCACTTCAAAGGATTTATTTAATTTATTTTAGAACACCCATTTAGTGCCAATCACACTCCTGTCTTTAAGAGTTGATACAAGTTCCCATGTGTTATTCTTCTCAATTTGATTCAACTCTTCTTCCATTGCTTTTATCCAATTTTCATCTTTACATTCTTCTGCAACATCTTTAGGTTCAATCTTTGAAATCAAACATATCTCTTCGACATCAATCTTCTCCTAGTCATCACACCTTTATTTTTGTCACCAATAATCTGATTTTCTAAATGATTCAATTTTAAATACCTCAGAGTCTTCTGATTGTTTTGATTATGAAGCTCTTGAACTTCTTCACCAGTAGCTACAATATCCAAATTAATTGTCTCTATTGTGATTTAAGATCTCAATCTGCACAACCTTTGAAATAACATCTTGATCATCAAGCTCATATTTACATGCTCTAATTTGCTTTCCATGACATTCATCAACCTTCACATTTTCACTTTTGTGCTATCTTCTTCAACCTCTTATTGTAACACTGGTAGGCCTTGCTCTTAGTAGAATAACCCAGGAAGATTCCTTCATCATGTCTTGCATCAAACTTTCCTATATGCTCATCTCTTTTGATATAACATTTGCTTCCAAAAATTTTGAAATATCTAACTGTAACCATAGCTCATAAGGAGTCTTACCAGAATCACCTTTGATATGCACCCAGTTGAATGTGTAAACAACAATGCTAACAACTTCTCTCCAAAAGGTTTGCGAAACATTTCCTTCAATCAACATAGTCTTAGTAGTGTCCAAAATAGTTTTGTTCTTCCTTTCAACAACTCCATTATGCGGAGGAGTTCTAGGAGTAGATAACTGTCTTCTAATTCCATACCTCTCACAAAATGGATCAAAATCACCGGATGTGAATTCTACTCCTCTGTCAAATCTCAAACACTTCAGCTTCAACCCTGTCTCAGTCTCCACCTTAGCTTTGAATATCCTTAATTTTTCCAGTGCTTATGATATCTCCCTTAGAAAAGTAACCCACATCAATCTTGAATAGTCATCAATCAACAATAGGAAATACCTGTCACGCTGCATGCTTCTTACTCTTGTAGGACCACATAAGTCAGTATGCACAAGACCCAATAAACCAATAGATGTATACAACTTACTTTTGAATTAAGTCCTTGTTTTCTTACCCAACTGACATTCTTTATATACCGGAATAGAAGGCTTTACAATTTTAGGCGAATCTCTAACAACTTGAGTAGAACTTATCCTTATCATGCAGTCAAAATTAACATGACACATCCTTCTATACCACAACCAACATTCATCTATCTAAGAAATCAAACAACTTTTTTCACCAACATTCAAGTGAAAGATATTACCTTTAGTCTTAGTCCCTGATGCAATATCTATTCCAGAGGCATTTCGAATCTTGCATTTACCATTCTTGAATTGCAAATCATATCCCTTGACGACCATTTGTCCAACACTTAAAAGATTATGGTTCAAACCTTCAACATATAAGACATCATCAGTATAAGCACACAACATGAAATCAACATTCTTTGGATACCATAAACCATAGTCAACTATCCCCTTCAAGTATCTGAAAATCCTCTTCATACCAGTAACATGAGTCTCTTTAGGATCAGCTTGAAATCTAGCACAAAGACAAACAACATGCATAATATCTGGTGTAGTCTAAGTCAGGTATGACAATCCACCAATCATAGATCTATAAAAAGTCAGATTTTATCATTCTTAGACAACTTGCATCCAGTCACCATAGGAGTTCCAAAAGGTTTAGAATCAGCTAACCCAGACTTTTTCAACAATTCCTTCACATAGAATGAGAAATGAAAATGTCTTTGTTAGTCTGTGCAATATACAATCCTAAGAAGAATTTCATCTCACCTATCATAGACATCTCAAATTCTTTTTGCATATCATCAGCAAACTTCGTACTCAAATCATCATCTCCTCCAAAAATAATGTCACCAACAAACACTTCAACAATCAAAATAATATCATTATCAACTTTAAAGTATAGATTACTATTAGCAGTACCTTTGCAAAAACCCAACTTATCAAGTACTTATCTAATCTAGCATGCCAGGCTCTAAAGGCTTGCTTAAGTCCATAAATTGCTTTCTTCAATTTGCACACCATGTCTCCTTTATCTGATAATGAAAATCCTTCTGGATTCTCAATGTAGACTTCCTCTTCCAAATCACCATTCAAAAAGGATGACTTAACATCCATCTGATATACCTTGAAATTCCTTTAAGCAGCATATCCAATCAGTAATTTAATAGCTTCAATTCTAGCTACCAGAGAAAATGTATCATCATAATCAATACCTTCCATTTGAGAGCATCCTCTAGATACCAATCTTTCTTTGTTTCTAACCACTTCATCGGATTTATTTAATTTATTTTAGAACACCCATTTAGTGCCAATCACATTCTTGTCTTTAAGTCTTGATACAAGCTCCCGTGTGTTATTCTTCTCAATTTGATTCAACTCTTCTTCCATTTCTTTTATCCAATTTTCATCTTTACATTCTTCTACAACATCTTTAGGTTCAATCTTTGAAATCAAACATATCTCTTCGACATCAATCTTCTCCTAGTCATCACACCTTTATTTTTGTCACCAATAATCTGATTTTCTAAATGATTCAATTTTACATACCTCAGAGTCTTCTGATTGTTTTGATTATGAAGCTCTCGAATTTCTTCACCGGTAGCTACAATATCCAGATTAACTATCTCTATCGAAGTATTCTAATTTAAGATCTCAATCTGCACAAGCTTTGGAATAACATCTTGATCATGAAACTCATATTTACATGCTCTGGTTTGCTTTCCATGGCATTCATCAACCTTCACATTTTCACTTTTGTGCTATCTTCTTCAACCTCTTATTGTAACACCGGTAGGCCTTGCTCTTAGTAGAATAACCCAAGAAGATTCCTTCATCACATCTTGTATCAAACTTTCCTATATGCTCATCTCTTTTGATATAACATTTGCTTCCAAAAATTTTGAAATATCTAACTGTAGGAACATGACCAAACCATAGCTCATAAGGAGTCTTACCAAAATCGCCTTTTATATGCACCCGGTTGAATGTGTAAACAACAGTGCTAGCAACTTCTCTCCAAAAGTTTTGTGAAACATTTCCTTCAATCAACATAGTCTTAGTAGCATCCAAAATGGTTTTGTTCTTCCTTTCAACAACTCCATTATGCTGAGGAGTTCTAGGAGCAGATAATTGTCTTCTAATTCCATACCTCTCACAAAATGTATCAAAATCACCGGATGTGAATTCTCCTCCTCTGTCAGATCTCAAACACTTCAGCTTCAACCCTGTCTCAGTCTCCACCTTAGCTTTGAATATCCTCAATTTTTCTAGTGCTTATGATATCTCCTTTAGAAAAGTAACTCACATCAATCTAAAATAGTCATCAATCAACAATATGAAATACCTGTCACGCTGCATGCTTCTTACTCTTGTAGGACCACATAAATCAGTATGCACAAGATCCAATAAACCAATAGATGTATACAACTTACTTTTGAATTAAGTCCTTGTTCTCTTACCCAACTGACATTCTTTATATACCAGAATAGAAGGCTTTACAATTTTAGGCGAATCTCTAACAACTTGAGTAGAACTTATCCTTATCATGCAGTCAAAATGAACATGACACGTCCTTCTATACCACAACCAACATTCATCTATCTAAGAAATCAAACAACTTTTTTCACCAACATTCAAGTGAAAGATATTACCTTTAGTCTTAGTCCTTGATGCAATATCTATTCGAGAGGCATTTCGAATCTTGCATTTACCATTCTTGAATTGCAAATCATATCCCTTGTCGACCATTTGTCCAACACTTAAAAGATTATGCTTCAAACCTTCAACATATAAGACATCATCAGTATTATGCTTACCATTGAAAGAAATAGACCCTCTACTACGAATCACACAAGCTTTGTCATCTCCAAATCTCACTATACCACCATCATACCTCTGCATATTCACAAATTTTCTTTTATCACCTATCATATAATGTGAACAACCTCCGTCAATTACCCATGAACACCTTTTTCTTCAATCTTAGCAGCCAAATATTTCTCCTTAACAATGCAACTTGTAGAATTCATCGGTACCAAATCATCTTCCTTGATAGCAATAAATACAAATTCATCTTCTAAATTACCATTCTCAGACTCTTCATCAGTCACACCTTCATCAACAACATAATAACATCTCTTCTGATATTTGTACTTTTGGTTAGGCTTATAGGGCTTATCATACTTATCACTCTTCTCATATCTATCATTCTTATCAGATCTATCATATTTTTCATGCTTATCATATCTAGGCATTCTCTCAGGACACCTAGAAGCAAAATGTCCTATCTTATTACAAGAGAAACATTTCAAAGGTAACTTTCCATCATACTTACCGGCTCCCTTAGGCAATCTCCTTGCAATAAGTGCTTCAAGCTCATCATAACTTTCCATCATACTTATCGGCTCCCTTAGGCAATCTCCTCGCAATAAGTGCTTCAAGCTCATCCAACTTCCTTTCCTCTTCTTTCATCTCTCTCATCTCTCTCTCTCATATCTGGAGAATACGAAGTTGTCTTTTGACTGTTAATGCCATAGTCTTTACAAAATCTATCAAAATTATTAGAGAAAAATTCATCGCCATTATTAGTCCTCAAACATTTAATTTTCTTCCCAGTCTGCAACTCAACCATTGCTTTAAATTGTTTAAAATGACTGAAAACTTCATATTTACTCTTCAGAAAGTACACCCATATCCTTCTACTAAAATCATTAATAAATGAAACATAATATGTGAATTTTCCAATGGAAGGAACATCTACAAGACCAAACACATCAGAATGAATAAGATCCAAAACACCACAAGATTTATGAGAACTCGAGTAAAACTGAACGCGGTTTTGTTTTCGATAAATGCAATGCTTACATAAATCAAAGTCAATATTATAATCATTAAAACCCTCAACAAGTTTTTTTTTTTTTCAAGGCCCCTTAAACCCTTTTCTCTAATGTGGCCAAGCCTCTAATACCATAACATAGTCTTCTCTATAGGTAGCTTTGCTTCAAAAGAAAGAGCACCCTTAGGTACCCAAAAGTGATGTCCATCTGTTGAAGATGAAACCCTCAAATCTTCCAATGAAGTACCAATAGATTTACTTTTTATAGAAGTGTTATTACACTCAACAGTCTATGCCTCTAGATTATAAAAAGTGCCAAACCTGACACCTCTAGCAATTACTATAGCACCCTTAATCATCTTACATTTTGCATCAAAAAGACTACCTACACACCTGTATCTATCAGTTTGCTTACGGATAATAAATTTTGTTTTAATCGAGGAATATGCTACACACTGCTAATCCTTTTTATTCTACAATCAAGAAACATGATCCTAACTTTACCATGACCGATAATATCTAAATGTGAATCATCACCCAAGTACACCTTACTTCCATTAAATTCTTCATATTCAAAAAACCAATCTCTATTGTAAGCCATATGAAAAGATGCACTTGAGTCAATTAACCATGCATCATTACCTACATGAGAAGCCAAAGCTACAAAAAATGCATCACCATCTTTCTTCTTTGACTCAGAATCAAAATCAAATTTCTTTTTCTTCTTCTTCGTTTCTTCTTTGCAGTCCTTAGTGATGTGACCTAAATTACCACAATCACAGCAAATGACTTTGGACTTTCCAAGAGATTTCAATCTCCCTCTCGATTTGGACTTATTGTGCTTCTCATTCTTCTTGCATTTTTCCTTAGGTCTTCTACAAATAGTTAGGGCTTCCTTTGAACTAATAGATACCTTCCTTTGCATCTCTTCACCAAGTAGGGCACCCACCACATCTTCAAAATTAAAAATATTAGAAGTACTACTGATACCCATAATAAGTTAATCCCATGATTCAGGCAAAGAACAAAGAAATATCTGGAATTTCTCCTCCTCATCCATCTTAATACCAACAAATACCAATTGAACCACCAACATATTAAATTATTTTGAGTGGTCTATAATCTTCCCACCCTATTTCATTCTCAAGGAATGCAATTTCTTCCTCAAGAAAATCTGATTCAATAAAGATTTCACCTGATACATTTCACCAAGCTTAGTCCATAACATCTTTGGAGTGTTCTTTTTGTGGACATTGATTAGAATAGAGTTTGTCAGGCACAATCTAATTAGACCCTTGGCTTTATAGGCCATAACATCATATTGAGCAGTCATAATAGGATCTGAGGGTCTTGAGACATTCGCATCAATAACATCCCATAGATCTTGATCTATTAGCAGATCTTCCATCTTCAGCTTCCACATCTCAAAATTACTTCTAGAAAATTTCTCTTCCTCTATTCTCCTTTATGAACTTGCCATTTGAAAATTCCTACAACAAGATCAAAAAGTATATTCTGCACAAGCTCCCACTCAAATCTAGATTAGTTCAAAAAAATCAGCAACCCACAACTGAAACCAAAGGTGATCAGCCTCTGATCCACTTGTAAGGAAATTAAGTAGCGCAATAAATTCCTACACTAACCTTGAGAGGAGGGTAATGCAAAAACTTTTATAGATCATTACAATAGTTACAAAAACTTAACAAAAATAAACATAATATCGTGCATACCACAACACAGTGATCTACATAGGGAAACCCCTTTTAGGAGAAAAACTCCACACTCCAAAAGCAACTCAATATATTATTCAGCAATCAATAACATATTACAATATACTTGTAGAGAAATCTCTTCACAGGAGTACCACTAATAAAAGATTCAAAGGTAACACGATAGCTATAAGACTCTTACACACAACCTCTATCCTATGCACCTCATATATAGGATATACAATACAAGAAACCGTCAAACGATATTAAAAAACCATGGGTTAAAACCACCCAATAAAGTAAAGTTGACCTCATCTCGATTCTATATGCCAGGTATGATGTGTCAAAACACACATCAACATGTGTTCCTCCCTTTTACATCTCATTTATGTGTCTGATGCATTTTATATTTCTTATTTTGAGAACCCAAACTTTCAAAACCATAACTTGTGAATCATGTGTCCAATTCATTATCACACTAAAGAGGTGGTTACCTAAGGCCAATCAATCATTTCAACAACCATATCAAGATACTTCGAGAAGGAATTTCAATTAGCAGTTTGGAAGTGGTAATAAGTAGTTACAACTACTTCCTATTAAGTAGAGATTGGCTATAGAAGCACCACCTAGCATCGAGAGGAGAAATATGTGTCTTTTTCTTATCTAATAATTGACCATGATGGAAATACCTACCCAAAATTGACAAGATAAATGCAAATGGTTAACTTGAATCAATCAATAAAAGAGGTATCAAATGAGAAGGTGTACGAAAGCCACATGACAACTCTGTAATCATCTTCTTGGAGTATGAGTCTGACTTGGAATGGGAAGAAGATATTTTTACCACCTTAGATGATCCTTCATGTGTTGTTATCACAAGATTCGACAAGGTACTAATAAAAAAGGTACACCAGCCTCTTAGAACTCCACTTTTGTGTCTAAGAATAAATATAACCCTTTGTCTAAAGCTTCCAAAAATACTCCCAAAAATTTAGAATCTCAATCAAAAGATAAAAATGCCAATATATTTGATATCATTAAATTTTGTAGGTCTTCAAAATGCAAATATCCCTTGTTTGAGTATTTGAAATTGAATCTTAGCGAACTTGATAGGTCGATTAGGCATGTCAAGTTGGAAAGTGCCAAAGCTAATTTGATAAGCTAGTTAACACTAAAGCCTCAACCTTTGGCTTACCATGTCTAATAGAAAACATCACACACCTTCTATTCCAAATTAAAAAAAAAAATCCATTTTAAGTATCTCTCTTCATCAATGGTCATATACATAGAATTGAAACCATTCAGCATTTAAGTCTACATTCCCACTGAACAAGGGTAAAATCCTTCTTCAATCACATTAAATTGTTGTGGAATTTTGTTCTTAATTTTTTTGATATCACCAAACACATAGTGGGGAATGACTACGAGGAGTATCCTAGGATTGACAAGAGAATGAAGGGTTAAAATGGTGGTTATTGGGTACACTTACCTAAAATATTAAGTTGTTGTAACCATGATGATTATGGAGGAGAAATGTACTTAGGACCGCTTTATTCTAAGAATTTGGTGGAGAGAATATACCCATAATTAAATTATAATATATTATTTAATTAGTTTATCCATGTGAGAGGCGAAAAATAGATGTAAATGATAAGAAAGTTATTTAATTATATGAGATGAAAAAGGGAATAATTAAATAATATTATTCAATTACGTAATTAGGCAGGGGATGTTAAGTAAAATAGGATTTGACTAGGTGATGTAATTATTTGGTCTATTTAGATAAAAATATTAGAAAAAAATTAGATGTCTATGATATGTTTGTTTATTCTTTTGTATAGTGGGATTTGCATATGTGCTTCCATACTTTTCTCTCTTCAGATTATGTCAAAAAATTTGATAAATTGTTATATTTTTTACATTTTTTATTTAATGCCCACTAAATTTAATTCTTTCATTGCTTAAATTTATTAGCTTTCCAAGAATTTATTTGCATATAAATACTTTTATGGTGTGATTGTTATAAGATTTTTCCTTACCTAGTATTTTCGACATATAACATTTTTAGTGTACATTATATCTTCTTTAAAATAATATAATAAAAAAAATTTCATCCCCCACAAAATATGGCTAGCTATATTATTATTAAAGACCATGTAATGTAATTTGATGTTAACTTTGACTAATCAAAATAAGACCAATATTTACAATTTTTTATGTAAATAGAATGTAAAAATCCTATTGGTTGCTTGACAAATAGACCAAAGGAATTTAAATAGAATGAACTATTAATATCATACACACAAACAAAAGTGCATATTACTAATGATAAATAAATTCAAATTACATTGCTATTAATGACTAAACAAGTTCAAAGAAGTGCATGCTATTAATAGTAAACAAGTTCACAAACAAAACATGAAACTAGTACATGTTATTAATGATAAACAAGTTCACAAACAAAACATGAAACTGACATTGACTAATTGACTAGAATGGTTATAATTTTCTTTAATTTATTATACATGACGATATTCATGTACACTAAAGTTCTAAAAACAAATTTTGAAAATTACATTGTTACTAATGGCTAAACAAGTTCACAACAAAAAGGGGCGACTGACGTCAAACAGTTGGCCACAAGAGTAAAAAACTTCTTAAATTTTTTATACATGACAATATACATACACTAAAGTTCTAAATACAAATTTCAAAAAGTACATTGTTACTAATGGCTAAACAAGTTGACAAGAAAAATGTGTGATTGACATCAAACAATTGGCCAAGAGTGAGTGAAATTTCCTTAAATTCATTCACTCCAAGCTCTCTAGAATATACTCACAAGTTTGGAAATGTAGCGTCCTAAAATTGCGACACTTGCAATTTCGACTGCATTTTGGTCTTCACGATGGCGACGCAACACGCAACCTGAATGGAGACCCTGAAACTTGCTCACGACACTGAAAACTGCATTTTTCAAGCACCCTGGCCTGAACCTCCTTGCACCCTGTTGTCCCGGGAGGTGGGACCAGAGCGCCCAGCGCCGTGGTCCTTCAGGACCAGGGCGCCCAGTGCCCTAGTCCCTGGGTCCTATTTTGGGCCCGGTCTCCTAAGGGGTCTTGGGTCTTTTTGTTTGCAAATTGGAAATTAACTTTCCTGGTCGGCCTAAGGTCGGGAAAATCAGTCTATCAGCCCTAAATGACAAGTATATAAACTACATTTTTCTCTCTCATTTGGGGATAACAAATAGATGATGAAAAAGGCGTGGAAACTATACTCAAGCATTCAAGCATTCAAGCATTCCTTCTAAGTCTCCATTCAAGGCTAAGTGTTGCATTCAAGACAAGGATTCAACCATTGAAGAGGAGATCACATACTACATGCTACATACAACATACTACTACAACATACAACATACAACATACAACATCTAAACCTTCGCACATAAGGATACAAACATCCTTAGAACAAGGTATTAGTACTTGTTTTACAGTCATTTACATTTACAGCTCTTGCTCATTTCTTGGTTAATTCCAAAACCGGGGTTTGACCTAAAGGCAAACCCCTAATCCCTAACCCCCCAATCGTCTTCGCTTTTCTGTGTGTAGGTTGCAGGTACGCGGCTGAAATTGAAGATCTGGAATCCTTGTGCAGAGACGAACAGATCCCCCTTCGTTTCGCGGATTTTTCGGAGGACCGTGGCGCCGGGCGCCATCGTCCCGACAACTTTTGCTCAAATTTGCAGGACAGCGCCGTATCGACATTTTACTGCTAATTCCAGGTCCGCAGCTTCATCCTATAACCCGAACTCAGTTTATAAGCGAATCTTTATGACTTTCTATGCATTCCTAGCTTAATTTCCTTAACAACATTCTTTACAAAAGAGGGTAGCATTGCTTTCCTAACCCTTGAAATTCATTTAGCATCCAATCTTACATTGTGTGGGATTGGATCTTATGAGTTTCAACCCCTCTTTTGAATGTAAAGTCTCTCCCCTAAGTGAAAAACCATCGAATCCTAGCGAACCTCCCTTCTCTCTCCTCGGAGTCGGAAGAGGGGAGAGCAACTAGGGTTCGATCGCGATTTTTCCGCTTTACAACTCACAAGTTTGGAAATTTGATTTCTTATACAGATTGGTCACTTTCATGTCAGCCTTGTGTTTGTCTTCCCTCCTACAGGGCAACGTCTATACAACTAGCAATGATAAGACATTTTGTTTGCATTTACTAAATAAATTAAAAATCACAATACAATTGTACTCCGATTTTTAATTTATTTAATAAATATAAAATAAATGTCTTATCAGAAACATTCTACTGACTACATAGACAATTCCTCTACAACATTCACACTTCCATATGAACATCCTTCCTTTCATTCCACTCACCCCTGCTGACGTTTAAAGCCACTGCGCTTAAGAACGTTAGCTGGACCTTGAGCTTGGGAACGATAGGTGGAATTATTTTTCTTTTTAATTTTTTTAAAGTTATTCCCGTACGGCGTTTTCACGCACCATTTCGAATCTTTTTAACTTTTTGGCAATCGTTTTGCTTTTGTTTCTTTTTCATCTTAAAATACCATATAATCTTGATAATTAAACTACCTAATATTTAAAATAACTGTCTAATAGATTGATCTAAAATATAGATGATAAAGTTAATCGTTTGTAGGGCTCACGCTCTCCACGACTGAATTATTAATTTTCAGTTTGATTGGGAAAATATGTGGCTGGTAGACCATAAATTATTAAAAATTATGTCCTTTCACAGAATGAGTAGAGAAAAGAAGTTGTTAGAAGTCATAAATACACCTCGAATAGAACACTCCATACAAGTTAGGGCGATGGATTTTGGGCAAACCATGGATGCCCGTTTATCACGTGCCCATCGGCCCATCGTTCTGCGGGTAAATTTGCATTAGTTTACTGCTCCCCTTCCCTCTGCTTTATATAAAGATGGTTACTCAGGCAGGACAGAGGGGTAAGAATTGAGCTCTTTCTTGATCATAATGGGCAGAAGTACTCCTTGCTGCTCTAAAGATTCCACGCTCAACCGCGGGGCTTGGACTGCTCAAGAAGATTCCATTTTAAGCGAATACATCAAAACTCATGGAGAGGGCAGATGGCGATTAATCCCCCAAAACACAGGTGAAATAATTATTTTCTTAAAGATTTTAAATTTTCACAGTTCCAAATAATTCATAATAACAGTTCTTATGTATTACAATCTCATACTTTTGTATCATGTTGATGAAAAAAAATTGTTAACATAATCTAATTTAGAAAATGTATGATTATAAGCTATGGATTGTGGAAATATGACATCATTAATAAGTTTTTATGTATTTTTTGAATTCATTTCTATAGCACCATACATTCGAATTCAGAATTTCAAATCATAATGCTACCTTGCCTGACGCAGGTCTGAAGCGTTGCGGAAAGAGCTGTAGACTGCGTTGGTTGAACTATCTCCGTCCTGATATTAAGCGGGGGCACATTTCACCTGATGAAGAGGATCTCATCCTTAGATTGCATGGACTCCTAGGCAATAGGTACCAAATGGGGATTAATCTTTGTTATCAAGATAATAAATTTATATTATAAACATCTGTTCATGATAAATTATAGAACATGATTCAAAACATGATATATATAAACTGTAAACTTAATGTCTTTGATCTTTCAGATGGTCACTCATTGCTGGACGGCTGCCAAGTCGAACAGACAACGAAATAAAAAATTACTGGAACGCTCGTCTCAGCAGGAAGAGGAAGTCACTGTCAAAGAAGAAAAATCTTCCCAAATCTGCTTCTCCTGCAGGAGATCGCGTGTTCAAGTCTTCTCCAGTTAAAGTAACGGCAGTGAGATTAACGAAGGGCCAAAGCAAATATGCTAGTACCTCTGGGATTTCTAATCGTCAAGAAATGTGCTCCTCTAGTGCTGCAATTGCACAGACTGTAGAGATCTCCTGTGAGTCATTGATCAAGGAGGATAATTCTGATACCATCGATTTTCCATTAGAGAAGAATATAATGGAAATTGATGAGCAGTATGCCCCTTGTAACAGATTCAGTTTAGTGGACTATCAGAGCCCACATTCTGAGCCTTGTGTACAGAGTGGAGTCAATACATTGCGGAGTTTATTATACATGAACGAACTCTCTTCTCCAGAGTTTGATGCATGTACAAGTAGTAAGATAGACCAGTTGTTAGATAACAATATAAAGCAGGAGAATTGTTTTACAGCTAGTAATGAGCAAGCAAACAAAGAATTTCAGAAGAAAGGGGATTGGGTAGAAGAGCTAGAATATCAACAGAAGTCAAGTCTAGAGTGGCTAAGCCTACTACTCTTGGAATCCGAGGAAGACTGAGAGGAAAGAAATAACAAAGAATCTGCACAGTTATCATGAAAACCAGACACCGTATTGAACTGCAGTGGTCTATGTATGTTGAAATGTCATTTCACATTTTTTAGGGGTTCATTTATATCATGGTGGTGTTGTGTCCATTAAAATTCAAAATTCAATTTTACGTTTTATTGTCATCGCAAGTTTGTACTATCACTAATGTAATGTACCTCCCTGAATTATAACACTGGACCAAACACATTTTACGTCCTTTAGTTAATATCATGGAGCTACCCTTCTGTAATAGAGATGAAGACTGATTGAAATATAATTGAAATATTGGACAGCTATGTCCACAATAAAGAGGAGGGAATATCTCTCGTACACTTAAACATGTATAATTAATTTAGGCATGCATTACTTTATGTCTATAACATGATATTAATTAATATTACTTTTTTTCTATAATAATTTTATATCATTGTATGGAGACTCCCAAAATAGTTCCATTTTCTGCTTGATAGTCATATATCCCTATTATATTTTCGAAATTATTTTAAAAATATACAAAATGATCACATCAGAAATCATTATGAGGCAATGGCTATTCTCCATACAAAATGGCATCTCATCGAAAACACAAATTCGCATAACACAATTGTTTTTTAGTAATTCTTTTGCATTTTTACAAAATTAAAAAGACAGATTGGAAATATCGAACCAATAGAAATCACTTAAAAATCTATAATAATTTACAATTTTTTTGTTTATAGAAAATAGATGACCCCTGTATCTACTGGATAGCCATTTCTACTAACAAGACCATAAAATGAATGGTCCACAAAATAACGTCAAATCATAAGAATAACATAACGACTAGAATGGTACTAAATATGTACTACAGTGTTTGTGTACAAAATGCTTATACACCCTGTAATTTTAGGAACTACGTACTACGGACTTCATTCTCTTATGAAACTATTCCACCTGGTTGTCTGACAGTCGGCTTTAAAAATATTAGATAGAATAATTTATTAATATTAACCTCTTAGTACGTGCTACTAGTTTAAGTCAAATATTTAAACATCTCCTTATCGACGTGTTTTTATAATGAGAAATATACCATTTTTAAAATCTAATTACAGAAAACCATGATAAACAAAATATAATAATAAAAAAAGTCAATTGATTTTACAAGATATTCAAAGCAAAAAATATTCGCTGTGCTTATTTATTGTAGTGCTACCTACCCAGCGGTTTTTTTAATATTTTGAAAATGACTGCAGCGGTACAGGGAGGAGTTAACTTCATCATTCTACCTTTCAAGCATAATTTTATATTTCATTTACAATTAAAAAAATAATGGTTGTTCTGTTTTATTTATCAAAGTTCGTCCGTGACTATGGAACTGATTAAGATTGGAGAACAATTGATATAACTGTATATGAGTTGATTTGTAAGGTTTGATGTTACATTTATATTTTTATATGGAGGGTAAATTAAGTTGAGGTGGTTTATTTTTATCATTAGTTTTTTCATTTTCATTGAAAGGATCTATGTTCAACTCATGTTTTTTTTTCAATCTAATATAAAAGTATAAGTCTATGTTAGAGTTAAGGATTACGCTCAACTTGGTATGAGAAAGTATATCTAAGCTAATATCTCTTCTATTAAAAGTTAAGGGTTCATCTTAAGTTAATATGGGAGCACAACTCCACACTAATATATCTTTGTTGTGTAGTAAATTGTATCCCTTTACAATTTTATACTCATTTTAGACCCATTTTGACAATTGTGCCTAATGCGTGTCAAATTCATGTCTTATTGTACTCAATTTTGAGATTGTTTCTGCAACCCTTGTGCAATCCCCTACTCACAACCTATGTTCTAGCTCAATTTGACAAGACTTTGGTCTGTAGCATCCCTGTCTTGGACTAGGATTTTTAATGCCCTTGTCTTAGACTAGGGCTCCCAACACCTTGTCCAAGTAGTTTGGGCCCAAATTTTGAATTACAAGTGCTGGCTTGGCAAGTAGTAGGATTTTGCCTTCTGATGTTGGATTTCCACAAAATTAAAATTTAAAAAAGTGTAAGTTACATATAAATACAACTCCCTCACTCATTTCAATTTCTTATCTTCTAGGCTACACTATTGAGCATTCAATCAAACATAAGTGAATATAGATCTACGCTCAATGAAGTCAAGCATTTAAGTCTACATCTTTGTTTTAGCAATCATGATGAATTATAATGTGTTCCTCCATGATGAAGACATATTAACATCATTCAAGCAACATGAAGCATTTTTGGGGACTTCAAGCCAACGATTTCATATTTAAGGTAATATTTGTCAATTAAAGAAATTCCATCATTGTTTTAGCCTTTGTCCTTTCTAGGATAAGCTCTCTTTTTTATCAATCATTGTTGTAGTGGTGGTGGAACACAAGGTTTGAATTTGGAAAGGACCATCATATCACAATCATTTTCTCTATTTTCATGTGCGCAAGTTCATATCCGACTACAAAGAGTGCTACAGGTGTGCAAAGTAGACAGTGACAAATAATCCTAGATTTTGAATAGGCTTCTTGGACTAGGGCACTCTCCAATTATGTGTGACTCTTTTTAGTTAAATTTAGAAGAGAGATTTATAGGACCTCCTAACTATGAATCTGGAGGTTTTAGTTGACATTAAAACAATGAGACAGGCATCTCCCAACATTGTTTGGAATTTTTAGCTCTAGATTGGAGTTATAGGTTCCTCTCTGTCTCATCATTCTAGATCTGAGCTACTGTGTTTGTTTTATGTTTAGTATTTAACTAGTTTTATTAGAAGCTACAAATTTCAGCCGGGATCTTAAACACATAATTCATAATCTAATATTTATTGTAATACACAAAAGGAATCATAAACCACAAGTGCTCAACTCTCCAATTAGTGTTGGAAATTGACACTCATCCGGTGACTTCCGGTAGTTGCTTATTGGTCTAGGGTTGTCATTGATGGCAACTCTTCTTGGAGATTTGATCCGGTAGTCGTGATTTCTCTTATCCGGAAGTAGGAGTTAACCGGTAGGCTGTTAACCGGTAATTCAGGGTTATCTCAGTAATGTTTTTGTCTAAAAAGATTTCAGATGATTGCGGTGATTTTGGCGATCGATTTTGTGATCTCGGTGAATGGGAAGATCCTTAGGAAGTGTTTGATTATATTATTTTGTTCCAGTGCTATGTTTTGTTAAAGATTGATGCCAACTTGAAGCTACATATAACACTTCTTGAAGCTGACTTGAAGGAGATTGTCTTTGTTAAGATCGGATATATAAGATCGAATTGGCGATTAGTTTTTGGTGTATTACTATTGTGGAGATCCATTTTTGTGTGATTGAGCACAATTTCACGTGCGCATTTGGTTCACAGATATCCTAGTAGCTGATTGAGACAGAAACAAAGTATTTGCTAAGCGAGGATAGTCAGAGATCTAGTGCTTAACCAAAACTCATTCTTGCATTATTAGATGCTATTTCAGAGTTCATTTCATTGTAATCAAATTGTAACCCAATGAGACTTCCCTGAAGGTTGTAGCCTTTCGGGTTATTGTAATTAAGTAGTGAGCTCTAGGCAATGAGCCTGAATGCAAGTGCATTCCCCATCTATGTAATATTTATGTACTCATGGCCATAGTATATGAATATTGTGGGTTCCAACCCCACCATGATTTTTCCCTTTTTGGTTTTCCACATAAAAATCCCGGTGTTGTGGATCTGTGGTTTATTTATTGCTTGTTTATGTTCCTTACTGTTATACATTGCTAACTGTAGCGTCCTAAAATTGCGACACTTGCAATTTCGACCGCATTTGGGTCTTCACGATGGCGACGCAACACTAAACCTGAATGGAGACCCCGAAACTTGCTCACGACACCAAAAACTGCATTTTTCCAGCACCCTGGCCTGATCCTCCTTGCACCCTGCTGTCCCGGGAGGTGGGACCAAAGCGCCCAGCGCCTTGGTCCTTCAGGACCAGGGTGCCCACGCCCTGGTCCCCCAGGACCATGGCGCCCAGCGCCCTGGTCCCTGGCCCTATTTTGGGCCCGGTCTCCTATGGGACTTTGGGCCTTTTTGTTTGCAAATTGGAAAATAACATTTCCTGGTCGCCCTAAGGTCAGGAAAATCAGTCTTTTAACCCTAATTGGCAAGTATATAAACTACTTTTCCTCTCTCATTTTAAGAGGAGGATTAAAAAAAAAGGTGGAAATGACATTCAAGCATTCAAGCATTCAAGCATTCCTTCAAGCAATTGATCATTCTAAGTCTCCATTCAAGGCTAAGTGTTGCATTCAAGACAAGGATTCAACCATTGAAGAGGAGATCACTTACAACACATTACATGCTACAACATACAACATACAACAAACAACAACATCTATACCTTCGCATATAAGGATACAAACATCCTTACAACAAGGTATTAGTACTTGTTTTACATTACATTTACAGCATTTCTCATTTCTTGGTTAATTCCAAAACCGGGGTTTGACCTAAGGGCAAACCCCTAATCCCTAACCCCCCAATCGTCTTCGCTTTTCTGTGTGTAGGTTGCAGGTACGTGGCTGAAATTGAAGATCTGGAATCCTTGTGCAGAGACGAACAGATCCCCCTTCGTTTCGCGGATTTTTCGGAGGACCGTGTGCACGCCGGGCGCCATCGTCCCGTCAACTTTTGCTCAAATTTGCAGGACAGCGCCGTCTCGACATTTTACTGCTAATTCCAGGTCCGCAGCTTCATATCATATCCCTAACTCAGTTTATAAGCGAATCTTTCTCACTTTCTATGTATTCCTAGCTTAATTCTTCTATCAACATTCTTTACAAAAGAGGGTAGCCTTGCTGTCTTAACCCTTGAAACTCATTTAGCATCCAATCTTGCATTGTGTGGGATTGGATCTTGTGGGTTTCAACCCCTCTTTTGAATGTAAAGTCTCCCAAGTGAAAACCATCAACCCTAGTGACTCTCCCTTCTCTCTCCTCGGAGTTGGGGAGGGGAGAACGACTAGGGTTCGATTATTTTCCGCTTTACTGTTATACATTGCTAACCAATGGATAAAGAATAAGTTTATGGATTTGATTTATGACAGATCGCTAATTTAGTCCCCCCTCTCAGTGATACATGATTCTAACAATTGGTATCAGAGCCTAGTTCCTCTGAGGAATCTTAACTGATTGAGGAAGATCTGAGAGATTGATTCAATGGATTCTGGTTTTCAAATACAATTCAATGTGGCACTTGAGGATCTTGATGTAGCTAGAAATGAGATTTGTACCTTGAAGAAGAACCTGAATGTTGCCGATGAATTCATTAGTGATTTGAAGGATCAAGCAAGTGTCTATAGAGAGAAGAGGAAGGAATTGATGGACAAGTTGAAGGAGAAAGAAGACTAGATCATGGAATACTAGGATAAAGCTGATGAAGTTAACAAGCTTGAGAGAGATAATGTTGCTTTGAAGAATGAGATGCAATCCATTGTGATGAGGCTGACTATGGAAATTGAGGACCAAAAGAAGAATGAAGAGAATCTAGCACAATCATTGAAGGAAAGAGTTGATGAATGCTTTAGAATTACCTATGAGAATGATCAATTGAAGCTTGAGTTAACACAATCAAGGAATAATGGTCAAGAACTTGAAAGACATATTACTACCTTGAGGGATGAACTTGCTACTTCCAATGAATACAAAGACAAATTCAAAGCTATCTCAGCAAGGCTTGATGAGATGTTGGAAATTCAGAGACATGGAAAGGATATGCGAGGTTTAGGATTTGAGAAAGGTGAATCCTCCAGATCTGGACAAGGCAATGCAAAACCTGATCAGAAGAAGAACAAGAATCCTCCGATAAGACAACCTAATGCTCATAAATTCAATGGTAGATTCTTTACATATAATAAATTTGGTTATGACAAGTCAGTGCAGAAGTAGGATGGATAATGGAATAACGAACAATAACAAAGTGATAAATAACATGAATAATGTTCTTACCTTTACCGATCAATGTTTCATATGCAATAATTTTGGACACAAGTCAAATGTGTGTAGAGCAGTAATAAATAACTTTCAAAACAAGAGATGTTATGCTTGTGGAATGTTTGGACACATTTCTAATCAATGCAGGACAAGACCAAATCAGAGGAACTTCAGACCTATGCAGAATAATGTTGTTTGTAGAGCATGCAATATAACCGGTCACATTGCAAAACATTGTAGAAGCAAAAATAATGCTCTAGTAGATAAGAACAAATCAGATGAAAAGGGAAAGGCAAAGGTTAATGAGATCATAGATCAACATAAGAAGATGTGGGTAAAGAAAGATGAATCTAAGGCAGATGGTGGCTCTGTACCCGAATCCGGTACAGAACCTTCATCCGGTAACTAGGGCTTTTGGCCTTAGGGGGAGGCATATTCATGCAAATCTTGCAGTACCCCTTGATGAGATTTGTAGTCAATAGATTATAGATGACAGGAATTGAATTTCAGTTGATATCCAAGATTCAGATAGCTGATTTCGACATCTAGTAGTTGCGCAGGGTATCTGGTTGGATATCAGAGGTGCATTTATTTCAAAGTGAAATTAGGGTTTGCAAAGTTAAAAGGGAAAATACGAGAGTTATTCTTCACTTTGAGAATAGCGTTTTCGAGCTACAGAACAAGGCAGATTGAGGAAGCTATAGTTTTATATATGGATGTATTTAGTAAAGCATTAATTGAATTATAAAAATATCTTCTGAAAGATCTGTACATTATAATTGGCACTAGAAGGAAATTTGCAAGTTAAATGGATAGAGAAATAAAGGAAAGTGAACTGGTCAATCAGTGCACTAGTCTCACTATTGAAGAAATTGATAGATTAATTTTTCTAGCAAATAAAAAGGAATTCAAGAACAAACACAGGGTCAACAGCCTGTTGGTAGGCAAAGTAGAGAGAATAAGGAGAGAAACCAATGCAATCTGGAAGAATTTTCTCACTGAGAACCGGCTTGTAGACTTTGATTCACATGACACAACCACTCAATCAGAGAATCCTTTGGTGCAAGATAAAAATAAGGTTGAGGACACTCAGGATGTTGCAGAGCAACAAATTTTGAATTTTGTAGAGGTTGAGGTAGATTAAGCACATGAAAAATCAACTAAGGCAGAGGTTGGTGGACCAAGTGGTGACACTGGTTCACAAGAGGCACCCATAGAGAAAAAAAGGTAATGCATGGTAGGAGGCTGAGAAAAAGGAAGAGGTAAAATAGGAGAAACCGGGTAAAGGGAAGGGTAAGGTAACAAAAACTCCGATCCTCATGGAAATTGACACATCAAAAATATAGAGCCAAGGGAGCTTTCCTCAATTTAACATCATTTTTGACAAATCTTTCAATCAAATGTCTTTGAAAAAAGGGATGATTTTTGTTGTTTCTCTCCAAGAACAAGATAGTTAGGAATTAACGCAATCTGAATCAGAAGAGAAGAGACTCATTGAGAAAATTGTTTCAGTTTTGGAACAGGTGGTACCGGAACTACAACTTGATGCTAATGCCAGTTCATCCGGTAAGACTGAGAACTTAATAGATAACATATCTTCTCATTTTGATTCTTTAACCAAGCCATCTACCCGACAAGGTATGGAAAAATTCAAAGATTCCAAAGTATAAACATTTTTGCAAATGATTACAATGATAAGGCCCATCTTCATAAAGAATTAAACCTAATTGATGAGGCCTTAATGGAAGGCGGTAAATTTTATAAGTCTTGTCTAATTTTGGCAAATTTTATTACTAAAATAGACAAGCAAATATATAATTGTAGAGGTAAGTTAGCTCATATTTTTCAAGCTTATGACCCTATGACTAACTTAAGCGGTAGTATTGAAGGCCAAATTTTGACAATTATGGAGCATATTAAGAATTTTGAGAAGGAGAAGGAGAAAATGGTTAGGCAGATAGGTGAACTCTTGAACCTAATTGGTCCCTAGTTAGACACCTTAGTGCACCATAAGATGAACTACATTCAAATTATGTCTCGGGAGACTCCAATTGAGACTGCAACTATAGAATTCCATACATATGTTTTGAATGGTTTTGTTTCAATTTTGGAGAAATTGTGGGAAGGTTGGAATACATATTTTGGGTTCCTTAAGATTGCATATGCAGATTTACTTAAGTATGTATAAATTGGATCATCCAATGTGTATATATGTACAAGAAGTTTTTTTGCACGCCCTATCTTTGGCATTGTTGTCAAAGGGGGAGAGATGAGGTGAAAAATGTACAGGTTGATTGTGTATGGAGTGTATGGTTCGGTGATGCATATTTTTGGATTGTTTACCTAAGGGGGAGCCTTAAAATTCTTTCATTCTCAATTCGGTGTACAGGTTTCATAGGATTCAACACTTAGTCATTTTTCAAAGGTGTTGCCATCAATGCCAAAGGGGGAGATTGTTGGCAATTGACACTCATCCGGTGACTTCTGGTTGTTTCTTATTGGTCTAGGGTTGTCATTGATGGAAAATATTCTTGGAGATTCGATATAGTAGTTGTGATTTGTCTTATCTAGAAGCAGGAGTTAACCGGTAGGCAATTAACTGATAATTCAAGGTTATCTCAGTAATTTTTTGGTCCAAAAATATTTTCAATTATTGCGGTGATCTTGGTGATTGATTTTTTGATCTCGATGAATGGGAAGATCCTTGGGAAGCATGTGATTATATTCTTTAGGTCCGGTGCTATGTTTTGTTAAAGATTGAAGCCGACTTGAAGCTACATGTTACACTTCTTGAATCTGACTTGAAGGAGATTATTTTTGTTAAGACTGGATATATAAGTTCTAATTGGCAATTAGTTTTTGGTTTATTACTATTATGGAGATCCATTTTTGTGCAGTTGAGCACAGTTTCACGTGCGCATTTGATTCACAGATAATCTGGTAGCTGACTGAGACAATCTTGATTGTCAACCTTGTGCAACATGGAAACAACCTCCAAGCATGGGACCTTGCATTGTTGTGTCGTTGAATCTCTAGAGAAGGCAAAATTCCTTTCAGTCTGATGCAAAGTGTTGGACCAACCCAGCACATGAAATTCTAATCTACTGATCTGACAAGGAAAAGGGAGAAAGAGGAAAGGTATACTGAAAGAGGGGAAAGGGGGTTTGCACCTAGATTGAAATTATGATCTTCTTGCCTATAGCTACACAAAACATGAGTAAAATCACCCGAGACATACACAAAATCCTATCCTAATTAGCTTCCAATATGTAGAGTGAAGGTTAAAAATCAACACAATCACCTACAACTGAGTAAATAAAACAAGAATGTATTCAAACAACAAGGTAAGCAAGATACACAAATTGTAAGAACTAGATAAAGGTAAAAAGAGTAAACTTTATTCATATGAAGGCAAGACAACATTTATAGTTTCTAAGAAATAAGAATTATGCAAGAGAAAAGAAAAGAAGATCCTTGAAATAGGGTACAAAATTGCCTTTATAGTTCAAGCATAACTCAGATCGAGTTGGAGTTAGAAACCATAACAATAGCTAGGGTTAGGTTACAAAATATCTTAGAGGAGGAGAAGATCAGATTGACTGATCTAATAACGTGCTTAAAAAGCCTCTAGAAGTGTCTTCAACAAAAAACTCCCCATAAATTAGGGAGAAAAATCTGCAAATGATGCATCTGAGATGGCATATGCAGGAAAAAAGTCTTCATTTTGTAATGAAGAGGCATGGGTGACGTCCAAAATTGGCCTGCACATCAAATCTGGAGTAATGGTGGAGTCCTTTGGCATCTGGGATAAAAATTTGATTCGATCTGGGGGGTTGTCCGAGCAAAAAGATTATCTCGACCATCGAGTCAACAACCACCCTACACAGAGGTATGAATGCCCAACGACCCCTACAAGTTTGAAAATTGGCTATCAATTTGAGAGATTCGTGCGAAGATGGATGTGTGAGATATCTCCACATAGCTCCCTAAATATCTCAAATAAGATTTAAAACATGGCCATTCGATCAGGCCCTTATGAAGATCTAATGGTCGTTAGTGTATTAGAGCACAAAATCACTCCAGAGGAGTGTAAAAATGAGGCCAATTCAATGTTGTGGTGGAACTCTGAGTGAAGATAAAATTGTTTTTAAAGTTGTAAGAGCCCTACCACTGGCTTACAAAATAAAGGCTACTGCTATTAATGAGTTGAGAATAATAGCTAATACATCTACAAACAAAGATACTTTGGTTGGGAAACTATCTTCTTTTGAGTTTGAAGAATTTGGACCTTCTGGAGCTGTGAAGACTGAACCTTCTTTTCATGCATCTACATCTGCAACAGGTAAGCAAGATTGGAAAGCTTTGTATGCAAAGGAATTGGAAGATATGAAGAGAGAAGGTGATGAGTTTGAGCAACTTGAAGTACTATTTTCTAGAAGAGTACCTAAAGGATCAGCAGGAAGTAAGTATGAAGGAAAAGCGCCTTTTAAATGTTTTGCATGCAATAAGATTGGTAATTTTGCTTCTAGATGTCCTGAAAGGAATTCAGGATTTGAAGAAAGAGCTAGAAGATCTTTTAGGCCTAACCATGATTATCAGAACAAGCATAAGTACAGGAGAAACAAAGACAAATCATATTACTATGTTGATGAGGAAGGTGTGACTGATTTTGATGATGAACCGACACAAGATAAAGCTAGTGGATCCGGCAATGGAAAGGAATGGGTGTTTTTTGGCTATTAAGGAAGATGATTTGGTACCTGAAGAGAAGTCCCTTGCTGCTAAAATTGAAGAAAAGGATGAATGGGTAATTGACAGTGGATGTTCACATCATATGACTGGAGATAAAAGGAAGTTCTTATCTATGCAAGAATTTGATGGTGGTCTGGTTAGTTTCGGAGATGACAAAGTATGCATGATCAAGGGAAGAGGGACAGTATCATTGGATGATAAGAATAACACTAATAATGTTTATTACATTGAAGGTTTAAGGAATAATCTTTTGAGTGTAGGATAGCTGGTGGATAAGGGATTTCAATTACAGTTCAAGGATGAAAAATGCAAGATTATCAATAGATCTGGATTGGAAATTGCAACTGGTACATAGACTAAAGGTAATATCTTTCATTTGAACTCATTTGAGAAGACATGTTTGATTGCACAAATTGATGAGAGATGGCTATGGCATAAGAGGTTGTGTCATGTGAATTTTGATTTCATTGCGAAGATTGGTTCTACTAAGGCAGATAGAGATATACCTAACATTGTAAAGCCCTATAATTCGGTATGTAAGGAATGTCAAATAGGAAAGGAAGTCAAAACTTATTTTAAGAGTATACAAGACAAATCTAATGATGTTCTTGACCTTATTCATACTAATTTGTGTGGTCCTGCTAGAATCAAAAGTTTTCAGGGTGATATATATTTCATGCTAATCATTGATGTTTTGGCATTCTACACTCACATTAGAATGGTTGATGTTGACATTGATGAAAACCAACCGGTAACAGGATTCTATAGGTTCACCAACAATGCAGACATCATTTATCGGCACAGACAGGCACAACAAAAGTTCATTCACCGACATCTATTTTACACCGACAACGAAGCATACCAGCATCCAAGCCGACATGGGACAAGTTTTGTTTATTGTATTGTAATTTAATTATTTGTAAGCCGACATGATGTATTGTAAAGACTCATATATGTATGAGATCTTATAGGTCATTTTTGATATAGCATTAAGAGGCAATTATGTAATAGATCATAAAAGATAGCAAAAGGATTTTGTAACAAGTGAAGATAGGTTATGTGAGCGAATATCATTCACCAACAAGGTTTTTGGTTATGGTTTCTGATAGAGCTTAAACCGGTACTGAATCAAGCATTGCAGATGCTATTTTGAGTAGTACATTGTCTTGGATTTAATTATCCATTTTGTAGTCAGTGAGACTCTTTCATTGAGCAGTGAGTTCTAGGATGTTGGTCTTCCTGCATGTGCAGGCTTCTATTGTAAGTAATATTTATTCATATTGGCTAGTGAGTAAATATTGTGGGTCATAAATCCCACCGAGGTTTTTCCCTTATCGAGTTTCCTTGTCAAAATATCTTGTGTTATGGTGTGCATTTATGCTATCTCTATTATTTCTCTTTTGCTGCACTATTGCTTGTTTACCGATACATTAATTTGGGTTGCAAAGTTATAAATAAGTTCAAATATTCCACTAACCGGTAAGAAAATGATTCACCCACCCCCCTCTCAGTGTATTTGGGACTATCATTGCATCTAACAATTGGTATCAGAGCTTAGTCCTCTATTTGCAAAATCCTAATAGCTTGAGGAAGATTCTGAAACAGGTACTGATGGAGAGTTTGAGAAAATAGTTGGAAGGAGCTCTTGAAGATTTTGATGCAGAAAAATTGAAGAATATTAAACTTGAAGATGATCTGAGGACTGCCTAGGAATTCATTGAAGGATTTCAGGAGAATTTGGTTATAGCACAAAACAAGAGGAAGGAACTTATGAGCAAATGCAAAAACATGATGATGAAAAGGAAACTCTTAGGGATATTGCGGAGAAGCTGAGACAAGAGAACGGTAACATGAGGAATGAAATGTAAGATTTAACCATGAGGCTATGTAAGGATATTAAAGACAGGAAGAAGAATGAAGAAGACTTGACTAGAAGACTTAATTATGGAGGAAATGAAAATCTGAGACTTTGTCATGAAAATGATATGCCAAAAACAGATCTGATTCACATGCAACATGATAAAGTGAAGCTTAGGAGACAAGTTGGAATTCTGGAAAATGAGTTGACCACTGCAAATGAAAACAAAGACAAATTCAAGAAAAGTTTAGAAAGGCTTGATGACATGTTGAAAAGACAAAAACCTAGTGGTGATACAATTGGAATTGGATTTGAACATGGAGAAAGTTCTAGGAACTGAAAAACAAACTTGATTGAAAATTGGACAGTCTTATAACTCAGCGGGTTGAGCTACCTAAAGCATTAATTCAAGGAGAACGATCACCAGAGCAACATATGTATTATCTGACCGACATGATCCAACGGACAAAAACCATTATTTCTGAGAGTAATAAATTCATGCAGAGCCTAAATCTAATATTGGTAGATATCTTTCAAATTGTAAACAACCAATTATAGGCTATGAGGTAGAATTTGTGTATTCTTTGATTCTTTTTGACATCCTTTGTCATTGATGTCAAAAGGGGGAGTAGTAGGGAGAAAAAAGTATGGAAGAAAATGCATAGAAGAAATCACTTGCTCAGGGGGAGCACACTTTTTCTGGGGGATCGGTTTTGGACAACAGTTTTTGGAATTTTCTCATGAGTGTTGCCATCAAAGCCAAAGGGGGAGATTGTTGGCATTCTACACTCACATGAGAATGGTTAATGTAGTCATTGATGGCAACCAACCTGTAATAGGATTCTATAGGCTCACCGGCAACACATACATCATTTATCGGCACTGACTGGCACAACAAAATTCATTCACCGACATCTAGTTTACACTAGAAACGAAGCATATCGGCATCCAGGCCGACATGAGACAAGTTTTGTTTATGGTATTGTAATGTAATTATTTGTAAGCCGACATGATGTATTGTAAAGACTCATATATGTATGAGATCTTATAGGTCATTTTTGATATAGCATAAAGAGACAATTATGTAATAGATGATAGAAGATAGTGAAAGGATTCTATAACAAGTGAAGATAGAGAAAAAAGTGCATATGCTATTTTGAGCAGTACATTTTCTTGGATTTACTTATCCATTTTGTAGTCAATGAGACTCTTTCATTGAGCAGTGAGTTCTAGGCTATTGGCCTTCCTGCATGTGCAGGCCCCTATTGTAAGTAATATTTATTCATATTGGCCAGTGAGTAAATATTGTGGGTCACAAATCCCACCGAGTTTTTTCCCTTACCGGGTTTCCTCGCAAAAATATCTTGTGTTATGGTGTGCATTTATGTTGTCTCTGTTATTTCTCTTTGCTGCATTATTGCTTGATTATCGGTACATTAATTTGGGTTGAAAAGTTATAAATAAGTTCAAATATTCTACTAACTAGTAAGACATTGATTCACCCCCCCCCCCCTTCTCAGTGTCTTTGGGACTGTCATTGCATCTAATATGATGACTATTCAAAAATGATGTGCGTTACATTTCTAAGGGAGAAATTTGAAGCATTTGCAATGTTTAAAATATTTAAAGCTAAAGTTGAGACAAAGATAGGATTGAAGATTAAATGCTTAAGGTTAGATTAGGGTAGAGAATTCACATCTGGTGAATTTAACAACTATTGTGAAAAGAATGGGATAAGAAGGCAGTTGTTTGCACCTCAGACACCTCAGCAGGATGGAGTTGTGGAAAGGAAGAACAAAACTATCTTTGATGTAGCTTGAACTATGATGATGGAAGCTAATCTGTCTCATATCTACTCCAGAGAAGTTGTAAGCACAACGGTATACACATTCAATAGAGTTCATATCAAAGGAGATACCGGTAAGACACCTTATGAGTTATGGTTTGGTCATACACTGATAGTTAAGTATTTTAGAATCTTTGGTAGTAAATGCTATATCAAAAGAGATGATTCCATGGAAATTTTGATCCTAGATGTGATGAAGGAATATTTCTTGGTTATTCTAATGAAAGGAAAGCATATAGACATTTAACATAAGATTGCATAGAACTATGGAGAGAAAAAATGTCAAAGTGAATGAGAAGAACAAAAGTCAAATCAGAACTTATGAGAGAGAACTAAAAGTGGAAATGATCATAACTAAACCGGTAGCACTTGCACCAGAACAAAATGTTGAACCAATTACTCCGACAGTATCAAAAAATTCACCAGTGACTGAAGATCAGGACATAGGAACAAAAAATTAGAAGACTCCTAGGTATGTAAGGTTGAATCATTCTGAAGATCAGATCATTAGAGACAAAAGAAAAGGAGAGATGACAAGAAGAAGGTTGACAGCTGATGATGTATGTTTTATTTCTCAAGTTGAACCAACATCAGTAATTGAAGCTTGTAAAGATGAATATTGGATAAAAGCTATGGAAGAAGAATTGGATCAGATAGAAAATAATAACACATGGACTTTAGTTCCCTGGCCTAAAAATAAAAATGTTATTAAAACTAAATGGACTTTTAGGAATAAATTGAATGAGGATGGACAAGTTGTGAGGAATAAATCTAGATTGGTTTGTAAAGGATATTCTCGGAAGGAAGGAATTGATTATGGTGAAACCTTTGCACCGGTAACTAGGATTGAAGCTGTGAGATTATTTATTGCTTATGCTGCACATAACAATTACAAGGTTTATCATATGGGTGTTAAGAGTGCATTTCTCAATGGAGATCTTGAAGAGGAAGTTTATATTGAGCAACCTGATGGATTTTCACTTTCAGATGACAAAAACATGGTTTGCATATTAAAATAAAGCTTTATATGGATTGAAACAAGCCCCTAGAGCTTGGTATGTAAGACTGGATAAATATCTTTTGAAGCTTGATTTAAATAAAGGTAATGGTGACAATAATTTATATTATAAGATCACTAATGATGACATATTAATTGTTGACGTCTTTGTTGATGATATCATTTTTGGATGTGAAGATAAATCGTGTATGGAATTCTCTAACAATATGAAGAATGAATTTGAGATGTCTATGAGTGGGGAGATGAAAAATTCCTTAGGTTTGTAGATTACTCAAACTGATAGAGGCATTTTCATCTGTCAAACTAAGTATGCTAGAGAGTTGATGATAAAAATGGTATGGAAAATTCTAAACTGATTAGTACTCCTATGGTTACAAGTACGAAATTGACAAAGATTGATGCATCTACATCGGTAAATCCTACATGGTACAAGTCTATGATTGGAGGTTTTTTATATTTGACTCATACTAGATCAGATATAATGAATACAATTTGTATTGTATCAAGATATCAGAGTGATCCTAGAGAAAATCATGAGAGTGTGGTGAGAAGGATTTTTTAGGTATTTGCAGGGAACAACTGAATATGGTTTGTGGTATTCTAAAAATTATGACTTTAAGCTATGTGCATATACAGATGTAGATTGGGCTAGAGATGTTGATGACTAGAAGAGCACATCCGGTGGAGCTTTCTTTCTTGGAAAGAAACTTGTTTCATGGATCAACAAGAAGCAGTCATGCACTTCTTTATGTATTGTTGAAGCTGAGTATGTTGTTGCTGCTACTAACTGTACACAAGTTCTATGGATGAAGCAAATTTTGAAGGATATAAAGGTGAATTGTAATGAACTGATAGTTATTCACTGTGATAACTCTACTGCTATTGACTTGGTATTTCATTCTAAGACAAAGAAAATATCTATCTAATACAACTTTTTGAAGGAGAAGGTGGAAGCAAGTGAAGACATACTGGTTTATGTGAACACTATAGAGAAAATTGCAAACATCTTCACTAAACCTTTTCTTAAAGAATAATTTGAGTACTTCAGAGATAGATTGAGGGTTTATGCCCCTTTGGTAGAGACCTGAGTGATGCTGATTGGCATCAGTCCGGTATACATTATCAGATTTATTACTCATTTTAGATTGATGTGGTGGTACTACTATTCAGGGGGAGTAGTCAACTGTATGATTCAGAGGATTTATGATTTTTCTTTGATGTTTATGTCAGATTTTTGGCATTGATGTCAAAGGGGAAGAGACATATGTGAAAAAAAGAGCTTAATATAATATCAGTTAAAGGGAGAGTTTGGTTTAGAGCTTCATTGCTATATCATTTTGTGGGAGATTGTTGACTGTCTTCCATTGGGGGAGACTTGTTTGGCATTCCTTGGCACTTGGATGTTTTTTCACATCTAATGTTTTCATCAATGCTAAAGGGGGATATTGTTGGCAATTTGAAGGAATTGATTATGTGTTTCATTGATGTTTTTTCATTGAAGGCAACACTGGTTGTTTTGCTTGATTTTCGATTGGTTCCGGTAGAGTGGTTGATTATGATATTGATTCGGTATAATCCAATATGCTTTGGTTTGTAGAATTGGTTTGGATCTATCATTCATGCTGTTCAGATGTGTCTAACGATTAGTTGGTTCAGGATTTGATGACTCAGGAGCTATCATTTATTCTAGTAAGCCTTTTGGTCACTAGTAAGGGTTTTACTGGTAGAGATTTGTTGAAACTCTTTTGATGGACATGATAAGTGATGTTGGTGTGGCTTCTAGATAGTTATCAGGATGCTGATGGTTATCATGTTCATGTTCTAGTTCATCGATGGTGTTGGATTTATTTTATAGCGACCTATTTTGGGTCTGGCGTTATCTAGGTTATGGACCATTTTCTCTAACATGCTAGAGGATGTTCCTGATGCGTTACCGATGGGATTTAATGATTGGTTTACATTGTTTTCAGCCTAAGCCAACTTCATTGATCATTGGATTGTGGGTTTATGTTGTGAACTTATTGTAGTCTCTTTTAGGTAGCCGATCTAATTGTTTAGGTCCTCGGTTGGTATAAATATGATCTAAGATATCCTTGTAGATCATAGGTCAAGGTTATGGGATGATCTGTGTGCAAATAATGTTGTAATCATATGCAGAAGGTTTGGTCAATCATAGACGATCAAATTGGGTTTGTAAGAGAGGTTTGAGGCCTCTGGTATTGAACTTAACCAGAACTATACTCAAGTATAGGAGATGTTATCTTTGTAGTTCACTCTTCCTTCCGGATTGTAGTTTGATGTTTATGTAGCTAGTGAGGCTCCGTTTTATGATGAGCAGTGTGCTCTAGGCTATTGGCCTTCCTGCATGTTTAGGCCCCTCATATTGTAATCACATACTTATTGAAGATGTATTATCTGACTGTGGGTAGGCTTCCCACCGTGGTTTTTCCCTTTACCGTGTTTTCCACATACAAATCTTGGTGGCATCTGTTCTGGATGGATGGTAATTGTTTTGTGATTTATGTTTATGTTAAATTGCTATATCTATCATTCTAGTATTTGGTTTATGCATTCTGATATTGAGTTTATGTGTTTTGTCAATAAGGTTTTGAATGTTTGAAGGTCTATAATCCGGTGAAACTGATGCACCCCCCCCCGTCTCTTAGTTGTCCTTTGGTTATCTGAGTTGTCTAACAATGAATCCTCTACTAATGCACCAAAGTTTGATGGAACCAATTATGCCTTTGAGAGTATAAGAATGGAGACCTACTTGTCTTTCCTTGGATTTGATGTCTGAATGTTTGTGGTGAATGGATAAATTGTTCCAACAACTCCTCCTTCTAATCCAGAAGCCACAAAGGAATATGAATACAATGCCAAATAAAATAATGCTATTCTTAGTGGTCTATCATAAAAAGAATTTGTAAAAGTTATGTATTGCAAATCTGCCAAAGAAATTTGGGACAAGCTGCAAATAATATATGAAGGAGATGTCAAAGTGAAGGAAGCTAAACTGCAAAATTTTAGAGCTCGGTTTGAAGGTCTGAAAATAAAGGAAGAAGAGAAGACAACAAATTATTTGCAAAGGGTAGATGAAAATGTTAATATCATAAGAAGACTCAGAGAAGAAGTTAAATATGAATTTATTGTCAAAAAGGTACTCAGATATCTCAATCCAAAGCATGACACAAAGGTCTCTTCTATTGAAGCAATCATCGGTGAGGAGGGACCTCAAGGAGTTTAGTCCAAACCGGTCAGGAAGAGTAAACAAAATCGAAACACACATACATGATGAAGGAAATGCATAATAGATAATTTTATTGTGTGAAATTTGATTACATCCAACCAATAACAACCATGTTACAACATACTGACACACAAGCTTGGTAGAATAGCTCACACCGGGACCTTGAATCAAAAGATCTATCTTCTAGGAATAATATATCTATCTAATAATTCTTAATTCTCCAAGTGATTACATTCTAAAGCATGATTACAAATATATATATTGATCCAAAGGATCCGGTTGGCCCAGAAGGGATCAAAACCCAAAGAACAAGACCAAACGTAATGAACAAGGTCAGCCTCAGCCAAGAGATTCCTCCAAAAAATCCAAAGGATAAAATATAGAAGATCAACCACATGCCAAGAAACATCGAGATCAAAGTCCAAGGCTCCACAAGCTTTGGAATGGGTTCCAATAGATCACCATAATAGGTCTCAGGTAACTAGTAACAAGGAACAACCAGTAACAAGAAACTGTCATGAGACCCGGTAGCATATCTTTCTAGAAAATGATCCAAATGAGATGCGGTTTGAAAGAAAGAAAGATGATCAAGTCTTCAAGTAGAATCCAGCTCCATAGGATTTGGTGATCCAAAACTAGGACATATAGAAAGGAAAACTAAAACTACAAATAGAAAATAAAACAGAAAATAAAATATTTTTGGTTGATGGAAGATTGTTGTGAATCGGGGATGCTCTTGCATCAAACATTCGACGTTAATGAAAAAGTGAGCCTCTCACTTTGTTGGGATCAAAGGGAAACCAAGGTAGTCTACCTCTTCCTAAGAAATCCAAGATGAATCTTTTACTGGTCTTCTCTTCCACTTCACAAGATATTCTTTGTACTGACTGTTCCAGGTACTACGCCCAATCCTACTGCCCAAAATTTCTTCAATCTGATTTGGTTCCTTCTGGGAAAATTGTTTCTCAAGGTCTGCAACACTATCCTTACTGAATTCTGGTTCATGGTACTCATGAATATCTGCAATGTTGAATATAGCTGAAATACTTAATACTATCTGGTAGCTCCACTTCATATGCATTTCCAAAACTGAACTTCCTCAAAATATTATAGGCTCCAAACTTCTTCATCTGCAACTTATTATAAGTTCCAACCATGAATCTCTCTTTTCTCAAGTATACCATTACTTCATCACCAATTTTAAATTCCCTATGTCTCCTCTTCTCATCGGCCTTCTCCTTATATTTGATATTCATGTCTTCCAAATTCTATTTAACCTGAATATGCAATGCTGCCATGTGATCTACAAATTCTTTTTCTTCTAAACTCTTCTGGTCTTCATTGCTAATGTTCCTCAATTCTTCTATTCCTCTAGGATGCACTCCGGTAACAATCTCAAAAGGTGTTTTTTCGGGAACTCCTATTCACTAAATTGTTACAGGCAAACTCTGCTTGTGCAAGGATAAAATCCCAACTTTTGGTTTTATCTCCCACTAAACATCTCAACAAGTTTCCCAAACTCTAGTTCACCACTTCTATTTCTCCATCAGTTTGTGGATGAAAAGTAGAACTGAACTTCAAATTTGTCTTCATCTTCTTCCAAAGTGCTCTCCAAAAATATCCAACAAACTTAGTATCTCTGTCTGAAACTATACTCTTAGGTAATCCAAGCAATCTCACCACTTCCCTGAAAAATAGGTCTACTACATGCAATGTATCTGATGTCTTCTTACAAGGTATGAAATGAGCCATCTTTGCAAATCTATCCACTACCACAAATATAGAATCATTCCCTCTCGGTGTCTTAGGCAATCCAAGTACAAAATCCATGCTTATATCCTCCCATGGTCTTACCGGTACTGTCAAAGGTTTATACAATCCCACATTCTGACTACTACCTTTTGCAACTTGACAAACTGTACAACTCTGCACATATCTCTTAACATCCTTATGAATATGGGGCCAAAAGTACTGCTCACTTACCAATGCAATTGTTTTATAAAAGCCAAAATGTCCAGCTAAACCTCCACTATGCTTCTCTTTTATCAGGTTCTCTCTCATGGAACTCTTAGGTATGCATAATTGAACTCCCTTGAATAACATCCCATCTTGAATGAAATAATCCAACCATTTGCTTCTATCAACCATAACCGGTTCTCTACATGCTTTCCAAGGTTCTACAAAATATGGGTCTTCATCATACAAGGTCTTCAAATATTCAAAACCTAACACTATCACTCTCATCTCTATCAATAAATTCTTTCTCCTACTCAATTCATCAGTAACTTTGTTAGATTTCCCACTAATATGCTTCAACACAAAGGTGTAACTCTGCAACAATTCTACCCATCTCATATGTCCCTGATTCAACTTACTCTGAATGTTCAAATAATGCAAAGCTTGATGATCTGTATACAACACAAACTCCTTAGGCAACAGGTACTGTCTCCATTTTTCAAGGCTTGAACTATGGCATAAAATTCTTGATCATACACTAAATACCTCTTTCGAGCATCATTCAATTTTTCAATGAAATATGCTACTGCTCTGTTGGTCATTTGGAGGAATTGATTATGTGTTGCATTGATGTTTTGTCATTGATGTCAACACTAGTTGTTTTGGATGCTTTACTGGGAACCTTCTAGTCCCAGTAGGTTGTGTGGTTTGTAGTTGGATTGGATCTGACATGATCCAGTATGCTCTGATATGTTTGGGTTATGGAATTGGCTTAATCATGCTACTCAGGTTCATGTTCAGTCAGTTGGTTTTGATCTGATGATTGGATGCTATCCTATTTTCTAGTAAGCTTGGTTTGTGGTTTCGGTGAGGGTTTCTCTAGCAAAGATTTGATGATATGCATAAGTGGTGTTGGTGCAGTTTATGGTGAAGATTTAGGATGCTGATGGTGATCATGTTTGAGACTTGGCAGATTGAGATCATTGCTCTAGTGTTTGGACCTATATTGGGTCCCAGTGTAGATAGGTTATGGACCAACTTAATGTAACATGTGGATTTGACCTCTCGATGTGTTTCTGGGATGTCTTATGGGTTGGATATTATTTATTTGGTCTTAGGCCGACATGTTTTGTAATTATGTAATTATATTATTGTCTGGTGGCCGACCTGATTGTTTATGGTCGTGGGTTGGTATATATATGATGTAAGATCTCATTGTAGATCATCATGCTCATAGGACAGGGATATGGATATGTAATGTGCAAATAATATAATATCATTTAGGAAGAGGATTTGGTCGATCATTAGAGATTGAGATGGGTTTATGTAAGAGGATTTAGTGCTCTGGTATTGAGCTTAACCGGAACTATACTTAGGCATAGGAGATGCTATCTTTATAGTTCATTCATTCTTCCAGATTGTAGTTTGGATTTCTATGTAGTTAGTGAAACTCTTTTTGTGATGAGCAATGCACTCTAGGCTGTTGGCCTTCCTATAAGTGCAGGCCCCTCAATTGTAATTCACATACTTACAACAGAAGTATTATCTGACTATAGGTAGGCTTCCTACCATGGTTTTTCCATGTACAAATCTTGGTGTCATGTGGATGGTATTTAGTCTCTAATTATTGTTTATGATTAATTGGTTTATCTACTATTTCGGTAATTGGTTTAAGCATTCTGGTATTAATGTTTTGGGTTCTAGTATTAAAGTTTTAAATTGCTTAAGGTTCCAGTAATCTGAGACAACTAATTCACCCCCCCTCTTAGTTGTCTTCTAATTATTTAAACTACGTAACAATTGGTATCAGAGCTCTGGTCCTCTCTGCTGAAAGCTTAACCGCTTGAGCAAGATCCTATGGTGATTAATAGTTCATCTCGAGCTATCTTTTGGAGAGATATTTCTAGGCTTGATGGAACAAATTATAGAGTATGGAAGATTTGGATGGAGACTCATCTGAGATGTCTTGGCAAGGAGATTTGGGAGATCACAGAGAATGGCGTAACCCCTCATAATTCAACATCTAGCAACCCTCCTCTGGAAAACTTGGATAAGGAGATTGAGAATGATTGTAGAGCAAGAGAAGCACTCTTGTGTTCACTTACTGATCAATAAATAATGAGATTAACTGACAAATCATTTTTAAAGGCTATATGGGATAGGTTGGAGACTCTTAATGAAGGTGACCCTACTATGAAGATTGCTAAACTTGATTGTAATAGGGTGAGATGTGAAAACTTGAAGATGGAAGAAGATGAAAGGATTACTGCATTCATGGAAAGGGTAAATGAGATTGTTATGGGAATTCCATGTTGTGGTGGAACTCTGAGTGAACATGAAATAGTTTCTAAAGTTCTGAGAGCTTTACCACAGGATTACAAGATGAAGGCTACTTCAATTAATGAATTGAGAACAATGGCTAATGCTTATATCAACAGAGATACTTTGGTTGGGAAATTATCTTCTTTTGAGCTTGAAGAATTTAGACCTTCTGGATCTGTGAAGTCTGAACTTGCTAAGCAAGATTGGAAAGATTTATATTGTTGGAATCCAATAAAACTGAGAGGGGGGGGGGGGGGTGAATCATTGTTATACCGGAATGATTAATTTTAGCCTTATTAAAACATGCATACACCAACTGATATATCAGTACATACATAATTGAAAGAAGTAAAGTAACCACTAAGCCAATCACATAAATGAGAACCATAACACACAAAATTATACATGGAAAAACTCAAAGAGGAAAAACCACAGTGGGATTTGTGACCCACAATATCAATCCATTGGTCATATGAAGAGATATTACAAAATATGAGGGGCTTGCACTTGCAGGAAGGATTACAGCCTTGAGTACACTGCTTAATCACAAAAGGAGCCTCACTGACTACATATAAATCTAGACTATAATCCAGAGAAGTGTTGAACTACTAAGATATCATCTTCTATGCTAGAATACATTTCTGGTTTAAGCTCTGTCTCTTCTGGTCTGAAACCCTAAACCCTTTATCGGAATAACCCTTACATGAATTTCCTCACATACATAATCTCTTTGATATATTTTGCATCATATTACATTCACATATCCATAATCTCCTATTTCATGTCCATTACAAAATGATCTAATCCAACTGACCTATATACCCTATACAACTTATCATGCCTTCTGTCGGCTTACAAAGATATATACAATATCAAATTACATGTCAGTAAGATAACATAAATGCATAAATATTAAAACCAATTGGCGATGTCAGATCCAAAAGATGTCAGCCTCCAATACCGATAACCTTTTACTAAACCATGTCGGCCTGCATTGCCTATAACCAAATAAATCCTTATGTCCTACTTGTGTCGGTGTCGGTGCCGATGTAGTGTCTATGAAGTGCCTGTCGGTACACAACTGAACCTGAACATGAAGCCAAAATACAATACCATGTTTCTATCAATGACAACATACTAAAACAAACCAATTGAGTGTCAATTGCCAACAATCTCCCCCTTTGGCATTGATGGCAACACTCATGTGAAAAATGGTCAGGGTTTCATCTGTCGGTTTTATCTTGCCTACTCCCCCTGAGCTGAATATTCATTAATAAAAAATACTACATATCTCCATATCTCCATAATCCCCCCTAATGTATACAACTCCTTCTATTCTTTTTCACATCTATATCACTCCCCCTTTGACATCAATGACATGAAAAATTCAAAAAAGAATGTCAAAGATTTAAAAAGCTATACAATGAATATCCCCAAAATATCTTACCGAAGCTTAAAAAATTTCAGTTTTTTTGGATAAGCCTTCTCCAATAGCTCAAGATAGGCATCCCAACCTATTCTAAAAGTGATAGAAATGGATACAAGTCCATTTATTATATGTGCAAATGACTCTTTCTCATTTACCTATGCTAGTGTGGGCTTTCCCACCATATCCATACATTATTTCTTATGTACACTGAGCGAATCCAACCGAGGACTCACCAAGCCTCTCAGACTTTTGGCTCTTCTTATAAATTTGTCTCTTTCCTTCTGAAGAACAGAAATTCAGTTTTCCAAAATCAAAATTTGACCATCAATTGATGTAGTCAATGAAATCAATCCATCAAAAGAATTAGCTATATTTGCAATTTTCTCCCGAAGTTCCTTTATCTTCTTATCCTTATTAGCTGTAAGTATATCAGTCTTACAACATACCTTATAAATATTTGTATATTAGTTTCAGCTTCTCATCAATCTTCTTCTTCTCAGATTCAATTACCAGATCAAATGCAACTCTCTTAGCCTGAGTAAACCTCTCCAATGCTTGTCGGTTTGAAATTTGCTGTAAGAATTTAATTTTTTTTTAAATATGCTTAGTAATAATCTTAAGCTTGTTGGATGGGCTCACTTAATTGTCAATCTTGCACTCTGGGACTAGTTTATGTAAAACAGTGATTGATTGATCAATAATCCCTTTGTCTATGGATCCCTCCTTCATTAGTTTTTGTGCTGCCATCATCATGAGTTCAGTAGGACTCATCTCTGTTATGTTTTTCTTTTTGACCTGTGAGGTGTCAATTGACAACAATGATGGACCAACTATCGGTTCCCTGTCAGATTCCTCTTTCTTCTCTTTTGAAGATTTATCCTTTATAGCTTCCTCACTTGCACCGATGGCTTCGCCACATGGTGCTGTCTATGTAACTATTGGTTCCTCTGTAGGAACTGTAACCTAAACTTGAACATTTGTATCTAGAGGAATGTTATCCTCAATATTAGTATCCTGTACAACATTAACTTTTTCACTCTCTGTATTAATCGGTATCTCAATATTTGTCTATACATTTGTATCAACTAGGGGATTAATTTCCACTATCTTAATATTTTTTCAAAACTGAGGGTGAAGTACCCATAATCCCCTTTTGTTTTCCTTCAACTAGGGTGTCTACAGTGTCTATCTTGGTTTCCGGTGAAGTAAAGGATCCTCTATTCTCTCCAAGGAATTTAACCCATGCTTTTTGAGTCTCCTTTATTATTTCATTTACCTTTCCTAGCATCAGACTAGTTATTCTATGTTTTCTATTAAATACTTTTCTATCTGCCACCTCAAGTGTCTTTTCCATTTCATCTGGAGCAATAGTAGCACAAACAGATAATAGCTCTTGAATTTTAATATGCTTATCTTCTTGCATAGCTGACAGTCTTCTAGCATCTAACATATTATACAACTTAGCCGATATTTGATTTTTAATTTCTATTAAGGCTTTCTTATAAATATCCAAGTATAATAAGATTGCTTCCTCTAGTTCTCTTTGTTCATCCTCTTCTAAATGTTCATATTAGAACTGTACATTCTTTAACATGCCATCCTTACTAATTTCATCTACTAATTCTGCACAATTTTTAGGTGGAATGATATTCACATTACCTAATTGAATAGTTGTATCAGTATCATTCTTCTTCTTCCTCTTTGCAGTACTGGATGCAGTTGAAGTGGTTACTTTTGGTGCTTGCTTCTTTGCCAGTATTTTGAGTGTAACCTTCCTAACCGGTTTCATTGTAGCTTCAACCTTTGTTTCCTCTATTTTAATCCTTACAACCCTCTTGAATGCCAATGGTGTGTAATCCTCAGATTCAGACTCTACAGTAATAGGCTCAATATGTACTTCTGTATTCTCCCTCTTCCTTCCTTTCTCTGGGACAACATCAATTAATGCTTTGATGTCTTGTGAGACCTTCTCCATAAATTTGATAGCCTTTCCTGCCTACTTCTCTCTTTTCTTCTAGTTGAACTCTGTTTCAACCTCATGTATTTTCTGTTGTGCAGTAGCACAGGGCTTCTATGTCTCATCAATAGGTGCATCAATCAACATTTTTGAATAGGCATCAAGAATCTATGCATCCACCTCATAGCCCATTTCCTCAATCCAAATCTTTCATGGCTTAACTACTTCCATAAGTGTTTCATCCTTCTTCACCATGAAACATATGTTGGCTAAATATTTTTCTACAATATGCTTAGGTAACCTTACCCTACACTTCATAGATTTCTGAAATGCTTTGAAATATCGCCAAACTTTATCATCTATTTGACTTCCTAAAGCAAAAATTGACTGTTTCAATTGTCTCCCTATCAGGATGTCAAATGCCCATTGCCTTTTACCGAAACCAGGTGTATCATTCATGAAAAATAACATCAAGAAAACTATCAAGTTTCCATACCAGAAGGTACCCTTTGTTTCTCCCTTAATCTTCCCTAAGTTTATTAACAACTCATCTAACATCCAACCACATAGATCCAATTTCACATTCTCTCTCATCAGTTTGTATGCAGCTAAAATGCAGGAACTAGAAACAGAATTCAGTTTGTTTGACTGAGTTACCTTATACCCAATGATCATGTTACCGAATTTGATGTCCATGTCAGTAATAGTGCTCACTATCATATATCTCTTGTCAGATGTCGCGCCGATGATCTTGTTCACGAAATCAATTGAAACCTTCTTATCTAGATGTTGCCCAGTCGATGGTAAACTAGTGATTGACCGGATGACTTCCTTGGTGATCTTTTAAGGTCTATCTAACCATATAAATTCCCCATGTACTCTGCTCAAAACATATGTAATTATCTCATCTTCAAATTATGGAATGTCCAGAATACCGATAAACCCTAAGTCTTCAATATGCTTGTATGTCAGTTTGATCTTTCCAAATTCTCCCATCAGCTCACTCATATACATGCCCTTAATTTCATAAGTTCCCAAGTCCTCAATGTGATAGTGAATCTATGCCCTAACATCTTCTACATAGACAACTCCCTCCGAAATGTGAGAAAATGTTTCAACCGAATCTTCCAAGGTAGCCACAAGTGGATACCACTTGAAAATTGGTCTGTGGTGGTCCTTGACCTCTATTACAATTGCGTTTGCAACAAAAATAGGAATAGATGATGATCTCACTTCCATGTTTAAAGATAAATACCTTTTGATCACTCTCGGTTGAAACCTCCAACAAATTCTTCCAAACACAGGTGAAATCGCTCAAGAAGAAATCTGATTGCTCCGAATTGCCTTTGATTGCTCTTAGTCACTCTTAATTTCTCTAAAATCACTCTGAATGCAAGGTGATAGATAATGAAGTCAATTCAACCTTTTAACCTCTAAGAAAAACCCTAGTCTTCCATTGACATAAATGACTACCGGTAAAAGATACTGGATCTTGCACATAACATATCCATGCCGGATAACCATCTCCAATATCTGGAACATCTTCGAGAACCTCTTCCTGGGGTGTATGCAACATCTTCATGAATTTTGCCTACCCCTAAGGCATTTGCCCTAGTTACCGGATGAGCTACCTGCTGGTGCAGGAACAACCTCCTTTACCAGATAAGAAACTGGGATATTTCTATTTGATGATTTTTCTTCAGTCTTCCTAACCCATCTCTGAGTATGATCTTGCCATATTTCACTAACCTTTTCTTTTCCTTTCTCATTTGATCCTCCATTACCAACTGGTGGATTTATACTTCTATAGAATTTAGCAATATGTCCAACCACATTACATGTATAACATGTAACATTGTTCCTTTGAATTGCTTTGCTAAAACCGGTAAAATTGCTTGACCTGCACTAATTAGCCACATGTCCAGATTTTCCACATGCATAGCATTTAGCATTCATTCTACAATCTTTTGTGTTATGACCATACTTATTGCATTTAGAACATTTACCGGGACTAGAATCAGGGTTCTAATTTTCTCTGTTTCTATATTGTCTAGCCATGTGACCAAATATATTGCAAAAAAAACATCTACCATTGAATTTATAAGTATTAAATTGCCTTACCGGTGCCTTATTGTTTTGATCTCCATTAGAAGTACTGGAACTCTATTTTTGCTCAAATCTAACTCCACTAGAATCTCTAATATGCCTTTGTCTCTTTAATAAACTCATCTAGTTGTACTGAGCTAATCTTGAATTTTTCTTTATAGTCACTTGCAGTAGTTAAATCTTCTCTCAGAATTATCATTTGTCTCTCAAGATCTTGTTCATTACTCTGGGATTGTACTAAATCAGTTCTCAACATATCATTCTCATTAACCAACCTACGACATTCTTCAAATTTGTTCTTCAGGGATACAAGATGATTTTCTTCCTTTTTCTTTCGATCCTCAATCTCCTTAGATATTCTCATAGTTATAACTTGCATTTCATTTTTCATAACCATGTTCTCCTGACTCAATTTCTAACATTGTTCCTTAAGTGCATCTTTCTCTTCATCATCCTAATTTTGTAAAAGTTCCTTCCTCATAGCTTGAACAGATGATAGCCTCTCTTGTAGGACAAGAATGAATTCCTTAGCAGAATTCAATTCATCTTGTAGCTTTAAGTTTTTCTACCTTTCAACATCATAATATTCAAGTGCCATCTCAAGTTGCTTCTCCAAGGCCATGTCCATGGATTCAAGATTCAGGATCTTCCTCAAGCTCTTAAACTTCCTCTGAGGCACAAGTCTCTGATACCAATTGTTGGAATCCAATAACAATGAGAGGGGGGGTGAATAAGTGTTATAGTGAAATGATTAATTTTATCCTTATTAAAACATGCATACACCAACTAGTATACCGATACATACAAAATTGAAAGAAGTAAAGAAACCACTAAGATAATCACATAAATGGGAACCATAACACACAAAATTATACGTGGAAAACCTTAAAGAGGAAAAACCACGATGGGATTTGTGACCCACAATATCAATCCACTAGCCATATGAAGACATACCACAAAATATGAGGGGCCTGCACTTGTAGGAAGGCTTATAGCCTATAGTACACTACTCAATCATAAAAGGAGCCTCACTGACTACATACAAATCCAGACTACAATCTGGAGAAGTGTTGAAATGCTAAGATAGCATCTTCTATGCTAGAATAAAATTTTGGTTTAATCTCTATCTCTTCTAGTCTGAAACCCTAAACCCTTTACCAGAATAACCCTTACATGAATTTCCTCACATACATAATCACTTTGATATATTTTGAATCATATTACATTCGCATATCCATAATCTCCTATTTCATGTCCATTACAAAATGATCTAGTCCTACTGACCTATATACCCTATACAACTTATCATGCCTTATGTCGACTTACAAAGATATATACAATATCAAATTACATGTCGGCCAGAAAATATAAATGCATAAATATTAAAACCAATTTCCAATGCCGGATCCAAGAGATGTCGGCCTCTAATATCGATAACCTTTTACTAAACCATGTTGGCCTGCATTATCAGTAACCAAAGAAATCATTTTGTCCTGCTGGTGCCGGTGTTGGTGCTGGTGTAGTGTATGTGAAGTTCCTATCGGTACACAATTGAACCAAAACATGAAGCCAGAACACAATACCATGTTGCCATCAATGACAACATAGTGAAACCAACCAATTGAGTGTCAATTGCCAACATATATGCAAAGGAATTGGATGATATGAAGAGAGAAGATAAATAATTCGAGCAACTTGAAGCCCTATTTGCTAGAAGAGTACCTAAAGGACCCGTAGGAAGTAAGTATGAAGGAAAAGCACCTTTTAAATGTTTTGCATGTAAAAAGATTGGTCATTTTGCATCTAGATGTCATGAAAGGAATTCAAGCTTTGAAGAAAAAGTTAGACGATCTTTTAAGCCTAACCCTGGATATTAGAACAAGTATAAGTATAGGAAAAACATAGATAAATCATGTTACATAGTAGATGAGGAAGGTGTGACTAATTTTGATGATGAACTAGTATAAGACTTTGCTAGTGGTTTCCGCAATGGAATGGAATGGGTGTTCTTGGATATCAAGGAAGATGTTCTGGCATTGGAAGAGAATGTACTTGAAAAGAAGGTACTTGCTGCTAAAATTGAAGACAAGGATGAATGGGTAATTGACAGTGGATGTTCATATCATATGACTGGAGATAAAAGGAAGTTTTTATCTTTGCAAGATTTTGATGGCGGTCTGGTTAGATTTCGAGATGACAAAGCATGTATGATCAAGGGAAAATGAAGTATATCATTGGATGGTAATAACAATACTAATAATATTTATTATGTTGAAGGTTTGAAGAATAATTTTTTGAGTGTAGGACAATTAGTAGATAAGGGATTTTAATTACAATTCAAGGATGGAAAATGCAAAATCATTAATAGATCTAGTTTGGAGATTGCAACTGGTACATAGAAAAAAGGTAATATATTTCATTTGAATTCTGGTGAGAAGCCATGTTTGATTACATATAGATGTTATAACAAAAGATTGCAGAGAATTGTGGAGAGTGCTAATGTCAAGGTGGATGAGCTAAATAAAGGTCAAATCAGATTTTATGAGCAAGAACTAGCAGTGGAAATGATTATAACTGAACTAGTAACACCTTTATTGAAATAGAATGTTGAACTAGTTACCCTAGTAGTATCAGAAAATTCAACAGCAACTGAAGAACTGGGAAGAGGAATGGAGAGTCAAAAGACTCCTAAGTATGTGAGATTGAATCATTTAGAAGATCAAATCATTTGGGATAAGAACAATGGAGTGATGAAAAGAAGAAGATTGGCAACTAATGAGGTATTTTTAATTTCTCAAGTTGAACGGGTATCAGTATTTGAAGCATGTAAGGATGAATGTTCGTTGAAAGTTATGGAATAAGAACTAGATCATATTGAGAAGAATAACACATGGACTTTAGTTACCCAGCCTAAAAATAAGAATGTTATTAGAACTAAATGGGTTTATAGGAATAAATTGAATTAGGATGGTCAAGTTGTAAGGAATAAGGCTAGATTGGTTTGTAAAGGATATTCTCAAAAGGAAGGAATTGATTATGGTGAGACTTTTGCACCTATAGCTAGGATTGAAGCTGTAAGATTATTTCTTGCCTATGCTATATATAAGAACTATAAGGTTTATCAGATGGATATCAAGTGTGCATTTTTTAATGGGGATCTTGATGAGGAAGTTTATATTGAGTAACTTGATGGTTTTTCACTTTCAGATGATAAAAACATGGTTTGAAGGTTAAGGAAAGCTTTATATGGATTGAAACAGGTGCCTAGAGATTGGTATGTAAGGTTGGGTTTATATCTTTTGAAGCTTGGTTTTACTAAGGATGCTGATTGGGCTAGAGATTTTGATGACCAAAAAAGTACTTCTGGTGGAGCCTTCTTTCTTGGAAATAAGTTGGTTTCATGGATCAACAAGAAATAATCATGTGTACTTATTTATCTACTGTTGAAGCTGAGTATGTTTTTGTTGCTATAGTTGAACATAGGTTCTGTGGATGATGAAGTAAATATTGAAAGATATCAAAGTGCATTTCCCTGGACCGGTAGTTATTCATTGTGATAACTCTTCTTCTACTGACATATCAAAGATTCTCCTATTTCATTCTAAGACAAAGTACATATCTATCAAGTATAACTTTTTGAAGGAGAAGATGGAAGAAAATGAAGTTATATTGGTTTATGTGAACACTAAAGAATAGATTGTAGACATTTTCACTAAACCTTTGCCTAAAGAGTCATTTGAGTACCTGAGAGATAGGTTAGGGGTTTTTGCCCCTCCAGCAGAGAACTGATTGATACTTTTTAGCATCAGTCCGATATGCATTATCAGAGATATAATTCATTCCGGCACTGATGTGGGGATGCTACTACTCAGGGGGAGTAGCTAGCCTTGTGATTTAGTGGTTTTTGGTTTTTTCTTTGATATTTTTCTTAGATTTATGGCATTGATGTCAAAAGGAGAGAGATATATGTGAAAAATAGAGCTTTATAGAGATATCATTCATAGGGGGAGTTTGATCTTTGTTTCAGAACTTCATTGTTATATCTTTGAGTGGGAGATTGTTGGGTGTCTTCCATCGGCGGAGACTTGTTTGGCATTTCTTAGCACTTGGATGTTTTTCACATCTATTATTGCCATCAATGCCAAAGGGGGAGATTTTTGGCCATTCAGAGGAATTGATTATGTGTTGCATTGATGTTTTGTCATTGATGTCAACACTAGGTGTTTTCGATGCTTTACCGGCACCCTTCTGGTCTTGGTAGGTTCTGTGGTTTTTGGTTGGATTGGATCTACAATGATCCAGTATGCTCTGGTATGTTTGGGTTACGGAATGGGCTTACTCATGCTCCTCCATTTCATGTTCAATCAATTGGTTTTGATCTCGTGATCGGATGCTATCATGTTTTCTAGTAAGCTTGGTCTGTGGTTCTGACGAGGGTTTCACCAGCAGAGCTTTGATGAAGATCTTTGATGTTATGCATAAGTAGCATTGGTGTGGTTTCTAGTGGAGATTCAATATGTTGATGGTGATCATGTTCAAGACTTGCCAGATTGAGATAACTGCTTTAGCATGTGGACCTATATTGGGTCCCAGTGTATCTAGGTTGTGGACTAGCTTAATGTAATGTGTGGATTGGACATCTAAATTTGTTTTAGGATGTCTTATGGGTTGGATATTATTTGTTTGTTCTTAGGCTGACATGTTTTGTAATTATTTAATTATATTATTGTCTGGTGACTGACCTGATTTATGGTTGAGAGTTTGTATATATGATGTAAGATCTCATTATAGATCATCATGGTCATAATAAAGGGATATTGATATGTAATGTGTGAATAATGTAATATCATTCAAGTTAGTCTTATGGGATTAATCTTAACTAGAACTATACTCAAGCATAGGAGATGCTATCTTTGCAGTTCATTCATTCTTCCAGATTGTAGTATGGATTTCTATGTAGTCAATGTAACTCCTTTTGTGATGAGTAGTGTGCTCTAGGGTGTTGGCCTTTTTGCAAGTGCAGGCACCTCAATTGTAATTCACATACTTACTGCAGAAGTATTATCTGAATGTGGGTAGGCTTCCCACCATGGTTTTTCCCTTTATCGGGTTTTCCACATACAAATTTTGGTGTCATGTGGATGGTATTTATTCTCTGATTGTTGTTTATGCTTAATTTTTTTATCTGGTATTTCATTAATTGGTTTAAGCATTCCAATATTAATGTTTTGGGTTCTGGTATTAAAGTTTTAAATTGCTTAAGGTTCTTGTAATCTGAGACAACTGATTCACCCCCCTCTTAGTTGTCTTCCAGTTATTTGAACTGTCTAACATGCTCTCTCTTCTTGACTCAAAACTTCTCCGATTATTGTTCCACTTGCATCACAATCCACTTGAAATACTTTATTGAAATCTGGTAAATCCAACATAGGTTGCTCTCTCACTTTCTGCTTCAACAATTCAAAACTTTTGTTTTCTCTAGTGGTCCACTTGAATTCCTTTTGATCTCCCCTCATGGTTGTAGTCATAGGGTTACAATTGAACTAAAATTTCTGATAAAATTCTAGTAAAAGCTATCCAATCCATGAAATGATCTTACCTCTCCAATTCTTTTCAGTGTAGTCCACTTGACAATGGATTTCACTTTCTAAGGGTACATCTTCAAACCATCCTCAGATATCACAAATCCTAAATAGACTAACTCATCCTTCATGAAAGTGCAATTCTTGATATTTATCAACAACTTTTCTTCTCTCAACCTCTACAAAATGTGTCTTAACTACAACAAATGCTCCTCTTTTGTTCAACTAAAAATCACAATATAATCCAAATACACAATAACAAACTTACCTAATAATTTCTTCAATATCTCATTCATCAGCCTCATGAAAGTACTCGACACATTATTCAATCCAAAAGGAATCACCAACAATTCATATAGTCCTTCATTTGTATTAAATGTTTTCTTCCATTCATCACCTTCTCTGATCCTGATCTGATGATATCCACTCTTCAAATCTATCTTTGTAAAGTATTTTTCTCCTCTCAAACAGTCCATGATGCCATCCATCCTAGGCAAAGGAAACTGATATTTCACTATGATCTTGTTTATTTCTCTTTAATCAATACACATCCTCCATTCTCCATTCTTCTTAGGTGCTAATACCACTGGTACTGCACAAGGGCTCAGATTTTCCCCGATCAAACCTTTTTTTCAGTAACTCCTGCACTTGTCTATTCAGTTCTTCATTCTCTGTCGGTGTCAATCAATGTGCAGCTTTGTTAGGAAAACTAGCTCTAGGAACCAGGTCCATGCAATGACTAATAATTCTAATAGGTGGAAATCCATCAGGTATTTTATCTGAAATGATGTCCTCATATTCTATCAGCAAATGTCTTATCTTTGTCGTGTGTTCTCCTTCTGGTTCCGATCTCTCAATCTTCTTAGGAATTAAGGAAAAACACACATTCTCATGTCTCGGTCCATCCATGAATATCCTTCCATCTACTAAATAGATTCCAATATTCATATAGACTTCACTCTTCAAAGGTTCCTCCAAAGGTAACAAGGTTTGTTTCATCCCATTGGCTATAATAGTGTATGTATTCTTCCTCCAATCATGTATTGCCTGTCTATCAAACTGCCAAGGTCTTCCTAACAAAAGATGACAAATATCCATAGGCATAATATCACACAAAACTTCAACATGATAATTCCCAATTTTCAATTTTACTAAGCATTGTTCACTTACTAACAACTTATGTTCATCCCGAATCCATGCTATCTAATAAGGCTTAGGGTGTTTCAATCTCTCCAATTTTAACTTATTCAACATCTCTTCCAAAACAAGATTATCTGAACTAAACACTATCAATAAAAAATTTACAACACTTACCAGATACCTTACATTTGGTCTTGAATAGGTTCTTCCTTTGCAAGGGTTCTTCATCTCCTCCGGTATGACACAAAGCTCTCATCATCATCAATAGTTCTCCATCTTCTAGTTTATTGTCTGATTCAGTGGGGTTTTCTTCCACCACTGCTTCTCTTTTGGTAGCTTATGTCTTCTTACCTTCAAATGCACGTGTTAGATACTTGATCAGTCCCAAAGACATTGAGAGGGGGGTGAATCAGTGTCTAATCGGTGAATAAAATATTTAAACTTGTTTGCAACTTTATAACAGAAATTAATATACTGATAAACAAGTAATAACGGAATAATGAGAAATAGAAGTATAACCATCAATGAATACCATAGCACAAATATTTTTGGTGAGGAAACTCGTTAGGGGAAAAACCTTAGTGGGATTTTTGATCAACAATATTTACTCACTAGCCAATATGAATAAATATTACTTATACAATAGGAGCCTGCACATGTAGGAAGGCCAACAACCTAGAGCTCACTACTCAACAACAAAAATGGAGTCCCACTAACTACAAAATTGGATGATTAAACCCAATGACAATGTACTTCTCAAAATTGCATCTGGAATGCTAGTTTTAGTACCGCTTTAAGCTCTGTCAGATACCTCTTCCATAAACCTTTCTTTGCTCTGCTCCACTCTTATTCGCTCATAAAATAATTACATCTTAATGCATATACTGTTATTTGCTCTCATATACCACTTGCATGCATTACCTAATTACATATATTTTCTTACAAAATGACCTATAAGATCTCATACATATATGAGTCTTTACAATACATCATGTCGGCTATACAAATAATATTATAATATAAAACAATATAAATTCCATGTCATCTAGGAGTGTCGGTAAGATCTTCTGTTGGTGTAGACTGGATGCCGGTGTGAATAACCTTGTAGTGCCTGCCGGTGTCGGTAGATGATGTTTGTTGTTGGTGTAACCTGTGAACCATGTTACCAGTTGGTTGCCATCAATGACAACATGAACTATTCTCATCTGAGTGTATAATGCCAACAATCTCCCCCTTTGGCATTGATGGTAACACTCATGAGAAAAATCCAAAAGCTAATATCCAAAAATAAGTCCAAAAATAAGAGTGCTCCCCCTGAGTAAATGATCCCTTCTGTACATTTTTCTCCTACACTATTACTCCCCCTTTGACATCAATGACAAAGGATGTCAAAAATAATCAAAGAGTTCAAAATTTAAGTCAAAGCCTATAACCAATTATGTACAATCTGAAACATATCCGCTAAAATCAGATTAAGACTTTGCATGAATTTAGTGCTGTCACAAATAATGATTTCAGTCCATCTGATCATCTCGATCAGATAATGCATTTGTTACTCTGGTGATCTTTCTCCTTGAAAGGTTTCTTTAGATAGCTCAATCCACTGTGTTAGAAGGTTGTCCAATCTAGGACCAAGTTTATTTTTCATCTCCTAGGCCTTCATTCTTATCCTTTCTTTTTCCTTTTCTAATTTTTCAATATTTTCTTCAAAAATTGTCATTTCTTGATCCAAAACTGAAGTAAGTTCCAAAGAACCTATCATGTTATCTACTATATCAGCAATCTCTTTTTGTGTTTTCCTTATCTCCTCATCAACATCCTCTGTTAGGTGGTGAGTCTTGCATGCTTCCTTGTACAATTCTTTATATTTCAAAATAGTGAAATTAAGTGCCAGTAATAAAGAATCAATATGTTGTGTACAGTCCTTAATAGTCTTATCAAAGAATTCACCTTTCTCCTTATTCATCCTTTCCTTAATAGTTTCTTCATTAATTTTATCTACAGTTAGAATATTTGAAGCAATGAATTTGGACAATGTGTCCAATTTAGCTAAAGATCCAGAAATATGATCTATCTTACAATCCGATGCAATCAATTTCAAAATAGGTAAAGTATCATCAATGGCCTTAAATGCTAAGGTGTTGCATTCAGTGATCTTCTTTATGGAATCTAAAAGTACATCTGTCACATTAGTAAATCTGTAATCCATGGTGGAAGTGCTAGGTAGAGTGTGAGGTTCTGTAGTTGGTTTCTTCTCATCTCTATATTCCTTAACCACTTTTGCTATCTTGTTTCCATCATTGACCTCTTCTTTATTCACTATTTCTTCCTTAATCTCACTCTATTTTTCAACCTTATTTTCATCCTTACTAGTCTACCTTGTTGACTGTCATTTCAGCTACACTATTCTTGTCCCTTTTCTACTACTGCTTCTACTTGTGCTTCTATTGGTATTTCAATGTTAGGCCGAGTATCATCTGGGATGGTTTCTGGTTTCTTATCTTCAACCATTTCCTCAATATTCTGTTGAGAGTCAATAGTGTTTACTGGTGACTCAAAGACCTCAACATTTGTAGCTTTAGCTCTCTTTACCTCTGCAGTTTCCTTATCCACGAAAATGTTAAAATCTTGTGTGTCCACATTCATGGTAAAAAGAATATCAGACTCTAGAATAGTGTCATCTTGTGTCATTTCCTCTGCCTTCTCTTCCGGTAGACTATCAGCTTGAGCTGGTGCCTCTGCAGTTATTGGTGGGGTGTCTTGTGCTGGTGGAGGAAGGTTATCCTTGACCATGATATCAGGTATACTACCAATGTTCCCTTTACCTTTATCTTTCTGATATACCTTAGCAAAAGATTTATCTATTTTCTATCTATCCGTCTCTTCTTTCTTCTCTCTTTCCAAAAAAAATATAGCCCACTTATCCGCTGTCTCATCTGCTATTTCCTTAACTCTTCCTACCATAAGGCTAACCTACTGGTGACCACTCACAAAAACTGTTGTATTTGCCTCTAATATTAAATCATCAATTTCCTGCTTGGAATTAATAGGATGCACAACAAGTAGAGCTTCTACCTTTAATTTCTTGTCTAACTCCATTACAAACATTCTCTTAGCCTCTAATCTTAAGTATAAATCATTTGGTAGATCATCTACAACTTCAATAAGAACTTTCTTGTATATTATCAAGTTATAAAATAATACTTTCTTCTATGGTGTCCTTATCTGAATCCTTGAAAGAATGATACAGTTTATTCACATTACTAAGGTTACCTTCTGGGGTGATTTCATTGATCAACTCTTCCGATGTAAGAGTATTCAGTGCCTTAGGTTATGGTTTCTTCTTTGGAGTCACTTTCTTCTTCTAACCAATGGGCTCTCTTACAACCTATTGTTTCTTTCTCTATGTCCTTGACTTCTTGGGAGATGGAGCAGGTGCCGGTGAGGGTTTTCTTTTCTTCTTGTCCACTCTCTTGAATTTAGCTGCCCTGTCACTGTCAGAATCAGATGAAGTAGCCATAGGGGAAATATGAGCTACCAGTTCTGCTCTGATTGACTTTCTGTCACACTATCAGCAATACCACCAAGTTTCATCAATCCTTTTGTAACATCCTTTACCATCTTAGAAGCATCCTTCATAAATTTATCTCTTTTGTTCCTCTGCTTCATCATAGAAACACCAATTTCAATGGTTTCAGCATTACCGAATATTTCCTCTGTTGGTTCCAATGGAGGATCTAGGAGTATTTTAGCATATGAGTCTAAGATGTGAGAATCCACCTCATATCCCATCTTAGTGATCTAGACAGTCCTAGGTCTAACTACCTCCATCAAGATTTCATCTCTTTTCACTACAAAGCATATATGTTTATCATATTTATCCACAATGCTTTGGGGAATCCTTTCCCATTGTCTCATTTTAGCTTGAAAATTCTTAAAGTATTCTTTTATCAACTTATCACCATCAGATCCCATATTGGTGATTGTCACTTTTATCCATTTTCCAACTAAAGTATCATAGGCAAAATCCTTATGTCCTATACCGGGGATCTCTTTTTAAAAGTAAATCATTAAACACACTATCAGACTTCCAAATTCAAAGGTTCCTTTCTTATCACCTTTGATCTTATGCAAATTCTCTAACAGTTCATCCTTTAACCATTCAGAAATATCAATCTTTGCATTGTTCAATATCATCTCATGTGCACTATGAATGCATGAACCTGACAAAGAATTCAACCTATTTGTATGACCAACTTTATATCCAATGACCATGCTAGCAAACTTAACATTTTTATCCTTTATATCATTGACCCTAAGTGACCGGTTGTCAAATATAGCTCTGGTTAAGCTCATAACCTCTTTGTTAGGGATTTTCTTCTTCTTGTTAGGTCTAGAACCAGTGGAGGGTAAACCAGTAACAACCCTAATAGATTCCTTGGTAATCTTAAATACTGAGTCCAACCACATAAATTCACCATGAACCCTACTAAGGACATAGCAGATGGCTTCATCTGAGAATTTAGACATATGGAGGATATATATGAAACCTAAATCCTCAACTACCTTATGTTCCGGTTTCACTACCCCATTCTTGTCAGTGATTACATTCATGTACATGTTCATCAAATATTCAGATGCTAAACTTTCTATGTAGCAATTTATGTATGCCCTAGGGTCTTTAGCAAACGCGACTCCATTCGGGATTATAGAAAATGCACCAATAGAGTCATCCAGTTTTTCTATCTTAGGAATGATCTTGAAAATGGGTCTAGGTTATTTTATGTTCTCCACAATCATAGGGTTTGCTACGAATTCGGGGACAGAAGATGAAGATACCATTTTGAAAGATAAATACCTTTTAATTGAGAAATCCTTGAATGCTTTGAAAAGACCTTTGCTGGTTCACCTTTAGAATGTCTTTGCTCAATTTCACTCTCTTTGAATGCTTGGATGCTTGGTGAATTGAAATGAGAAGTTACAATGCCTTTATAACTAAAAATTAACTTATAACTGCAATAAATGCTTTGTCGGTGAAGTGAAAACTCCACATATCTGCCGGTAAAGAAGAAATATATCTTGTAACCACCAATCGAGGGTAAATGCATGATTTTCAATTTGTTGCCTTACCCCTAAGGATTATTCCTTAGTTAGATGAAGAATCTCCTGCCGGTGTAGGATTACCCTATTCTATCGGTGCAGAGACAGAGTCATCAATTCTCTGATCTCTCTTCCTAATCCATTGTTTAGAAAATTCTTGCTTGATTTTCATCAGCTTTTCTTTGTCTTTGTTATTGGATCCTTTAGTGTTCACTGCTACAGTCTTACTTCTAAATTTTTTTGCAATATGCCCAACCTTGTTACATGCATAACAAGTTACATTGTTTCTCTGAATATCCTTTCCATAACCTTGACTGGTTTGAGTTCTGCATTGATTAGATAAATATCCAAATCTACCACAAACATAACATTTCACATTCATTCTGCAATTGTCTGAGTTATGACCATTTTTGTTGCATTTGGAACATTGACCGGTGGGTAAGTTTGTATTCTGATTATTCCTAAATCTGCACTGATTTTCTCTATGACCAAATTTGTTGCAATTAAAACATTTCCCATTAAATTTATAAGCATTAGGTTGCCTTATCAGTTTGTTGTGGTCATGATTGTTTGCAGTCCCAAAACTTTCTCCATGTTCAAATCCAAGTCCAATTGTTTCTCCATCAGGTTTCTGACTTTTCAACATATCATCAAGATTATCTGAACTTTTCTTGAATTTGTCTTTGTATTCATTTGCAGTGACCAAATCACTTTCCAAAGTGCTAACTTGTCTCAAAATTTCCTCTTTATCATGTTGCATGTGAATCAAATCATTTTCATAACTAAGCCTTCAAGATTCATTTGATCTTTCATTAAGTCTTCTCACCAAATCTTCCTCATTTCTCTTTCTATCTTCAATATCCTTGCATAGTCTCATGGTTAAATCTTGCATCTCATTCTTCATGTTACTGTTCTCTTGTCTCAATTTCTCTACAATATCTCTGAGATTTTTTTTTCTTCATCATCTTGATTTTGCAATTGCACATGTAATTATTTTCTCTTATTCTTTTCTATAACCAGGTTATCTTGAAGTGCTTTGATGAATTCCCGAGTAGTTCTAAGTTCATCTTCCTTTTTGATATTCTTCAATTTTTTTGCATCAAAATCTTCGAGAGATCCTTCCAGTTGTTGTCTCAAACTTTCCATCGGTACCGGTTTCAAAATCTTCCTCAAGTTGTTAGTCTTTTGCAAATAGAGGACTAGGCTCTGATACCAATTGTTAGATACTTGATCAGTCCCAAAGACATTGAGAGGGGGGGGGGGGTGAATCAGTGTCTAAGCGGTGAATAGAAGATTTAAACTTTTTTGCAACTTTATAACCCAAATTAATATATCGGTAAACAAGTAATAATGCAATAAAGAGAAACAAAAGTATAACCATCAATGCACACCATAACACAGATATTTCTGGCCAGGAAACCCGGTAGGGGAAAAACCTCGGTAGGATTTGTGACCCACAATATTTACTCACTGGCCAATATGAATAAATATTACTTATAAAATAGGGGCCTACACATGCAAGAAGGCCAACAACCTAGAGCTCACTGCTCAACAAAAAAAATGGAGTCCCATTGACTACAAAATTAGATGATTAAATCCAATGACAATGTACTGCTCAAAATAGCATCTGCAATGCTGGATTTAGTATCGGTTTAACCTCTGTCAAATACCTCTATGATAAACCTTACTTCGCTTTGCTATGCTCTTATTCACTCATAAAATAATTACATCATAATGAATATACAATTATTCGCTCTCATATACTGCCTGCATTCATTACCTAATTACATATATTTTCTTACAAAATGACCTATAAGATCTCAGACATATATGAGTCTTTACAATACATCATGTCGACTATATAAAAAATATTATAATACAAAACAATATAATTTCCATGTCAGCTAGGAGTGTCGGTAAGATCTTTTGTCAGTGTAGATTGGATTTCGGTGTGAACAACCTTGTAGTGCCTGCTGGTGCCAGTAGATGATGTTTGTTGCCGGTGTAACCTGTGAACCATGTTACCAATTGGTTGCCATCAATGAAAACATTAACTATTCTCATCTGAGTGTATAATGCCAACAACATGGTGTTCGTCTCCTCCACATTTAAAGTAGGTTCCTCTAAATGTCCTCTTATGTTGTCTCCCAAAGTTCTCATTCTAGTGACCATCCGGTGCTCTCCTCTAGTAGAAATTTCTATCATCCTTCCGATATGAATTACCTTCCTTGCTCACTTCCTTTTCCTTGTTCTTATCTATACTAGTTCCTCTTCCTCTGGTAGATTCTCTTCCTCCTTGAATTCTTCCTCTGGTAAACCTTCCACCTCTTAATCTCTATCTCTGTTCATGTCTTTTGTTCAATTTCTCTTCAGCCTTTATTGCATACTGGTAAGACTCTTCAAAACTCTCCAATTTGATCATACTAAGTTCATCTTGTATAGACATCTGCAATCCATTCAAATATCTTGAAATTTATTCAAGTTCATCATCAACATGTCTGGATTTGATGTTCAACTTGTAAAATGCTTCAATGTACTCCTTCACACTAGATTCCTTCTGTCTCAGATTCTGCAACTTTCGAAACAAATCTAATTGATAATTCATAAGGACAAACTTTGATTTTAACTTAGAAACCATCCTATCCCATGTCTTCATCTATTCTTCACCTCTCCTCTATCTATCAACTTGCAAATGCTCCCAACAAAGAGATGCATGACCTTTCAATTAGGTATAGGCATATTTCACCTTTCTCTCTTCTGTAGTGTTTTCAAAATCAATAGTGTTTTCAAAATTAAAATACTTCTCCATCTCTAAGATCCAATCCATCAATTTATTTGAATTTAACTTTGCATCATATTCCAGTGGAGTAAAATGAGGTTTAGTGTTTTCCCTACTCAAAACCCTAAAACACCTTTCTTCATTTCGATCAACTGTCGGTAGGTTCACTTGCTCTATCAGGGCTTCTTCTCCTTCATCTTCGCTCACATCTTCAATTTGTCAGCCTCTACTCTAGGCTGTCTCCACGACTTCTAATAGGGATTCTATTCTTCACAACGTCTCCATCACAACAGGGTCTGTATTTCGACATGCTCCACCATTCCTAGTTCCTCTTCATGCCATTGATTCACACTAGTCCTCTACAATTAAATTTCGGATGCACAATTTGTCACCCTACAACAAAATTCAGGACACGCAACCTTTGGGATGAAACTTCGCTCTGATACCACTTGAAATAGTCACCAGTGAGGAGGATCTCAAGGAGATCAGTCCAAACCGGCCAGCAAGAGTAAACACAACAAAAACACACATACATCATGAAGGTAATGCGAAACAGATAGTTTTATTGCATTAAATCTGATTACATCCAATCGATAACAATCAGGTTACAACATACCGGCACACAGCCCTAGTAAAATAGGTCACATTGGGACCTTGAATAAAAAATCTATCTTCTAGGCACAGTTTATCTATCTATTACTTCTTAATTCTCTAAGTGATTACATTCTAAAGCATGATTACAAATATGTATCAATCCAAAAGATCCAGTTGGCCCAAAAGGGATCAAAACCCGAAGAATAAGACCAAATGTGCAAAATGAACAAGGTCAGCCTCCGCTAAGAGATTCTACTAGAAAATCCAAAGGATGAAATGTAGAAGGTCAGCCAAACGCCAAGAAACATCGAGATAACCATCCAAGGCTCTACAAGCTTTAGAATGGGTTCTGGAAGATCACTAGAATAGGTCTTAGGCAACCGGTAAAAAAAGGAACAACTGTTAACAAGAAACTATCATGGGAATTGGTGCTGATATCTGGCCGAAAAGTGATCCAAATGAGATGTGGTTTGAAATAAAAAAAGATGATCAAGTCTACAAGTAGAATCCAACTCCACATGATCTGGTGAGCCAAAACGAGACACACAGAAATGAAAACTAAAACTGCAAACATAAAACAAAATAGAAAAGGAAATATTTTTGGTTGATGCAAGATTGTTGTGAACCAGGGATGCTCCTACATAAGCTATTGAGGAGGGTAAAGACTTGAAAACCTTCTCTATGGATGAATTATTTGGTTCCTTATCAACACATGAAATGAGGACAGTAGGCATTGAATCTTCAAATAGAGAGGTTGCATTTGCTTTCAGAAAGAAAGGGAAAGAACAATATACCAATGAGAAAGAAAATGAATCAGATGTTGTTGAAGCTAACTTTGTTAGAAATCTCAAGAAAGGATCAAGCAAGTATAGATGAAAGCTACCTTTCAAAAGCTTTGAATATGGTAAAATAGGACATTTTGCTGCTAAGTGTCCCTATAAGAAGAAGGAAGATAATAACATGGAAGGTGTCAAGGATAAGGGTAAAAGGTTTTATAAACCAACAAGAAGAAACTTTCAAAAGAAGAAAGTTCTTTACTCAATTGATAGTGATGTCTCCGGTGATGAAAGTGAGTCAATTAAGGAAAATAGTAAAGATGAAAAACAAACTTGTGTCTTCATGGCTCAAGAGATCCCTAATGAGAAACATAGTGGTGGTCAATCTAAAAATATAGATGACAGTGAGGAAGAAGATGGAGATGCTATGGTTGACCTTGAAGGAGAATTGGTTTGTGCTCTTGAAGAACTTGACAAAGTAAGAAAATAGTTCAAGAAATAAAATAAGTTTGTCATAAAACAGAATGACTTACTAAACAAGAATATTGAAGAATCAAATATAAATCTCGCTACCATAACTACGCAATTGGAAGAAGAAATTGTGAATGTCAGAAAGGAACTTGAAAAGTGCAAAGATGAACTCAAGGTGAGAATCAAGTATGAGGGTAACATTGATGCATGGGACAAAATGTTGAACAAGGAAAAGCACTCAAAGGATACATAAGTAGTTGGATTTAATGTTGATCAATTTTATACTAGTAAGGACTCAGCAAATAAAGAGATACATTTTGTCTCTTAAAGTAAGAATGGAAATGAACAAACTTTCACTGTTAGCAAGCCCACGAAAAAGAAAACATATGTTTCTATTACAAAGAGCAGTCATGCTGATCCAAAAGGACAGTCTAAGATGGATGATGGAGGTTTCACAAGAATAAAGGATATGAGGAAGATCTCAAGAAGACCAAGTTATGTTGCTCCAAGGAGACAAATAAGAAATAACTTCAACAATGTTTGGGATGTACCTCAGTTCCATGGCTATTGTTATAAATGCAATACTTATGATCATACAATAGCAGAATGTAGACTTGTGCATAGGTTCCCTCTTAGTTATGAATGTAGAAATCCTTTTTGCTATCATTGCAATGGTGTTTGTCATAGGAGTTATGAATGTAAGAGAAATATATCTCTGTCCTACAATGGTTTTTTAAATTCATCATTCAATTTAAATGTAAAATGCTATCATTGTCAAAAATTGGGTCACATTGTGAAACATTGTAAGCTTAGAGCTGCCAAGCAAAAGAAGAAAATGTCACCTTTGGAACCAAAGATAGAATCAGATCAAAAAGTGACAATAAAAGAGAAGCAAGAATCAAAACAAGTTTGGGTAGAAAAAGAAAATGACAAAGCCGAGTCAAGTTTGATTGTTCAAACTGCCCTACATGGTGAAAGAAAAAACTTATGGGTAGTAGATTGTGGCTACTCAAGTCACATTACTAGTGATAAGAAACAAATTTTCAAATTAGAAGACTGGAATGGTGGTTCAATAAGGTTTGAAGACAATTCTTCGATCGAAATAAAAGGCAAGGCTACACTAAACATTGATGGAAAATTCAAAGCTCATTATGTATATTATTTGGAAGGTCTAAAATATAATTTGTTGAGTGTAAGTCAAATGTGTGACAAATGATACATGTTCACTTTGGACTCAAGAGGATGTGAAAATAGAAAGGAAAGTACTGGCAAACTTCTTGTTGAAGGAAAAAGGACAAATGGAAATGTGTACAACTTGAAAGAATGCTTTGATTCCCAATGCATGATGGGACACGTTGATGAAAGTTGGTTGCCACATAGAAGGCTTGGTCACATAAATTTTGATAATCTTGTTAAGATGATAAAAAGAGGGTATGTTAGGCACATACCTTAGATTATGAAACCAACAAGCACTTTTTGTGATGAGTGTCAAAGAGGAAAACAAACTAAAGAGAGCCACAATACTAAAGAATACTCAACTACAAGGCTACTATACCTTGTGCATATAGGCTTATGTGGGCCTACAAGAACAAGAGCCCTAAATGGAGAAAGATACTTCATGTTTCTCATAGATGATTTTTCAAGAATGATATGGGTCACCTTCCTGCAAGACAAGTCTCAATACTTTCAAAGATTTAAAATCTTTAGGAAGATGGTTGAAAAGGAAAGTGGTTACAAGCTGAAATGTCTGAGATCAGACTATGGAGGAGAGTTCACATCTGATGAATTTGAAGACTACTATGAGAGACATGGAATAAGAAGACAATACTATATCCCTAGGACACCACATCAAAATGGTTTTGTTGAAAGGAAAAACAAGATAGTCAAAGAGATGGGAAGATCAATGTTAAATGAAGCAAATCTACTTGATGTGTATTGGATAGAGGTAGTCCATACTTCTGTATACACATTTAATAAAGTACAACTATGAGTAAACATAAGAATGACACCTTATGAGTTATGGTACAATAGAAATCCTTCAGTCAAGTACTTCAAGGTGTCTGGAACCAAATGCTTTATCAAAAGAGATGAGGATGGATTAGGAGTTTTGAGTCAACAAAATATTGAGGAGAGTGGTTGAGAGTGTGAATGTTAGATTTGATGAGGATATTCTCAAAGGAAGGCCAAATATTTCAAACTAGATTAAGGAACCATATGTGGAATAGGAAACATAATGTGAAAGTGAACAATAGGAAGAGGCACCAAGCAAAGCTCCAAACAAGTATGTTCAGAAAAATCACACCGAGGATCAGATTATAGCCAACAAGAATGAGAAAAAGGAATAATGAACAAGTAAATTTTGACCTTATGACTGAGATGGAACCTAAGACATATGATGAAGCCAACAAGAGTGAGAAGTGGATGAAGGCAATGGAAGAAGAGTTGCAGCAAATAGAGAAGAACATGACTTGAGATTTGGTTCCTAGGCCAACATACAAGAATTTTATTGGAGCCAAATGGGTGTATAGGAACAAGATGAATGAAGAAGGAAAGGTAATAAGGAAGAAGGCAAGGCTTGTATGCAAGGGATATGCTTAGGTAGAGGTTATGTGCAAGATCATGGCGGGCCAAAAAGTGGCAATGGAAAAAAAAATGCATTTTCAACCTTCCCAAACACGCCAAAATCCGCTTTGACTTTTTGTTTGGGTCGGGTGAAATTTGAATTAGGTTTACCAAACCAAATCGGATATCTGATAATACCGGATATTTGATATTATCGGATATCCAATTTGTGATGTCACTATTGTGATGTCACCATTGCGATGTCACTATTGTGATATCATACTTTTCAAATCGGATATCCGATTTTCTCAACATAAAAAATATAGTTTAGTAAAATGGGCATAACTTTTGCGTTTCTTATCAAAATTTTGATTTTTTATAGGCATTGGAAAGCTAATTCATAGACCTATCAAATTGATGAGGTATTTTGATGATATTATAGACCAAAAATTAATTATAATCATTTGACATTTGTCTTTCAATTTTAAAACTTTAAATACTCACAAATTTTGCATACAAAGTCTCATTTTTTTTCCTATCACCTCCTTTATCTATCACTTGTCTATCTATAATTATATAATATAATTTATATATCTCTTTCTTCTATACTTATGTCACTTATTTTTTCATTCCATGTAGATAAACAAATTCCCAAGTTACATGCATCTCTGCATATATCTCCATCTTTCTATTCATATCTCTCCCTCTCCCACTCCATCATTATCACTCCTTATTTCTATATTTCTCTCTAATAATCTCTCTTCTCTCTATTTATCTCCCTCCTTTACCTTATCCTACCTACACTTATATATTACTTGTCTCTATCACCTCCTTTCTCTCCCTATCTTGTCCCCCTCTCTCTATATCCCTATAGATCTATCTTCATGTATATTTATATCTCATTATCTCTAAATCTCACTTATTCACTCCATCTCTCTCTCCATTTGTCTTACTCTCTCTATCGCGTTCTATCCATATCTATCTCTATCTCCATCTAATTCCCTATCAATCTCTCTTTTTATATGTTTCTCTCTCTCTCTATATATATATATATTCCTATATACATGATTAATCTACTTCTCTATCTCTTCATCTATCGCCCTCTTGAAGTATCTTTCCCTTTCTCTACTTTTATCTCTTTATTTACTCCTTCTTTATATATCTTTTTCTCTCTCCCCACACCCTTCTCTATAGTGCCTTTATATATCTCTATATCTTCCTCTTTTTCTCTCTCCCTCTCTATATATCCCTATCTATAATCTCTATCTCTTTCTCACTCTCTTTCACTATATATATATATATATATATATATATATATATATATATATATATATATATATATATATCAATATTTCTCTTCCTTTATATCTCTCTATCTCTTCCTTTTTTTATCTCTCTTTACCCCTCTCTATCCATTTTTCTCCATCTCTTCATATATTTATCTTTGTCTTTACCTCTCTCTTTCTCTATATCTATTCACCTCTCTCTCCCTTTATCTTCATTTTTCATCTCTAACTTCCTCTCTCCTTTTCAATATCTAGATATGTCTACCTCTTTCTATCCATCCTTGTCCTTTAGTTTTTCTCCCTCTCACTTCATACTCCTTAATATCTATATCTCTATTTATTTCCTTGTCCTTTAGTTATTTTCCCTCTCTTTAGTTCTTCATCTCTCTTCACCCTTATATCTCTCCTTATTCAAAAATTAGTATATATATGGTCTCCTAAGGGGTTATATCATGTCCTAAGGGGTTATAGAACATCATATGACCCCTTAGGACAAAATATGACCTCTAACGACACCATATGGTCTCCTAAGGGGTCATATGGTGTCATAAGGGGTCATAAAACACCATATGACCCCTTAAGACACAATAAGACCCCTAATGACACCATATGGTGTCTTAAGGGGTCATAAGACACCAAATGACCCCTTAGGACACCATACAACCCCTAATGACACAATGTGGCATCCTAAAGGGTCATATGGTGTCCTAAGGGGTCATAGGACACCACATGAACCCTTAGGACACCATACAACCCATAGCACCATATAGTGTCCCAAGGGGTCATATGGTGTCTTAAGGGGTTAAAGAACGTCATATGACCAATTAGGACACAATACGACCCATGAGGACACCTAAGGGGTCATAGGACACCATATGACCCCTTATAGCACCATACGATCTCTTACAACACCATATGGTGTCTTAAGGGGTCATATAACACCATATGACCCCTTATAACACAAGAAGACCCATAACGACATGATATGGTGTCCTTAGGGGTCATATGGTGTAAGGAGACACCATACAGCCCCTTAGGACATGATATGACCCCTAACGATACCTAAGGGGTCATATGGTGTCCTAAGGGGTTATATGATGTCCTAGGAACCTTTAGGACATAATATGACCCCTTAGCACACCATACAACCCCTAATGACACCATATGGTGTCCTAAGGGGTCGTAGGACACCACATGACCCGTTAGGACACAATATGACCCCTAATAACACCTAACAGGTCATAGTGTGTCCTAAGGGGTCATAGGACACCATATGACCCCTAACGACACTATATGGTGTCTTAAGGGGTCATATTATGTCCTAAGGGTTCATAGGAGACCATATGACCTGTAACAACACAAAATGACACCTAATAATACCTAAGGGGTCATATGGTGTTCTAAGGGGTCATAGGACACCATATGACCCATTAGCACACCATACGACCCCTAATGACACCATATGGTGTCCTAAGGGGTCATAGAACACCATATAACCCCTTAGGACACCATACGATGCATACTGATACTATATTGTGTCCTAAGGGGTTATAGGACACCATATGACCCATAACAACATAATATGGTGTCCTAGAGGGTCATAGAACACCATATGACCCCTTATAATACCATACGACCTATACCGACACCATATAGTGTCTTAAGGGGTCATAAGACACAATATTACCCCTTAGGACATAATATGACCCCTAATGATGTCATATAGTGTCCCAATGGGTCATAGGACACCATATGACACAATAGGACACCATATGACATCATACCACCCTTTACGACACCATATGGTGTCCTAAGGGGTCATATGGTATCCTAAGGGGTCATATAACACCATATGACCCCTTAGAACACAAGAAGACCCGTAACGACATGATATGGTTTCCTAAGGGGTCATATGGTGTCATGAGACACCATATGACCCCTTAGGAAACAATATGACCCCTAACAATACCTAAGGGGTCATATGGTATCCTAAGGGGTTATATGATGTCCTAGGAACCTTTAGGACACAATATGACCCTTTAGCATGTTAGGATTCCCACAGATACTGAGCGGGGGGGGTTTGAATTAGTATCTAACCAGTAATGAGTATTTCTTAATTTGAAATATGCATAACATAAAATAGCAGTATATTGATATGCAAGAATTAATGCAATAAATAGAATTAGAAACATCCACATGAAAAGAACACCATAACACAAGATGTTTAATGAGGAAACCCGGTGTGGGAAAAACCTCGGTGGGATTTGTGACCCACAATATTCACTCACTGGCCAATAAGAGAATATTACTTACAATAGGGGCCTGCACATGCAGGAAGGCCAACTACCTAGAGCTCACTGCTCAATGAGAAGTCACACTGACTTACAATGAGGATTATACTAATCCAATGACTTGTATTGCTTTACAATAGCATCTCCAATGCCAGATTCAGTACCGGTTCTAACTCTGTTCTTTACATATACCCTTGACCTATAATTCGCACATTAGGTCTGCCTAATAATTTTATTTATGCTCGCTACATTACCTCACTAAATGTCTACAATGATCTCCTTTACATACAAGAGTCATTTTACAATTTGCCAAGTCGACTTACAATAATAAAAAAAATATTACATATCAAAAATCCTGTCGACCTCTATGCCGGTATACATCTTTTCTTCTATGCCAGTGCCAGTGCCGGTGTAGAGTGATCTTGTTGATGTCGGTGCACTATCTTTCCTGTGTAATGCTTTGCCAGTATGATGTCTTGCTGGTGCCATAGGATTGCAAGGTTGCCATCAATGACAAAACCTTCAATCACATACAATGTCTCATTGGAGTGTCCATATGCCAACAATCTCCCCCTTTGGCATTGATGGCAACACTCATGAGAAATTTCAAAAAGTGTCCAAAATGTGTAATCCAAAAAAAACTTTACCAAAAAGAATGTTTACCAAAAATATGAAGGGCTCCCTCTGAGCATATGATTCCTGTCTTTGAACTTTCTCATCCTACTACTCCCCCTTTGGCATCAATGACAAAGGTTGTCAAGATGTTAGTAGAGTTTGTAGTTACATATGTCCATATCCTCAACCCTGTAGTTGAGTAGTTATTAGCTGAAAAAGATCACCCAAAATTAAGTTTATACTATCCATAAACTTTTTGCTATCTTTTATTGTTGTTTCAGTCCTCTTCACTGTACCGGTGAGATGCTGCAATTGCTCTGCCAGTGTTTTACTTCCCTGTGCTAATGCCTTTGAGATTTCCTTCCGCAGAGATGCTAGATAGTCCAATCTTGGACTCAGTTTAGATCTCAAGTGTTTTACCTTGTTTATTATTCTCTCTTTCTCTCTTTCCTGTTTAAGCAATTCTTCCTCAAAATTTGCTAACTTATCTTCAAAAATAGATAGTGAATACGGTGAGTTGACAAAATTGTTTGCAAGCTTATTTATCTCATCCTGTGTCTTGCTTATTTGCTTGTCAATATCTACAGTCAAGAAGTTTGTTTTGCATGTGTCTCTATACAGATTTTTATACTCTTTCAACAAACTACATAGTTCCGGTAGAAGTGTGTCAAATTCTCTGTTACACTTCTTTATTTCTTCATCAAAGAATTTCTATTTCTCCTTTTCTACCATGTTCTTTACTGATTCTTCCTTTATTTTCTCAATATTTCCAGAAATGTATTTACATAATGTATCCAATTGTCCTAAATAATATTTATTATCTATATTACAATCAAGAGCAATTATTTTCAAAATTGGTATTGAATCATCTATTGCTTTATAAGCTTGTGAACTGCAGTCAGTTATTTTCTTAATGGATTCAAGTAATACCTCAATCAGATTAGTTGACTTGAATGTTGATGATGATCCAAGAGTCTGAGTGCCGATGGAAATAATCATACTTGTATTGACCTCTGGCAGGTCAGTTTGTGTTTGCATTTCTTTTAGCACTAGTTTTCTTGCTTCATTTCTTACTGGTGGCATTGTTTCCTTGCGAGCCTATTCCGGAGCCTTTAGCTCTATTGGTTTCTCTGTTTGTGCCTCAGATTCCATATTTTTCCCTGTATCCTCTGCCAGTTGCTCTGTATCTCCTATTACTGGAGGCTCTTTAGCCATATCTGACTTTTCAGTTGTATCTTTAACAACTATCATGTTGATCTTTTGGGTATCAACATTTACAGTGTATAGGACTTCAGGATTTGGATTGCTATCCTCTACATCCATGCTTTCTACTGCCGGTTGGTCTTCAATGGTTGTAATTTTCATAGGTGGAGGTAGGTTGTCTTTAACCTTTATGCTTGGAGGTCCACCAACTTTGCCTTTCCCTTTGTCCTTATCTTTCTGATATACCTTAATAGGCTTGAAATTCCTGTATTCTTCTTGTTTTTCCTTTTCAACCAGGAATATGTCCCAACCATCTTCTGTTTCCTCTGTAACTTCTATAACTCTTCCTGTCATCAGTGAAATATGTCGGTGTGCAGTGGAGAAAACTGTCCAATTTTCTTGAGCAATCAGATCATCAATTTCCTTTGGAGATTTTACCGGATATACAACAAGTAGTTTTTCTATTTTTATTTTCTTGTCTAATTCAATCACTCCTTGCCTTCTAGCCTCAAGTCTTTTGTACAAATCATCAATAATTTCATTGATTACTTCCATCAAAAACTTTTTTGTACATGTCCATATGTAGTATTACACTTTCCTCAACTTTCCCTTTCTCATCAGCAAATAGAGTGTCATAAATTTTCCCTATGTTTTTCAGTTTTCCTTCCTCTGTGATCTCATTTAGCAATATGTCTAGAGGTGCCAAGTCAGTTTTTGTCTTTTTCTTTTTCTTAGGAGTTAGCTTCTTTTTAGGTGTGACCTTTTTGACTGGAGATCTCATAGCTTGTTGCTTATGCCTTGTCCTTCTAGGTGAAGGAGTTGTTACCGGTGAGGTATCCCTTTTCCTAACAACTCTTTTAAAGGTTACTGGCATGTCACCTTCCGAAGAAGTACCTACCGGTGATAGATGAGGTTCAGGTTGTGGGGCTGCCAACTCATCTTCTGTTATGTCGGTTTTCTTTAATACATCTTCCTTAATGGCCTTTGCTTGTCTAGATCCTTTCCTCACAAATGCCTCTACCTTCTTCACTCTTTTCTTGGACTGTATTTGTCTTTCTATGGTTTCAGCACTACCGAATACTTCTTCCTTAGGTTCTTTGGGGGCTTCCAGAAGTGCTTTGGCATAATTTTCAACTATGTGGTCATATGTCTCATAGCCCATTTTGGTTACCCAGATTGTCCTTGGGATGATTGCTTCCATCGAAATTTCATCCTTTTTAATAACAAAGCATATATCATCTTTGTATTTATTTATAATTTTCTGAGATAACCTTATCCTTTTCTTCATTTTTGTCTTCAGTGCTTGGAAAAAGTCATGAATGTTGTTTTCCTTGTTCTCACCCATGGAATTAAATAGTTTTGTCAATTGCTTTCCTATCGATATGTCATATCCTAGTTCTTTATATCCTATACCGGGAACCTATTTTGTTATATGAAGCATTAGGCATACTAACAGATTTATAATTCTGAAAGTTCCTTTCTTATCCTTCTTTATCTTTCCAAGGTTGTCTATCAGTTCATCCTTTAACCATTCACTGATGTCAATTTTTGTATTGTCTGTTATCATATCATAAGCACTCTTAATGCATAAACTTGAAACTGAGTTAAGTCTATTAGCAAGAGTGGCTTTGTAACCTAATATCATGCTTATGAATCTCACATTTGTATCCTTTACATCGTTAACCCTTAGAGATCTCTTATCAAATGTTGCACCTGTTAGGTCTATGACTAAATCATTTGAAACCTTCTTGTTTTTGTCTAGTCTTTTATCGGTGGCTGGTAACCCTGTGACAGCCTTTACGACTTCCTTGGTGATCTTATGAATTGCATCTAACCAAAAAAATTCTCCATGAACTCTGCTTAACACTATCCTAATCACATCCTTATGAAATTCAGGGATGCTAAGGATTTCTGTGAATCCTAGGGTTTCAATAATCTTGTGTTCAGCTTTAACATTGCCGATATCATCACATATCTCAGTTTTATACATGGTTTTGATTTCCTCATCTCCTAACTCTTCAATGTTGCAGTGGATGTACATTCTAGGGTCTTCAACATATACAACACCTTTAGGGATTTGAGAAAATGCACCTAGGGTATCATCCTTCTTTTCTATTTCGGGAACTAACTAAAATACAGGCCTAGGTCTTTTAATTACTTCCATAATAGTAGGGTTTGCTATGTATTCAATTGCAGAGGTGGATGCCATGATTAAATACCTTTTTTTTCTGTCTTGGATGGATGATTGCTTGGAGTGTGCTTGCTTCTTGCTCGAAACGCCTTAGCTTAGAATCTTCGCTCTCTCTGAAAGTTTGAAATCACGGTGAAATGAAATGGAGCCAAAACCTTATTTTTATAATGTCTTTTTGCCATCTACCACATTAATTGCATGCCGGTTAAGTATTCACTTAACATTGTTTGCCAATAATGAGTAATTTTCAACTTCTTATCTCTAACCAAGGGAATAATAGCATATGTATCATTATATTGCCAAACCCTCAAGGAAATTTTCTTCAATTAGATGAAGAACTTCTTGTCGGTGGAGCACTGCTCTATCCTGCTGGTGAAGCATCACTCTGTCTTGCTGGTGAAGCATCACTCTGTCTTGCAGGTGAAGCATCACTTTGTCCTACCGGTGAAGCATTTGTTGGTTCTACTGGTGGAGGAGTATTCCCAATATTTAGATCAGCTTTTCTAATCCATTGCTTTGAGAATTCTTGCTTAACCTCTTCAACTTTTTATTTTCCTTTCAAGCTAGCACTTTTTTTGTCTACCGGTGTACCTTTACTTCTACAAAATTTAGCAATATGCCCAATCTTGTTACATGCATAACAAGTTACATTATTTTTCTGAATAGCTTTCCCATAACCTGTGCCGGTTTGTGTTCTGCATTGTTTAGATAAATGTCCAAATCCTCCACAAACATAACATCTCACATTCATTCTATAGTTTTCAGAGTTATGACCAACTTTGTTGCATTTGGAACATTGACCGGTGGGTGTATTGGTATTCTGATAATTCGTAGATTTACATTCATTTTCCCTATGACCATACTTATTACAGCTAAAGCATTTTCCATTGAATTTATATGCATTAGGTGGTCTTATGGGTTAGCTGTGATCTTGAGTATTTGCAGTACCAGTGCTTTCAGCAAATTCAAAGCCAATTCTTGAAGTGTCACCTTTAGGTTTTTGATTCTTCAATAAGGTACCAAGTTCTTCTGTGCTTTTCTTGAATTTTTCTTTATGTTGATTTGCAATTTCCAATTCCATTTCCAAAATTTCTTTTTGTCTCATTAGTTGATTTAAGTCATTCTGAGTATGCATCAGATCTGTCTTCAACATGTCATTTTCATAGCTAAGTCTTGTGTTCTCATTTGCTGCATCACTTAGCCTTCTAGTCAATTCTTCTTCATTCTTCTTTCTATCCTCAATCTCTTTGCAAAATCTCATAGTCATATCCTGCATTTCATTTTTTGTTGTCATGATCTCTTGTTTCAGCTTGCTTATCATATCATTAAAAGATTCCTTTTCATCATTCTCATTTTGCAATTTTTCACAAAGTTCTCTTCTCTTATTTCTTGCAACAATAAGATTTTCTTGAAGTGCCTGAATGATATCTTGAGCTGCTCTTAAATCATCTTCTATTTTGATATTTTTCAACTTCTCTGCATCATAGACAGTAAGAGCTCCTTGAAGTTGCTTCATCAGATTTTCCATCTTTACCGGTGTCAAGATCTTCCTCAAGTTGTTAGGCTTCTGAAAATAGAGGACCAGGCTCTGATACCAATTGTTAGGATTCCCATAGATACTGCGAGGGAGGGGGGGTGAATCAGTATCTAACCAGTAATGGGTATTTCTTAATTTGAAACATGCAGAACATAAAATAGCAGTATACCGGTATGCAAGAATTAATGCAATAAACAGAATCAGAAACATCCACATGAAAAGAACACCATAACACAAGATGTTTAACAAGGAAACCTAGTGTGGGAAAAACCTCGGTGGGATTTGTGACCCACAATATTCACTCACTGACCAATAAGAGAATATTACTTACAATAGGGGCCTGCACATGCAGGAAGGCCAACTACCTAGAGCTCACTGCTCAATGAGAAGTCACACTGACTTACAATGAGGATTATACTAATCCAATGACTTGTACTGGTTTACAATAGCATCTCCAATGCTAGATTCATTACCGGTTATAACTCCGTTCTTTACATATACCCTTGACCTATAATTCACACATTAGGTCTGCCTAATAATTTTCTTTATGCTCGCTACATTACCTCACTAAATGTCTAAAATGATCTCCTTTATATACAAGAGTCATTTTACAATTTGCCAAGTCGGCTTACAATAATAAACAAAATATTACATATCACAAATCATGTTGGCCTCTATGCCGGTATACATCTTTTCTTTTGTGCCGGTGTCGGTGCCAGTGTAGAGTGATCTTGTTGATGCCAGTGCACTGTCTTGCTTGTGTAATGCTTTGCCGGTATGATGTCTTGTCGGTGCCATAGGATTGCAAGGTTGCCATCAATGACAAAACCTTCAATCACATACAATGTCTCATTGGAGTGTCCATATGCCAACATAGCACACCCTACAACCCCTAATGACACCATATGGTGTCTTAAGGGGAATCTGAGCACCATATAACCCGTTAGGATACAATATGACCCCTAACAACACCTAAGGGGTCATATCGTATCCTAAGGGGTCATATAACACCATATGACCCCTTATAACACAAGAAGACCCATAACAACATGATATGGTGTCCTAAGGGGTTATATGGTGTCAAGAGACGCCATATGACCCCTTAGGACACAATATGACCCCTAACGATACCTAAGGGGTCATATGGTGTCCTAAAGGGTTATATGATATCCTGGGGACCTTTAGGACACAATATGACCCGTTAGCACACCATACAACCCATAACGACACCATATGGTGTCCTAAGGGGTCATAGGACACCATATGACCCGTTAGGACACAATATGACCCCTAACAACACCTAAGGGGCCATATTGTGTTGTAAAGGGTCATAGGACACCATGTGACCCCTAACCACACTATATGGTGTCTTAAGGGGTCATATTGTGTCCTAAGGGGTCATAGGACACCATATGACCCCTAACAACACAAAATGACACCTAACGATACTTAAGGGGTCATATGGTGTTCTAAGAGGTCATAGGACACCATTTGACCCCTTAGTACACCATATGACCCCTAATGACACCATATTTTGTCCTAAGGAGTCATATGGTGTCCTAAGGGGTCATAGAACACCATATGACCCCTTAGGACACCATACGATGCATAATGACACTGTATGGTGTCCTAAGGGGTCATTGGACACCATATGACCCCTTAGAGGACCATACAACCCATAACAACATAATATGGTGTCTTAGAGGGTCATAGAACACCATGTGATCCCTTAGAACACTATACGACCCATAACAACACCATGTGGTGTCTTAAGGGGTCATAAGACACCATATGACCCCTTAGCACACCATATGACCCCTATTGACACCATATGGTGTCCTAAGGAGTTATATGGTGTCCTAAGGGGTCATAGAACACCATATGACCCCTTAGGACACCATACAATGCATAATGACACTATATGGTATCCTAAGGGGTCATAGGGCACCATATGACCCCTTAGAGGACTATACAACCCATAACAATAGAATATGGTGTCTTAGAGGGTAATATAACACCATATGACCCCTTAGAACACCATACAACCCATAACGACACCATGTGGTGTCTTAAGGGGTTATAAGACACAAGATTACCCCTTAGGACATAATATGACCCCTAACAACATCATATAGTGTCCTAAGGGGTCATAGGACACCATATGACCCCTTAGGACACCATACGACCCCTTGCGACACCATACCACCCTTTACGACACCATATGGTTTCTTAAGGGGTCATATGGTATCCTAACGGGTCATATAACACCATATGACCCCTTAGAACATAAGAAGACCCATAACCACATGATATGGTTTCGTAAGGGGTCATATGGTGTCATGAGATACCATATGACTCCTTAGGACACAATATGACACCTAACGATACCTAAGGGGTCATATGGTGTCCTAAGCGGTTATATGATGTCCTAGGAAGCTTTAAAACACAATATGACCCCGTAGCACACCATACAACCCCTAACGACACCATATAGTGTCCTAAGGGGTTGTACGACACCATATAACCCGTTAGGACATAATATGACCCCTAACAACACCTAAGGGGTCATATTATGTCCTAAGGGGTCATAGGGCACCACATGACCCCTAAGGACACTATATAGTGTACTAAGGGGTCATATTGTGTGCTAAGGGGTCATAGGACAGCATATGACCCCTTAGCACTCCATACGACCCCTAACAACGCCATATGATGTCCTAAGGGATCATATGGTGTCCTAAGGGGTCATATAACACCATATGACCCCTTAGGATACCATACGACATATAATGACACCATATGGTGTCCTAAGGGGTCATATGGTGTCCTAAGGGGTCATAGGACACTATATAACCCCTTAGGAGACCATACAACCCATAACAACATAATATGATATCCTAGAGGGTCATAGAACACCATATGACCCCTTAGAACACCATACGACCCATAACGACACCATGTGGTGTCCTAAGGGGTCATAAGAGACAATATGACCCCTTAGGACATAATATGACCCCTTAGGACATAATATGACCCCTAATGATGTTATATAGTGTCCTAAGGGGTCATACAAAACCATATGACTCCATAGAACACCATATGACTCCATAGAACACCATATGACCCCTTAGAACACCATACGGCCCTATACAACACCATATGGTGTCCTAAGGTGTCATATGGTATCCTAAGGGGTCATATAAAACCATGTGACCCCTTAGAACACCATATGACCCCTTAGAACACAAGAAGACCCATAATGACGTGATATGGTGTCCTAAGGGGTCATATGGTGTCTCATGACACCATATGACCCCTTAGGACACAATATGACCCCTAACAATATCTAAGGGGTCATATGGTGTCCTGAGAGGTTATATGATGTCCTAGGAATCTTTAGGAGACAATATAACCCTTTAGCACACCATACAATTCCAAACGACACCATATGGTGTCCTAAGGGGTTGTAGGACACTATATGACCCGTTAGGATACAATATGACCCCTAACAAGACCTAAGGGGTCATATTGTGTCCTAAGGGGTCATATGACATCATATGACCCCTAACGACACAAAATTACACGTAACGATACCTAAGGGGTCATATGGTGTTATAATGCGTCATAGGACACCATATGACCCCATAGCACACCATACGACCCTTAATGACACCATATGGTGTCCTAAGGGGTCATAGAACACCATATGACCCCTTAGGAAACCATACAACACATAATGAAACCATATGGTGTTCTAAGGGGTCATATGACACCATATGACCCCTTAGGAGACCATACGACCCATAATAACATAAAAATGGTGTCCTAAGGGGTCATAGAACACCATATGACCCCTTAGAACACCATACAACCCATAACGACACCATGTGGTGTCCTAAAGAGTCATAAGACATAATATGACCCCTTAGGACATAATACGACCCCTAACGACATCATATAGTGTCCTAAGGGGTCATAGGACACCATATGACCCCTTAGGACACAATACGACCCTTTAGGACATAAAATAAACCCTAATGACACCTAAGGGGTCATAGGACACCATACGACACATAAAAACACCAAATGATATCCTAATGGGTCATATGGTGTCCTAAGGTGTCATAGGACACCATACAACCCATAGCACCATATATTATCCCAAGCACATGGTGTCCTAAGGGGTCATACAACACCATATGACCCATTAGGACACAATAAGACCTCTGATGACACCTAATGGGTCATATAGTGTTGTAAGGGTTCATAGGACACCATATGACCCCTTAGGACACCATACGACTCCTTGCGACATCATATGGTGTCCCAAGGTATCATATGGTATCCTAAGGGGTCATATAATGTCCTAAGGGGTCTTATGGTGTCCTAAAGGGTTATAGAACACCATATGACCCCTTAGGACACCATAAGACCCATAACGACACCATATGATGTGCTAAGGGGTCATATGGTGTCCTAAAGGGTCATGGGACACCATATGACCTCTTAGGACATAGTATGAACCCTAACAAAACCTAATGGATCATATGGTGTCTAAGGGGTCATACGATGTCTTGTGACCCCTTAGGACACAATATGACCCCTTAGCACACCATACAACTCCCAACAACACCATATGACCCGTTCGGACACAATATGACCCCTAACAATACCTAAGGGGTCATATGGTGTCCTAAGGGGTCATAGGATACCATATGACCCCTTAACACACCATACGACTCCTAATGACACCATATGGTGTCCTAAAGGCTCATAGAACACCATATGACCCCTTAGGACACCATAAGACTTATAACAACATCATATGGTGTCCTAAGGTGTCATATGGTGTCCTAAAGGTTCATGAGACACCATATGACCCTTTAGGACACCTTATTCTCTCTCACATTATTTCTTTTCCTCAATTACCCTCAATCACCTCTCTCCTCCTATGGGTTTATAGATACTTCCCTCTCCCCCTCTACCCACCCCCTAATTACTCTCTATGTCTCTCTTCACCTCTGTCCCCATCTCTCTTCTCTCTTTGTTGATACTTTCCCCTCTCCCCCTCTCCTCCTACCCCCTAATAATCTCAAACTCTCCCTCTCGTTCTCTCTTCACCCCAATCACCCCCTCCCTCTCTCTCTTCACCTTCCACCTAATTACCTATAGCTCTCTCTGTCACACTTTCTCTTCCTCCCAATTAATCTCTCCTTCTCACCTCTCTCTGCCTCTCCTTTTTTTATACTTCCCTACGCCTCTCCTTGTTCCCTCTGAATTTTGTTGCTGGAAATGAGAAGGAAATGCAGAGAGACTAGTCTAGATCATAGGGAAGAGAGAGTGACATAGAGGAGGAAATTATAAACAGGTAGAAATATAAGCACCTTGTAGAGATTGAGAGATTAAATGAGGTATTCATTGATAGTTAGAGATATAGGTCTAGAGAGAGATGTATAAATATGGATAAAAGAGAGGGAGGAAGAAACAAATAGGTGGAGTGATAGGTTTAGGAGAGAGAGGTGGAGAAAGGAACAAACATAGATAACATGGTTTATCAAAATTTATCGAAATCAATAAAATTCATAAATTTTCTATTATTATTTAATTACTTATTTAGTTTATTTTGAGATGATTGTTACAAAAATTCATGCAATAGGGAAATCACATGAAAAAGTGATGAGTTTTTTATGTTTTAAAAATGAAGGATGAATTAAAATGAATTATAATTATTTTTTAAAACAAATAAATTGAAAATATACCTATTCCATATCATAGAGCTCTTAATTACCTTTCCAACGCTTGTTAAAAATCAAAGTTTTGATATAAAATGCAAAAGTTATGCCCAATTTACTAAACTATGTTTTTTTATTTTTTCAAAAATTGGATATCCGATTTTAAAACATAAATTTTTCCCTCCATATTTTGGTTCGGGTTTGATCTAGGATTTGGCTTGGAAGTGACAAGCCTGGAAAGTCAACTCAGTATTCCTTGATTTTCCAGACTTTACACTAGTGGCTGACGACTTTTTTTATAGTCAAAATTAATAAAACGAAAAGGGTTTTTTAAGGAGGTTCTCAACCTTCCAACAATATAAGGCTTGTCTTATTTTGACTTTAATAAATAATTATTATTTATTTTCTAATTGAATTCTGACAAAAGCCCTAATTGATAGACTGATTGAAAAATACTCATAACTTTCAAACTGTATAACATTTTTTGAATCTGAAACATGCATCACATCCTATGCTTCGTCTACTATAGGGAAAAATTTAAAAAAATTGAATTTCATAAGGTTTTGACCAAGTTAAGGTGGTCAGATGTAGGAGTTTTTGAATTTCTGAAAAGCTGTAGTAAAAAAATCATAAATAATTATTTACTTTATAAAAAATTATAAAAAAATATGTGTCACATCCAGACATGAGTGTAATACTTATATTATAAATATTATAAAAAAATATTATGATTTGATTGTGATTAGGGTGGTCAGACATACACCTACTTCTTATCTTTTTCCTGAAATTTTTGTACCACTGAATTGAAATTTGAAATTTTCATCAAATAGGATTTTTTTTTTCAAAAAACAACTAGTAGCTTAGAAACTACATTCAATTTTCTATAGATTCTCTTGCTACATATTTTAAAAATAATGTTCATAACTTATTCAATTTTTCATGTCAAGTTACATAACTCTCATTTTTTGAAATTTCATTGCCACTTAAGGGCCTGTTTTGACACACCATGATCCTGCACATACCCTAGAGGGCATACATTTTGAAGAAACATTTGCACCAATTGCAAGGCTTGAAGCTATAAGGATGTTCTTGGAATTCTTAGCCTATAAAGGATACAAAGTTTATCAAATGGATGTCAAATTTGTATTCTAGAATGGAAATCTTGAAGAAGAGGTCTATACTAGGAAACCTGAAGGATTTCAACTACATGAAGATGAGAACTTTGTATGGTCTAAAGCAGGCACCTAGAGAATGGTATTCTAGGTTGGATAAGTACTTATATTAGCAAGGATTTAAAAAGGGGTGTGTTGATAGCAACTTGTATATCAAGGAAGATGGTAATCTTATGACCATTGTAGTTGTATATGTAGATGATATCATTTTTGTAGGCAATAAAGATATCCTATGTAAGGAATTTGCTGATCAAATACAGTCTGAGTTTGACATGTCTTTACTTGGAGAGCTATCATATTTTCCTGGTTTGCAGATTTCTCAGCTAGATAAAATTATATTTATATCTCAAACTAAGTATGCCAAAGATATGTTAAAGAAATTTCAGATGGAGGACAACAAGATGGTTAGTACTCCCATGGTGATAGGATGAAAACTAAGTAAGAATAATGAGTCACCCAATGTAGATCATACTTTGTATAGATTAATGATTGGGAGCTTGTTATATCTAACCATATCAAAGTTGGATATAGTTCAGGCAGTGTACTTGGTGGAAAGATTTTAAGTAGCTCCTAAGAAATCACATGTCAATGTAGTTTGGAGGATATTCAAGTATTTGCATGAAACACTCAATTTTGGCTTATGGTATCCAAAGAAAGGTGATTTCACTTTGCATGCCCATACTGATGCTGCTTGGGCAAGTTGTGTAGATGACAGGAAGAGCATTAGTGGTGCAACTTTTTTCTTGGGAGATAGATTGGTTTCATGGCACAACAAGAAACAAGAGTTAGTCTCATTATCAACTATTGAAGCTAAATACATTGCAGTTGCCACATGTTGCTCACAAGTATTATGGATGAAGGAGACCCTCAAAGACATTCAAGTAGAGTTTTGAGATCCCATTCCTATCATGTATGACAACTCAAGTGCTATAAATATATCAAAGAACCTGTTAGGATTCCCAAAGATACTAAGAGGGGGGGTGAATCAGTATCTAACCAGTTATTGGATTTTCTGAACTTATTAAATGAACTGCATTCCAAAACAGTGTACCGGTAAACCAGAAATACTGCAGTAAATAAGATTAGCAAACACAACATAGAAAGCACACCATAACATAGTATTTTTAATGAGGAAAAATGATGTGGGAAAACCCTCAGTGGGATTTGTGACCCACAATATTCGCTCACTGGCCAATAAGTGAATATTACTGATACAATAGGGGCCTGCACATGCAGTTAGACCAACTGCCTAAAGCTCATTGCTTAAATACAAAAAGGGAAGTCTCTCTGACTTACAAAAGTGGATTATATAAACCCAATGTCATGTACTACTTTGGATCAGCATCTGCTATTCCAGGTTCAGTACCAGTTTAAGCTCTTGCAATAATCGTAAAACTTATTCCACAATCTGCCTTAATATTCACACATATTATCCATCTAGTATATTCCTTTTTCTTAAATGTTCTATAAGATCTCATACTTATATATGAGTCTTATTACAATTCGCCTTGTTGGCTTACAAAAAGATTTTACAAATAAATAAAAAATACAATAAACAAAATCTTGTCGGCCAGGGTGCAGGTGAACATCTTTGCCACTACCACTGCCAGTGTCTATGCCTGTGCCAGCGTCTATCGGTGCCTTATGATTGTAAGGTTTCCATCAATTAAATTACCTTCAATCACCTACAATTTCTCATTGGAGTGTGCATTTGCCAACAATCTCCCCCTTTGGCATTGATGGCAACACTCATGAGAAAAAGCCAAAATGTGTATCCAAAAATGTTGTCCAAAACTGTCTTACCAAAACTATCAAAACTATGTGCTCCCCCTGAGTAGATGATCTCTTCTGTCATACATTTTTCTTATCCTTATTTCTTTTTCTCATCCTCTACTACTCCCCCTTTGGCATCAATGACAAAGGTTGCCATTCAATGTCAATTGAGTGTAGTTCCTGTCTGGATCCTTGTAACCAGTTGGTTACAATCTGATATAAATCTGCTAAGGCAACATTCAAACTGTTGTAGAATCTCTCACTGTCTTTTAGTGCCATTTCAGTCCTCTGGATTGTATCGGTGAGAAGGTGTATTTTCTCTTTTGGTGTCTTAAGTCCTGGAACAAGAACCTCAGAAATCTCTTTTCTCAAAGAGATGATGATATCCAGTTTAGGAATTAGTCTACACTTCAGTTCCTTTGCCTTAAATTTTAACCTTTCCTTATCTTTTTTAATTTTTTCTATTTTCTCTTCAAATCCTACAATTTCCTGTTCTACTACCGATATTGAATCTAATGAACCTATTAAGTTGTCAGCAATATCATTGATTTCCTTTTGAGCTATGCTGATCTCTTTATCTATATCTTCTGTCAAAATGTTTGTTTTGCATGTATCTGTGTACAATTTCTTGAAGTCCAAAATTGTCTTGCCTAGTACCAGTAATAATGTATCCATATGTTCCTTATTCTTCTTGACTGTCTCCTCAAAGAATTTTTCCTTCTCTTTATTCATTTTCTCTCTGAAAGTCTCCTCATTGATTTGATCAATTGTTAGAAGATTGCCGGTTATGTGTTTAGACAATGTGTCTAATTGGCCTAAAGAATATTTATTCTCTATGTTACACTTGGGTGAAATGTTTTTCAAAATTGGTATGGTGTCATCAATAGCCTTATATGCTAGTGCATTACAATCTGTTATTTTCTTAATTGAATCTAGCAATACCTCTGTCACATTAGATGGTCTAAATTCAGTCCTAGAGGTTCCGAATGACTGTCTAACTACCTTCACAATTTGTAATCCACTAGTGCTAGCAATATCATTACTTTCCTCTTTCTCTAGAGGGTCTGTTTGTGTCTGCATTTCAGCTACCAAAGGTTTAGGTTATTCAGCTGTAGCCGGTGGAACTGTCTCTGAATGTACCTATGAATGATCCTCTTGCTCTACCTATTTCTCTATACTCTCTACTAATGGTTTCTATGATGGTGCCTCTGATTATTTTTTAGTGGTTTCTACTGCCGTTTTTTTTGTTTGTGACTCTGTGTTTTCTTCCGATTTTTCTGTGCTTACTCCTAAAATGTCTACAACCAGTATCTCAAGATATTTTTTATTGTTATCACTTGTAGGTTTCTTAGTAGATGCATCATTATGTACACTAGTGCTATCTGCTTTTCCTGTATCTGTTGTCTGCTTAGTTTGTTGCTCACTCCCAATTTCAATGTCTCCAACTGTATATTCAACATTTGTCTCAACTATTGTGTCTTCTACTGGTGGCTCAGTTGACACATCTCTTTTCTCATTTGATTCCTTATCAACCACAATGTTGACTTCCTATGTGTCGATATTTATTGTATATAACACCTCAGATTCAAGATTTGTGTCCTCATGTGTTATCTCCATACTCTCTATTGCCGATGGAGTATTAGAAGGACATGGGGGTAAGTTGTCTATTATCTTTATGCTCAAAGGTCCACCTACTTTACCTTTCCCCTTATCCTTATCCTTTTATTTTTGATAGACTTTAAAAGTCTTTGGTCTCTTAAGCTCTTCTTGTTTCTCGTTTTCAACAAGGAATATATCCCACTTGTCTACAATTTCTTCTGATATCTCATTAACTCTTCCTGCCATTAGTGCTACATGCCAGTGACCGATTGAAAATACTATCCAGTGAGCCTCACTTATTAATTCATCTATCTCTTGCATTGAGTTCGCTGGGTGAACTGCAAGTAGTTTTTCTATGTTGATCTTTTTATCCAATTCAACAATTTCTACCCTTCTTGCTTCTAACCTTCTATACAAGTCAATGGGTATATCATCTACAACTTCCATCAAAAATTTCTTATAGATATCAAGGTGTAAAGTAACACTATTTTCTATAATTTCTTTTTCATCATTCAAAAGTGTGTTATACAACTTGCTAATATTTGACAATTTGCCATCTTCACTTATCTCACTCAAAAGTTTGTCAAGTGGAGGAACAACTTGTTTTTGTTTCCTCTTCTTTGGTGTCAACTTCCTTGTCGGAGGCCTAACTGCCTATTGTTTCTGTCTAGTTCTCTTAGCTGTAGGAGCGAGTACCAGTGAGGTTTTACATTTCCTTACTACCCTTTTAAATTCTGCTGGTATTTCACTCTCAGAGGAGGTAGCAACTGATGAAAGATGTGTTTCTGGTTGTAGTACTTTCAAGTCACTCTCCTTAATACCAGTTTTATTCAATACATATTCCTTGATTTCTCTTGCCTGCCTTGTTCCTTTTCTAACTATCTGTTCATTTTTCTTTATTCTTTTCTAAGATTGAACTTTGCTTTCAATTGTTTCAGCATTACCAAATACTTCTTCAGTTGGTTCTTTATGGGCTTCTAGAAGTGCTTTTGCATAAGTTTCAATTATGTTCTCATCTGCCTCATATCCCATTTCTGTAACCCAAATAGTTCTTGGAACCACTGCCTCCATCCAAATTTCATTTTTCTTTATCACAAAGCATATCTCCTTTTGATATTTATCTACTATAGATTGAGATAGCCTTTCTCTAATTTTCATTCTAGCCTTCAGTGTTTAAAAATGTTCATTTATGTTCTTTTCTCTATCATCTGTCATGTTGTTTAGAATGTCCACTAGTTGTTTTCCTACCGGGATGTCAAAACCAAAATCCTTTCTACTAATACCGGGAACTTGCTTGGTAATATATAACATTAAACATACAAGTAGATTGCCAAATCTGAATGTACCTTTCTTATCCCCTTTGATTTTCTTTAGGTTGTCTATCAGTTCATCCTTCAACCATTCACATATGTCAATTTTTGCATTATTGTTTACCAAGTCATAAGCACTTTTGATACATAAGCTAGAAACACAGTTTAATCTGTTGGCATGTGTAACTTTGTATCCAAGAATCATGCTAATGAGCCTTACATTGGTATCCTTTACATCGTTTACTCTCAAGGATCTCTTATCAAAGGTTGCACTGGTTAGGGTCATTACAGTGTCATTTGGAATCTTTTTAGTTTTATTAGGCCTGCTACTAGTGGAAGGTAAGCATGTCACTACCCTAACTGCCTCTTTGGTTATCTTATGAATTGAATCCAACCAAAATAACTCCCCATGAACTCTGCTTAACACAATCCTTATAACATCCTTTGCAAAATCAAGAATACTAAGAATCTCCACAAAAGCTAGGGTTTTGACTATCTTATGTTCCGTTTTAACATTTCCATTTTCATCACATATAACAATCCTGTACATGTTCTTAATTTTATCATCTCCTAGTTCTTCTGTATGAAAATGTATGTAGATTATAGGATCCTCAGCATAGGCAACTCCTTTAGGTATTTTCAAGAATGCTCCTAGGGTATCATCTTTCTTCGCAATTTTGGGAATAATCTTAAATACGGGTCTAGGGTGCTTAACGACTTCAATTACAGTAGGGTTTGCATTGAATTCAGTTGCAAAGGAGAAAACTATTGATATAAATACTTTAATCTGCCTTTAGGTATGAGTGCTTGAATAATTTGCTTCACTTCTTGTTATGGATGCCTTCGCTCAGGATTTTTGCTCTTTAAGAAATTTTGAATGCTTGGTGAATGAAAAGAAAGCTAAAATATTTTCTTTATAATGTCATTTCCTCCAACTACCACATTCAATGCATGCCGATTAAGTCAAACTTAACATATCTACCGGTAAAGAAGTATTTCAAGTTCTCACCATCAATTGAGGGTAAATTAGCAAGTTTTTCAATTTGTTGCCATACCCCCAAAAGGTTTCTCTTTAGTTAGATGAAGAATCTCCTACTGGTGGAGTGTTACTCTATTCTACCGTTAAAGGAATATCTTCATTAACATTCATATCTAAATTTCTAATCCATTGTTTTGAAAATTCTTGCTTTACTTCTTCAACCTTTTCTTTACCTTTCAAACTGGGTCCTTTGTTATTTGCCGGTGGTGCCTTAATTCTACAAAATTTTGCAATATGTCCAATCTTGTTACAAGCATAACAAGTCACATTGTTTTTCTGAATAGATTTTTCATATCCTATGCCAGTATGTGTTCTACATTGATTAAATAAGTGTCCAAATCTTCCACAAACATAACATCTTACATTCATTCTGCAATTTTTTGAGTTATGACCAACTTTGTTGTATTTAGAACATTGACCGGTGGGTGCATTGGTGTTCTAATAGTTTCTAGATCTACACTGATTTTCTCTATGACGATACTTATTACAGTTAAATCATTTTCCATTAAATTTGTAGGCATTAGGTTGTCTTACTGGTTTACTATGATCATAATTGTTTGAAGTACCGGAGCTTTCACCAACTTCAAAGCCAAGGCCATTTGTATCTCCATTAGTTTTCTAATTTTTCAACATGTCATGAAGTTCCTTAGAAGTTTTCTTGAATTTCTCCTTGTGTTGATTTGCAATAGCCAACTCATTTTCTAAGAAATCTTTCTGTCTCATGAGTTCAGTTTTGTCATGCTCCAAGTGAATTAAATCTGTCTTCAACATATCATTTTCATGACTGAGTCTTAGATTTTCATTTCCAGCATCATTGATTCTTCTAGCCAAGTCATCTTCACTCTTCTTTCGGTCTCCAATGTCTTTGCAAAACCTCATAGTTATATATTGCATTTCATTCTTCATTATACTGTTTTCTTGTCTCAGTTTGTTCACAAGGTCATTAAGAGTTTCTTTTTCATCATCATCACTCTGAATCTTCTCAGAAAGTTCTCTTCTTTTGTTTCGAGCAATAGTCATATTTCCTTGAAGTCCATGAATGATTTCCTGGGCAACCTTCAGATCATCTTCATGTTTCATATTCTTCAACTTTTCTGCATCATAGTCTGAAAGAGCTCTTTCTAATTATTTTCTCAAATTTTCCATCTTTGCCGATGGCAAAATCTTCCTCAAGCTGTTAGGCTTTTGAAAAGAGAGGACCAGACTCTGATACCAATTGTTAAGATTCCCAAACATACTAAGAGGGGGGCAGGGGGGAGTGAATCAGTATCTAACCGGTTAATGTATTTTCTTAACTTATTAAATGAATTGCATTCGAAAACAGCGTATCGCTAAACCAAAAATAATGCAGTAAATAAGATTAGCAAACACAACATAGAAAGAACACCATAACACAATATTTTTAACGAGTAAACCCATTGTGGGAAAACCTCGGTGGGATTTGTGATCGACAATATTCGCTCACTAGCCAATAAGTGAATATTACTGATACAATAGGAGCCTGCACATGCAGGAAGCCCAGCTACTTAAATACAAAAAGGGAAGTCTCACTGACTTATAAAAGTGGATTATATAAATCCAATATCATGTACTACTTCAGATCAACATCTTCTATGCCAGGTTCAATACTGACTTAAGCTCTTGCAATAATCATAAACTTTACTCAACAATCTACCTTAATATTCACACATATTATCCATCTCACATATTCCTCTTTCTTAAATGTTCTATAAGATCTCATACTTATATATGAGCCTTATTACAATTCGCCTTGTTGGCTTACAAAAAGATTTTAGAAATAAATACAAAATACAATAAACAAAATCTTGTTAGCCATGGTGTCCATAAACATCTTTGCCATTGCCACAGTCAGTGTTTGTGCTTGTGCCGGTGTTTGCCGGTGCCATAGGATTGTAAGGTTTCCATCAATGACAATACCTTCAATCACCTACAATTTCTCATTGGAGTGTGCATTTACCAACAGAACCCTATCATGCATTCTAGGACAAAGCACATTGCTAACAAGTATCATTTTCTCATGGAAAAGGTTGCAGATAAAGAGGTAAAAAGTTGAATATGTGTGTACTGGTGACCAAGTAGCTGACATTTTCACTAAGCCACTACCAAAAGACAACTATGAATATATAATACAAAAATTGGGTGCTGTTCCACTTTCCTTCAACACTTAAACCATTTTTATGTAGTCTCTGGTTCACGGGGTGTATATTGCTTTACATTTCTTGTCCTTGAACCTCATGCTTGTCTCTAAGGGAGTTTTGAAATTTTTGTAAGTAGTATTGGTACTGCTTTTTATATTGTAGTAATGGTTCATCTAGCTTTTAGACAATACTAGCAATCTAGATCTATGCACATAGAGATGGTCATGGGGGAGAAGAATAAGTCTTTGTTTGTCAAGCCCTTTGCCATTGTTGTCAAAGGGGGAGAGAAGAAAGTGTGTTGACATTAATGCAAAAGGGGTATATTATTGGCATTATATTGTCATTGATGTCGACAATTGAGAAGATGCAATGGAGAGATCAGAAAAGGAGATACATGAGGAATGATCGGATTGATAGGTTGGCAAAAGTGTTGTTGCAACATCGTATAAAACACCATGTTATATACACAGAGAGATACGAGAAGATTGTATGAAGCATGCCATTGCATGAAAAAGGACAAGGAGGACATAGACAATTATGTAGGAAATGTATTGTGAAATATAGTCTGACTCAGAAAAAGTTAGCTGCAGTTGTCAATAACACATAGGTTATTGCATGCAGTTATAAGGAGTATCATTCACAGTTGTCAATAACACATAGGTTATTGCTATCTACAAAGATGTAAAATTTCATTGTACATGTTAATAAAATGATGGGGTAGTTGTGTTGGTCTATTGGAATGTCAATAATGCGACGGTTATGCGGCCCTTGCCATCCCGCAAAAAGAAGCACTTAAGGAAAAACACTCTGCAGGCTAGTCACTAAAGTGTGATGGAGATGTCAATAACAAGAAGGTTATGCTTCTTGGCTTATCCCATGCTATGTTATGCGTTATCAGATAACCTTGTGAGATAACACTTCAACGAAGCAAACTATGCATCCCGTTACCTTGTGACATGTTATTTGCATGAAAGAAACCTTGTGGGATAAGAATAAACAAAGGTAAATAAGGCACCCCGTTATCTCGTTCCATGCAAACTTGGAGAGGGATGGTCATGTGGGGTAAAAATACCAAAGGGACTAGATGGACCTATTAGCCTGCGTTGTAAGAAGGCCTAAGACGAATTGACGCAGGATAAGGAAAATGGTAGAAGGCACGTTATCACACTAGCACGAGTGAAGGAAGATTTGTTGATTCACGACACATATAACAAACATGTTATATGACCTACAAAACTCATTTACATAGCTTGTGAATCCAACATGGATTTTCATCCACACGTGGACCCTTTGTGAGATGAGGTTTTTGTTAATGAGTCCTACTATTCACCAAGTGGCTAAGTGACAGGTAAATGTTAGGTGGACAATAAAATCTTTTTTATTAGTCAATAAAGCAAGAGTATATGTATCAAATAAGATTTTCCAGTCCGAGAAACACACAAAAATAGAAATAAATGTTGGGCAGAGTTCAGATAAAAATATTCTTAAAATGAGAATTGTGTACAAGATAAAATCTAATCTATGAGATTGTTGAGAATAGAAGAAATGTGAAATTTAATATGGGCAACTGTAGACAGAGATGAAGTGATGTACACTACAAAAGGTGGAGGATCTTGTGAGGCCCTACCCCGAGCCATCATAGCATTTCAATTATATTAATGTTAGACCTATTATTGATACTATATTTTGATGCATTATGGTCATAAATTTTTTATGATCCAGTGTTTGGATAACATTGATATGATTACGTCATTTACTTTGATTTGCAGTACTTTGTTTTCATGCTTGAAAATTATGGATGCATGCTCTATAAACAATTTAATTTCATGATGATTATGATGATGCCATTTGGTAGATTATTTTATGTGGCTGTTATTAGATAATTGGAAACTTGATTATTATAAATGAAATTGTATGCAATGTCTAAATTGTATTCTTTCCATATGATAATATTATATGTGATTTTTGGAATTACTAATGTGCAAAGTGATATGTGCATGAAAATTATTCCATGTGACCAGGGAAACTATTCAGAGAATCAAGCCTAGACCTATGTGCATTTGTGAGGCCAAGGGTTGTCTATCTGGAGAGATAACACCTCATTTGTAAATGTGTTTTAATTTTTAATTGTTATTCTTGGATATGTGTTTAATTTATAAATTTCAAAAAAGGGACATTTGCCATGTGTAGTTTAGTGATGTGTAATTCTTTTGTGGTGTCACTTGACACATGTGTTGTAAAGTGAGTTGGCAATGACATGTCCCTTGGGAGGAAATTTGTTTTACCAATGCATTTTTCAATTATCCTAGTATGGTCCCAATAAAGTCTTGGATAGGGAGCCATTTGAAAGGTCAACTCAGGGTTGACACGTAGGTAAACTTTGGGTTAGTTTCTAGAGGGTTAAACTAACTCCAAGGGTCAAGTTAGGGGCATTTTTAGTAGGCCATATGATGTACCTATGGATGAAGGCCAAATTTAGCCATGTGTCCACTCCCTAGGTACTATTTAGTAACCCCAAAAGTTGAGTTTTCCAGGTTGGCCGAACTTCAACTTTTGAGGAGCCTACCTAGGCTAGACAACCCTCCTCATGAGTGACATTGCTCTTCCCCATTCCTTTTACCTTTTTGAGGTTCCTTGGATAGAGAGTTTGTAAGGTGTTGGGAAGACCAACCTATGAACACCCTTCATCCTTCCCAAGAGGGTTGGAAATAGTGAGGACCTTTTTCATGGGGAATAGTGTGGGAGGGAGAAGTTTGATCACCAAATCTCCATTTTTGGAGACTGAGATTCTTGAGTAGTTTTTGTAAGTTTTTTGAATATTTTTGGCTAAGTCTTGAGGGGAAAAAGATAGTGGATTTGGGCAGCTCTTCTATAAGATTCATCATTCTTTTGGCAAATTTAAGGTTGGTTATTTTTCTAGCTCTTGTATGTTGTTGTACATTTGAAAAGATTGCTTGTCATAGTTGTTTTCATTGTTGATATCTTAGTGTGTTAGGAAGATGTTGAGTTCTTCCCTATGTGTTCTTTTCTTTTGTTATTGTAATTTTTGAGTTTTGTTTTGGGAGTTTCACGGCCAAAATCACCCTTGGGAGAGTAGAGTGGCCTTGGGGTGAGGGGCTATTTGACAACCTATGAGTGTAGAGGCTCTCTTTGGAAGAGAGTTATTTACAAGGGATTATGGGACCCTTGTTGCATAGTGTTTTGTTTATGCAATGGGGATCATAAGAGGAGTTGTAGGCTTGCATGCCTTGGGGGACATAAGGAATTGGTGGGACACATTTGAAACTTGTGGATGTGCTTTTTGGTAGCCTTGCAATGGCATTATGCTCTCCTACTTGCATAATTTTCCTCTACGTATATGGTCCACCTTCACCCCACTTGAATGGTCACATAAGTGATGTTGTCTATCCTTAGGTTGGGAGTGTGTATGTTGTGAGTTTTCTTTCTTGTATGTGTATTGTTTGTGTGTCTCCCATTTAGCATTGGTTCTCCTAGCTCGAGGGTGGCCTCTTGTAAGCCTAGGTTGGGAGGTGAGCCTCCATGATCACAGCCTACAAGTTTTTTTATTGCAGGTTTGCTTGGGATAAGATTAGAAAGGAAGCTTTGGAATGATCCTATTTCTTATTGTTTTAGCTGCAAAAATAAATGTATTTGATAAGCCCTGATTTAGTTGTCTTCTTATTTTAGTAAAAGAAGCTAGGATGTACTAAATGTAACTATTGGAATAGTTTTTACGAAGTAATAAAGATGTAATTTAAAATTGAAGTGTTTATATTCTTGCAAAGAGAAGAATACATTTTTGGATTATTTTTGTATTGCTATAGTTGCTTGAAAAAGATTAAGAATGATATTATATTCTCTTTTCAATTGTTATTGAAAAAGAAATGCAAAGATAAATGTTAATAGAATAGTCACTTTTAAACAAAAATGAAATATTTGCTTACATCTATAGTTCAAACTCCAAGGAAGAATGGATATATATTTAACAGTTAATATTGATAATGCATTATATCTTATTGTTTATTGTTTAAATGGATTTTAGAAAAAGATGGTTGTAATAGTAAATAAAATATTTACTATTATTTTTTTTTTTAATCTGAAAATACATGTATAGTAGAAAGTAAACAAATCTAGATCTAGTTATTTAAAATGAAAAGTTGACTGTGTTTTTTGATAGAAACAAGATTATTCTATTCTATTTAGTTAAAAATATCCTATTCTTAGCTATGAAAATGCAGATTTAATCATAGAAATACACACACACACACACACACACACACACACACACACACACACACACACATATAATGCAAAGTTTATGCCTAATATTTTAAATTTACATCTAAACTGTTGTATTTTCTAAAGAAAAATAAGTATATCTATCTGCTGCCTTCATATTATAACATGCATCTTCAGAAGAAAAGAAAAAAAAATAAGAAGAAGAAGAGTAATTTGGAAATAAAAGAAATGCATCTTTTGTTACTTTAAGTATTCTAAATATTCAATATTTTAGCCTTGGTGTAGCCTGCAGTGAAAACTTTATATTTATATTAATATATATAAATAAATATATCTTTATATATGTATAAAAAAAGAATAAATATATAAAAACGAGAGATTTACATATCATCGAAACCCTCCCTGCATTTTTCCTTTGGGGCCGAGGCTATCCCGGTGCCAACAACACTGTTGGTGCAAACCCACAGTGCGGTGTCGGCCGCACTAAGGGCCGTGACCCACAAGGATGGTTTGGTTGCCACTATGGGCCACAACCCATAGGCGACCGCGGCCACACTGTGGGCCGTGACTCACAGTCGTGGTCTCGACCGCCATTGTGGGCCATGACCCATAGGCACAGCCTCGGCCGTCTTGTGGGGCAGCACCCAGAGGTGTTGACCACCTTCCAAACCCCCTGCGCTTTGATGAAAACCCCACGGCCTCTTGAAAGCTGCCTCCACTTTCTTCAGCCCCGTGCCAAATGCTATGGCATGGCAACACCTACACACACACACACAAACAAAAAAAAATAAAAATTAGAACAAATTAGCCCTAACCCGATTTTGGGTTAGGGTTAGCTTTGATAAAGATAAAAATAAAAAAGGGAGTTTATTTATAAGAATTAATCAACCCTAGATAGGGTTCAAATAAAATTATAATAAAATTGGAAAGAGGGGGAAACCCTTTTCAAATTTGAAATGGGTAAAACCCATTTGTATTATAATCAAATAATAGGAAGGTTATTCCTACAATAATTTTGGGGATATTAACTTTAAATAAAATCCATATTTGTTTTTAGTAGTTATATTCATGTATATATATATATATGTGTGTGTGTGTTAAATCTCTCTCTCTCTCTCTCTCACACACACACACATACACACATATATAAAGATTATGTTAAATCCCTTTGTCAATTTTAATAATGGAATCTATTAAAGGTAAATTGTTAAATTTTAATCTATGGGGCCAATATTGGCCGAATATTAAATATTTGTTATTTAATATTTAAATGGGAATATTCTTTTATATAGTTTAGTGAGTAAATTTAAACTAAAAGATAATCTAAAAATTGAATGTGGAATATTTAATATTTAGTGTTGGGGAGTTTATTTCAACAATAAAAGGAGATTTTGACTAGATTATTATTATATTTGATTTTAGTTAGTTTTAATAGGACGAATTTAAAAACGTTATTAATATTACTCAATTAATTATTTTAAATACGATAAATTAAGTGATACATTATTTTAATTATTCCTAGCACAATTAAATACCAGTTGAGATAATTAATATCTCTTGTTTTATTATTGGAGTATTTTAATTAGGGGAAATTAATTAATTTAGTTGAATTAATTAATTTGGTTGTGACGACCCTCTTGAGGAAGAATTAGTCTACCTTAAAAGATGATGCTATAATGATGGAGTTGATTAAACAAACTCTAGGAAATCATTCTATTTAATCCCGAGTTAACCTTTAGTTAAGACAAAACTTATTTATTCCATTTTAAATGTAGATTATTTAATGTATTTATGTTGTTTTAAAAAAAAAAAAAATTGTTCCGTTTTTGCCCAAAAGTTTGGCCATGCCAGATCTCCAAAATGATCTGAAGATCTTCAAGTAGGATGCAAAATCTAAGATTACTAAAATAACAATCCACGCTCAAAGATACAACCTAATTTGAGAAGGATTCCAAGGGGATCATTTATTATTGATGGCTAGGTGTTTGGAGAGAGTGTTCAAAGGATAAAATGAACAGGTAGATTAGATTTCTGAGATGTCGAGAAGATTAATTTTTTAATTCATCATTGGTGGGAAAAATCTTGTTCGATGTATTTTGCTTCTTAGTGAAGTTTGCGAGTAGTTGAAGATATTGAAGGGGAAGAGTGTTGTAGGTGGAGATAGAGTGTAGCTCTACAAAAACTGAGAAGTAGTGAATAGAGAGTACAAAATAGAGGTTGCAGAAAAGATTTTTCTACAGGTGTCAATAACACGAAGTTGGGGTGGTCAATAACAAATATTTTTGGTGAGGAAACCTGGTAGGGGAAAAACCTCGGTAGGATTTGTGACCCACAATATTTACTCATTAGCCAATATGAATAAATATTACGTATACAATAGGGGCCTGCACATGCAAGAAGGCCAACAGCCTAAAGCTCACTGCTCAAAAACAAAAATGGAGTCCCACTGACTACAAAATTGGATGGTTAAATCCAATGACATTGTACTGCTCAAAATAGAATCTGCAATGTTGGATTCAGTACTGGTTTAAGCTCTGTCAAATACCTCTACAATAAACCTTGCTTCGCTCTTCTCTGCTCTTATTCACTCGTAAAATAATTACATCATAATGCATATATAGTTATTTGCTCTCATATACTGCTTGCATTCATTACCTAATTACATATATTTTCTTACAAAATGACCTATAAGATCTCAGACATATATGAGTCTTTACAATACATCATGTCGGCTATATAAATAATATTATAATACAAAACAATATAATTTCCATGTCAGCTAGGAGTGCCGGTAAGATCTTCTATCGGTGTAGACTGGATTTTGGTGTGAATAACCTTGTAGTGCTTGTTGGTGCCGGTAGATGATGTTTGTTGCCGGTGTAACCTGTGAACCATGTTACCAGTTTCTAGATCTTCACTTGTTCTGTCGGGGATTCTTCTCCTTCATCTTTGCTCACATCTTCAATTTTTCATCCTCTTCTCTGGGCTGTCTCCATGACTTCTAACAAGGCTTCTATTCCTCGCAACATCTCCATCATAGCAAGGTCTGTATTCTAACATGCTCCACCATTCCTAGCTCTTTGTGCCATTGATTCACACTAGTCCTCTGCAATTGCATGTTGGATCCACAATCTGTCACCCTACAACAAAATTCAGGACATGCAACCTGTGGGATGAAACTTTACTCTGATACCACTTGAAATAGTCACCAGTGAGGAGGGATCTCAAAGAGATCAGTCCAAACCGGTCAACAAGAGTAAACACAATGGAAACACAAATACATGATGGAAGCAATGCAAAACAGATAGTTTTATTGCATGAAATTTGATTCCATCCAATCGATAACAACCGGGTTACAACATACTGCACACATGCCTAGTAAAATAGGTCACACTGGGACCTTGAATTAAAAATCTATCTCCTAGGCACAGTCTATCTATCTATTACTTCTTAATTCTCTAAGTGATTACATTCTAAAGCATTATTACAAATATATATCGATCCAAAGGTTCTAGTTGGCCCAAAAGGGATCAAAACCCGAAGAACAAGACCAAACATGCAAAATGAACAAGGTTAGCCTCCGCTAAGAGATTCTGCTGGAAAATCCAAAGGATGAAATATAGAAGGTCGGCCACATGCCAAGAAACATCGAGATCAACATCCAAGGATTTGCAAGCTTCAGAATGTGTTTCAGAAGATCACCAGAATAGGTCTTAGGCAACCGGTAACAAAGGAACAACTATTAACAAGAAACTATCATGGGAACCGGTACAGATATCTAGCTCGAAAATGATCCAAATGAGATGCTGTTTGAAAGAAAGAAAGATGATCAAGTCTACAAGTAGAATCCAATTCCATAGGATCTGATGAGCCAAAATGGGACACACAGAAAGGAAAACTGAAACTGCAAACATAAAACAAAATAGAAAAGGAAATATTTTTGGTTGATGCAAGATTGTTGTGAACTAGGGATGCTCCTCCATCAGCTATTGAGGAAGGTAAAGACTTGAAAACCTTCTCTATGGATGAATTATATGGTTCCTTATCAACACATGAAATGAGGACAGTAGGCATTGAATCTTAAAAGAGAGAGGTTGCATTTACTTTTAGAAAGAAAGGGAAAGAACAATATACCAATGAGAAAGAAAATGAATCAGATGTTGTTGAAGCTAACTTTGTTAGAAATCTCAAGAAAGGATCAAGCAAGTATAGATGAAAGCTACCTTTCAAATGCTTTGACTATGGTAAAATAGGACATTTTGCTGCTAAGTGTCCCTATAAGAAGAAGGAAGATAATAATGTGGAAGGTGTTAGGGATAAGGGTAAAAGGTTTTATAAACCAACAAGAAGAAACTTTCAAAAGAAGAAAGTTCTTTACTCAATTGATAGTGATGTCTCCGATGATGAAAGTGAGTCAATTAAGGAATACAATGAAGATGAAAAAAAAACTTGTGTCTTCATGGTTGAAGAGATCCCTAATGAGAAACATAGTGGTGGTCAATCTAAAAATATAGATGACAGTGAGGAAGAAGATGGAGATGCTATGGTTGACCTTGAAGGAGAATTGGTTTGTGCTCTTGAAGAACTTGACAAAGTAAGAAAATAGTTCAAGAAATAAAATAAGTTTGTCATAAAAGAGAATGACTTACTAAACAAGAATATTGAATAATCAAATAGAAATCTTGCTACCATAACTACTCAGTTGGAAGAAACCAAAAGAATGTACGAAGTGACAAAATAAGATTTAGAAAACAAAGAAAAGGAGTACTAAAAGTTGGAGGAAGAAATTCTGAATGTCAGAAAGGAACTTGAAAAGTGCAAAGATGAACTCAAGGTGAGAATCAAGTATGAGGGCAACACTGATGCATTGGACAAAATGTTGAACAATTAAAAGCACTCAAAGGATACATAAGGAGTTGGATTTAATGTTGATCAATGTTCTACCAGTAAGGACTCAGCAAATAAAGAGACACATTTTGTCTCTTAAAGTAAGAATGGAGATGAAAAAAATTTCACTATCAGCAAGCCCACGGAGAAGAAAACATATGTTTCTATTACAAAGAGCAGTCATGCTGATCCAAAAGGAAAATACAAGATGGATGCTGGAGGTTTCACAAGACTAAAGGATATGAGAAAGATCTCAAGAAGACCAAGTTATGCTGGTCCAAGGAGACAAATAAGAAATAATTTCAACAATGATTCGGATGTACCTCAGTTCCATGGCTACTGTTATAAATGCAATACTTATGGTCATAGAATCGCAGAATGTAGACTTATGCATAGGTTCCCTCTTAGTTATGAAAGTAGAAATCCTTTTAATTATCTTAGAGATGTAAATATCATTTGCTATCATTGCAATGGTGTCAGTCATAGGAGTTATGAATGTAAGAGTAATATATCTCTATCCTACAATGGTTTTTTAAATTCATCATTCAATGTAAATGTAAAATGCTATCATTGTCAAAAATTGGGTCACATTGCCAAACATTGTAAGCTTAGAGCTGCCAAGCAAAAGAAGAAAATGTCACCTTTGGAACCAAAGACAAAATACGATCAAAAAGTGACAATAAAGGAGAAGCAAGAATCAAAACAAGTTTGGGTAGAAAAATAAAATGACAAAACCGAGTCAAGTTTGATTGTTCAAACGGCCCTACATGGTGAAAGAAAAAACTTATGGGTAGTAGATAGTGGTTGCTCAAAGCACATTACTGGTGATAAGAAACAAATTATCAAATTAGAAGATTGGAATGGTGGTTCAATAAGATTTGGAGACAATTCCTCAATCAAAATAAAAGGCAAGGCTACACTAAACATTGATGGAAAATTCAAAGCTCATTATGTATGTTATGTGGAAGGTCTAAAACATAATTTTTTGAGTGTAAGTCAAATGTGTGACAAATGATACATGTTCACTTTTGGCTCAAGAGGATGTGAAAAAAGAAAGGGAAGTACTGGCAAAGTTGTTGCTCAAGGTAAAAGGACAAATGGAAATGTGTACAACTTGAAAGAATGCTTTTATTCCCAATGCATGATGAGACAAGTTGATGAAAGTTGGTTGTTACGTAGAAGGCTTGGTCACATAAATTTTGATAATCTTGTTAAGATAATAAAAAGAGGGTATGTTAGGCACATACCTCATATTATGAAACCAACAAGCACTTTTTGTGATGAGTGTCAAAGAGGAAATTTTTAGGTCCTGGAGACAACTGAGAGGGGGGGGGGGGGGGGGTGGGGGGGGTGAATCAGTTGTCAAATAAATTCAAACCACAAACAACCTAACCAATTTAATGCTTAATACTGGTGAACCAGTTAAGTATGCTAGTAGACAGTGTTAATAGTTAATTGCTATACTGGTAAAGATTAATGCATGAAACATAAACACAAAGTTATCCACAACACATAACACCAATATTTGTATGTGGAAACCCTGTAAGGGGAAAAACCATAGTGGGAAACCTTACCCATAATCAGATGATACTATTGTAGATAGTAAGTGTACATAAATGGGGTCTACACATGCAGAAAGGCCAACAACCTAGAGCTCACTGCTCAATCACAAAAGGGAGTCACATTGACTACAGTTGGATGGTTAAATCCAATAAGAATGTACTGCACAAAATAACATCTTCATATGCTGGATTCAGTACCAGTGTAATGCTGATATGCTTCTACAAAAACCTAGCTTCACCTTCAAATGATGTCTTCGTGTATAGCTCTACTTAATCTAGCATATACCTTCTCACAATTCTTTTTCGCATTCCACATTCGATCTTACAAATAAAATCTTATATTTATACCATAACCTAAGACCAATTTTAGTAGGTTAGCTCTGCAAGATATTACAATAAAAACATTTTACAAGCAATATAATATCCGATGCAATAACTGATTAAACATGTTGGCTTAATGCATTTACAACAATAATAAATCATCTCCATAGCATGCCATGCTGATCTGGAAAAGATAAACCTGCCGGTGTAACCCTAGGTAACCCTGGACCTATTTGCCAACAAAAGCAAATATGCAAATATGATTATACCAATGATTAATTCTTCAAAAAAAAAGTGTCCACATGATGTCTTCAACATTACCAAGTGTCTTCCATATCATTCCAAGTTTCGGTGACCATTATGTCCTGCCAGTGAGCCATATACCAATAACTGTGCCATAATTACTTGCTTGCCGGTGAATGCTGCTGGATCTCCAAAGTGCTAGTGTTTTAGTAGGTGTTGACATCAACGACAAAACCATACCAAAATACCAACAATCTCCCCCTTTGGCATTGATGGCAACACAAGGTGGAAAAACCATCAAAGTACCAAAACAGAAATGCCAAAAACCAAAAATCAACAATCTCTCCAAAAAGATCATAACCAGAATACAGGGAGTAATAGTCTCTCTCAAACAACAATCTCTCCCCCCTGGGAGCAACATGTGTTAAACAAAGTTCTCTTAAAAGATAATTTGTTTCTCCATAGATATCTCTGTTAGGGTTCCCACAGATACTGAGAGGGGGGGTGAATCAGTATCTAACCAGTAATAAGAATTTCTTAAGTTAAAACATGCAGAACATAATATAATAGTGTACCGGTATGCAAGAAATAATGCAATAAACAGAATCAAGAAAATCCACATGAAAATTACACCATAACACAAGATGTTTAACGAGGAAACTTGGTGTGGGAAAAACCTCAGTGGGATTTGTGACCCACAATATTCACTCACTGGCCAATAAGAGAATATTACTTACAATAGGGGCCTGCACATGCAGGAAGGCCAACTGCCTAGAGCTCACTGCTCAATGGGAAGTCACACTGACTTACAATAAGGATTATAATAATCCAATGACTTGTACTGCTTTACAATAGCATCTTCAATGCCAGATTTAGTATCGCTTCCTGCTCTGTTATTTACATATACCCTTTGACCTATATTTCGCATATTAGGTCTACTTAATATTTTCCATAATGCTCCTTTATCACTCCTACAAATGTCTACAATGATCTCCTTTATATATAAGAGTCATTTTACAATTTGCCAAGTCGGCTTACAATAATAAACAAAATACTACATAACAAAATTCCTGTCGGCCTCTGTGCCGGTATACATGTTTTCTTCTGTGTCGGTGCCGGTGTAGAGTGTGATCTGCTAATGCCGGTGCACTATCTTGTCTGCGTAATGCTTTGCCGATATAATGTCTTGCCAGTGCCATAGGATTGCAAGGTTGCCATCAATGACAAAACCTTCAATCACATACAATGTCTCATTGGAGTGTGCATATGCCAACAATCTCCCCCTTTGGCATTGATGGCAACACCCATGAGAAATTTCAAAAAGTATCCAAAAATGTGTAGTCCAAAAATGTTACCAAAAATGTTTACCAAAAATGTGAGAGCTCCCCCTAAGAATATGATTCCTATGTTTTCAATTTTCTCATCCCACTACTCCCCGTTTGGGATCAATGACAAAGGTTGTCAAGATGTCAGTAGAGTTTGTAGGTTCAGCTATCCATAAATTTCTTAATATCCTTTATTGTTGTCTCAGTTCTGTTTACTATACCGGTGAGATGCTGCAAATGCTCTATTGGTGTTTTGCTTCCCTATGTTAATGCCTCAGAAATTCCCTTCTGCAGAGATGCTAAATAGTCCAATCTTGGACTTAGTTTAGATCTCAAATGTTTTGCCTTATTTATTATTCTTTCTTTCTCTCTTTCCAATTTGAGTAATTCTTCCTCAAAATTTGCTCTTCTCTTCAAAAATTGATAGTGAATCAGGTGAGTTGACAAAGCTGTCTGTAAGGTTATTTATCTCATCCTGTGCCTTGGTTATTTTCTTGTCAATATCTACAGTCAAAAAGTTTGTTTTACATGTATCTTTATACAGATTTTTGTATTCTTTCAACAAACTACATAATTCTGGTAGAAGTGTGTCAAAATCTCTGTTACACTTCTTTATTTCCTCATCAAAGAATTTCTGTTTTTCAATTTCTACCTTATCCTTTACTGACTCTTCCTTTATTTTCTCAATGTTTTCTAAGATATGTTTACACAATGTTTCCAATTGTCCTAAAGAATCTTTATTATCTATATTACAGTTGGGAGCTATTACATTCAAAATTGGTATAGAATCATCAATTGCTTTGTAAGCCTGTGAGTTGTAGTTAGTTATTTTCTTGATAGAATCAAGTAATACCTCAGTCACATTTGTTGACTTGAATGATGATGATCCAACAATCTGAGTACTGGTGGAAGTAACCATGCTTGTATTGACCTCTGGTAGGTTAGTTTGTGTCTACATTTCTTTAAGCACTGGTTTTCCTACTTCACTACTTATCGGTGGGTTTCCTTATGTACCTATTCTGGTTGATGTTGTTTCAGAGCCTTTAGCTCTATTGGTTTCTCTGTATGTTGTGTTGTCTCTGTTTGTGACTCAGTCTCTACCTTTTTCTCTATATCTTCTACCAGTTTCTTTGTTTCCCCTGCTACCGGAGGCTCATTAGCCATATCTGACTTATTAGTTGTATCTTTGTCTACTATTATGTTGATCTTTTGAGTATCAACATTCATAGTATATAGGACTTCAAAATTAGGATTGTTATCCTCTACATCCATACTTTCTGCTGCCGGTTGATCTTCAATAGTTGTTATTTTCACCGGTGGAGGTAGGTTGTCTTTAACTTTGATGCTTGGTGGTCCACCAACTTTACCTTTCCCCTTGTCTCTATCTTTCTGATATACCTTTATAGGTTTAGGGTTCCTGTACTCTTCTTGTTTTTCTTTGTCAACCAGGAATATATCCCATCCATCTTCTATTTCCTCTGTCACTTCATTAACTCTCCCTGCCATTAGTGAAATATGCCGGTGTGCAGTAGAGAATACTGACCGGTTTGCTTGAGCAATCAAATCATCAATTTCTTTTGGAGAGTTTACCAGATATACAACAAGTAGCTTCTCAATTTTTGTTTTCTTATCTAATTCTATCACTGCTTGCCTTCTAGCCTCAAGTCTTTTGAATACATCATCAGGAATTTCATTTGCTACTTCCATCAAAAATTTCTTGTACATGTCCAAATGCAATATAACACTATTCTCAACTTGCTCTTTCTCATCAGTAGTTAGAGTGTCATAAATTTTCTCTATGTTCTTTAGTTTTCCTTTCTCTGTGATTTCATTTAGCAGTACATCAAGAGGTGCCAAGTTTCTATTTGTCCTTTTCTTCTTCTTAGGTGTCAGCTTCTTCTTTGGTGTGGCCTTTCTAACTGAAGATCTCACTGCTTGTTGCTTTTTCCTTGTTCTTCTAGGTGAAGGTGTGGTTGCCGGTGAAGGATCTCTTTTTCTTAGAACTCTTTTAAAAGTTGCCTGCATGTCACCTTTCGAAGAAGTACCTACTGGTGATAGGTGAGTTTCAGGTTGTGGAGCTACCAACTCATCCTCTGTTATGCCGGTTTTCTTCAATACATCTTCCTTAATGGCTTTTGCTTGTCTGGATCCTTTCCTTACAAATACCTCAACCTTCTTTACTCTTTTCTTTGATTGTATTTGGCTTTTTATAGTCTCAACACTACCAAATACTTCTTCCTTAGGTTTATTGGCGGCTTCCAGAAGTGCCTTTGCACATGTTTCAACTATGTGGTCATCTATTTCATAGCCCATCTTAGTTACCCAAATTGTCCTTGGGATGACCGCTTCCATCCAGATTTCATCTTTCTTAATAACAAAGCATATATCATTTTTTTATTTGTCTACTATTTTATGAGATAGCCTTATTCTTTTCTTCATTTTGGTCTTGAATGCTTGGAAAAAGTCATTTATATTGTTCTCCTTTTTCTCACCCATGTTATTGAATAGTTCAGTCAATTGCTTTCCTACCGGTATGTCATATCCAAGTTTTTTATAACCTATACCGAGAACCTATTTTGTTATGTGTAGCATTAGGCATACTAACAGATTTCCAAATCTGAAAGTTCCTTTCTTGTCCTTCTTGATCTTTCCAAGGTTGTCAATTAGTTCATCCTTTAACCATTCACATATGTCAATTTTTGCATTATCTGTTACCATATCATAAGCACTCTTAATGCATAAACTTGAAAATGAATTAAGTCTATTAGCATGAGTGGCTTTATAACCTAATATCATACTGATGAATCTCACATTGATATCTTTTACATCATTAACCCTTAGAGACCTCTTGTCAAATGTTGCACCAGTTAGTTTTGTAACTAGGTCATTGGGAACCTTCTTGGTTTTATCTGGTCTCTTACCGGTGGTCGGTAACCCTGTGATAACTGTCACAACTTCCTTGGTGATCTTATGGATTGCATCTAACCAGAAAAATTCTCCATGTACTCTGCTTAAAACTATCCTAATCACATCCTTAGGAAATTCAGGAATGTTAAGGATTTCTGTAAATCCTAGGGTTTCAATAATCTTGTGTTCATTTTTTTCATTGCCGGTATCATCACATATTACATTTTTATACATGGTTTTGATTTCCTCATCTCCTAACTCTTCAATGTTGCAGTGGATGCACATTCTGGGGTCTTCAGCATATACAACTCCCTTAGGGATTTGAGAAAAAGCACCTAAGGTATTATCCTTCTTTGCTATCTCGAGAACTAACTGAAATATGGGCCTAGGTATTTTAATTACTTCAATAACAGTAGCGTTTTCTATGTATTCAATTGTAGAGGTGGATGCCATGATTAAATACCTTTTACTACCTTGGATGGATGATTGCTTGGAGTGTGCTTGCTTCTTGCTCAAAATGCCTTTAGCTCGGAATCTTTGCGCTCTCTGAAAATTTGAAATCATAGTGAAATGAAATGGAGCCAAAACCTTACTTTTATAATGTCTTTCCTCCACCTACCACATTAATTGCATGCCAGTTAAGTATTCACCTAACATTATCTACTGGTAATAAGTAATTTTCAACTTCTTATCTCTAACCGAGGGAATAATTAGCACATGTGTCATTAGATTGCCAAACCCTCAAGGAAATTTTCTTGAATTAGATGAAGAACTTCTTGCAAGTGGAGCACTGCTCTGTCCTACCGGTGAAGCATCACTTTGTCCTACCAGTGAAGCATTGGTTGGTTCTACCAGTGGAGAAGTATTCCCAATATTTAGATCAACTTTTCTAATCCATTGTTTTGAGAATTCTTGCTTAACCTCTTCAACTTTTTCTTTACCTTTCAAGCTAGCACTTTTGTTGTCTATCGGTGTCCCTTTACTTCTTCAAAATTCAGCAATATGCCCAATCTTGTTACATGTATAACAAGTTACATTATTCTTCTGAATAGATTTCCCATAACCTATGCCGGTTTGTGTTCTGCATTGATTTGATAAATGTCCAAATCTTCGACAAACACATCTCACATTCATTATGTAATTTTTAGAGTTGTGACCAACTTTGTTGCATTTTGAACATTGACCGGTGGGTGTATTGATATTCTGATAATTCCTAGATCTACATTCATTTGCTCTATGAACATACTTATTATAGTTAAAACATTTTCCATTGAATTTATAAGCATTAGGTTGTCTTACCGGTTTGCTGTGATCCTGAGTATTTGCAGTACCGGAGCTTTCACCAACTTCAAAGCCAATTCCAGAAGTGTCACCTTTAGGTTTTTGATTCTTCAGCAAGGTACCAAGTTCCTCTGAGATTTTCTTGAATTTTTCTTTTTGTTGATTTGCAGTTTCCATTTCTCTTTCCAAGATTTCTTTTTGTCTCATCAGTTCATTTGAGTCATTCTGAGTGTGCATTAGATCTGCCTTCAGCATGTCATTTTCATAGTTAAGTCTTGTGTTCTCATTTGCTGTATCACTTAGTCTTTTGGTCAATTCTTCTTCATTCTTCTTCCTGTCCTCAATCTCTTTGCAAAATCTCATAGTCATATCCTGCATTTCATTTTTTGTTGTCATGATCTCTTGTTTTAACTTGCTTATCATATCATTAAGTGATTCCTTTTCATCATTTTTATTTTGCAATTTTTCGCAAAGTTCTCTTCTCTTATTTCTTACAATAGTAAAATTTTCTTGAAGTGCCTGAATGATATCCTGAGCTACCCTTAAATCATCTTCTAATTTGATATTTTTCAATTTCTGTGCATCATAGTCTATAAGAGCTCCTTCAAGTTGCTTCATCAGATTTTGCATCTTTACCGGTGTCAAGATCTTCTTCAGGCTGTTAGGCTTCTGAAAATTGAGGACTAGGCTCTGATACCAATTGTTAGGGTTCCCACAGATACTGAGAGGGGGGGTGAATTAGTATCTAACCGGTAATAAGAATTCTTAAGTTAAAACATGCAGAACATAATATAACAGTGTACTGGTATGCAAGAAATAATGTAATAAATAGAATCAAGAACATCCACATGAAAAGTACACCATAACACAAGATGTTTAACGAGGAAACCTGGTGTGGGAAAAACCTCGGTGGGATTTGTGACCCACAATATTCACTCATTGGTCAATAAGAGAATATTACTTACAATAGGGGCCTGCACATGTAGGAAGGCCAACTGCCTAGAGCTCACTGCTCAATGGGAAGTCACACTGACTTACAATAAGGATTATACTAATCCAATGACTTGTACTGCTTTACAATAGCATCTTCAATGCCAGATTCAGTACCGCTTCCTACTCTATTCTTTACATATACCCTTTAACCTATATTTCGCACATTAGGTCTGCCTAATATTTTCCTTAATGCTCCTTTATCACTCCTACAAATGTCTACAATGATCTCCTTTATATATAAGAGTCATTTACAATTTTCCAAGTCGGCTTACAATAATAAACAAAATATTACATAACAAAATTCCTATCGGCCTCTGTGCCGGTATACATGTTTTCTTCTGTGTCGGTGTCGGTGTAGAGTGTGATCTGCTAATGCCGATGCACTATCTTGTCTGTGTAATGCTTTGCCGGTATAATGTCTTGCTAGTGCCATAGGATTGCAAGGTTGCCATCAATGACAAAACCTTCGATCACATACAATGTCTCATTGGAGTGTGCATATGCCAACAATCTCTCCCCCTTTGACATCAAATGCCAAAGTAATAAAACCAGGTTCATATACAAAATACCAATCTATTCAATATACCAACTACTCCCCCTAAGAAGTAGCTTCGTCATCAAAGACCGGAGTAAAAGATTTCTCTTTAAATTCTACCGGTTCATGACAATCATCAAGTTTCTAAGTCTCTACCGGTGGTGGTATGACTCCAAGCTAATCTCTTAGATATTCAAAAGTCTCCTTGGGCAAAGGTTTTGTGAAAATATCTGCAAGTTGTTCTTTAGTATTCACTTAAACCAGTTTTATCTCCTTTTCTTCAACTTTTTCCCTTAGAAAATTTAGTTTGATAGAAACATGTTTTGTTTTAGAATGTAATACCAGATTCTTAGATATATCAATTGCTATAGTGTTATCACAATATATAGTAATAGGTTCCTTGCATTTTACCTTTATGTCTTTGAACATTTGCTTAAGCCATGGTACCTGTGTACAGTTAGTTGTTGTTGCAACATATTCTGATTCTGCTATTGATAAAGATTTACAACTCTATTTCTTACTCAACCAAGAAACTAATCTCTTTCCAAGAAAGAATTCTTACCGGTTTAGAGTTCTCCATCCCAAATTTCTTTAGTAACTCTTTCAAGTACTTGGACTGACTCAAATATATACCTTTGTCAGTCTGTGAAATCTGCTATCCTAAAAAGAATTTTATTTCTCCAATCATAGATATTTCAAATTCTTGCTGCATTTTAATAGAAAATTCTTTACATAATCCATCTTCTCATCCAAAGATTATATCATCAACAAATACTTCTATAATCAAGATATCATCATTAGTTATTTTGTAATATAAATTGTTGTTTGCATTTCCTTTAGTAAAACCAATCTTTAAAAGATACTTATCCAATCTTGCATACCAAGCTCTTGGGGCACATTTAATATCCATTTGATAAACTTTATAGTTCTTGTGAGCTGCAAAAGCCAAGAATAATCTGACTGCCTCAATTCTAGCTACCGGTGCAAAGGCTTCATTGTAATCAACTGCTTCTTTCTAAGAATATCCCTTACACAATAGTCTTGCTTTATTTCTGACAACCTTACCATCTTTATTAAGTTTGTTTCTAAATACCCATTTGGTTCCAGTTACATTTTTGTCTTTAGGTTGGGGAACTAATGTCCAAGTATTATTTTTCTCAATTTGTTCTAATTCCTCTTCCATAGCTTTAATCCAAAATTTATCTTCACATGCCTCATTAACAGATGATGGTTCAATTTGAGAAATAAGACATACCTCTTCATTTGCCAATCTTCCTCTTGTCATAACTCCTTTAAATTTGTTTCCAATTATCTGATCTTCAGAATGATTCAATATTACATACCGGGGTGTCTTAGTTTGCTGTTGTTCTTCAATTATTGTGGAATCCTCTAATGCTACCAGGGTAACTGGATCTTCATTTTGTACTGGTGGATTTTGTGTAGGTTCATTTGTCACAATTTCTGTTGTTGGTTCAGAGTCTATATACCTTGAAGTTCCTCTGAATTGTTCATCAATTTTTACATTTGTGCTCTCAACAATTTTCTACAATCTCTTATTAAAACATCTATATGCCTTTCTCTTAGATGAATAACCAAGAAATATTCCTTCATCACTTCTAGTATCAAATTTGCCAATATACTCATCTCTTCTAATATAACATTTACTTCCAAAAATTCTGAAATACTTAAGAGTAGGAGTATTACCAAACCATAGTTCATGAGGGGTCTTACCAGTTTCACCTTTGATGTGAACTTTTTTGAATGTATAGACGACTGTGCTAACTACTTCTCTCCAATATACATGTGGTAAATTTACTTTAGATAACATACTTCTTGCTGCATCCAAGATAGTTCTATTTTTCCTTTCAACAACTCCATTCTATTGTGGTGTCCAAGGTGCTGATAATTGTCTTCTGATTCCATTCACTTCATAGAATGTATTAAAGTCCTTAGATGTGAATACTCCTCCTTGATCTGATCTTAAACATTTGATTTTCTTACCAGATTCATTTTCAACCATTGCTTTGAATAGTTTGAACTTTCCAAGTGCTTCTGATTTTTCTCTGAGTAAAGTAACCCAACACATTCTAGAATAATCATCAATAATTATCATGAAATATCTATCACCTTGTAAGCTTTTAGTTCTAGCTGGACCACATAAATAAGTGTGAATCAAATCAAGAGCATTATTGTATTTTTCTGGAATACTTTTGAAACTAGCTCTAACTTGTTTTCCAAATTGATATTCCTTACATATTGTATTCTGAGGTTTCACAATTTTAGGTAGATCTCTAACTGCCTTAGAAGTACTGATTTTCACCATGCAATCAAAGTTTACATGACAGAGTCTCTTATGCCATAACCAGCTTTCATCTATATGTGCAATCAAGCATACCTTTTCACTGTTATTCAAATGAAAGATATTACCTCTTGTCTGATTATCGGTTGCAATTTCTAAACTAGTTCTATTCATGATTTTGCATTTTCCATTCTTAAATTGTAACTAAAATCCTTTCTCAACTGATTGACCAACACTTAAAAGATTATGCTTTAATCCTTCAACATAGTAGACATTTTCAGTGTTATGCTTACCATCAAGAGATATTGTACCCTTACCTTTGATTGAATAGGCTTTGTCATCTCCAAATCTTACTAAACCACCATTGTATTCTTGAAAGTTCAAGAATTTACCTTTGTCTCCTGTCATATGATGTGAGCATCCTGAGTCAATGATCCATTCATCCTTTACTTCAACTTTAGCTGCTAGGGCTTGTTCTACCGGTTGAACAGTAGGTGTCGGTTGATCTTCTGTTATAGCAACAAATACCCATCCATTGTCTGCTAGATCCTCATTAGAATCATCAGTCACACCTTCATCAACAATGTAACAAGATTTGTCTTTGTTCTTCTTAAATCTGTATCTTTGATATTCAGGATTAGGCTTGTATGTTCTTCTAGCTTCTTCTCTTAGTCTAGCATGTCTATCAGGGCATCTCGAAGCCATATGACCAATCTTATTGCAATTAAAACATTTAAAGGGTGCTTTACCTTCATACTTACTTCCAACTGGACCTTTAGGCATTTTCCTTGCAAATAGTGCTTCAAGTTCTTCAAGTTCTCTTGCATAAAAGGCTTTCCAATCTGATTTGACAAATGAAGGAGCAGATGATGTTGATGCTTTAAAGGCCAAATCTGTCTTTATAGTAGCAATAGAACCAAATTCCTCAATTTCAAAAGCTGAAAGTTTTCCAATCAATGTATCCCTAGTTACTGATGTATTAGGCATTGTTCTCAACTCATTTATAGCAGTAACCTTCATTTTATATGCCAGTGGCAATCCTCTTAAGATTTTTGAAACAATTTCATCCTCACTCAAGGTTCCTCCACAACATTTTATACCCAAAACAATTTCATTTACTCTTTCCATAAAAGCAGAAATCCTTTCATCTTCTTCCATTTTCAGATGTTCATACCTGACTCGGAAGCTTTCAAGTTTTGCAATCTTGACTATGGAATCTCCTTCATTCCATGTTTCCAAATGATCCCAAATAGCTTTAGCTATAGACCTATCTGATAATCCCGTGATTTGTTGATCTGATAAAGCGCTCAAAAGTGCTTCTCTTGCTTTGCAATCATTCTCCTCATCTTTAGCTAAGGTAGTTGGAGCAGTATGACCAGCTACAACAACAATATAACCATTCTTTGTAACTTCCTAGATGTCTTTACCAATGCAATTCATATGTGTCTCCATTCTGATCTTCCATATCCCATAGTTGGTTCCATCAAGTTTAGGACTATCCTTCCTAAAATAATTAGTAGTCATTGGATCTCCTGAAGCTGTTAAACTTCTACAAAAGAGGACTAAGCTTTGATACTAATTGTTAGGTCCCAGAGACAACTAAGAGGGTGGGGGTGTGTGAATCAGTTGTCAAATAAATTCAAACCAAAAACAACTTAACCAACTTAATGCTTAATACCACTGAACCAATTAAGTATGCCAGTAGACAGTGTTAATAGTTTATTGCTATACCGGTAAAGATTAATGCATGAAACATAAACACAAAGTTATCCACAACACATAACACCAATATTTGTACGTGGAAACCCTGTAAGGGGAAAACCCACAGTGGGAAACCTTACCCATAATCAGATGATACTACTACAGATAGTAAGTGTACTTAAATGGGCTCTGCACATACAGAAAGGCCAACAGCCTAGAGCTCACTCCTCAATCACAAAAGGGAGTCACACTGACTACAATTGGATGGTTAAATCCAATAAAAATGTACTGCACAAAATAGCATCTTCATATGCTAGATTCAGTACCGGTGTAATGCTGATATGCTTCTACAAAAACCTAGCTTCACCTTCAAATGATGTCTTCATGTATAGCTCAGCTTAATCTTGCATATACCTTCTCACAATTCTTTTTCGCATTCAACATTTGATCTTACAAATAAGATCTTACATTTATACCATAACCTAAGACAAATTTTAGTAGGTTGGCTCTACAAGATATTACAATAAAAACATTTTACAAGAAATATAATATCTGATGCAATAACCAATTAAACATGTTAGCTTAATGCATCTACAACAATAATAAATCATCTCCATAGCGTGCCATGCTGATCTGGAAAAGATAAACCTGCCGGTGTAACCCTAGGTAACCCTGGACCTATTTGTCGGCAAAAGCAAATATGCAAATATGATTATACCAATGATTAATTCTTCAAAACAAAGTGTCCACATGATGTCTTCAACATTACCAAGTGTCTTCCATATCATTCCAAGTGTTGGTGATCATTATGTCCTACTGGTGAACCATATACCAGTAACTGTGCAATAGTTACTTGCTTGCCAGTGAATGCTACTGGATCTCCAAAGTGCTAGTGTTTTAGAAGGTGTTGACATCAATGACAAAACCATACCAAAATACCAATAGGAAACAAACTAAAGAGAGCCACAAGACTAAATAATACTCAACTACAAGGCTACTAGAGCTTATGCATATAGGCTTATGTGGGCCTACAAGAACAAGAGCCCTAAATGGAGAAAGATAGTTCATGTTGCCCATAGATGATTTTTCAATAATGATATGGGTCACCTTCCTAGAAGACAAGTCTCAATACTTTCAAAGATTGGAAATCTTTAGGAAGATGGTTCAAAAGGAAAGTTGTTACAAGCTGAAATGTCTGAGATCAGACCATGGAGGAGAGTTCACATCTAATGAATTTGAATACTACTATGAGAGACATGGAATAAGAAGATAATACTCTATGCCTAGGACACCACATCAAAATGGTCTTGTTGAAGGGAAAAACAAGATAGTCAAAGAGATGGGAAGATCAATGTTAAATGAAGCAAATCTACTTGATGTGTATTTGAAAGAGGTAGTCCATACTTCCGTATACACATTTAATAGAGTACAACTAAGAGTAAATATCAGAATGACACCTTATGAGTTATGGTACACCAGAAAACCTTCAATGAAGTACTTCAAGGTGTTGAGTAGCAAATGCTTTATCAAAAGAGATGAGGATGGATTAGGGAGTTTTGAGTCAAGATGTGATGAAGGCATCTCCTTGGGGTACTCTAGTCATAGTAAGGATTATAAATGTTACAACAAAAGATTGAGGAGAGTGGTTGAGATTGTGAATGTTAGATTTGATGAGGATATTCTCAAAGGAAGGCCAAATATTGCAAATCAAATTAAGGAACCATATGTGGAAGAGGAAGCATAATATGAAAGTGAACAATAGAAAGAGGCACTGAGCAAAGCTCCAAATATGTATGTTCAGAAAAATCACCTTGAGGATTAGATTATATCCAACAAGAATGATGGTGTGTAAACAAGAAGGAGAAAAAGGAACAATGAACAAGTAAATTTTGGCCTTATGACTGAGATGGAACCCAAGACATATGATGAAGCCAACAAGAGTGAGAAGTGGATGAAGGAAATGGAAGAAGAGTTGCAGTGAATGGGTCTATAGGAACAAGATGAATGGAGAAGGCAAGGTAATAAGGAAGAAGGCAAGGCTTGTATGCAAGGGACATGCCTAGGTAGAGGGCATACATTTTGAAGAAACATTTGCACCAATTGCAAGGCTTGAAGCTATAAGGATGTTCTTAGAATTATTAGCCTATAAAGGATACAAAGTTTATCAAATGGATGTCAAATTTGTACTCTAAAATGGAAATCTTGAAGAAGAGGTCTATACTAGGAAACTTGAAGGATTTCAACTACATGAAGATGAGAACTTTATATGGTATAAAGTAGGTGCCTAGAGAATGGTAGTCTAGGTTGGATAAGTACTTATAACAACAAGGATTTAAAAAGGGGTGTGCTAATAGCAACTTGTATATCAAGGTAGATGGTAGTCTTATGATCATTGTAGTTGTATATGTAGATGATATAATTTTTGAAGGCAATAAAGATGTGCTATGTAAGGAATTTGCTAATCAAATACAATCTGAGTTTGAGATGTCTTTACTTGGAGAGCTATCATATTTTCTTGGTTTGTAGATTTTTCAACTAGATAAAAGTATATTTATATCTCAAACTAAGTATGCAAAAGATATGTTAAAGAAATATCATATGGAGGACAATAAGCTGGTTAGTACTCCCATGGTGACATGATGCAAACAGAGTAAGTTTAATGAGTCACCCAATGTAGATCATACTTTGTATAGATCAATGATTGGGAGCTTGTTATATCTAACCATATCAAAGTTAGATATAGCTCAGGTAGTGTACATGGTGGAAAGATTTTAAGTAGCTCCTAAGAAATCACATGTCAATGTAGATCGGAGGATATTCAAGTATTTGCACAAAACATTGAATTTTGGCTTATGGTATCCAAAGAAAGGTGATTTCACTTTGCATGCCCATACTGATGCTTATTGGGCAAGTTGTGTAGATGATAGGAAGAGCATTAGTGGTGCAACTTTTTTCCTAGGAGATAGATTGGTTTCATGGCACAACAAGAAACAAGAGTTAGTCTCATTATCAACTGCTGAAGCTAAATACATTGCAGTTGCCACATGTTTCTCACAAGTATTATGGATGAAGCAGACCCTCAAAGACATTTAGGTAGAGTTTTGAGATACCATTTCTATCATGTGTGACAACTCAAGTGATATAGATATATCAAAGAACCTATTAGGATTCCCAAAGATACTAAAAGGGGGGGGGTGAATCAGTATCTAACCAGTTAATGGATTTTCTGGACTTATTAAATGAATTGCACTCCAAAACAGTGTACTAGTAAACCAAAAATAATGTAGTAAATAAGATTAGCAAACACAACATAGAAAGCACACCATAACACAATATTTTTAACAAGGAAACCCGATATGAGAAAAACCTCGGTGGGATTTGTGACCCACAATATTCGCTCACTGGCCAATAAGTGAATATTACTAATACAATAGGGGCCTACACATGCAGGAAGGTCAACTACCTAAAGGTCACTACTTAAATACAAAAAGGGAAGTCTCACTGACTTACAAAAGTGGATTATATAAATCCAATGTCATGTACTACTTCGGATCAGCATCTGCTATGCCAGGTTTAGTATCGGTTTAAGCTCTTGCAATAATCATAAACCTTATTCCACAATTTGCCTTAATATTCACACATATTATCCATCTCATATATTCCTCTTTCTTAAATGTCCTATAAGATCTCATACTTATATATGAGCCTTATTACAATTCACCTTGTCAGCTTACAAAAAGATTTTACAAATAAATACAAAATACAATAAACAAAATCTTGTCAGCCAGGGTGCCGATGAACATCTTTGTCATTGCTAGTGCCGGTGTCTGTGCTTGTGCTAGTGTCTGTCGGTGCCATAGGATTGTAAGGTTTCCATCAATGACAATACCTTTAATCACTTACAATTTCTCATTTGAGTGTGCATTTGCCAACAATCTCCCCCTGTGGCATTGATGGCAACACTCATGAGAAAAAGCCAAAATGTGTATCCAAAAATGTTGTCCAAAACTGTCTTACCAAAATTGTCAAAACTGTGTGCTCCCCCTGAGTAGATGATCTCTTCTGTCATACATTTTTATTATTCTTATTTTGTTTTCTCATCCTCTACTACTCCCCCTTTGGCATCAATGACAAAGGTTGTCATTCAATGTTAATTGAGTATAATTCCTATCTTGATCCTTGTAACTGGTTGGTTATGAACTGATATAAATCTACTAAGGCAACATTCAGACTGTTGTAGAATCTCTCACTATCTTTTAGTGTTGTTTCAGTCCTCTGGATTGTACCGGTGAGAAGGTGCATTTTCTCTTCTGGTGTCTTAAGTCCTAAAACAAGAGCCTCATAAATCTCTTTTCTCAAAGAGATGAGGATATCCAGTTTAGGACTTAGTCTACACTTTAGTTCCTTTGCCTTAAATTTTAACCTTTCCTTATCTTTTTCAATTTTTTCTATTTTCTCTTCAAATCCTATAATTTTCTATTCTACTACCGATATTGAATCTGATGAACTTATTAAGTTGTCAACAATATCATTGATTTCTTTTTGAGCTATGTTGATCTCTTTATCTATATCTTCTATCAAAATATTTGTTTTGCATGTATCTCTGTACAATTTCTTGAAGTCCAAAATTGTCTTGCGTAGTACCGGTAATAATGTATCCATATGTTCCTTATTCTTCTTGACTGTCCCCTCAAAGAATTTTTCCTTCTCTTTATTCATTTTCTCTTTGAAAGTCTCCTCATTGATTTGATCAATTGTTAGAAGATTGTCGATTATATGTTTAGACAATGTGTCTAATTGGCCTAAAGAATATTTATTCTCTATGTTACACTTGGGTGCAATCATCTTCAAAATTGGTATGGTGTCATCAATAGCCTTATATGCTAGTGCATTACAATCTGTTATTTTCTTAATTGAATCTAGCAATACCTCTGTCATATTAGATGGTCTAAATTTAGTCCTGGAGGTTTTGGAAGACTGTCCAACTACCTTCACAATTTGTAATCTGCTGGTGCCAGTCATAGCATTACTTTCCTCTTTCTCTGGAGGGTTTGTTTGTGTCTGCATTTCAGCTACCAAAGGTTTAGGTTTTTTAGTTGTAGTCGGTGGAATTGTTTCTGAATGTACCTATGAATGATCCTGTTGCTCTACCTATTTCTCTATACTCTCTATTGATGGGTTCTCTGATGGTGCCTCTGATGATTTTTTAGTGGTGTCTACTGTCGGTTTTTCTATTTGTGACTCTGTGTTTTCTACCATTTTTTCTATGCTTACGCCTGAAAAGTCTACATCTGGTATCTGAACAAATTTTCCATTGTTATTAGTTGCCAGTTGCTCAGTAGATGCATGATTATATACACTAGTGCTATCTTCTTTTCCAGTATCAATTGTCTACTTAGTTTGTTGCTCACTCCCAATTTCAATGTCTCCAATTGTATCTTCAACATTTGTCTCAACTGTTATGTCTTCTACCGGTGGCTCAGTTGCCACATCTCTTTTCTCACTTGATTCCTTATCAACCACAATGTTGACTTCCTATGTGTCGATATTTATTGTATATAACACCTCAGAATAAGGATTTGTGTCCTCATGTTTTGTCTTCATACTCTCTATTGCCGGTGGAGTATCAGAAGGAGATGGGGGTAAATTGTCTATTATCTTTATGCTTGGAGGTCCACCTACTTTAACTTTCCCCTTATACTTATCCTTTTCTTTTTGATAGAATTTAAAAGTCTTTTGTCTCTTAAGCTCTTCTTGTTTCTCCTTTTTAACAAGGAATATATCCCACTTTTTTGCATTTTATTTTGATATCTTAGTAACTCTTCCTACCATTAGAGCTACTTGCCGGTGACCAGTTGAAAATACTGTCCAGTTAGCCTCACTTATTAGTTCAACTATCTCTTGCATTGAGTTCACTGGGTGAACTGCAAGTAGTTTTTATATCTTGATCTTTTTATCCAGTTCAACAATTGCTACCCTTCTTTCTTCTAACCTTCTATACAAGTCACTGGGTATATCATCTACAACTTTCATAAAAAATTTCTTATAGATATCAAGGTGTAAAATAACACTATTTTCTATACTTTCTTTTTCATCATTCAAAAGTCTGTTATACAACTTGCTGATATTTGACAATTTTCCATCTTCAGTTATCTCACTCAAAAGTTTGTCAAGTGGAGGAACAACTTGTTTTTGTTTCCTCTTCTTTGGTGTCAACTTCCTTGTTGGAGGCCTAACTACATGTTGTTTTTGTCTGGTTCTCTTAGGTGTAGGAGCAGGTATCGATGAGGTTTTCCTTTTCCTTACTACCCTTTTAAATTTTGCTGGTATTTCGTTGTCAGAGGAGGTAGCAACCGGTGAAAGATGTGTTTCTGGTTGTAGTCCTTTCAGGTCACTCTCCTTAATACTAGTTTTATTCAATACATCTTCCTTGATTTCTCTTGCTTGCCTTGTTCCTTTTCTAACTATCTATTCAGTTTTCTTTATTCTTTTCTGAGATTGAGCTTTTCTTTCAATTGTTTCAATATTACCAAATACTTCTTCAGTTGGTTCTTTAGGCGCTTCTAGAAGTGTTTTTGCATAAGTTTCAATTATGTTCTCATCTACCTCATATCCCATTTCTATAACCCAAATAGTTCATGAAACCACTGTCTCCATCCAAATTTCATGTTTCTTTATCACAAAGCATATCTCCTTTTGATATTTATCTACTATAGATTGAGATAGCCTTTCTCTAATTTTTATTCTAGTATTCAGTGTTTAAAAATGTTCATTTATGTTCTTTTCTCTATCATCTCCCATGTTGTTTAGAATGTCCAGTAGTTGTTTTCCTACCAGGATGTCAAAACCAAAATCCTTTCTACCAATACTGGGAACTTGCTTCGTAATATATAACATTAAACATACAAGTAGATTTCAAAATCTGAATGTACCTTTCTTATCCCCTTTGATTTTCTTTAGGTTGTCTATCAGTTCATCCTTCAACCATTCACATATGTCAATTTTTGCATCGTTGTTTACCAAGTCATAAGCACTTTTGATACATAATCTAGAAACAGATTTTAATCTGTTGGCACGTGTAACTTTGTATCCAAGAATCATGCTAATGAACCTTACATTGGTATCCTTTACATCATTTACTCTCAAGGATCTCTTGGCAAAGGTTGCACTAGTTATGTTCATTAGAGTGTCATTTGGAATGTTTTTAGTTTTATCAGGCCTGCTACCGGTAGAAGGTAAGCCTATCACTGCCCTAACTACCTCTTTGGTTATCTTATGAATTGAATCCAACCAAAAGAACTCCCCATGAACTCTTCTTAACACAATCCTTATAACATCCTATGGAAAATCAGGAATACTAAGTATCTCCACAAAACCTAGGGTTTCAACTATCTTATGTTCCAGTTTAACATTTCCATTTTCATCACATATAACAGTCCTGTACATGTTCTTAATCTCATCATCTCCTAGTTCTTCTATATGACAATGTATGTAGATTCTAGGATCCTCAACATAAGAAACTCCTTTAGGTATTTTTGAGAATGCTCCTAGGGTATCATCTTTCTTCTTAATTTTGGGAATAATCTTAAATACGGGTCTAGGGTGCTTAACAACTTCAATTACTATAGGGTTTGCAATGAATTTAGGTGCAGAGGAGGAAGCCATTGATATAAATACCTTAATCTGCCTTTAGGTATGAGTTCTTGAATGATTTGCTTTTTTTCTCACTATGGATGCCTTCGCTCTTTATTTTTCGCACTCTAAGGAAGTTTGAATGCTCGGTGAATGAAAAGAAAGCTAAAATATTTTCTTTATAATGTCATTTCCTCCAACTACCACATTCAATGCCTGTCGGTTAAGTCAAACTTAACATATCTACTGGTAAAGAATTATTTCAACTTCTCACCATCAACTAAGGGTAAATTAGCATGTTTTTCAATTTATTGCCATACCCCCAAAAGGTTTCTTTTCAGTTAAATGAAGAATGTCCTATTGGTGAAGTGATACTCTGTTCTACCTGTCAAGGAATAACTTCATTAACATTCATATTTGACTTTTTGATCCATTGTTTTGAAAATTCTTTTTTTACTTCTTCAACCTTTTCTTTACCTTTCAAATTGGGTCCTTTGTTATTTGTCGTTGATGCCTTACTTCTACAAAAATTTTCAATATGTCCAATCTTGTTACAAGCATAACAAATCACATTGTTTTTCTGGATAGATTTTCCATATCGTATGTCGGTATGTGTTGTGCATTGATTAGATAAGTGTCCAAATCTTCCACAAACATAACATCTTACATTCATTATGCAATTCTCTAAGTTATGACTAACTTTGTTACATTTAGAATATTGACTAGTGGGTGCATTGGTGTTCTGATAGTTTTTAGATCTACATTGATTTTCTCTATGACCATACTTGTTACAGTTAAAGAATTTTCCATTAAATTTGTAGGCATTAGGTTGTCTTACCGGTTTACTGTGATCATGATTGTTTGTAGTACTGAAGCTTTTACCAACTTCAAAGCCAAGGCCATTTGCATCTCCATTAGGTTTCTAATTTTTCAACATGTCATCAAGTTCCTCTGAGATTTTCCTGAATTTCTCCTTGTGTTGATTTGCAGTAGCCAACTCATTTTCTAAGAAATCTTTATGTCTCATGAATTTAGTTTTGTCATGCTCTAAGTGAATTATATCCATCTTCAACATATCATTTTCATGACTGAGTCTTAGATTTTCATTTCTAGCATCATTGATTCTTCTAGCCAAGTCATCTTCATTCTTCTTTCAGTCTTCAATGTCTTTGTAAAACCTCATAGTTATATCTTGCATTTCATTCTTCATTGTACTGTTTTCTTGTCTCAGTTTGTTCACAAGGTCATTAAGAGTTTCTTTTTCATCATCATCACTCTACATCTTCTTAGAAAGTTCTCTTCTTTTGTTCCTAGCAATAGTGAGGTTTCCTTGAAGTCCCTAAATGATTTCCTATGTAGCCTTCAGATCATCTTCAAGTTTCATATTCTTCAACTTTTCTGCATCATAGTCTGAAAGAGCTGTTTCCAATTATTTTCTCAAATTTCCCATCTCTGCCGGTGTTAGAATCTTCCTCAAGCTGTTAGGATTTTGAAAATAGAGGACCAGGCTCTGATACCAATTGTTAAGATTCCCAAAGATACTAAGAGGGGGGGTGAATCAGTATGTAACTGGTTAATAGATTTTCTGAACTTATTAAATGAATTGTATTCTAAAATAATGTACCAGTAAACCAGAAATAATGCAGTAAATAAAATTAGCAAACACAACATAGAAAGTACACCATAACACAATATTTTTAATGAGGAAAGCCGGTGTGGGAAAAAACTTGGTGGGATTTGTGACCCACAATATTCGCTCACTGGCCAATAAGTGAATATTACTAATACAATAGGGGCCTACACATGCAAGAAGGCCAACTACCTAAAGATCACTGCTTAAATACAAAAAGGGAAGTCTCACTGACTTACAAAAGTGGATTATATAAATCCAATGTCATGTACTTCTTCGGATCAGCATCTGCTATGCTAGGTTCAGTACCAGTTTAAGCTCTTACAATAATCATAAATCTCATTGCACAATCTGCCTTAATATTTGCACATATTATCCATCTCACATATTCCTCTTTCTTAAATGTTCTATAAGATCTTATACTTATATATGAGCCTTATTACAATTCTCCTTGTCGGCTTACAAAAATATTTTACAACTAAATACAAAACACAATAAACAAAATCTTGTCAGCCAGGGTGCCGCTGCACATCTTTACCGTTGCCAGTGCTGATGTCTATGCCTGTGGTGGTGTCTGCTGGTGCCATAGGATTGTAAGGTTTCCATCAATTACAATACCTTCAATCACCTACAATTTCTCATTGGAGTGTGCATTTGCCAACAAAACCCTGTCATGCATTCTAGGACAAAGCACATTGCTAGCAAGTATCATTTTCTCATGGAAAAGGTTGCAGATAAAGAGGTAAAAGTTGAATATTTGTGCATTGGTGAACAAGTAGCTGAAATTTTCACTAAGCCACTACAAAAAGACAACTATGAATATATAATACAAAAATTGGGTGTTGTTCCACCTTCCTTCAACACTTAAACCATTTTTACGTAGTCTCTAGTTCACGGGGAGTATATTGCTTTACATTTCTTGTCCTTGAACCTCATGCTTGTCTCAAAGGGAGTTTTGAAATTTTTGTAAGTAGTATTGGTACTTCTTTTTATATTGTAGTAATGGTTCATCTAACTTTCAAACAATACTAGCAATCAAGATCTATGCACACAAATATGGTCATGGGGGGAGAAGAATAAGTCTTTGTTTGTCAAGCCCTTTGTCATTGTTGTCAAAGGGGGAGAGAAGAAAGTGTGTTTACATTAATGCCGAAGGGGTATATTATTGGCATTATATTGTCATTGATGTCGATAATTGAGAAGATGTAGTGGAGAGATTAGACAAGGAGATACATGAGGAATGATCGGATTGATAGGTTGGCAAAAGTGTTGTTGCAACATCGTATAAAACACTGTGTTATATACACAAGGAGATACAAGAGGATTGCATGAAGCATGTCATTGCATGAAAATGGACAAGGAGGACATAAACAATTGTGTTGGAAATGTATTGTGAAATTTGGTCTGACTCAGAAAAAGTTAGTTGTAGTTGTCAATAACACACAAGTTATTGCATGTAGTTATAAGGAGTATGAGTTGAAGTTGTCAATAACACATAGGTTATCGCTATCTACAAAGATGTAAAATGTCATTGTACATGTTAATAAAATGATGGGTTAGTTTTGTTGGTGTATTGGGATGTCAATAACATGACAGTTATGTGGCCCTTGCCATCCCACAACAAGAAACACTTAAGGAAAAACGCTCTGCAGGCTAGTCACTAAAGTGTGATGGAGATGTCAATAAAAAGAAGGTTATGCTTCTCGACTTATCCCATGGTATGTTATTTGTTATCAGATAAACTTGCAAGATAACACTTCAACGAAGCAAACTGTGCATCTTGTTATCTCATGATATGTTATTCACATGAAAGAAACCTTGTGGGATAAGAATAAACAAAGGTAAATAAGGCACCCCGTTATCTCGTGCCATGCAAACTTGGAGAGAGATGGTCATGTGGGGTAAAAATACCAAAGGGAATAGATGGATCCTATTAGCCTTCATGGTAAGAATGCCTATGATGAATTGATGCAGGATAAGGAAAATGGTAGAAGGCACGTTATCCCACTAGCCTGAATGAAGGAAGAGTTGTTGATTCACGACACATATAACACATAGGTTATATGACCTACATAACCTATCTACAGAGCTCGTGAATCCAACACAGATTTTTATCCACATGTGGACCCTTTGTGAGATGAGGTTTTTGTTAATGGGTCCCACTATTCACCAAGTGGCTAAGTGATAGGTAAATGTTAGGTGGACAATAAAATCTTTTTAATTAGTCAATAAAGCAAGAGCATAGATATTAGATAAGATTTTCCAGTCTGAGTAGCACACAAAAACAAAAATAAATGTTGGGCAGAGTTCAGATAAAAATATTCTAAAATTGAGAATTGTGTACAAGATAAAATCTAATCTATGAGATTGTTCAGAATAGAAGGAATGTGAAATTTAATATGGGCAGCTATAGAAAGAGATGAAGTGAAGTACACTGCAAAAGGTGGAGGATCTGGTGAGGCCCTACCTCGAGCTGTCATAGCATTTCAATTATATTAGTGATGTGTAATTATTTTGTGGTGTCACTTGATACATGTGCTGTAAAGTGAGTTGGCAATGACATGTCCCTTGGGAGGAAATTGGTTTTACCAATGCATTTTTCAATTATCCTAGTATGGTCCCAAGAAAGTCTTGGATAGGGAGCCATTTGAAAGGTTAACTCAGGGTTGACCCATAGGTAAACTTTGGGTGAGTTTCTAGAGGGTTAAGCTAACTCCTAGAGTTGAGTTAGGGGAATTTTTAGTGGGCCATTTGATGTACCTATGGATGAAGGCCAAATTAAACCATGTGTCCACTCCCTAGGGACTGTTTAGTAACCCCAAAAGTTGAGTTTTCCAAGTTGGCCGAATTTCAACTTTTGAGGAGCCTACCTAGGTTAGACAACCCTCCTCATGAGTGACATTGGTCTTCCCCATTCCTTTTACCTTTTTGAGGTGCCTTGGATAGAGAGTTGGTAAGGTGATGGGAAGTCCAACCTATGAACACCCTTCATCCTTCCCAAGAGGGTTGGAAAGAGTGAGGAGTGTCTTCTTCGGGAATAGTTTGGGAGGGAGAAGTTTGATCACCCACTCTCCATTTTTGGAGACTGAGATTCTTGAGTAGTTTTTGTAAGTTTTTTGAATATTTTTGGCTAAGTCTTGAGGGGAAAAAGATAGTGGATTTGGGCAGCTCTTCTACAAGATTCATCATCCTTTTGGCAGATTTAAGGTTGGTTGTTTTTCTAGCTCTTGTATGTTGTTGTACATTTGAAAAGATTGCTTGTTATAGTTTTTTTCATTGTTGATATCTTAGTGTGTTAGGAAGATGTTGAGTTCTTCCCTATGTGTTCTTTTCTTTTGTTATTGTGAATTTTGAGTTTTGTTTTGGGAGTTTACAAGGCCGAACTCACCCTTGGGAGGGTAGAGTGGCCTTGGGGTGAAGGTGTATTTGGAAACCTATGAGTGTAGAGGCTCTCTTTGGAAGAGAGTGATTTATAAGGAATTATGAGATCCTTATTGCATAGTGATTTGTTTATGCAATGGGGGTCATAAGAGGAGTTGTCGGCTTGTATGCCTTGGGGGACATAAGGAATTGTTGGCACAAGTTTGGAACTTGTGGATGTGCTTTTTGGTAGCTTTGCAATGGTATTGTGTTCTCCTACTTGCAAAATTCTCCTCTAGGTATATGGTCCACCTTCACCCCACTTGAAAAGTCACATAAGTGATGTTGTCTATCCTTGGGTTGAGAGTGTGTATGTTGTGATTTTTGTTTCTTGTATGTGTATTATTTGTGTGTCTCCCATTTAGCCTTGGTTCTCCTCGCTTGACGGTGGCTTCTTGTAAGCCTAGGTTGGGAGGTGAGCCTCCATGGTCACAACCTACAAGTTTTTTAATTGCAGGTTTGCTTGGAAAAATATTGGAAAGGAATCTTTGGAATGGTCCTATTTCTTATTGTTTTAGTTGCAAAAATAAATGTATTTGATAAGCCTTCATTTAGTAAAAATGAGAGGCTTGATTTAGTTGTCTTCTAATTTTAGTAAAAGAAGCTAGGATGTACTAAATGTAACTATTGGAATAGTTTTTACCAAGTAATAAAAAGATGTAATTTAAAATTGAAGTATTTATATTCTTGCAAAGAGAAGAATACATTTTTGGATTATTTTTGTATTGATATAGTTGCTTGAAAAAGATTAAGAATGATATTATATTCTCTTTCCAATTGTTATTCAAAAAGAAATGCAAAGATAAATGTTAATAGAATAGTGACTTATAAAAAGAAATGAAATATTTGCTAACATCTATAGTTCAAACTCGAAGGAAGAATAGATATATATTTTAAGAGTTTATATTGATAATGCATTATATCTTGTTGTTTATTGTTTAAATGAATTTTAGAAAAAGATGGTTGCAACAGTAAATAAAATCTTTACTGTTGTTTTTTTTTAATCTGAAAATACATGTATAGTAGAAAGTAAATAAATATAGATCTAGTTATTTTAAATGAAAAGTTGACTATGTGTTTTTTGATAGAAACAAGATTATTCTATTCTATTTATTTAAAAATATCCTATTCTTAGCTATGGAAATGCAGATTTAATCATAGAAATAAACACACACACACACACACACACACAATGCAAAGTTTATGCCTAATATTTTAAATTTACATCTGTACTGCTATATTTTCTAAAGAAAAATAAGTATATCTATTTGCTACCCTCATATTAAAATATGCATCTTCAGAAAAAAGAAAAAAAAAAAAAAAAAGAAGAAGAAGAAGTAATCTGGAAATAAAAGAAATGCATCTTTTTTTACTTTAAGTATTCTGAATATTCAATATTTTAGTCTTGGTGCAACCTGCTGTCATAACTTTATATTTATATTAACACACACACACACACACACACACACACACACACACATATATTATATAAAGAATAAATATAAAAAAAAGGGAGACTTACAAATCGTCAAAACCCTCCCTGCATTTTTCCATTGGGGACTGTGGGCCGCAACCCATAGGCAACCGTGGCCGTACTATGGGCCACAACTCACAGTGGCGGTCTCGGCCGCCACTGTGGGCCGTGACCCACAGGCACGACCTCGTTCGTCCTGTGGGGCAGCACCCAGAGGTTTCGACCACCTTCCAAACCCCATGCTCTTTGATGAAACCCCTGTGGCCTCTTGAAATCTGCCTCCCCTTTCTTCGGCCCTCCATGAAACCCTTCAGCCCCCTGCCAAATGCTTTGGCATGGCCGCACCTACACACACACACACAAACAAAAAAAAAAGTTAGAACAAAGTAGCCCTAACCCTATTTTAGGTTAGGGTTAGCTTTGATAAAGATAAAAAGAAAAAATGGAGTTTAGTTATAAGAACTAATCAACCCTAGATAGGGTTCGAATAAAATAATAATAAAATTGGAAAGAGGGTGAAACCCTTTTTGAATTTAAAATGGGTAAAACCCACTTGTATTATAATCAAATAATAGGAAGGTTATTCCTACAATAATTTTGGGGATATTAACTTTAAATAAAATCCATATTTCTTTTTACTAGTTATAATCATGTATATATATGTGTTAAAAATCATATATATATATATATATATATAATGTTAAATCCCTTTGTGAATTTTAATATTGGAATCTATTAAAGGTAAATTGTTAAATTTTAATCTATGGGGCTAATATTGGTCGAATATTAAATATTTGTTATTTAATATTTAATGTTGGGGAGTTTATTTCGACAATAAAAGGAGATTTTTGACTCAATTATTATTAAATTTGATTTTAGCTAGTTTTAATAGGATGAATTTAAAAACGTTATAAATATTACTCAATTAATTATTTTAAATACGATAAATTAAGTGATACATTATTTTAATTATTCCTAGCGCAATTAAATACCAGTTTAGATAATTAATATCTCTTGTTTTATTATTCGAGTGTTTTAATTAGGGGAATTTAATTAATTTAGTTGAATTAATTAATTCGGTTGTGATGACCCTCTTGAGGAAGAATTAGTCTACCTTAAAAGTTGACGCTATAACGATGGAGTTGATTAAACCAACTTTAGGAAACCATTCTATTTAATCATGAGTTAACCTTTAGTTAAGACAAAACTTATTTATTCCATTTTAAATGTAGATTATTTAATGTATTTATGTTGTTTAAAAAAATATAAAAAATGTTCCATTTTTGCCCAAAAGTTTGGGCATGACAGATCTCTAAAATGATCTAAAGATCTTCAAGTAGGATGCAAAATCTAAGATTACTAAAATAACAATCCACACTCAAAGATAGAACCTAATTGGAGAAGGATTCCAAGGAGATCATTTATTATTGATGGCTAGGTGTCTGGAGAGAGTGTTCAAAGGATAAAATGAACAAGTAGATTGGATTTCTCAGATGTCGAGAAGATTAATTTTTTAATTCATCATTGGTGGGAAAAATCTAGTTGGAAGTATATTGCTTCTTAGTGAAGTTTGCGAGTACTTGGAGATATTGAAGGGGAAGAGTGTTGTAGGTGGAGATAGAGTGTAACTCTGTAAAAACTAAGAAGTAGTGAACAGAGAGTACAAAACAAAGGCTGTAGAAAAGAGTTTTCTACAAGTGTCAATAACACGAAGTTGGGGTGATCAATAACAATGCACAAAAAAATTATGTGCAAAAAAATGTGAAAGTTAAAAACAGATCAGTTACAGCAAGAAGAAGAAGCAGAGAGAGGGAAATGAGGAGAACAAAGATGACTAGCTCAAGCCAGTGATTAAAGAGAAGAGTGCATAGGATAGAGAGTAGAGATAGACACAAAGAAAAAATATGGGAGAGTTGTAGATAAAACAAGACATAAAGGTATAGGAAAGAGGTGAAGAAGTTAGAACTAGAAAAGGGAAGAGGTATACAAGAGAAGAGAAATAAAAGCAACAACATAACATAGTAGCAGAACGTGCATAACATTATGTGAACAAGTCGCTTGAAATTAGTAAGGTGTTACAAAACTCATTTGTAAGAAGGTTTCTATAGTTTATTTAATCATTGTAAATCTCTGAGTGGGTTCTCAGAGTATGGGTAGGTGCTCCTTTGGGTTGGTGTTGCTTTGGGTTTGTGCCCTAAATCATATTGTAATTAGTTTTACATTGTGAGGCTAGATCGGAGTAGTAGTCTCTAGTAGCATTTCTCACCGAGGTTTTCCCCCACCATGGGTTTTCTTTGTATATCTATGTGTTATGTATTTGCCTCTTGTTTGCAAGTGATTTGATTAGTTCTCTTATTTGTGATAGCACAATCTATTTTAAAGTTTTAGATTTATGATTATCATCGATTCACCTCCCCCTCTCAGTGATCATTTGTGTTCTTCACTTTTTAACTTAATTACTCCCTAATTATTTGAGCTTTGATTCCTTTCAAAAGAAATAATTACATGTAGACTCTCTTACATGTGATAATTCATGGCTATTGACCTGTCATAAGAAAATTTAAGGTAGAAAATATTTGAACTTCAAATCAATGATTTGAAAATATACACCCTTGACCACAATGACATGTCTTTTCTTTTTTTAATTTTTGAATGTTTTCCATAAACTACTTGTAGCATAGCATTTCTAAATGTATCTAATCTGGCTAAAATATAGGCCAAGTGTATAGAGAGGCGATATTATGTTTTTCAAAAATCATATTCAAGTGCTACACATGTACAAGTTACCAAACATACTAGGAAGATTATCTAAGTTTAAAACTATATAGTGTTCAAGTGTTGCAACTGAGATTGCTAATATTACAAGAAACTTTTTTAAGCCATGCATACACATAAAAATGATTATATATGACAACTTTACATATTCTAGCCTAATAGATGGCAGGATGGGAAAACACCAATTAAGTTTATGGACTCAATTCTATAAAAAATAAAAAATAAAAAAAATTCTAGATTCCATTTTATCAAAAATCAACGAATGCAACAATTATAGCATACCCTTCTAGATTTCTCATAGAATAATAATAATAAATATAGATTCACAAAACAATACACCCTATTCAATAGCATAAATTCATATTTTCAACTGAAAAAAAAGGTTTTAAGAATCCAACCTCGTTAACGAAGTATGAAAACAAGAGTTGAAGTAAAGCCACATCGAAGAAAAACCTGTGAAGAAAGAATCTCTTCCAAGATTCCAAGACTTTGCATGCAAGGCAATCACCAACAGCTGCTCAAAATCATCTCCAAAATCCACAAATTCGAGCACAAAATCTAAAACCAACAAATCCCACATAAACCACCCACAAATAATTTAAATATACTCACAAATAATTTTAAAGCACTCACAAATATTCAAATACCACTCTTAAATTATCAATACCACCCTTCAATTATCAAAACCACTCTCAAACATTGAATACCACCCTCTAATTTTTTTTTTAAAACCACCAACCAAAAATTGCTCCCAAAATTCCCTGAAAATTTACTAAAACAACTTCACACTCTCAAAACCATTTCCTCCCACACTCATGAATGATAAAGGGAACCTGCCAAAAGAAACCCCATTCCCCTCAAAAAGAAAATAGAAATTAGCATTTAAACTCCAGCACTAAATTCATTTCCAAATATATATATATATATATACATATATATATATACACACACACATATATATACTATTGGCATATGATGAACCGGTATGATAATATGATAATAATATATGTTGTCATTGATGTCAATAAGTACAAGTCAACCAGTATGAAGATTGGAAGAAGTTGTTATTGATGATCAAGTTGGAGAACCGGTATGAAGAGATGTAGTGAACCGGTGTCAGGGTTTCACTAAGTGTGACTACCGGTTGGTAGTCTCAGCTTTAGGGTTTCCAGTTTGGCAATCTAGCTTGTGTGATGCAACCGATGATATTTTGTGATGAGTTAGCTAAGAAATAAGGATGCGATTGAGATGCCACATCAGTTTTGTGCACGTGAAAGATTTCCTTGAGGATCTTGCATGTGAAGATCAACTGCATTAAATGTCTACCTCGGGAATGAACATTCTCCTTAGTGGTATGAGAAGAAAGCATGATGGGTTACTCATTTCTATGTGCGGTGAAGAATGGACGATGCATAGTGACTTGTGATCTATTTGAGACTGTTTCATTCTATGAAATGTGTTTGGATGGTCAGGATTGGACCACTTGTAATTGTAAACCTAAGATGCTTAGGGTTTAAGTTTTGTGTTACCAACCTAATTCTTGTCTATAAGGGCAATGAGTTTTGATATTGTTGTTGTTGGTAAAAGTTGTATGTGTATCGGAGTGATGAGATACTTTCTAGACCAATGAGTGAAAACTGCAAAGTGTGATTACAGAGTAGAGGAACTGAAAAAGATCCGCCTTAGCATATAGTGTTGTTATCATATCAGAGTTTTACCTGTTGTCTTTTAACCATTTCAACAGAAGGAAAATCCCTTTTCCATGTAGCTTTAACATGCTTACTATAAATCCTCTAACCAAGTGAATCAAGTTCATTGAGTTCTTTAAATCCTCTAGCGAGGTAACCTTTAATAGGGTATATAGCCATCCCTTAACCAGGTGATCTTTAATAGGATCGGTTCCTAGCAGAACCTTATTGTAAAGTCTTTAATCGGACTAGGTTCCTAACGGAGCGAGCTTCAAAAGAGTTCAAAAAATCTTGTGGGTATTCATCCCCACCATGGTTTTTCCCATTTGGGTTTCCATGTGAAAAATATGTGTGTCATCCGTTGTGTATTTTTCATGTGATGATTAAGCATTCTTTGTTTAAGTGATTATGCATGTAGAGCTAATGGTTATGGTATTGCTGATACACCACATGCATATGTTTATGGGTGAAGTGTTACTATTTACTAAGTTGCCATTAGTTTTATGTCCAAAGTCATTCGATATACTCTAGTCGGTTACTACTATCGAAATATTCAGTCGGTAAGCACAGAGCAGTCGGTTATAGAAGAAAGTAGTCACAGAGCCTAGTATACATCGAGTTGTCTACTAAGTAACACTCTATGTCTACCGAGAAGCAAAAATGATATACCGAGTGAAACGTGCTACTAGATTCATTGAACCTAGACACACATGTGAAATGTGTTACAAGATTGAGGAGCAGGGAATCATTATCACTTAGGAAATTACACCTTAAAGATTTTATATGATCTTGAGGTTATCTATCCAATGAAATATTTTGTATGGTTATTCATTCGATAAATCATGTTTGTAAGATCGAAGCAATGATTAGATCACCAACATAAGAGATCTCTTTATACAACATGAATTAAGGATCAAATATAGAGGTATATGAAGCAAGACATGTGTAATAGATAAGGAAGCACTAAGTATTATGACTGTTAGAGACATAGAGGTCACCAAGAAGGATTTCAGAGAACAAACAAGGAACAGAGTAAACAGAAGGGTTTACCAAGTTACTTTATGGATTACTGAGGTATGCTATAAGCAAGGTAATCTCATTTTGAGCACATAGAATCTGCTATAACATTTCAAATGTAAAGTTGTAGATATTTGTAAAGATTTTATTGTAATATTTTGAGTTGTAATAGAAACCTTTAATAGGGTAAAAGACTCTAACAAAGTTTATAAATTTTAAAGCCTTTAACCAGGTGCAACATTTAGAATAAGTGTTGTAAAATCCTTTAGCAAGGTAGATCTAACAATCTTGATACTCCTAACAGGGTAAGCTATTAGAAATAGCTAAACATGTAGCTCTAATTGAGCAACCTTTATTATTGTAGTAGTGAAGTTGTGGGTGATAGTTTTGATACTTAATTTAAGTATAGATTCCAAGCTAACAAGATGAGGGGGGGGGTGAATCATACAAACTTAATCTTCCATAAAAACAATAGATTCAACCTCGGTAACATATACTTCAGTAATATAACCAAAAATGCTAAACATGCAAACTTATAAGCATATAAACATCATAACACTCATATCACCAGATTTAATGTGGAAACCCAAATAGGGAAAAACCACTGTGGGATTTTGGGTCCACTAAGAAATATACTCTTCTAAAGTATGCTCAGTTAAAAGAAAATCCTGTTAAATATTACAAACACATTGATAGATGTGACCCAGTTAAGGGATTTACCTAAGATCTGTTAGGATCTTCACCTTGTTAGAAGTGACCTTGTTAAAAGATTTCAAACACTCAATTAGAATGTCACCTTGCCAGAGGGTTTTACAAATAATATTGTTAAGTCCACTCGATTATGAGATTTTCTGTCACTTTACAAAATAACAGTAATAAAAATATATCTGCAACTTCACATCTAAAAATGCTAAAGCAGATTGTTATTTGCTCAATACAATCTAGTCATAGGACTTATCTTGTCCATCTGCTGGGCTCTATACTTTATTATTCAAATAGGTCTTCAAGCTCCTGTGCTTGGTAATCACTATGTAGCATCCCTGTGCTTACACTTGCCCGCATGCATTGTTTATCAATAGTTCCTTATTTATAAACAATTTTCTAACCGCTTAATCTCCTTGATCACATATCCCATGATCAATCATAGCCATCAGATCTTCAAACTTGACCAAGTTTAATGTATCCTTCGATCTGAAAATGTTTTACCTCACCTTGGAACTTTCATACATTTCTTGGAACTTGTGCTAAGGTATTGCAGTTAAATTTGCATTGTAGATCTTCCTGCCAATTTTACTTTGCCATAGATTCTTTAACAAACTTCATGCATGGCATACCAATCATTTAATCAGTTCCATCTCATCAGCTTCCTTCATTAAATAATGCTTTTAATCATTTAATGCATTTTGTTACAACTCGGTTGCAACTTGGTAAATACTAAACTTCACTCGGTAGACACTCTACCTTCATTAACCGATAGCGATAACCTTAGGGTTTACTGACTAGGTTCTTTGCTTGGTAACATAGTATAGTATTAACCTTACAAATAACAACATATGTAGGATATCAAAACAATCTAAACATCATGATCTCATCATTGTCTAACTCGGTAATAGTTGCCCATTGAATAACTTGTTTCTCCCCTTATTCATCACAATCTTTCTGTGTCTTTTACCGACATCTTTATACTCATCAAATCATACTTCTTAAGATATGGCAACATCATATTGAATTAGAAAATCAATTTTTTGACATCAATGACAAAATAATAATATTAAGATAGTAAACATCCTTAATTAGTTATATCCATAATCATCAACAACCCTTCTCAATATCCTTATTGGAATGCCAACAATCTCCACCTTTGGCATTGATGGCAAAACCAATTTATTTGACCTAATTGATTCGGATTGCTATGAGATTCTGAAATGCTCTCCCCCTATCATCAAATTTCTCCCCCATACAGTAGTCTTCTCCCCCTTTGACAATAATGCCAAAAAGTAAAGAACTAAAACATGATTTCTTCCACTGAGAAGTGAATTTCTTAATGTTATGTGTCAACTCAGTCTCGGTCAGAGCATTATGTCTTCAATTCCCATTCCCTGTATTTGTTTCCTACACATCTTTAGAAAACATCCTAAAGTGTGTAAATAAGCATCAATCCACACATAATATTTTGTAGATTCATCAAATTGATTGTTTCACCGAACTCGGTCAGTGAGTAGAAGATAGGGGTAGGACCACTAACTTGCTTCTGAGATACTCAAAAGTGTCCCTTGGCAGTGGCTTGGTGAAGATATCTGCTATTTGTTCCTTTGTGCTAATATACTCCAACACCACTTTCTTCTCTTGAGATTCTTCTCTAAGATAATGATATTTGATAGAGATGTGCTTTGTCTTAGAGTGCATAACAAGATTCTTTGAAATGTTAATGGCACTAGTATTGTCACAGAATATAGTCACTGGCTCGGTAACTTTCTCATTTATACCTTCCAACAGTTGTTTGATCCATGCTATATTAGTACAATTCAATGGTGCAACAACGTATTCAACTTCTGTTGTTAACTGTGAAACACATCCTTGTTTCTTGCTAAGACAACTCACTAGTCTTTCTCCTAAAAAGAAAGCTCCTCCACTTGTGCTTTTTCTATCATCAATGTTGCCTGTCCAATCAACGTCAGTATAAACATTTAAATCAAAGTCATTTCCTTTCTGATATACTAAGCCATAATCCTCAGTACCTTTCAAGTATCTAAAAATTCTCTTGATTGTTGTCATGTGTGTTTCCTTGGGATCTGCAGATAATCTTGCAACTATACCTACTGCATGTGCTATGTCTGGCCTACTGTGAACAACATATTGTAGCTTTCCAATCATGGATTGATAAAGTGTCTCATCAACAGATGTAGATTCATCATTCTTTGATAATTTACAGTTGGTAGTCATAAGAGTACTTACTAGTTTTGAATCCTCCATTCCAGATTTCTTCAAGATTTCCTTTATGTACTTGGATTGAATAATGAAAATCTCATCTTTCATTTGTAGTATCTGTAAACCTATAAAATACTTTATCTCACCGATTAATGACATCTCAAATTCTTTTCTCATTTCATTTCCAAAGTTCTTTCATAAAGAGTCATTTCCACAAAAGATAATATCATCAACAAATATGGCTGAGATTAGTATTCCATTTTCATCATTCTTCATGTACATATTGCTATTTTCACTTGTCCTTATAAAATCAATCTTGATTGAATAAGAGTGCAATCTTTCATACCATGCTCTAGGTGCTTGTTTCAGACCATATAAATCTTTGTTCAATTTACATACCTAATCTTTATTCTTGTCTTCAACAAATCCTTTAGGTTGTTCAATAAAAACTTCTTCTTCTAATATACCATTCAGAAATGTAGATTTGACATCCATTTGATATACCTTGAAATTTTTGTAAGCAACATATGCCAACAATGTTCTTACTCCTTCAAGTCTTGCCATAGGTGCAAAAGTCTCACCATAATCAATTCCCTCTTCTTGAGCATATCCTTTGCAAACTAGTCTTGCTTTATTTCGAATGACCTCACCTTTTTCATTCAGCTTGTTTCTGAAAATCCACTTTGTACTGATTACATTTTTTTCCTTCGGTCTTGGGACCAGTGTCCATGTGTCATTCTTCTTGATTTGATCAATCTCTTCTGTCATAGCATTTATCCAATCTTCACTATTAAATGCCTCTTTCAATATCCTCAGTTCAAATTCAGATATCAAACATGTGTTCTATCTTAGTTTGTTCCTTCTCATCACTGGATCATCTTTATCTCCTATAATTTGACTTGATGCATGATTCCTTCTAACATACTTGGCTAATACAGGCTTGGTAGGCTCTGTATGATCTTCTTCATCACTTGTTAACTGGACATTCTCTTCATTTTCTCTAGTAACTCTCTCAATAGGACTTGTCAGTTGTCATCTGGGGCTCTAAAATTGAACAACACAAAATTTCATTTCTTGCAAGTTAGGATGAATTTTGTTTTGGTGCTCTAAAACTGAACAACACAATTTTGCTTTCATTGCAAGTTAGGATACACTCTCTTTTTGGTGCTTAAAACAAGACAAGACAAGACAAATTTCATTTTATTGCATCAAACTTAAGCAAAACTCACAATCAACACTTCAATTTTTGGTGCAAGTAAAAAGAACAATCTAACTATCTCATTTTGCACAAACGATTTACTTCATGCATACGTGTTTCAATTTAAGTTGACCAGGATTTCAAATTCTAGTTTACTCAAACATATTGCCTTTGAAGTTAAAAAGAATATCATGGTTGTTGGAGCAACATCTTCAAATAGATAAGAAAATCATTACATGACAAGTTAAAAAGAACAAGTGCATTTCGTGTTTGGCACACTTGTGCAAAAAGAGTTTGTCAAGTGGTCCTACTTCTAACATGCACTATCCTCTCCCTTGGCTCTCGTGGTCCTAGGTGCAAGAGAAAAGTGTTAGTAACACTCAAGTTTTATCTTTATAAGAGAGGTTTGTCAAGGGATCGATCACTCTTGGGAATGACCTCGCGCGGTAAATCCTTTGAGCTGCTATAGAAATCAGGTGAGAGCGAAAGTTGTAGTCTTGGGTATAACTATTCCTACTGTGTAACTTGCCGAAAGGACAAATGGGCCCCATCACAAGTTACAAGGCTCTTAAGTGAGTCACTGCAGAATGAACTTATGTCCAAAAACATCGAACATTACTAAACACCTTTAAGTAGTAGCCCACCCGTTCTATTGATTAAGGATATTTGTGATACAATTTAGTGCAAGAGCATATATGGTTTTGCTCCCAAGATACTCACCATACATATTTCCTTGAGTAGAAACATAGCTTTTTGAAAAGTCACTTGTGGCTTGATGAAAGTGATGACTCCCCCATCATAGGGATCATCTATTTGTTATGCTCATGCAAGACATAGTATATCACATCCTTATCTGCCACGACGGGATTCATAAGGTATGTAGTACCAAAGTTGAAGAAATATCAAGGTGTGGGCTGAATTTATGGCAACTGGCCATTTGACCTTAGGGATAAAAAGTGTTTGAAAGTGTTTTCCTTTTTGAGTCAAGACCAGTGCAAATTGAGCTAACTTCAGGGTTTGGAAAACACCTAAAAATAAACTTAAAGGAAAAGGGTCATAAAAAGTCCAAGGATTGGGTTGATCTAGACCCATACTTATTTGTGCCTTTTGAGGCAACATTCTTGTGTTTGTGTTTGTGTTCTTGCTTTGTTTTCTTGTCAAAGAAAAAATCAAAAATAAAATTCCAAGAACAAGTATTCATCCAACACAAACATTTCCAAATAAAATAAAAGATCAAAAACAAAGAGCAACAATCAAAGTATCAAACTTTATGACCATTCTTCACGTCTTGAGAAAGAAGAATCTTCATCAACACATCAACTTGAAGAAAAGACCACTGAGCTCAAAGAATCTTATCAAAAGGAGGAAATTCTTCTATCTTAATAGACAAATCTTTGTCTCTCATAGAGCCTTCTTACGTTGCATGCGTCTTTATCTTCAAGGGAAATCAAACGAATTTTATCTAAAGTCATTAAACTGCAAAGCTTTTACACAATATCGAGCTTTGAGTTATCACAAAAACAAAGGAGGAAAGATCAATCATGACTTCTTTCTAGACATTTGCATCACATATAACGTAGCTTAGGAAGAACCACCAACTCCTGAAAGAGAAGAGGAAGAATTTGTCCCATATGTAAACAAAGCTTTTATTGAAGTTAAAACATTTCATCCATTATCATATCCATATCTCATCAACTCCATTCCAACTCTCAAAAAATTAAAGAGTTTTTGGTCCTAAGTTCTATTTCTAATATTGCTTGAATGAAACACAAAACATCACTTTTTAGAGTGTCTCTACATCTAGGATAAACTTGTCCTAAGAGACATTTCTACGCAGGTTAAAACTAGTCTATGAGTGAATCCTCTCATTACTAGGTAGTGGAGTCTGTAACACATCTCAGATCTCTCTAAACCTTATCACATCCAACTTTGTCAATCAAACACAACAAGCAAAATCAAGAAGAAAACTTTGGTCACGTGTACCTTTAAGATCTAGAGATCCATATGCAACACACCACACCAACCATAAATCTCTCATTTCATCAACAACTCATCATCATTTTCACCCAACTTCAACAAAAACTTATAAACAAAATGGCTCATACCAGATCACGATTTAGACAGCAAGAAATTGAAGAGGAAGAGGAAGAAAATATCAACGAGTTCCAAGAAGCCCTTGGAGGAAATGTAAATGATGAAAATGTAGGCACTCCTACTCCTACAATAATAGAAAGGGTGCAACACAACCCTCTCTTCAATAGACTTTTTGATGAGATACTCAAGAGTAATGCTGATGCTCACTTTTTAAGACTTGCTCAAGAAGGGGCTAAATTACCCTCTGACTTTGATGTCACACAGCTAAGACAAGCATCAGAATGCCAAAGTCGTAATGAGGATGAAAGAGGTCGAGAACACATTAGATACAAATTTCATCAAGGTAATCCCCCACCTCCTCCTCCTCCAAATGACATAGAAATGTTGCAGCAACAAGTTGAAAATCTCGCCCAACAACTTCATAGTGGTGTAAAAACAAATCAATTTTCACTCAGTGACATTTGTCCCTATCCCTTTGATAGTAATCTTCATATGCCACCTTTTCCATGAGGGTTTGAAACACCCAAGTTCAAAAAGTATAGAGGAAAAGGAGATCCTGGTGATCATGTTAGAGAATTCCATTCAGCTTGCCTCGAAGTGGCATACGAGGATAAATAGCTAATGTGCCTTTTTCCCCAAAGCTTGGGAGGAAGTCCAAAAGTTCTTGGCACATTACTCACAGAACACTGAATGTGATATCACCATGGCTAATCTATGTAACACTAAACAAAAGCCGGGTGAGCTATTTTCAATCTTTCTGCAATGATGGCATCAAATGTCTAGCAGACGTTCTCTTCAGTTACATGAACAAGAACTAGTGGAAATATTTATTTTCAACTTAAATGATGAAATGGAATTTCACCTCAATGTAAAAGACATAGACTCTTTCAATGACATGATCACCAAAGGCTTAAAATGTGAGCAGGCTCTCATAAAAAAATGGCTTATCAAGATATATAATGAACCAAAGGATGGTCCTCGCCTAGGCTTCAATAGTGACAAGCCTAACTTTTGGAACAAAAACAAAAACATCGTTAACGATGGGGTTGTGGATGCAAGAACTATCAAAAGTGCACAACCTGTGGTTTGATTTGTAGGATAGAATCCCCCACCTAAGACTAACACAGTTGCTCCTCCAAATCAAGGCTGCATCACATCTCAAGATGAACCTAGACAACGTCAACAAAAAGCAAAGCGAACATACACTCCCTTAGGGGAACCCATCGAAACAGTATTACGACAGTGGGTTTCTCAAAATCTAGTAACCTTAGCCAAAACATCAAATTATGAACCTCAATCAAACCTTCATGGTGGAGGGATACTGAACATTGAAATTTCCATCAATGGAAAGGGCATAAGACAAGCAATTGTCATAGATTGAAAGATCTTATTCAGGATCTTATTGACCAAGGTGAAATCAAAATGAAAGGACATGACCCAAAGACAAAAAAAAATGATCATCTCATGTTTAAAAATCCACTTCCATCACAAGATCAAAGGGGTCCTTCCACTTCAGGGTGAAACACATATATCACCAATTATACACAAGCCACGTATAATTACACTTTGAATCACCTATACGATGCCAGTGAACAGATTGCAACTATAACCATCAAAAATCCCAACTCCACTTGCAATGTTGTTACACGTCGCAGCAAGATTACCATAAAAGCAGCTCCACAAGGTACCACATCTATCCCAAAGTAGTATAACCTTGTGGACCAGTTGGACAAAACACCTGCACTAATATCTATCTTAGAGCTATTGCGCCTATCTCCATCCAATAAAACAATCTTGGATCAAGCTCTCCAAGAGGCATCAGTCCCTGCAAACCTAAATACAGATAAGTTCCAAGCCATGGTCAAAAATCTAAGATCATCACCTTGTCTCACTTTCTTGGACAGTGACAACTCCTTCTTCTAGCAACCTCATAATGCCTCACTCCACATTGAAGGGTTTATCAACCAACATAGGATCAAGTGAGTCTTGATCGACAATAGAGTAGGTCTGAATATCTATACTCTACAATTAGTCATAGCTTTGGGATATGTAATTGAATCAATGGATCCCCGCAAGAAGATCACAATCAATGCCTATGATGATCAGAGAATTCATCGAAAGGAGCTATGGTGCTACCAATCTGAGTGGTCCATGTGGTGAAACACATCATTTGTCAAGTTCTAGACCTTCCTCTACCATAGAATCTATTGTTGGGAAGACCTTGGATACACGCCATGCAAGCCGTTCCATCCACCTACCATCAATGTATCAAGTTCCCACATAATGGTGTAGAAATCACAATCCTGGGTGATGCAAACCCCTTTGCATATTGTCATAATATAAGCCATCAACCAGAGATTACTATTCCCAACAATAAAGAAGCCATCACATCCACATCATACATAAGTCCAGCCTCTCTTTCTAGTTCAAACACCACTATACCCAAGCAAGAGAAGCTTAAGATGAAAATAGCAGAGGAAGGTCCTGGGGAATACAATTTGAGACAACTCTTTTGTGTGGGACAAATGCTTACTTCTCCTCAAACACATGGAAAACCTTAATGGTTACTTCAAATGCCACTGATCAATCCAACATGTCCTTTGACACCATTCATCCTAGGAAAGAGTCAAGAAGAAGAAACAAGAGATGAGGACTTAGCAGAATGGATCTATAAAGATCCTATCATCACCGATATTCCACAAGCTAAGCTTCCCATAGATCAGTATGGAAAAGGCCTTCTCATTATGCAAAGAATGGGATATGATGGTCAAAGTGCTTTAGGGAATTGTAGGTAAGGAAGACATGAACCACTACAGCTGAAATTAAAGCCCAAGGATAATACAGGACTAGGCTTTCAAAAGGAGATCCTTCCTAAGCTCAGATTCAAAGGAAAACCCAACCAACCAACCACTATATCAGCCTATTACAAAGAGGTCACCTTTGATTATAAAAGTAGCATCAAACACCATGACAACTGCCCCATCGAGGCTAAAAATCCCAACAAAACCATCTACAATACCCATCATCCCACCAATCAAACCAACAATCCCATTAGCAGCAGCAATAACATCAATAGCACCATTAGTAGCAGCAACTATACCAGAACTAACAATAGTATCTATGAAACCAGTAGTTCCAATAGAAGCAATAGAGTCAACACTACTGATACTCCCCGTATTGGATTCATTGATCCCCATAATCCTTCCTGCAGCACCAATCATTTCATCTACAAAACCAGTCACACCTGTAGTGTTTAACTCAAAGGACATCCCAGTATGGTATAGTAATCGGATACTAGAAAGTGACTCAAAGACCGACTCACATGAGTGGGAATTTGATTCCATATAGTTTAATACTTCAGATGAGGAAGACACATCATTACCTCCACCCCACAAAGACATCCTTGTTTACGAAGAAGCACAGATAAAGACCTCTTGGGTTCCTGAGCTGGAAAGATCTTCCATAGACCCTACATCACATCCTATGCCTAATTCTGATAGGGAGAGTACAATCAAAAACCTTCACCACAACATCTTAACCCTCATTGACACATATAACTAGCTTAACCTAATCGATGAAGTAATGCCCATTATCCATCCTGAACTCATCGAATTGAACCAACCTAATTGCCCATGTCCTGACCATTTCCAAAATGATGAGGCAATCATTGACTTTTTGGAACTATGGAATAACATACCAAGAGGGGATCACAAAGCTAGATTCACCATTGAAGTTAATAGCGCAACATACTTTAGGGCGGATGCCAAACCTTTTAGTTGCAAAAATATAACAATAAAACATGGATCTTCTTGTGAAAACCACACTGTGGTACTTTTTGATCCCACAAAAGTAAAAAGAAACTGTGTATCCAATCGTGAAAACCTCTCTGAGGCACTAGAAGATGAAAGGTTTGACATTCTCCCTTCTAGTACACAATAGGAATGATCACCAATTCTCATTGAGGAAACAAAAGAATACAATGTGGGGACTCTTGATACACCTCACCACATACATCTGGCATCTCTTTTAACTCTAGAGGAACAACCTAAGTTTGTAGAGTTCTTTCGGAAGCGTCAGATCAACTTCGCATGGTCATATGCAGACATGCCTGGTCTTGATCCAGATTTAGTCATGCATCACCTCATAGTAGCAAAAGGAGCTAAGCCTATCAAGCAAAAGCTTTGCAAGATGCATCCTCAGATTGCAGTACTATTCAAAGCAGAACTTAAGAAACTCCTGGATGTTGGTTTCATTAGACCAGTTGATTATGCAGATTGGATATCCAATATTGTGCCTGTCGGCAAGCCAAATGGGGGCATTTGTATTTGTACTGACTTTCAAGATCTAAACAAGGCATGTCCAAAAGATGACTTCCCCCTACCAAACATCGACATAATAGTAGACCTAATAGCAGGACATGCCATGCTTTCACTCATGGATGGCTTTTTAGGATACGATCAGATAAAGATCGCACCAAAGGATCAACATAAGACAACGTTCACATGCCCATGGGGCACATACTGTTGGAATGTAATGCCTTTTGGTCTCAAGAATGCAGGAGCAACCTATCAACGAGAAATGACCACCATCTTCCATGACATGATGCATACCATAATGGAAGATTATGTTGATGACTTACTGGAAAAATCACTCACAAGAGAAGGTCATTTGGACATATTAGAGAAAATCTTTGACAGACTGGAACAATATCATGTTTGGCTCAACCCAAAGAAATGTGTCTTTGGAGTAACCTTAGGGAAACTTCTAGGATACATTATCTCAAGCAAAGGCATTGAGGTTGATCCTACATAGGTCAAAGCAATCATGGACATGCCACCACTAAAGAATATCAGTCATCTTAGGACACTACAAGGGCGGCTACAATCCATTCAAAGATTCATTGCACAACTAGCAGATAAGTGTCACCCGTTTACACACCTGTTACACAAGAAGATCCAATTTCAATGGGATACCAGATGCCAACAAGCATTCCAAATGCTTAAAAACTATCTCATGAATACACCATTGCTGGTCCCCCCAGATCCAAGTAGGCCTTTACTACTCTATATATCAGCAACAAATACAACATTGGGTGTACTACTGGCACAATACAATGCAGAAGGGAATGAGTGTGTTGTTTACTATATCTCTCGCACACTGGTTGGCTATGAACTCAATTACACACCTATTGAGCAAGCTTGCCTAGTAGTAATATTGGTAGCCACTAAGCGAGACACTATCTGTTGACACATAAAATATAGTTAATTGCAAAGATTGATCCACTCAAGTACTTACTCAGCAAAGCAGCATTGATAGGCCGCTTGGCCAAATGGGTGATGATTCTAAGTGAATTTGACATCGAGTATGTGGACCATAAGGCTATCAAAGGAAAAGTCATTGCAGATCAATTTGCCAATGCACCACTCATAGGCAATCTTCCTCTCATTTCCAATTTTCCAGATGCAGAGATATTCATGATCATAGCATTACAACCATGGAAGCTATACTTTGATGGTTCATACACTAGGCATGGCTCGGGGGTAGGCATTCTCTTTATCACACCTCAAGGTGATAGCATCCCGAAGTCTTACAGACTCACATTTCCATGCACCAACAACATAGAAGAGTATGAGGCCTTGATCACAGGACTCAGGCTAGCCATACAATGGAAGTTACAAGAACTACAGGTATATGGCGACTCTCAACTGGTCATTCGGCAAGCAATAGATGAATATAAGACCAAGGATGACAAACTCATGCCATGCAAACAAATGGTGGACAAATTAAAGGCATCCTTTACTACTATCACCTTTAAGTAGATACCAAGAGATCAAAATTGAGTTGCTGACGCTATGGCTACCATTGCATCTCTCCTAAATCTTCCACAAAATTCAATATGCTATGAGTTCTTGGTAGAACAACTTTGGATCCTTGCTTATGATATCCCTGAATCCGAGATGATATGTCTCATTATTGGTTCCAAATCCCCATGTTACAATGAGTACTATACCTACCTCCATGATCACACACTTCCTCCTAATCAATCGAATAACCAACGTAAAAACTTCATTCGCCAAACTGCTCGATATACCATTATTGCTGAAACCCTATACCAACGTAGTCTTGATGGTACTCTCCTTCGATGTCTAGAATAGGATGAGATAACAAAGGCCTTGGAAGAGGGACATGAAGGAATTTTTGGGACTCATGCAAGCAGTCTGTCACTAGCCAAGAAACTCCTGCACACTGGATACTATTGGCCATCTATGGAAAAAGACTACTACGACTTTGTCAGAAAGTGCAAGAAATGCCAAGTTCATGGAGACTTGATACATGCACTGGCATAGGAATTTCAACCAATCCCAACACCATGGCCTTTTTGTCAATGGGGACTTGACCGTGTGGGTAAAATCCATCCATCTTCATCCAATGACCATAAATTCATTATTACTGCCACCAAATAGTCTACAAAGTGGATCGAAGCTGTTACACTTACCCAAGTCACTGACAAGCAGATCACCTTATTCATCCTCAATTACATCATCTGTCGATATGGTGTACCCATGTCCATCATCATAGATAATGATCTTCCTTTCAAGAATTAGGATGTTCGTGAGATCTGTGAGAAGTTTCACATCCAACACCGCTTTTCCATGCCCTATTGTCCACAAGGCAATGGTCAGGCTGAAGCATCAAATAAAAACATATTAATAATCCGCAAGAAGACAATCAATAATGCCGGTCATGATTGGCACATTCAATTGAATCCAACACTATGGGCATATCGAATTAGCATTCAAAACCCTATAGGCGCAACTCCTTACTCACTAGTCTATGGTGCAGAAGCTATCTTACCTATTGAGGTCGAGATACCATTACTACGCATTTCCTTACACAATCTCATAGATGATGAAGCATACAGAGTATCCCATCTTCAAGATTTAGAGCTACTTGATGAGAAGTGACAAGCTGCATACAATCACCTCAAGGCCTATTAGCAGCGCATGAGGAGAAGCTATAATCATCGAGTTAGACCTTGCAAATTTGAGGTAGGTGATCTTGTTCTCTGATAAAATCCTCGTAACCAACCAAACCATGAACATTAGGGAAAGTTTGAATCAAATTGGCTGGGTCCATATGTTATCACTATTTTATTTGGGTCCGGGGCATATCAGTTGGCTACTTCAGAAGGAGAACTGCTAGCAGATCCAATCAACAACGTGCACCTTAAAAAGTTTTATACACGAGCTGCATAGAGCATCAGGCTCCCATACATACTGACAAAACACCAAAAACATTCAAAAAAATGTCCTGAAGAAAATACAAAAACATCAAAATAGTAAATAAAAATCATGCATCCAAACAGTGAACAACCACTCTGGTGGCACCTTGGGTAAGTACGATGGTGAAAACTTGGCAAATAGGCGCCACTCGTAAAGGCTATGGCTCCATTGTCTTTCAGGCTTGTTGAGATCACATTCATTTCATACACAGATCTATTAGTCCAAAACCATGGTTTCTTATTGATCTGCAATCCAAGATAGTACTTCATGCATCTGGCATCCCGCCTTTTTCATAGTCATGCCTAAACTAGGGGCAATGCCCTTAATCTAGTTGATGGAAGTGGATACTACATTATTTTTTCACTGAGTTCTACATTCAAAACCCTCTCTAAAAAATACCAAAAACATTGGAAAACAATCATCAAAATCCAAAAACATTGAAAAACTATCTCACAAAATCCAAAAACATTAGAAAAATATCAAAACAAACAAAAACATGGCAACACCTTGTACATACATTTTTCAAAGCGGATACCACACAAACATTGTGACATACTAAAAAACAATAACCACTTATCCAATCAACCAAACAATCAACATCAACACTCAAACTGTCTTCAACAAGGATGCATCCCTCCTTACCAAAACCAAGACAAGATGACATTTTCTTTGACAAGAAATTTTTGTTTAAGCTATCAAATACTTGGTTGATTTGTGGGTTATTTCTTCGTATCATGGTTCCTACAACATTGTTTGTGTATCTTCTGCAAATTATTTTGAAGAAGTAATTGGGGCATGTACTAATGGTGTCTACGTGTGAAGTTCACTAAGCTACGTAATCTTATGCAAAATACAATCATAGATCACTATAGCTTGCTAACTATAGCATATACCTCGAAAATATGAGCATGAACCATTATCGAGGATCCATATTCTTTATTCTTTATCTATGTTGTTTTCTTATAGATACAATGCTCTTTCTTTGGTTCCTCTTACCTCATCCAAACTGGATAAAGGTTTTTATCTCTTATTACAGTATGAACTTGTCTCAAGATATGATCGACAAAAGATCAAGGAGGATGTTCCAAGTCATGCATGAAAGGAGATCATCCTTGTCTATTTCACAAGCAATACCCAGGTCAACTTGATCCATTATATCAAGTTGTTTGTATTAACTTGCTATATCAAAATCCATGTAAGGAATACTCAGGTCATCTTAAATCATTATGTCAAGTTGCTTGTTTTTTCTTACAACATTTTAAAAGCTCGATGATGAAAAATAAAGCACTATGGATCGTCATTTCATCTCATCTGTTTATATTGTGTTTCATTGCATATCGTCCATCCATTTACTCATTCATTATTCATATACATAATTTTGCATGCAAGTGTGAACAAAGTTAAAAATGAGCAGTTATGCAAAAATTGAGCTGGTTTTGGATACAATCACGACAGAGTACTCTGATACATCGTCAAGTGCATCATCAAGTGCATTCATCTATCGTCATCCCATCATCATTTCATTACATTTTAGTGGCATTTGCATTACTCTTTAGCCATTCATTAGCGTGCATTTAATATCATTTAGTTGCACTTTACCCCATATAGTTCATTCTCATCTTACTTTCACTAGTATCATTATATTCTTTCATTATTACCCTCATGACATTTAGATTCACTTACATAAACAATTGTCCTTATTTGCATGATTACTCATTAATATACATTCATTTAAATATCAGTTAGTGATCATCATTTATCATCATTTCAACACTTATGTATTGTACATTTGTTTAGGTTTCCATAAATTGCATACATTCATTTATCTATCCATTAGTTCAACTACATTCATTCATCCATTTTAGTATATTCTTATACTCATTTTATCTCACTTAGGATTCATTAGATTGCATTCATTATCCCTTTTAATTACATTAAGATGAAATTATTCATGAGTTGCATGCTCATCACATTATCATTTTACTTCATCATATTTTGACATTTAGAATCATAAAACCATTTGTCTCAAACATTGGTTCATACATTATACATAGGAATCCATTTAGAAATCATCATTTAAACATTTGTACTTTACATTTGTTTATCCACATATACATTCATTTTTAAACCATCTAGATGCATATCCATAAATAAATCATTCATTCAAAAGCATTACATTAACATCATTGCATATCATTATCCCATCAATGTATTAATATTAAATACAAAATACTATCTATACCATCATAAATCATCATTTTTATTATGTATACATAACCATCATACAACATGCATATAGACATCATGTAAGAATAAATCATCATCAAACATGCATATAGGAATCATCTCATAAACACATACATATCACAAAGAACAAGTATCCATTTAAGCATAACTCATAAAATCACCATCAAGCATAAACTCCATACATATCAAAATGCATATTATCACAAAATATAGGATCTCCTCATATATATCATCTCATATCTCAGAGTACAATGAAGTCCACAAAATCAACTACCAAGAGCCATCCAAGGTATAGTCCAAAATGACAATATCAAAATATACAAAATTCTCTCTCAGATGCCACTCTGACCAGATGTTGCACCAGCATCACCACCTACTCCCCCACTAGTCCCTGCACCATCCAATATATCTCTTTTTGGAGGCCTCATCAAACCCCCACTAGCTCCTGCACCACCTGACCTATCTCTCCGTAAAGGACCCATCACACCCCCACTACTCTGCATCCTCTGAGACCGCTCTGATCTGGCCTGCCACATCTATGAATAGCTCAATGCTCACTGACTAGCTAGCACCACCTACTCATATAACCCTCGCCAATACTCTATCTTAGCCTGTGCTCATCGGACCTCCCTCGCCAAAGCCTCCACAGACGGCCCCTATCCCGGTACTCCCTCCAAGGCCCGCACACTCTCTTGCAACTAGATCACTCTCTCCACCACATCCTCCCTCTCCCGCAATACTACAGTCAGCTTTGACTCTCGTGTAAATGGCTGCATATCTCTAGCTACAACCTCTGCCTCCAGATCCTCCACCTATATCTCAACTCCTGTAAGTTGAGTCTACAAATGTAATATCATATGGTCCCAAAGATCTCTAGTGGCTCCCTCCCCTGTCTCCATAGGTTCCTCACCTGTTGCTCCCTCCCCTCTATCCATTGATACCTCCCTCTCCCCCATACCTCTCCCACCCAATCTAACTCCTCCCTACATCAAAGGTCCCTGTGATATTTGCAATGGCAAACCGCCTCTCCCTCTCCACTGAACTTGACCACCACCGCCACCTCCACCTCTGAATCCACCACCTCCACCATCCCCTCCTCCTCCTCCTCCTCCTCCTCCTCCTCCATCACCACCTCCTCCATCACCACCATCCCCTCTCCCTTGTCCACCTACTATAGGTCCTTGACCTCCTCTCCTCCTCCATCTCTATCCCCTACCCTCCTGTCGGATCTGATATCCGAGGAATCGGATGAGCCGCCATATACTACGTATACTCCTCTAACACCCCTGCATCTACCATCCTCAGTTGTATATCCCATGGTCTCACCTGTAGCATCCGAAACTCTACTAATGCTTGATCATAAGGTAGTACTAGCCCCCATGCATACCTCTCTTAGACCACCCTGGCATACTCTCTCGATCCCCTAGGAAAACCCTATCGCTATCCAAACTGTCTCAATACTCTGCCAGGCAACTGTCTCTCCACATGGTAGGTTGTCCTCCTAATGAGGAATCAGGTCATGAATACATATGACACTACTTCTACATCATCCTCCTAGGGCTCACACTCAATATATGGTCTCCAGATCACTACATCTAGATCATCCAGTACCCGCTGCCACCACTCTAACTTCCCCAGGTGGGGCTGACTCATCATACTGCTATACATATGACTGGTCGACTGCTCAAAATCTCAGACTCACTGGTTGGGTAACTAGTAGGTGCTCCCACGCCCAAATATGCAGTAGCATGACTCCCACTGCCAATGAGCCCCTCCCGCGGTATACTACCTCATGAAGCTCCTGATATAAGTGTGCCAGCACGCATGGTCACGATGCAAAATGGGTCCCCTCTGTCATCATCTTCTCAATCACCTGACCCCAACCAACAGCAAGTCCATGTGATCATCGATCTAGGCACACTAGTCCCCCCACAATCCCTGATAGCACTGCTGGTAATGGCTCATACAATGCGGTTATGTCCTCCCAGGCTATCGATCCATCATCAGTAAAGACATCCTCATCAAAAAATCTCTGCACTGCTAGGGTCCCCCATGCTCTTTCATATGTCACCAGCTCACCTCAAATGGGAATATGCAGGATATGCCATACATCCTCCAGTGTCACAGTCATCTCCCTCTGTGCCAAGTGAAATGTGCATGTCTCACTATGCTAGCATTTTGCCAATGTTGTAATCAAACCATGATTCATCCAAATCACGGGCATATACATCATATCGTATAAGCCAGTTGCTGCAATGCAATCCACCTCCGCCTCAGTCAACCTATCACACAGCTCTTGTGTGGCGGGATGTCTCTCGTGCAACTGTAAGACACATAGATCCTCCTACACAAGTGCATCAACCATCATCATCAGTTGTTTTGTTTCAAACTTTCTTAAGTTTAAACCTAGACTATCAGTAGATACTTTGATCAAGTATCTTCGGGTCTCAACAGGTAAGCAATCATGGCACACCTATACTTCAACATGCATTTATCCTAATGACCTAAGTCTCATCAGGGCTGCTATGGTCCAAAACAACTCTCACCTTCATCTCTCAATCAATTCATCATTGGCATCGAAAGATTTTTGTTCACACAAACTGGGGCATCTATTTTCCTACACAAAAGCGCTATCTTGCAAACAAAAATGCTGTCTCCTAACAAAAGCGCTATTACCTTAACAAAAATGCTTAATAAACTATGCAAAAGCGTTCAAACCACAAAAGCACTACATTAGCGATGCAACAACACTACTTCACAGGAATAGCACTCAATCAACTACTCAATAGTTCTAAGCAAACAATAGCACTCAAACACCTGTGCAATAGCGCTAACCTTTGCAGAAGTGCTAAAGCGACCACACAATAGTGCCATTGTGGCACAATAGCACTAATTCAATTGACAAAAGCACCAAAACACAGTTCTAGCACTATTGTCTTGACTCAACTTGGACCTAGCTAAAAACACATAAAAAATGCATAAAATTCAAAAATTCAAATTTGCATACCACTGGTCCATAGTCATTTGGTCGTTAGAATCATCAGACTCACTCTAATCGGTGCTCTGCTATGGGAACCGACATCCTCACTACTCCTTGCTCTTCCCGAAAGTCACTATCAACGCTACAATTTCACTATGGTCGTGGTTATAAATGAGTCTATTTTCATCCCTTTCTCCCCATATAAACCCTTCGCCGTACCCCTAATTTTTTCCCCGCTCACCGCCATTGTCCCCGTGAACTTCCCGAGCCTCCCATTTCTCCATTTTATCTCCAATTTCTTTTATTTTTCACCAGCATTGCTAAATTCTTCTCTTCTATCACCCTGCCAATTTTCATTCTTTTTCAAGATATCGCCTGATTTTTTCAAAAAAAATTGGCCCATCTCTCGAGGGGGCATACCACCCATTAAATTAACATTTTATGAGGCATTTCTTCACACCTATTTTTTTTTTCTTTGAAATGACATGATAAACAACAATGTCTCAAAGAGGGGCAAATGTAGTCACATAAATCTGTCCAGTTTAATTAAATGAATATTTGCTATTTATTTGATTAAAAACCCACTACTCATCAGTTAATTAAATTAATATTTAATTAATTCATCTTCAAATGTTCTCCTATTAATTAAATAAATTATTCAATTTATTTTAATTAATTCACTATATCAAATTCACAATTCAATTAAATAAATAAATCATATTTATTTCATTCAATCTCCTTTTTCTCTTTTAAATAAATTAAATAAAACATTTCTTTAAATCATTATCCTCCCCCACTTGCATTTTCCTACAAATCCAAGTTGCAACCACAAATTGAAATAAATTAATTTTATTTTAATTAAAATCCTATTTTCCCTCACCCACCAAATCCACTTGCACTCGTAAACCCCCTTCTAGATTCTTCTAACCCCTTCCTAATTGTGAGACATGGACCAGCTCTGATACCATGTGAGATTTTGCCAAGATCAAGAGGCAATGGAAAGCATAATTGAGAGAGATAAAATATATGATATAAATAAACTGTATTCTGTCAAGATGAAAATACTGATCAACTAGATCATCAATCGATACATACAATGAATACGAGCCTGCTTATATAGGCAATGATATATGGATATGTGAGCACACGAACATGACATGTGGCTCAATAAGAAACAAGGGTAGGTAGGAAATAGGTGTGGGTAGGTAGGAGAAATAATATAATATTCCACATGAGGTGGATCACCCACTGAAGGTGGAATTATCACTCCACAATAAGTGGATATGATAAAGTAGTAAAAAGATCAACACCATAAAAGGTGGAATTTCTCCTACACACACTATCCCAATGTGGCACAAACACCCAAGTGTCTCATACCCAAAATACTATGAAATGTATTTCCTAAGTAAACTTAAGTAAAGTGTAATAATATCCATGATGAATAATTATTTACACCAACACCCCCCCTTAAGTGCAACTTAGGGGAATGCACTAAAGTCTACAATGCAACTAAGCAATGCAAGATGGGTCCTAGCTATGAGGCCATGTTAGATACCCATGCACAAATGCACATACATGCAAACCAATGCAAATACATGCAAACCAATGCAATGAAATCTCTCGCAAAGCAGGGAAAGAGAGAAAAGCCTAATGGGAAAAAACCCTCCCCCAAAAGAGAGATGAAAACTAGATACAAAAAACTCTCATAGAAGTATGTGAAGGACAAAACCCCATGTGAGTAAAAAGTCCCCCCCATATGAGAGAAGAAGAAGAGAGACTAGGAAGCCCCCCCTTAATTTGGAATCTGCACCAATGATAAAATCTCGAAGATGAATGAAGAAACTGCTCCATGAACGTTGAACAACATTCCTCCCCTTAGGAAGAAACAAAACCAAAGATGTATCCATGAAGTCTCCCCAACCATGAAGGGAAGATGAAGCAAAAATACTCATGATGAAAGGAATCTCTAAAAACTGCTCAAGTTTCCCCATGTCGATGCTGAAAGGTACCCCCTCCAAAGGTGGTAAACTGTGCCACACTGCTGAAAAAGGCACTCCAAGATCTAGTGGAGATGAATGTAGAACAATATCTAAAGACTCATATGTCTCCTCAAAAGATAAAGAGACCTCCTCCAAGTGTTGTACAAAAGTATCCACAATCATGTCAACCTCTAAAGATTGATCATGTAGAGAATACACAAGAGGGTCAGAGTGATCCCTCGCAACAATCAAAGAAGGATCATCTTCATGAAAGAGAAGATTAATGCCATCAATGATGTCTCCCAGATCTGCAATGTAGGAGTCCACAAACAAACCTGCAATGTCTGTCAAGTAAGCATCCCAATCAATTGAAGCTGGAAGACATGAAATATGCCACTACACTAAATCATAAGAAGGCAAAACTATCACACTAGTTGCATCATCAGGTGCAATAGGTGGTGTGATATCAATAGAAGGAGATGAAATGCAAGGCTCAAGAATGGGGTCGCATGTAAGAATCCCCAAGTTCAAATGCCCAAAGTTCTCCTCAAAATCTAAATCATCAACATAGGAAGAACCAACCTTATCAATAGGACCAAAATCTGAAAAAGAGTACAACCAAGATGCATGATCAACCACCCCAGTTGCAATGATAGCTCCACTCTCCAAGTCTCTAATGATAACTGAATCAGGTGTGAACTCCATAGTTTTCCTAGTTACCCCATGTGTGATTTGATAGATGGAAAGAAGATTATTTGTCAAGTGGGGTACACAAAAAACATCATTGAAGGAGTTATCCCCAATGGCAATAGATCCTTTCCCAATCACATCCATGTATGTATGATTGCCCATCAAAATCTGCAGCATGTGGCAAGGCTCAAATGTAGAAAACATAGACTATGAAGATTCCATGTGATGAGAAGCCCCTGAATCTAGAAGTCATCTCCTTGAATCATGACTTGTAGTAGCACAAAGACCTTGTCCCTTTTCTTTATCTGTCCCAAGAGAGTGATTCTTTCCTTTATCCTTGGAAGAAGAAGTTGATGTAGACATTCTAGAAGGTAGGTTGATTCTATTCTTCTCAAGAAGATTCTTCAACTCATCAATATCCTTCTTATAACAATGATGTTCATCATGTCCTGACTTCTTGCAATATCCACAAAACAAATTGTCTTTATATGATTTCTTCTTAGGTGAGAATGGTGAATCACCTTGTTGTGGAGAGGAAGATTGTGCTCCATCTTGTTGTGGTTTAGACTTAGGTTGCTTTTGATTCTTGTCTTTTTGTTGATTACTTTGATTCCCTTTGTTAGCTACCAAAACTTGTGACTTTGAGGATTTGAGAATCCCCATTGTGGTCAACTTATATTGCTAAAGTATCAACATCTTTGTGAATGAATCAAATGAGGGAGAAGTGTATGAGGAACCTTGAGCTAACCTATGGGTGTGAAAGCTAGATACAAATGTTGTATACTCTGAAGCAAGCTTGTCCAACAAGTTATAAACCAATTGAGCATCTTTTTTGTCAATTCCACAATCCTTTAGCTTTGCTCTTAGCTCAGTTGCTTTTGTGACATAATCTTGGATTGTATCAAAATCTTTGGGATCCAAAGTTGTGAGTTTACTATCAAGCTTGTAGCCCTTAATCTCATCAACTTGACCATACAATTTCTTAAAAATATCCCAAGCCTCTTTAATTGTAGTACACTTATCAATGTGAAAAATGAGGTGATCTGATACATACTTTCTAAGAGTTCCAAGTGCCATAGCATTCTTAGTAAGCCATTCAATTTGAGCATTAGGATCAGCCTTAGGATCAGGTGGTGCTGTAATAGTTTCATTTACATAATGAATGAGTCCTTTTTCCATTAGTTTACTCCATGCCTTAATTTTCCATGATGCATAATTATGAGGAGTTAAAAGTGGAAATTTAGGAGAATCCATAGCACCAAAATGAAAAAACACAAGACACCCCCCCAAAATACTCAATTAAGAAATCCCCCCAAAATGGTGATTTTGGCACTTTATACTTAGTGCGTATACAATGGGCCACTTGCAAAACAATGCAAAGTGGACTTCTGATTTCAATTTACAACTTCTCAAAATGAGATCTAAGAGACTTCAACAAATACTGCTAGTGATCTAAACTGAGATCCAAGAAAAATACAAGTACCAAATATGCCAAAAATGACCAAATATTGAAAGTACAATTTCTACATAAAATCATTGCAAACAGATGGCAGATTATGAAAGTAGATGAAAAAATATGCACTTTCAAAAAAATGGCACCTGAAAGAAGTCCATATGAGCCCAAACGAAGCCTCCAAAGTTGTTAAAATAGGGACTTCACAATTTCCAAAAAACCTATATCTAAAAGTCAGAAAACTTCTGCACCACTGTACAAATCACAAAATTCTTCCCCAAAACAAAAAAAATTGCTTGAAAAAATGAGTCCGGGTGAGTGAGATATTGCTATTTGAAAATTGTCTGCAAAATTATAATTTCTAAACAATTTCCGCCACAGTGTCAAACTTCAAATGCCTCTAGATTTGGCCTCCGAAGTCCGATTTTGATGAAACAAAAGGAAAAAATGACTTTATTGGACCTCCTCAATCCAGTGGTAACCTTACATTTGACCCATCAAGCTTCAATAATAACTTGCAATAGAAAACTAAAAAATACACAACCCCAAATAGTATCAAATTTCTCTTAATTAGCAAACGAATGACACTCTAATGGGTCTGATACCATGTGAGATTTTGCCAAGATCAATAGGCAATGGAAAGCACAAATAAGAGAGACAAAATATATGATATAAATAAACTGTATTCTATCAAGATGAAAATACTGATCAACTGGATCATCAATTGATACATACAATTAATACAAGCCTACTTATATAGGCAAGGATATATGGATATGTGAGCACACAAACATGACATGTGGCTCAATAAGAAACAAGGGTAGGTAGGAAATAGGTGTGTGTAGGTAGGAAAAATAATATAATATTCCACATGAGGTGGATCACCCACTGGAGGTGGAATAATCACTCCACAATAAGTGGATATGATAAAGTAGTAAAAAGATCAACACCATAAAAGGTGGAATTTCTCCTACACACACTATCCCAATGTAGCACAAATATCAAAGTGTCTCATACCCAAACTACTATGAAATGCATTTCCTAGGTAAACTTAAGTAAAGTGTAATAATATCCATGATGAATAATTATTTACACTTGTTGGAATTTTGGTATGGTTTTGTCATTGATGTCAACACCTACTAATACACCTACTTTGGAGATCCAACAACATTCACTGGCAAGCAGTAAACTATGCAACAGTTACTGGTATATGGTTCACCGGTAGGATATATTGTTCACCGATACCTAGAATGATATGCAAGACACTTGGTAATGTTGAAGACATCATGTCGACACTTTATTTTGAAGAAATAATCATTGGTATATTCATATATGCATATTTGCTTTTACCGGCAAATAGGTCCAAGTTATCTAGGGTTACACTGGCTATCTTTTCCAGATCAGCATGGCACACTATGGAGATGATTTATTATTGTTGTAAATGCATTAAGCCAACATGTTCAATTGGTCATTGCATCAGATATTATATTGTATGTAAAATGTTTTTATTGTAATATCTTGTAGAGCCAACCTACTAAAATTGGTCTTAGGGTATGGTATAAATGTAAGATCTTACTTGTAAGATCAAGTGTGGAATGCGAAAAAGAATTAAATAAAGGTATATGCGAGATCAAGTAGGGATATACATGAAGACATCATTTGAAGGTGAAGTTAGGTTTTGTTAGAAGCATATCAGCATTACATCGGTACTGAATCAAGCATATGAAGATGCTATTTTGTGCAGTACATTCTTATTGGATTTAACCATCCAACTGTAGTCAGTGTGACTCCCATTTTGTGTTTGAGAAGTGAGCTCTAGGTTGTTGGCCTTTCTGCATGTGCAGACCCCATTTATGTACACTTACTATCTACAGTAGTATCATATGATTGTGGGTAAGGTTTCCCACCATGGTTTTTCCCCTTATAGGGTCTCCACGTACAAATATTGGTGTCATGTGTTGTGGATGACTTTATGTTTATGTTTCATGCATTAATCCTTACTGGTATAGCAATTTACTATTAACACTATCTACCGACATACTTAACTGGTTTACCAGTATTAAGCAATAAGTTGGTTAATAAGTTTTTGGTTTAAGTTTATTTGACAACTGATTCACCCCCCCCCCCCCCCTCTCAGTTGTCTCCGGGACCTAACAATTGGTATCAGAGCCTAGTCCTCTTTTGCAGAAGTTTAAAAACTTGAGGAGATCCAATGTCTACTAATTACTTCAGGAAGGATAGTCCTAAACTTGATGGAACCAACTATGGGATATGGAAGATCAGAATGGAGACACATCTAAATTGCATTAGTAAAGGCATCTAGGAAGTTACAAAGAATGGTTATACTGTTGTTGTAGCTGGTCAGACTGCTCCAACTACTTTAGCTAAAGATGAAGAGAATGATTGCAAAGCAAGAGAAGCACTTTTGAACGCATTATCAGATCAACAAATCATGGGATTATCAGATAGGTCTACTGCTAAAGCTATTTGGGATCATTTGGAAACACTGAATGAAGGAGATTCCATAGTCAAAATTGCAAAGATTGAAAGCTTTAGAGTTAGGTATGAGCATCTGAAAATGGAAGAAGACAAAAGGATTTCTACTTTTATGGAAAGAGTAAATGAAATTGTTTTGGGTATTAAATGTTGTGGAGGAACCTTGAGTGAGGATGAAATTGTTTCAAAAATCTTAAGAGGTTTGCCACCGGCATATAAAATGAAGGTTCCTGCTATAAATAAGCTAAGAACAATGCCTAATACATCAGTAACTAGGGATAAATTGATTGGAAAACTTTCAGCCTTTGAAATTGAGGAATTTGGTCCTGTTACTATAGAGACTGATTTGGCCTTTAAAGCATCAACATCATCTGCTCCATCATTTGACAAATCAGACTGGAGAGCCTTTTATGCAAGAGAACTTGAAGAATCCAAAAGGGAGAATGAAGAGCTTGAAGAGCTTGAAGCACTATTTGCAAGGAAAATACCAAAAGGTCCAATTGGAAGTAAGTATGAAGGTAAAGCACCCTTTAAATGTTTTAACTACAATAAGATTGGTCGTATGGCTTCAACATGCCCTGATAGAAATGCTAGACTAAGAGAAGAAGCTAGAAGAACATACAAGCCTAATCCTGAATATCAGAGATATATATTTAAAAAGAACAAAGACAAATCTTGTTACATTGCTGATGAAGGTGTGACTGATGATTCTAATGAGGATCCAATAGACAATGGATGGGTTTTTGTTGCTATAATAGAAGATCAACCGACACCTACTGATCAACCGGTAGAGCAAGCCCTAGCAGCTAAAGTTGAAACAAAGGATGAATGGATCATTGACTCAGGATGCTCACATCATATGACTGGAGACAAAGGTAAATTCTTGAACTTTCAAGAATACAATAGAGGTTTAGTAAGATTTGGAGATGACAAAGCATGTTCAATCAAAGGTAAGGGTTCAATATCTCTTGATGGTAAATATAGCACTGACAATGTCTACTATGTTGAAGGATTAAAGCATAATCTTTTAAGTGTTGGTCAATTTGTTGAGAAAGGATTTTAGTTACAATTTAAAAATGGAAAATACAAAATCATGTATAGAACTAGTTTGGAAATTGCAACCGGTAATCAGACTAGAGGCAATATCTTTCATTTAAATAACAATGAAAAGGTATGCTTAATTGCACATATAGATGAAAGTTGGTTATGGCATAAGAGACTATGTCATGTAAATTTTGATTGCATGGTAAAAATCAGTACTTCTAAGGCAGTTAGAGATCTATCTAAAATTGTGAAACCTCAAAATACAATTTGTAAGGAATGTCAATTTGGAAAACAAGTTAGAGCTAGTTTCAAAAGTATTCCAGAAAAATCCAATAATGCTCTTGACTTAATTCACACTAATTTATGTGGTCCAGCTAGAACTAGAAGCTTACAAGGTGATAGATATTTCATACTAATTATTGATGATTATTCTAGGATGTGTTGGGTTACTTTTCTGAGAGAAAAATCAGAAGCACTTGGTAAGTTCAAACTATTCAAAGCAATGGTTGAAAATGAAACTGGTAAGAAAATCAAATGTTTAAGATCAGATCAAGGAGGAGAATTCACATCTAAAGACTTTAATACATTCTGTGAAGTGAATGGAACCAAAAGATAGTTATCAGCACCTCAGACACCAAAGTAGAATGGAGTTGTTGAATGGAAAAATAGAACTATCTTGGATGTAGCTAGAAGTATGTTATTAGAAGCAAATCTACCACATGTGTATTGGAGAGAGGCAGTTAGCACTATTGTCTATACATTAAACAAAGTTCACATCAAAGGTGAAACCGGTAAGACCCCTCATGAACTATGGTTCGGTAATACTCCTACTCTTAATTATTTCAGAATTTTTGGAAGTAAATGTTATATTAGAAGAGATGAGTATATTGAAAAATTTGATCCTAGAAGTGATGAAGAAATATTTCTTGGTTATTCATCTAAGAGAAAGACATATAGATGTTTTAACAAGAGATTACATAAAATTGTTGAGAGTACAAATGTAAAGATTGATGAACAATTCAGAGGAACTTCAAGGTATATAGACTCTGAACCGGCAACAAAAATTATGACAAATGAAACTATACTGAATCCACTGGTACAAAATGAAGATCTAGTTACCCCGGTATCATTAGAAGATTCCACAGTAATTGAAGAACAACAGTAAACTAAGACACCCCGGTATGTAAGATTGAATCATTCTCAAGATCAAATAATTGGAAACAAATTCAAAGGAGTTATGACAAGAGGAAGATTGGCAAATGAAGAGGTATGTCTTATTTCTAATATTGAACCATCATCTATTAATAAGGCATGTGAAGATAAATTTTGGATTAAAGCTATGGAAGAAGAATTAGGACAAATTGAGAAGAATAATACTTGGACATTAGTTCCCCGACCTAAAGATAAAAGTATAATTGGAACTAAATAGGTATTTAGAAACAAATTTAATAAAGATGGTAAGGTTGTTAGAAATAAAGCAAGACTAGTGTGTAAGGGATATTCTCAGAAAGAAGGAGTTGATTACAATGAAACCTTTGCACTAGTAGCTAGAATTGAGGCAGTTAGATTATTTTTGGCTTTTGCAGCTCACAAGGACTACAAATTTTATCAAATGGATATTAAATGTGCATTTTTGAATGGAGATCTTGAAGAAGAAGTATATATTGAACAACTTGATGTTTTTTCTTTGACAGATGACAATGATATGGTTTGCAGGTTAAGAAAAGCTCTGTATGGATTGAAACAAGCCCCAAGAGCTTGGTATACAAGGTTGGATAAGTATCTTTTGAAGATTGGCTTTACTAAAGGAAATGCAGATAGCAATTTATATTACAAAATAACTAATGATGACATCTGGATTATTGAAGTATTTGTTGATGATATAATCTTTGGAGGAGAAGATGGATTATGTAAGGAATTTTCTCTTGAAATGCAGCAAGAATTTGAAATGTCTATGATTGGAGAAATAAAATTATTTTTAGGTTTGCAGATTTCTTAGACTGATAAAGGTATATTTTTGAGTCAATCCTTGTACTTGAAAGAATTACTAAAGAAATTTGGGATGGAGAACTCTAACCAGTAAGCACACCTATGACTACAAAAGATAAATTATCTCAAAGAGATGAATCTACACCTATTAATCCAACTAATACAAATCTATGATAGGAGGTTTACTGTATTTGACACAAACCAGGCCTAATATTATGAATGCAGTATGTATTATTTCTAGATTTTAGAGTAATCCTAGAGAAAATCATGAATCAGCAGTAAAAAGGATTTTTCGATACTTACAAGGCACAACAAATCTTGGATTATGGTATCCTAAAGATGAAAATTTTGATCTATGTGCATACACAGATGCAAATTGGGCAGGAGATATAGATGATAGAAAAAGCACCTTTGGAGGAGCATTCTTTCTTGGAAAGAGATTATTTTCTTGGTTGAGTAAGAAATAGAGTTGTACATCTTTATCAACAACATAATCATAATATGTTGCAGCAGCAACAAACTGTACACATATATTATGGCTTAAGCAAATGTTGAAAGACATAAAGGTAAAATGTAAAGAACCTATTACTATATATTGTGATAACACTGCAGCAATTGACATATCTAAGAATCCGGTATTACATTCTAAAACAAAACATGTTTCTATCAAACTGAATTTTCTAAGGGAAAAAGTTGAAGAAAAGGAGATAAAACTGGTTTAAGTGAATACTAAAGAATAGCTTGCAGATATTTTCACAAAACCTTTGCCCAAGGAGACTTTTGAATATCTAAGAGATTAGCTTGGAGACATACCACCACTAGTAGAGACTTAGACACTTGATGATTGTCATGAACCAGTAGAATTTACAGAGAAATCTTTTACTCCGGTTTTTGATGAGGAAGCTACTTCTCAGGGGGAGTAGTTGGTATATTGAATTAGTTGGTATTTTGTATGAACTTGACTTTTTGTGACTTTGGCATTTGATGTCAAAGGGGGAGAGATATCTATGGAAAAACACATTATCCTTTTGGGGAGAGATTTTGAAAAACACATTTAATAAGAAATTGGTATGAGAGATTGGTATTGTCACTCCCAGGGGGAGAAATGGAGATTGTTGGTTTTTATATTTGGCATTTCTGTTTTGGCACTTTGATGGTTTATCCATCTTGTGTTGCCATCAATGCCAAAGGGGGAGATTGTTGGTATTTTGATATGGTTTTGTCATTGATGTCAACACCTACTAATACACCTACTTTGGAGATCCAACAACATTCACTGGCAAGCAGTAAACTGTGCAACAGTTACTGGTATATGGTTCACCAGTAGGATATATTGTTCACTGATACCTGGAATGATATGGAAGACACTTGGTAATGTCGAAGACATCATGTCGACACTTTATTTTGAAGAAATAATCATTGGTGTATTCATATTTGCATATTTCCTTTTACCGACAAATAGGTCCAGGTTATCTAGAGTTACACCGGTAGGTTTATCTTTTCCAGATCAGCATGGCATGCTATGGAGATGATTTATTATTGTTGTAAATGCATTAAGCTGACATGTTCAATCGGTCATTGCATCGGATATTGTATTGTATGTAAAATGTTTTTATTGTAAAATCTTGTAGAGCCAACCTACTAAATTGGTCTTAGGGTATGGTATAAATGTAAGATCTTATTTGTAAGATCAAGTGTGGAATGCAAAAAAGAATTAAATAAAGGTATATGTGAGATCAAGCAGGGATATACATGAAGACATCATTTGAAGGTGAAGTTAGGTTTTTGTAGAAGCATATCAGCATTACACCGGTACTGAATCAAGCATATGAAGATGCTATTTTGTGTAGTACATTCTTATTGGATTTAACCATCCAACTGTAGTCAGTGTGATTCCCATTTTGTGTTTGAGCAGTAAGCTCTAGGCTGTTGGCCTTTCTGCATGTGCAGACCCCATTTATGTACACTTAGTATCCGCAGTAGTATCATCTGATTGTGGGTAAGGTTTCCCACCATGGTTTTTCCCCTTACAGGGTTTCCACATACAAATATTGGTATCATGTGTTGTGGATGAATTTATGTTTATGTTTCATGCATTAATCCTTACCTGTATAGCAATTTACTATTAACACTGTGTACCGACATACTTAACTGGTTTACCGGTATTAAGCATTGAGTTGGTTAATAAGTTTTTGGTTTAAATTTATTTGACAACTGATTCACCCCTCTCCCCACACCACCCCCCCCCCCCCCCCCGCCCCCCCCCCGCCCCTCTCAGTTGTCTCTGGGACCTAACAACACCAACACTAATTAACCTAATCCATCCCTAATTATTATCACATTCCTAAGCAACTCGGAGTCACTTTTGAAAGACTTCAAAGTCTTTGAAAAGCATTTAATGCTTTGTGTGTTCAACAATTTAACCTCTAAAGTCTTCCAAAACCACTAATGGCTCTTACATGACTATTAATGGCTCTTACATAACTATTTATGGTTAATCCAACTTGCACTCATGTGTCTCCTCAGGCATTTATTGCTTTGACCATGGTTATCCCTTTTGCCTTTGCACAAGAGTTTATCCATTGGATAAAAGCTTTATTCTTTGAATAAAGAATTTATTCATTCAACCTAACCTTGACCTTAACTCCTAAGTTAACTCTCAGGTCATGTCAAGCATTTAATGCTTATTCCCTCTCCTCTCAACCTATCTCACATTGACACTTGTCATCCTGGGATTGTGTTGAAAGTCCTCACATGGATTGAATATCATTCAATCCTGACCCTTGTTGAGATTACTCAAACTCAACCATCCATTGCTCCATTTTTCCTATAAATAGAGCCCATTTCTTCATAATCCAGTTCTTGAAAACTTTTATGCATCTAAGTTATAGTGAATTCTAGAGAGCATTTAGCATAAATCACTAATATCTTGTTATTTTGGCCTAGAATAAATCATTTTATCATCATAGCATATAATATTAGCTTTTATTCACATTTGCATAGCATTTGAAGTAGTCATCTACAATCTTGAACCTGCATAAGCATCTATAGTGCAAAAAGTTGTTGAGAGCTACACTAGTTTGGAACTTGGAGAGGAGAGGAACAAAGGAGAAGGAGCTAAGAGCATGTTAGGAGGAATTTGGAGATATCTCGTTATATTGACTTTCCTAGTTAAATATTTCTTCATGTTTTTAGTGTCTCTTTTGATATGCCTGCTTAGGTTAGTTTTTGGTTGATTAACACTAACGGTTTCTTGGGTTGTTGTGTGTAATTCCACCATAGGTTATATTCTAACCTTCCCCCATTTCGCAGAGCATCATATATGAATTGTTTTGTAATGTAATTATATTTTGTAAAGTCAACATGGTATATTTTAAAAGACTCATATATGTATGAGATCTTATAGGTCATTTGATTGAAGTAGATGAGAGAGAGGTATAATGTGTGATGAGGCAATTTTGTATAAAGTGATATAGTTGACAATGAAGGTTTTGGTTATTGACTGAGCTTAAACCGATACTAAACCTGGCATAAGAGATGTTGTTTTGAGCAGTACATTGTATTGGATTTAATAATCCATTTTGTAGTCAGTGTGACTCTTTATTGAGTAGTGAGCTCTAGGCTATTGGCCTCCCTGCATGTGCAGGACCCTCATTATATGTAGTATTTTTTCATTGGCTAGTGAGTAAATATTGTGGGTCACAAATCCCACAGAGGTTTTTCCCACACCAGATTTTCTCATTAAATATCTTGTGTTATGGTGTGCTTCTATGCTATCTCTATTATTTCTGTTTATTGCAATAATTCTTATTTACCGGTAAACTATTTTGGGATGCAAAGTTATTAATAAGTTTAAATATTCTGTCAGTGAGTTAGACACTAATTCACCCCCCTCTCAGTGTCTTTGGGACTTTCATTATATCTAACAATTGGTATCAGAGCCTGGTCCTCTTTTTTCAAAAGCTTAATAGCATGAGGAAGATTCTGACACCGATATAGATGGAGAACTTAAGAAAATAGTTGGAAGGAGCCCTTGAAAATTTTGATGCAGAAAAATTGAAGAATATCAAACTTGAAGATGATCTCAGGATTGCATAGGAATTCATTAAAGGACTTCAGGAGAACTTTGCTATAGCACAAAATAAAATAAAAGAACTTCATGAGAAGATGCAGAATGATGATGATGATGAAAAGGAAACTCTTAGAGACATTGTAAACAAGTTGAGACAAGAAAACAGTAATATGAAGAATGAAATGCAAGATATGACTATGAGGTTATATAAAGATATTGAAGATAGGAAGAAGAATGAAGAAGACTTGACTAAGAGACTTAATGATGCTAGAAATGAAAATTTGAGACTTGGTCATGAAAATGATATGTTAAAGACATACTTGATTCACACGGAACATGATAAAACTGAGCTTATGAGCCAAGTTGAAATTCTGAAAAATGAGTTGGCTACTACAAATAAACACAAAGACAAATTTTAGAAAAGTTCAGAAGAACTTGATAGCATGCTTATAAAATAGAAACCTAATGGAGATACTAATGGACTTGGATTTGAACATGGAGAAAGTTTCGGTACTGCAAACAATCAAGATCTAGACAAATCGGTAAGACAACCTAATGCTTATAAATTTCATGGCAAATGTTTCAATTGCAACAAATATGGTCACAGAGAAAATCAATATAGATTTAGAAATAATCAGAATATAAACTCACTCACCAGTCAATGTTCCAAATGCAACAAAGCTGGTCCTAATTCATAAAATTGCAGAATGAATGTGAAATGCTATGTTTGTGGAAGATTTGGACATTTATCTAATCAATGCAAATCACAAACCGATCAAGGATATGGAAAGGCTATTCAGAAGAATAATGTAACTTGTTATGCTTGTAACAAGATTGGATATAGTACTAAATTCTATAGAAGCAAGAATGCATCGACAAAAAACAAAGGATCTAGTTTGAAGGGCAAAGAAAAGGTAGATGAAGTTAAGAAAGAATCTTCAAACCAATGGATTAAGAAGAGTGATTAGAGAACTGATGAAACTATATCTTCACCGGTAGAACAGAGTAATCCTCCTCTGATAGGAGATTCTTCATCTAATTAAGGAACAATCCTTAGGGAGTATTGCAGCAAGTTGAAGATCATGCATTCTACCCTCGATAGATTGTGGGAAGAAAAAAATCTTCTTTACCGATAGATGTGTTAAGTTTTCACTTAATTGGTGAGCATTTAATTCTGTTTTAAAGAACTTTTTGTCTATAAAGCATCAAGAAACCCTCATTTCAAACTCACCGGGCATTCAAATGATCAGAGAGTGTGAAATTGAGCAAGGCATTCTAAGGTGAAGCTACGAAGTGATTTTCAAGCATTCAGAATTTCGATTTAGAGGTATTTATCTTTGAAATGGCTTCCTCATCTTCTGTTCTAGAGTTTATTTTGAACCCTACCATTGTGTAAAATGTTAAACACCCTAGACCCGTATTCAAGATTATCCCCGAGATTGTGAAACAAGATGATTCTGTAGGAGCTTTTTCGAAAACCCTTAAGGGTGTAGAATTTGAAGAAGACCCTATAATTTACATAGATTGCAACATAGAAAACCTAGGACTGAGGAGTTGAAGAAAATGTTTAATGAGGTCATTTTTGATGAAAATGGAGTAATCAAACCCGAAAATAAGATTGCGGAAAATCTAGGTTTTGTAGAGATTCTGAATATTCCTGGATTTCCTAAGGAAGTTGTCAGAATTGTATTGAGTAGAGTCCATGGAGAATTTATATGGTTAGAATTAGTTTGCAAAATAAACAGGGAAGCAATTAAGGTAGTTACTGGTTTACCTTCAACTGCTAGTAGGCCTGATAAAACCAAGAAGATTCCTAACAAAGGAGTTATGGATTTAACTAGAGCAACATCTGATAACATGTCACTTAGAGTAAATGATGTTAAGCACATAAATGTAAGATATGTGAGTATGGTACTAGGTTACAAAGCTACTCATGAAAATAGACTAAATTCTGTTTCTAGCCTATGTATTCATAGTGCATATGAAATGGTACACAATAATGCTAAGATTGATGTGTGTGAATGGCTTAAAGATGAATTGATTGACAACTTGAAGAAGATTAAGGGTGAGAAGAAAGGTACTTTCCATTTTGGAAACCTTCTAGTATGTTTGATGTTGTACTTTACCAAGGAGATACCCGACATAGGTCACAAGGATTTTGGTTATGACACCCTGATAGGGAAACAGATAAAAGATGATTTCACCGGTATGGGGACTGATAGTGTTAAGAACATTTCAGACTATTTCAAAACATTCCAATCTAAGATGAGAGCAATAGAGAGACTACCACAAAGCATTGTTGATAAATATGACAATGAAATCTACTTTGTTATTAAGAAAGATGAAACTTGGATAGAACCAGCAAGTCCTAGAACTATTTGGGTTACAGAGATGAGATATGAGGTAGACTTATCTATTTTAGAAACCTATGCTAAAGCTCTACTTGATGCACCAAGGGAGCCGTCTAAAGAATTCTTTGGAAATGCAGAAACCATAGAAAGTAAAGTATCTATGTAGAAAAGGACTAAGAGAAGAGAAAAATTCATTAGAGATGCCTCCAAGAAGGTAAAGGAAATCAAAGAAAATGTCATGAACATCAGTGTTATATCAGCAAGTGAACTTGAAGGACTACAACCTAAAGCACATGTTTTACTGGTTGTAACATCTTATGACACTAACAGTGGTAAGACTGTTGAATTTAAAAGAGTAGAAAGGAAGAGAAAACCCTCACCAGTACCCTCTCCTTCACCTAAGAAAACTAGGACTCTAAGAAAGAAAAAACAGGCAGTTAGGGAACCGAAGTTGAAACTTACACCTAAGAAGAAATAGACACCATTTACCCCCACATTGAATGATTTTGCTGAATGAGATAATAGAGGAAGGTAATTTGTCTAATGTAGGAAAATGGTTTAACACTTCAAATGATACTGACAGACACCATTGAGGAAAGAATTTTCCTACACTTGGATAAATACAAAAAAGTTTTGATAGAAGTAATTGATGAGCTACCAAATGATCTCTACATCAGACTAGAAGCAAAAAGGCTATCAATGATGGAATTGGATAAGAAACTGAAAGTTGAAGCACTCTTGGTTGTTCATCTGGTAAAATCCAAGGAAGAAATTGATGAACTTATCTCTGAAGCTAACCAATCTATATTTTTTAGTGGACACCGACAAGTAAGCCTGATGGCTGAAAGGTTAAAAGAGATTGCAGAGGAGACTGCAAATAAATGGGATATATTCTTTGTAGAAAAGGAAAAGAAAGAAGAAAAGAGCAGACCTAAAAAGACATTTAAAGTATATCAGAAAGACAATGACAAGGGTAAAGGCAAAGTTGGTGGTATTAAAAATATAAAGGTTACATATAACCTTCCACCACCTCCTTTGGATACACCACTGGTACACTTAGAAGATCCACCGGCTACTGATACAGAAGGTATAACGCATGATAATACTAACTCTTAGTCTAAGATACTTTTTACAATGAATGTGGATACTCAAGAGGTAAACATTGTCATGGATAAGGATAATTCAGTGGTTAAGGCAGACACTATTGATAATAGCAAAATTTCAGAGAAATTGGCAAAACCTGTTGACTCTCAGGAAACTGAGATACTGACTCAAAAAGAGCAACCGACAGAGATTGGAAAACCTACAGAGAACAAAGGTACTAGCACAAGATCACCAAAATCTGAGAAATCGGCAGTATAACTTTTAGAGAAACTATCAGAGGCAGAGGTTCATGTTAAGACTGAAAAATTGATAGAGACACTGAAACAATTTGAGAAACCAGTAAAGGTAGAGGTACAAACACAAACAAATCCACTGGAGGAAACTAAAAGCAAAATGGATACATCTGATGGAAGCAAAGAGGATATAGTGAAGGTGATTGGTCAAACATCTGTTGAGACAAAATCTACAGCTGAACCAAGAACATCTATAGGTGAATTCAGACCTACCAATATCATAGAGGTACTTTTGGATTCCATTAAGAGGATAACTAATTGCAATGCATTGGCTTTTAAGGAAATTCATAACACTTTACCTATTCTTAAGATGATTGCACCAAATTGTAACATAGATCACATTAAGGATTCTTTAGGTAAATTGGACACATTGTCCAGATTCATTTCTGATAATCTTATAACTATAGACAAGGTGAATGAGGATATCATAAAGGAGAGAGTTGAAAAAGCGAAAAACACATTCTTTGAAAAACACAATAAAGAAATGTATCGATCATGTGGATACACTTTTATCGATACTCAATTCTACAATTTTGGAGTATAAAGAGCTATAGAGGGAAGCATGTAAACCTCACTGTTTGATTGAGGACATTGATAAGGAGATCAAGAAGACACTGAAAGAAATTGATGACATTGTGGATAATATTATAGGTTCATCCGAACTCATATCAGTTTTTGAACAAGAAATGGTAGTCTTTGAGAAGAAATAAGAAAAACTTGAAAAAGAGAAGGCAAGGATAAAGTCTAATGCCCAGGACCTAAAAGATAAACTTGGTTTGAGCCTGGATAATCTGATTACTCAGCGAACTAAATTGTCTAAAGCAACAATACAAGGAGAACGATCACTGGAGCAGAAAATGCAATATCTCACCGACATGATCCAATAGACTGGGGTAACTTTAGATGACAACAACAAATTTATGCGAATTCTAACTATGATTTTGGCAGACATCTTTCAGATTGTAACCAACTGGTTACAAACCTTGAGTTAGCATTTTTTTACTCTTTTGACGACATCCTTTGTCATTGATGTCAAAGGGGGAGTAGTGAAGAGAAAAATGCATGTACAGAGGAGATCACTTGCTCAGGAGGAGCACATCTTTTTGGATAACAATTTTGATTTTTCTCATCAGTGTTGCCATCAATGCCAAAGGAGGAGATTGTTGGAATTATACACTCTTATGAGAATAGTTGACGTTGTCATTGATGGCAACCATCTGACAGCCAACTGGATAGTCACTAGAAGACACCGACATCGATAGGTACTTCACCGGCATTCAGATTACATCGGCAACAAGCATACCGACACCCCAACCGACATGGGATAAAGTTTTGTTTATATGAATTGTTTTGTAATGTAATTATCTTTTGTAAAATCGACATGGTATATTTTAAAAGACTCATATATGTATGAGATCTTATAGGTCATTTTATTGAAGTAGATGAGAGAGAGAGGTATAATGTGTGATGAGGAAATTTTGTATAAAGTGATATAGTTGATAGCGAAGGTTTTGGTTATTAACTGAGCTTAAACTGGTATCGAAAACCTAGCATGAGAGATGTTGTTTTGAGAAGTACATTGTATTGGATGTAATAATCCATTTTGTAGTCAATGTGACTCTTTATTGAGCAGTGAGCTCTAGGTTGTTGGCTTCCCTGCATGTGCATGCCCCTAATTGTAAGTAGTATTTATTCATTGGCCAATGAGTAAATATTATGGGTCACAAATCCCATCGAGGTTTTTCCCACACCAGGTTTCCTCGTTAAATATCTTGTGTTATGGTGTGTTTCTATGTTGTCTCTATTATTTTTGTTTATTGCAATAATTCTTATTTACCGGTACATTGTTTTAGGATGCAAAGTTATTAATAAGTTTAAATATTCTGTCAACCGGTTAGACACTAATTCACCCCCCCTCTTAGTGTCTTTGGGACTGTCATTGAATCTAACATAATTTTCAAGAATATCAAGTTTCATATATATCAATGAACAAATTGGATCGAATATCAAGTTTTATATATATCAAAATGAACAATAATTGTGTACATATCAAAAAATGGCATAGATGCCAAATCAATAATAGTTACAAAAATGTGGCATCTGCCATATCTGTCAAAGTTGATATATACATATACAATATCGAATATATAAAAAAATTGGTCCTTCAATGACCACAACTATATGTCTCTATTAGTATCTATGACTGTGGCAGATCATCAAAATCGAGCCTTTTTGAAGTAGTATGTGGCTCTACAGGTAGCTGCACAAGGACAATTCAAATGTCAAATAAGATATATTTTCTCAATATAATGGGTAAAAGCACAAAAATGTGTCACGTTTTAGGCTAACTTATCAGCACAAGTGAATTTAAGTAATTCTAACTAGAAATTAAATTTTTTCAAGCATATGGTCTATATAGATTCATTATAGCTAAGTTATATATGGGCCACAAATTTTACAATTGGAAGTGTCTACTAAATGTATATTTTATACTACTTTTAGTCTAATTACAAAAAAAAGTAAAACTCTATGTTTCAACAACTCCTGCTCTCATAAATAATTTTATTTTTTGAAATGTAAACATACCCTTTTATAGATCTATAAGTGAATTTTCCAAAATATATATCTTTTAATATTTTAATTAGTTTTTATATTTAATATTTATTTTTTATTGAAAGTAGGTCATTAGCACTAAAATATAAGGTTGATTTTCTTGTCAAGGAAAAATACTAAAATTTATTAAAAAAAATTGAAAAAAATATGATGCAGTAGAGAAAAGAATCCATGTCAAGATGATATTATTATTTTTTAATTAGGATAAGTAATTAAGAAAAAAGGTGGTGGGAACTGGAAAGAGTTATATTTCAACACACGTGACTTTTCAAATTTATTGAAAAATATATATTTATAAAAAATAGTAAAAAATATATCCATGCACTAAAGTTTCAAGTTGTAAATATAAAAAGAAAAAATTAAGAAAAAAAGGTAAAATTTACTAAATAAAGTGTGGTGGCTTGTGTAACTTCAATTTCAACATTTTTTAGCAACTAAATTATAGTGTTTACTTTATAAAAAACTACATTCAAATAATTTTTTAAATTTTTATTAAAATTACAAACATAAAATAGACATAAGAATATAAATTTTAATAGTTTACATCATTTCAAAATTTAAAACATATATTTCACTTTCTATTGATTTAATTTAAAAAGTTGAATCAACATTGACCATTTCCTTTATAAAAGTGTGACACAGCTTTGTACTTTTACCCATATAACATCAAAATAACTAAATACTGAACTCTAAATTGTTTGAAGTTGAAATGTTGATTACCTCATCTCTATCTTTTTTAATTGGGTGAGGCTGAGGATCCGGGGTATGTCCTGAAGGGGGTTGTACCTGGTAAAACAACATTAATACATGTTAATAACATATATGTCAAATAACACATAATAACTAAAAATGAATAGACTAAAAAACTAAAGCATACTGGAGCCTTAGATGGATGTGTTGTGGTCATAGGAGGCAAAGTCACAGATGAATTAGTTACGACCATTTCCTATATCCATTGTAAGTGATCCAAAAGGAGTTAACTAGAGGATTTCAACTTTGTTGTGCATTTAGTGAAAAGGAGTTGATCTAAGACAAACATACCTTTTCCCTTGGTCATGTTGGATCCCATAATATACATGTAGGACTTCTACTAAAATGGAATGGTAGAATAATAGTAGGAAGTTTGGAAGTGGCCTGTAATAGGTTAAATACAATTATACAAGTTAATAACACAAAGATGTTGACAAACTAGATAAAATAAATATTTTTAACATATGTAGAATAAATGCATACCGAACCCTCGTATAGTTCTCCTATAACCCTAGGAGGCCTAGTCGAATCTGATGTAGCTATTACCATTTCCTGTATGAAAACTGATAACATATGATATAGACATAAAATGATTTAGTTATTTCAAACAAGCAAGAATGCAATCCAAAGTTAATATGAAGATATTGTTAGGCCCAATATGGAAAGCTAATGTACTGAGAGGGGAGGGGTGAATCAGTACTTCAAAACTTTTCTTCAATAATAACTTTACTGTTATGCATAAACTAAATAGTGCAGTAACATAATATAAAGCTAAAACAAATAGATAACAATCATACATGATTCACTCCATAACACATATATTTTGGTTATGTAGAAACTCTTGGTTAGAGAGAAAAACTGTGGTGGGGATGGCACCCACAACTTCACTACTACAATAATAAAGAGTGTTTGGTTAGAGCTACATGTTTAGCTATTTCTGATAGCTTACCCTATTAGGAGTAACAAGATCTGTTAGATCTTTCTTGCTAAAGGATTTTACAACACTTAATCTAAATGCTACACCTGATTAGAGGCTTTACAATTTATAGACTTGATTAGAGTCTTTTACCCTGTTAAAGGTTTCTCTTACAACTTCAAAAATATTACAATAAATCATTACAAACATCTGCAACTTTATATCTGTAATGTTATAGTAGATTCTATGTGCTCAGAATAGATTACCTTGCTTATAGCATACCTCGGTAACCCATATAGTAACTCGGTAAACCCTTTTCTTTACTTTGTTCTTTGATTGTTCTCTGAAAACCTTCTTGGTGACCTCTGTGTCTTTGTAATAGTCTTCTTACACTCATGCACACACACCTTTTGATTCTTAACTCAAGCTGTATAAATAGATCTCTTATGTCAGTGATCCATTCATTGCTTCAATCTTACAAATATGATTTATCAAATGAATAACCATGCAAATATTGTTAGGAGTCCCACAGATACTGAGAGGGGGGGTGAATTAGTATCTAACTAGTAATAAGAATTTCTTAACTTAAAACATGCAGAACATAATATAATAGTGTACCGGTATGCAAGAAATAATACAATAAACAGAATCAAGAACATCCACATGAAAAGTACACCATAACACAAGATTTTAACAAGGAAACCCGGTGTGGGAAAAACCTCAGTGGGATTTGTGACCCACAATATTCACTCACTGGCCAATAAGAGAATATTACTTACAATAGGGGCCTGCACATGCAGGAAGGCCAACTGCCTAGAGCTCACTGCTCAATGGGAAGTCACACCGACTTACAAATAAGGATTGTACTAATCCAATAACTTGTACTGCTTATAATAGCATCTTCAATGCCAGATTCAGTACCGGTTCCTGCTCTGTTCTTTACATATACTCTTGACTTATATTTCGCGCATTAGGTCTGCCTAGTATTTTTCTTTTTCTTTTTACTTCTTCATCACTCCTACAAATGTCTATAATGATCTCCTTTATATATAAGAGTCATTTTACAATTTGCCAAGTTGGCTTACAATAATAATCAAAATATTATATAGAAAAAATCCTATCGGCCTTTGTGCCGGTATACTTCTTTTCTTCTGTGCTGGTGTCGATATCCTGAGTGCCAGTGTTGAGTGTGATCTGCTGATGCCGGTATAATATATTTGCCGATGCCATAGTATTGCAAGGTTGCCATCAATGACAAAACCTTCAATCACATACAATGTCTATTTGGAGTGTGCATATGCCAACAATATCCCCCTTTGGCATTGATGGCAACACTCATGAGAAATTTCAAAAAGTATCCAAAAATGTGTAGTCCAAAAATGTTACCAAAAATGTGAGAGCTCCCCCTGAGCATATGATTCCTGTGTTTTGAATTTTCTCATCCCACTACTCCCCCTTTAGCATCAATGACAAAGGTTGTCAAGATGTCAGTAGAGTTTGTAGTTTCAACTATCCATAACCTCAACCTTGTAGTTAGGTAGTTATAATCTGAAAAAGATCTCCCAAAATCAAGTTTATACTATCCATAAACTTCTTACTATCCTTTATTGTTGTTTCAGTTCTCTTCACTGTACCGATGAGATGCTGCAAATGCTCTACCGGTGTTTTGCTTCCCTATGTTAATGCCTCAGAAATTTCCTTCCGTAGAGATGCTAAATAGTCCAATCTTAGACTTAGTTTAGATCTCAAATGTTTTTCCTTATTTATTATTCTTTCTTTCTCTCTTTCCAATTTGAGTAGTTCTTCCTCAAAATTTGCTATCTTCTCTTCAAAAACTGATAGTGTATCAGGTAAGTTGACAAAGCTATCTGCAAGTTTATTTATTTCATCCTGTGCCTTGCTCATTTTCTTGTCAATATCTATAGTCAAAAAGTTTGTTTTACAGGTATCTTTATACATATTTTTGTATTCTTTCAACAAATTACATGGTTCCGATAGAAGTGTGTCAAAATCTCTATTACACTTCTTTATTTCCTCATCAAAGAATTTCTGTTTTTCAATTTCTACCATCCTTTACCGACTCTTCCTTTATTTTCTCAATGTTTTCTGAGATATATTTACATAATGTATCCAATTTTCCTAAAGAATCTTTGTTATCTATATTACAGTTGGGAGCTATTACCTTCAAAATTGGTATGGAATCATCAATTTCTTTGTAAGCTTGTGATCTGCAGTCAGTTATTTTCTTGATAGAATCAAGTAATACCTTAGTCACATTTGTTGATTTGTATGTTGATGATGATCCAACAATCTAAGTACCGATGGAAGTAACCAAGCTTGTATTGACCTTTGGTAGGTCTATTTGTGTCTACATTTCTTTAAGCACTAGTTTTCCTACTTCACTAGTTACCGGTGGCACTGTTTTCTTATGTACCTGTTCCAGTTGATGTTGTTCTAGAGCTTTAGCTCTATTGGTTTCTCTGTATGTTGTATTGCCTCAGTCTGTGACTCAGTCTCTACCTTTTTCTCTTTATCTTCTGTCAGTTTCTCTGTTTCCCCTGCTACCGGAGGCTCATTAGCCAGATCTGACTTATCAGTTGTATCTTTGTCTACTATTATGTTGATCTTCTGAGTATCAACATCCACAGTGTATAGGACTTCAGAATTAGGATTGTTATCCTCTACATCCATACTCTCAGCTACCGGTTGATCTTCAGTATTTGTTGTTTTCACTAGTGGAGTATTTAAAGAAGGTGGGGGTAGGTTGTCTTTAACTTTGATGCTTGGTGGTCCACCAACTTTTCCTTTCCCCTTGTCTCTGTCTTTCTGATAAACCTTTATAGGTTTGGGATTCCTATACTCTTCTTGTTTTTCTTTCTCAACCAGGAATATATCCCATCCATCTTCTGTTTCCTCTGTCACTTCATTAACTCTTCCTGCCATTAGTGAAATATGCTGGTGTGCAGTAGAGAATACGGACTGGTTTGCTTGAGCAATTAAATCATCAATTTCTTGTGGAGATTTTACCAGATATACAACAAGTAGTTTCTCAACTTTTATTTTCTTATCTAATTCTATCACTGCCTATCTTCTTGCCTCTAGTCTTTTGAATAATTCATCAGGAATTTCATTAACTACTTCCATCAAAAATTTCTTGTACATATCCATGTGCAATATAACACTATTTTCAACTTGTTCTTTCTCATCAGTTGTAGAGTGTCATAAATTTTCTCTATGTTCTTCAGTTTACCTTCCTTTGTGATTTCATTCAGTAATATATCAAGAGGGGCCAATTCACTATTTGTCCTCTTCTTATTCTTGGGTGTCAGTTTCTTTGGTGTTGCCTTTCTTACCGGAGATCTCACAGCTTGTTGCTTTTGCCTTGTCCTTCTAGGTGAAGGTGTGGTTGCCGGTGAGGGATCTCTTTTCCTTACAACTCTTTTAAAAGTTGCAGGCATGTCACTTCCTGAAGAAGTACCTACCGGTGATAGGTGAGTTTTAGGCTGTGGAGCTGCTAAGTCATCCTCTGTTATGCTAGTTTTCTTCAATACATCTTCTTTGATGGCTTTTGCTAGTCTGGAACCTTTTCTTACAAATGCCTCAACCTTCTTTACTCTTTTCTTTGATTGTATTTGGCTTTCTATAGTCTCAGTACTACCAAATACTTCTTCCTTAGGTTCATTGGGGGCTTCCAGAAGTGCTTTAGCATATGTTTCAACTATGTGATCATCTGTTTCATAGCCCATCTTAGTTAGCCAAATTGACCTTGGGATTACAGCTTCCATCCAGATTTCATCTTTCTTGATAACAAAGCATATATCATCTTTGTATTTGTCTACAATTTTCTGAGATAACCTTACTCTTTTCTTCATTTTGATCTTTAATGCTTGAAAGAAGTCATTAATATTGTTTTCCTTGTTCTCACCCATGTTTTTGAATAGTTCAGTCAATTGTTTTCCTACCGGTATGTCATATCCAAGTTCTTTGTAACCTATATCAGGAACCTATTTTGTTATGTGTAGCATTAGGCATACTAACATATTTCTAAATCTGAAAGTTCCTTTCTTGTCCTTCTTGATCTTTCCAAGGTTTTCAATTACTTCATCGTTTAACCATTCACATATGTCAATTTTTGCATTATCTACTACCATATCATAAGCACTCTTAATGCATAAAGTTGAAACTGAATTAAGTCTATTAGAATGAGTAGCTTTATAACCTAATATCATACTAATTAATCTCACATTAATATCTTTTACGTCATTAACCCTTAGAGACTTCTTGTCGAATGTTGCACCAGTTAGGTTTATAACTAGGTCATTGGGAACCTTCTTGGTTTTATCTGGTCTCTTACTAGTGGTCGGTAACCCTGTGATAGCTTTCACAGCTTCCTTGGTGATCTTATGGATTGCATCTAACCAAAAAAATTCTCCATGTACCCTTCTTAAGACTATCCTAATCACATCCTTTGGAAATTCAGGAATGCTAAGGATCTCTGTAAATCCTAGGGTCTCAATGATCTTGTGTTCATCTTTAACATTGTCGTTATTATCACATATCACAGTTTTATACATGGTTTTAATTTCCTCATCTCCTAACTCTTCAATGTTGCAGTGGATGTACATTCTAGGGTCTTCAGCATATACAACTCCCTTAGGAATTTGAGAAAAAGCACCTAAGGTATCATCCTTCTTTGCTATCTCGAGAACTAATTGAAATACAAGCCTAGGTCTTTTTATTACTTCAACAATAGTAGTGTTTGCTATGTATTCAATTGCAGAGGTGGATGCAATGATTAAATACCTTTTACTGCCTTGGATGGATGATTGCTTGGAGTGTGCTTGCTTCTTGCTCGAAATGCCTTAGCTAGGAATCTTTGCGCTCTTTGAAAATTTGAAATCATGGTGAAATGAAATGGAGCCAAAACCTTAACTTTATAATGTCTCTCTACCATCTACCACATTAATTGCATGTTGGTTAAGTATTCACTTAACTTTACTTGCTGGTAATAGATAATTTTCAACTTCTTATCTCTAACCGAGGGAATAATTAGCACATGTATCAATAGATTACCAAACCCTCAAGGAAATTTTCTTCAATTAGATGAAGAACTTCCTGTCGGTGGAGCACTGCTCTATCCTTCTGGTGAAGCATTGATTGGTTCTACCGGTGGAGGAGTATTCCCAATATTTAGATCAGCTTTTCTAATCCATTATTTTGAGAATTCTTACTTAACCTCTTCAACTTTTTCTTTACCTTTCAAGCTAGCACTTTTGTTGTCTACCAGTGTTCCTTTACTTCTACAAAATTTAGCAATATGCCCAATCGTGTTACATGCATAACAAGTTACATTATTCTTCTGAATATCTTTCCCATAACCTATGCCAGTTTGTGTTCTGCATTGATTTGATAAATGTCCAAATCTTCCACAAACATAACATCTCACATTCATTTTGCAGTTTTTAGAGTTGTGACCAACTTTGTTGCATTTTGAACATTGACCAGTGGGTGTGTTGATATTCTGATAATTCCTAGATCTACATTCATTTGCTCTACGACCATACTTATTACAGTTAAAGCATTTTCCATTGAATTTATAATCATTAGGTTGTCTTACCAGTTTGCTATGATCCTAAGTATTTGTAGTACCGGAGCTTTCACCAACTTCAAAGCCAATTCCAGAAGTGTCACCTTTAGGTTTTTGATTCTTTAGCAAGGTACCAATTTCCTCTAAGCTTTTGTTGAATTTTTCTTTGTGTTGATTTGCAGTTTCCAGTTGTCTTCCCAAGATTTCTTTTTGTCTCATCAATTCATTTGAGTCATTCTGAGTATGCATCAGATCTGTCTTCAACATGTCATTTTCATAGCTAAGTCTTGTGTTCTCATTTGCTGCATCACTTAGTCTTCTGGTCAATTCTTCTTCATTCTTCTTCTTGTCCTCAATGTCTTTGCAAAATCTCATAGTCATATCTTGCATTTCATTTTTTGTTGTCATGATCTCGTGTTTCAACTTGCTTATCATATCATTAAGTGATTCCTTTTCATCTTTCTCATTTTGCAATTTTTCACAAAGTTCTCTTCTCTTATTTCTTGCAACAGTAAAATTTTCTTGAATTGCCTGAATGATATCCTGAGCTGCCCTTAAATCATCTTCTAATTTGATATTTTTCAATTTCTCTGCATCATAGTTTGTAAGAGCTCCTTCAAGTTGCTTCATCACATTTTCCATCTTTACCGGTGTCAAGATCTTCCTCAAGCTGCTAGGCTTTTGAAAATAGAGGACCAGGCTCTGATACCAATTGTTAGGGGTCCCACAGATACTGAGAGGGAGGGTGAATTAGTATCTAACTGGTAATAAGAATTTCTTAAGTTAAAACATGCAGAACATAATATAACAGTGTACCGGTATGGAAGAAATAATGCAATAAATAGAATCAAGAACATCCACATGAAAAGTACACCATAACACAAGATGTTAACAAGGAAACCCAGTGTGGGAAAAACCTCGATGGGATTTGTGACCCACAATATTCACTCACTGGCCAATAAGAGAATATTACTTACAATAAGGGCCTGCACATGCAGGAAGGCTAACTGCCTAGAGCTCACTGCTCAATGGGAAGTCACATTGACTTACAAATAAGGATTATACTAATCCAATAACTTGTACTACTTTACAATAGCATCTTCAATGCCAGATTCAGTACCAGTTCCTACTCTGTTCTTTACATATACCCTTGACCTATATTTTGCACATTAGGTCTGTTTAATATTTTTCTTTTTCTTTTTACTTCTTCATCACTCCTACAAATGTCTACAATGATCTCCTTTATATATAAGAGTCATTTTACAATTTTCCAAGTCGGCTTACAATAATAAACAAAATATTATATAACAAAAATTCTGTCAGCCTTTGTGCCGGTATACTTCTTTTCTTCTGTGTCGGTGTCGGTATCCTGAGTGCTGGTGCTGAGTGTGATCTGCTGATGCCGGTATAATATCTTTGTCGATGCCATAGGATTGCAAGGTTGCCATCAATGACAAAACCTTCAATCACATACAATGTCTCATTGGAGTGTGCATATGCCAACAGATATTTCATTCGTTAGATGACCTCAAAATCATACACAATATTTAAGTGCAATTTCCAATGTGGTAAAGGTTCTATGTGCCTCGATCTTCTAGCATGATTTCATAAGTATGTCCAGGTTCAATGAATCTGGTAACATGTTTAACTTGGTGTATATCAACTCGGTGTGTCATCTTTGTTGCTCGGTAGATATGGAATGATACTCGGTAGACAGTTCGGTGTAAACTATGCTCTGAGACTACTTTCTTCTGTAATAGACTAGACTATGCATACCGACTGAATATCTCGATAGTAGTAACCAAATAGAGTATATAGAATAACTTTGAACATAAACTAATGGTAACCTGATAAGTAGTAACAATCTCCCCTTTTGACATTAGTTGAGATGTTTGACAAAAACTACTTTCAAAGTTATAACTCATTAATCTATATACTTGCAAAATTTGACTATACTGACAATATATACAATAGTCAATGAAATAATATATCCAGATATACTCCCCCTATCGATATACTGTACAAAACTCTGATTTTGCATGCTCGATGATCTTTTCTGTGTGCTACTCTTGATCTTTGCTTATTGTCCTATTCACTGCTCGGTTCACTGCTCTTGGATACTCTGCTTGCTCTGCTCGATATACTCCCCCTATATAGTTTACTCCTTTTGTTTGATACTTTGAATACTGCACTCCCCCAATACTGTATCACTCCCCTAATACTATATCATATCACTCCCCCTTTTTGACAAACATAAAAACTTAATTACCATTCGGTGGTGGTAACTGATCAAAAATGGATTTGCACTTGGTTTGTGCTTCGGTGAGAGCGATAGACAGTGCATTATTTACATTGTCCATTAGAGAATTATGTGCTTGAATATCAGCCAATAATGATATTAAGCCATCTAGAGTGCTTCCCTCTTGTGTAGTAGATAGGGAGGTGGCTCGGTTGATTTGTTCTTGAATGGATGAAATATGAGGAAGGAATAATGTTTGAAGTGTCATTATGTCCATCCCGATCTTGTGTTCTTCATTTCTTAGGTCCAATTGTTGAGCCATGAGCTGTTGTAGCTTTGTATAAAAAATTCTGAATTGAATTTGGCTTTGTGGTCAACTTATTTGAGAGATCGGTGATCTCTTTCTCAATTGCCTCTATTTTATTTTTAATGTCTTTAATGAATAAAGAAAATGTGCAGAGTTTCTGAAATAAATAAATAATGTGCTTGAGTTGAGGAGTCAACTCAGCAATAAATTTGACAAGTTTAACTTTGCCAATAGCTATAACTTTCTATACCTCTTCTATCATATTTGCAGTGAGCTCTTTGTCTTTTAGCTTGCTCAAATACTCTGATGCATCGACTCTAGATGTCTCTATCTTTTTTAGGAGTTCATCCAGTTGAGTGTGGATGGCTGCATCAGTTGATACTATAGCTTTAGGTAGCATATCTATTAAGAGTGCTTTCACCTTCTGAAGTACCTTATTTTTATTTTGAATGGCCATTTGCTTCTCTTGTTCGGCCTTTGCTTTGCATAGTTCACCGAAATCAATGAGTGCTTGCCCCTTTAATTTTGATATGTCTACATTGGGCAACACTATTGGTTTTGACAAATCAACTTTAAAACTATCTTTTTCATCTTCTTTTGTTTACCTTTCACTGATGGAACTAAGACAATGGCTTGTGAGGCTTGATGACCCTCGGTAGGTTGCTCAGTAGAGGCAACATTTTGATTGATTTCTTTAGCCTTTGTAGAGTGCTTTGGTGTCTTGGTACTCGGTGTCTCAGTTGCAACATTCTCAGTGCTAGAAGGTGCTTGAGATGTCTATTATTGAGTAGTACCTTCTCTTGTTGTAGACTTGAGACCTTTGGTGCCTTGATTCGTGTCATGAGGGGTTTCGGTTGAGATAGGTTGCTTGACCGGTGGATAAGGCTGAACTTGTTCTAAGACTGATTCACTAGATACAAGTTTTACATATGGATTTCCTTCTATCATTTCCTGTTCCGGTGCCTCTATATCCATGACATCTTGATCTATTTGAATGGTGTCCGTAGGGTCTTTCTCGGTAACATCAGGATCTTGCTCGGTGACATCAACAATTTCAATTTCAGCTTGCTCATCGGCATCCTTGATTTTAAAGATTTCCTGCCACTTTGCTTTTGTCTCATTTTCAACTTCAATGTATAGCCCATTCATCAATTTTAAGGATCTTTGTTTGACAAGAAACTTTGAGTTGTAGGTTGTCAGATGTGCTTTTATTTTAGCTACTGATATGTCAGGAAATAGATGAACCAGACTTCTTTCTCTGATCTGTTTCTTTGAGTCCATTGCATACTTCCACCTATTATCAATATGCAAGTAAAGTTCATTTGGAGGTGACTTTGCTAGTTCCAATGGAGCTAACCAGAATTTTAGAAGTCTGCAGATGACAACTTCTTCAATTTGTCTCTTCTCATCATTATTTCTGGTTTCATACTTTACATATCTGAATGAACCAAATCCTCCATATTCTTTCAGATTAGCACAAAAGTTTTCAACACTATGTATATTTACCTTCTTGCTTTTGACAATCTGAAATTTTCTTGCATCCTCTGATTCGGTATCATTAGACTCTTTTGCCAAAATGAGTGTCTGAGTAGATTTCTTGTAGGTCTTTGTTACCTTGGGAGTAGTAACACTTTTTGTTTTCTTACTCGGTGAAGCTGCAGACGCTCTAGTGTTAGGTTGCTTTGGAGGTGGAGTCAGTGAGGCCTTTGATGTGTCTTGTTTCTTTCTCTTCAACACTTTTCCCTTAGGCAATTCAATGCTTAGTGTTATTGCTAACTCTTGGGCTTCAGATTCCTCTTCGGTAATGACAATGGTGCCTTTGACAGGTGTAGAGGAAGACTCTTCTCCGAATTTCTCCGAAAATGCCTTTATCATCTTTGTTGCCTTTCTTGTAGCTTTGGGTACTACAATGCTCATCTTTACCTTTTCCTTCACTTCCTCATAGGTTTCATACCTTAGCTCAGTAGCATGCCTCAGTAATATAAAAAATGCAACAATTTGTTGTTGTGTGATGTCAAGATCAATCTTGTAACCCATAGGTGACAAAGATTAAGTTCTTAGTTCCATAGCATTCACATAATAGTAATCAGTGTCAACTTCAAAACATATGTCATTTTTGTATTTCTCCACTAGCTAGGGTGGAATCCGGTACTTGTTATGCATTTTCTCTTGAAATTTATTGAAGTATTCATCCATGATATCATTGGAATTATCATCTAACTTCTTGATGAAGTCATTTATCTGATGGGTGATTGGTTGGTGTAGTTCCCAAAGAACTTTACCGACTGATGGAAAGAATTTTTCAAAATAGAAAAACATGCATACAAGTAATGATCCAAACTTTAGTGTATTAGCCGAGTTGTTCTTCTTCGGCTTCCTGATGATGTTTAGATTCTCAAATAGGTTCTTGAGCAACACCTCACATAGATCAATTTTCATTCCCTTTTTCACAATTTTGTATGCCAAGTTTACTGCTGCACAGGGTACACTGTTTTCCCTTGCTGATTGGAAGAAATAGTAACCCATTACTCTTATGGAAAATTTTAGTTCTTCATTAGTGATATTATTTAGTTTCAATCCTCTGCAATCTGATTGCACTTCGGTTAAACTGATCAATTCCTTTCGTGATATCATCTTTTGGGCTCGGGCATGATCATAAATGGGGTAACCGGTAATCAATTGAATGATTTCCTTGGTAATCTTAAATGGTTTCTCTTCTAGCCACATGATATCATCATGAACTCTGCTTAGAACAAACTTGACCCATTGGGGTTTGAACACATGGGGATAGGTTAGGGCTTCAGTCAATCCCTTGATCTTGATGTGCTCATACTTGCTATTCAATTTACCATTGGTGCACAACTCATCATAGGTGTCTTTGATTTCAACATGACCGAGTTCTTCAACACAACATTTGGTGAAGAATCTCACATCCTCGACTAATAACACTCTATCCGGGATGAGTGAAAAAGTGGTTTTGTCATTCGGTTCAGAAGCAACTTTGGGAGTCAAAGAGTATTTTAGTGAGAGCTTCTCTACATTCTTGACAACAATTGGATCTTGGATCTTAGGTGCCATTTTAGATTTCAGATAAAAGCTAACAAAGGATCCTTAGGGTTTCAGGATTTCAAACGACTGACGCTTTATACTTAGCAAATAATGGCAACTAGATACGATCGGTAAATCAACTTAGTAATGCATTGAGATTGATGTAAATACTTTGAATTTGCTTTGTAGGAGGTTTTGATCACCTTAGATTCACTTTGCTCTACTCTCTGGAAAACTTGGTGAGTTGAAAATGACCGTGAAAATGCTTTTAAGTACACAATATGCCTTATCGGGCTCTGTGCAGATTAGGTCAAAAACATTAAATGCACTCAGTTCCACTAACCTTTCTTTCCTTTTTCTGCTTTAACCGAGTAACCAAACTTCCTTCATTCACTGACTAGACAGGTTTCCTATATTCACCGACTTGACAGTTTTCCTGTATAGTGCTTTAAAAGACTTTGATAGAATTTCAAACTTTACTATTACATCTTAATTATGCAGATTTTGAATTAAGTACATAATAAAATAGGAACTGTTAAGATTTAGCCTTGAGAGAATGTAGTCCCTTCATACCTTTACCGATTAATTTGGAATAGGTGCACCTAACTCGGTAGGTAAGGTGCTTTCTTCATTTGACACAATTTCCTTCTTTTTCCAAATCATCTTTATTTTTTCTTTTGTTTCTTCAGTGTCATTTCTAGGTTGATCTCTGCAATCTCCAAGCAAGTATCCAACTTTGTGACAATGAAAACACGCCATACCAGGATTTCTCCATGATCTTCGGTTGTTCATTCTAGACCTTATAAAGCAGTTGGCACTAATATGTCCATATCTTACACAACATTCACACCATATCCTTGTATTGTAATCCCATGGTACTATAGAATACTGTCAGTAAGGATCTGTGTGAGTTCGGTAACCTCTAGCATTTGCTTGGTGTGCATACCACATATAGTTCTTTTGCTTAAACAAAAACTTCTCAGTACTATGTCCATATCTATTGTAGTTTTTATAGAAACCTTTGAATTTTGCCTTCTAATAATTGTTTACAGACTTTGTCCTACATTGATTAGATGTGTGACCATATTTATTGCAATTGTAACAATAACCATTGGACTTAGTGACATTCGGTTGCTTACCTTTTCTGATTTGGCACAAGTTGGCAGTGTGACCTTGATTGCCACAGTAGTTGCAAATAGGCTTCTTTCTTTTGATGTTATTCTCGAATCCAGCTTGCTTTGATGATTCTCCTTTCTCGGTAGCATGTATTCCCTTCTCGGTAGAGTGTTTTCCTTTGTAACCAAGTCCTGCATCTTTGTTGGGTCTTCTTGTATTCAGTTGCTCATCCAACATCTTTGATGCTTCATAACTCTTCTTCAGTGTTTCTTTGGATTTCTTCTCTATTTCAAGTTCATCGGTCAATCTTGACACTTCAAGTTTCAATGCTTGATTCTCATCATCCTTCAGAATTGCTTCATGATGTGCATAACTTAGTTGATCTGACAGATTTTCTTGAATTCCAGTCATCCTTTTGATTTCATCATTCTTATCAGATACTAAAGCTTCAAGTTGTTGTTTCTCTCTTTCTAGATCTCTTACTTTGTCCTCAGCTATCCTCAATGCATCAAGATTTTTAGTCATCTGTGTGCTGAAATGTTCATGTTCTCTTTTCATTGCTTTTAGTTGATCAGCTAATGTTTTGTTCTTTTCTCTCAATACTCCAATCATTTCTTCAGTTTCTTTAGATATACTATTCTCAGATGATGTCTCAATTTGTTCCACTAACTCTTGAGAGTCTTGTAAATCATCAGATAATCTTCTTCTCACTTTCAGAGATTTTTGCATTTGCCTTTGCATGTCTGCAATCAGTTGATTAGCATGATCCAGTTCTTCTTGCAAATATACAATCCTCCAAGATTGTTTATAGCCTTCCATTGATAAGATCTTTCTCTTTAGGTAGTTAAACCCTTTTCCAATATTGAAGCTCTGATACCAATTGTTAGGCCCAATATGGAAAGCTAATGTACTAAGAGGGGAGGGGTGAATCAGTACTTCAAAACTTATCTTTAATAATAACTTTACTGTTATGCATAAACTGAATAGTGCAGTAACATAATATAAAGCTGAAACAAATAGATAACAATCCTACATGATTCACTCCATAACACATATATTTTGGTTATGCAGAAACTCTTGGTTAGAGAGAAAAACTGCAGTGGGGATGGCACCCACAACTTCACTACTGCAATAATAAAGAGTGCTTGGTTAGAGATACATGTTTAGCTATTTCTGATAGCTTACCCTATTAGGAGTAACAAGATCTGTTAGATCTACCTTGCTAAAGGATTTTACCACACTTAATATAAATGCTGCACTTGGTTAAAGGCTTTACAATTTATAGACTTGATTAGAGTCTTTTACCCTGTTAAAGGTTTCTCTTACAACTTCAAAAATATTACAATAAATCATTACAAATATCTGTAACTTTACATCTAGAATGTTATAGTAGATTGTATGTGCTAAGAATAGATTACCTTGCTTATAGAATACCTCGATAACCCATATAGTAACTCGGTAAACCCTTATGCTTACTCTGTTCTTTGACTATTCTCTGAAAACCTTCTTGGTGACCTCTGTGTCTCTGTAATAGTCTTCTTACACTCATGCACACACACCTTTTGATTCTTAACTCAAGCTGTATAAATAGATCTCTTATGTCAGTGATCCATTCATTGCTTCAATCTTACACATATGATTTATCGAATGAATAACCATGCAAGATATTTCATTGGTTAGATGACCTGAAAATCATACACAATCTTTAAGTGCAATTTCCAATGTGATAACAGTTCTATGTGCCTCGATCTTGTAACACGTTTTCATAAGTATGTCCAGGATCAATGAATCTGGTAACACATTTAACTCAGTGTATATCAACTCAGTGTGTCATCTTTGTTGCTCGGTAGACATGGAATGATACTCGGTAGACAGTTCAGTGTAAACTATGCTTTGAGACTACTTTCTTCTGTAACCGACTAGACTGTGCATATCGACTGAATATCTTGGTAGTAGTAACTGACTAGAGTATATAGAATAACTTTGAACATAAAACTAATGGCAACTTGATAAGTAGTAACAGCTATCATCTCTTCCCTCTATTGAACCTCATCAACATCAGGTGCATTCATTAATTCCATAAACCCCATATGTTTTTGTATATAGAACAAATAAATTTATTGCATCTATCAATATTTACTTATACATGTTTAATCATAATACATTTCGACAAATGAATTTAAATTCTACTAAATTACCTTCTATCATTTACGTGTCTGAGAGGACATCTTTTTCTGCCTTAGAGTGCTAGAGGATGGCTTTCTAACATGAGATGTCCTCGAGGAAGGTAGTGTAAACTAATAGAAAAAATTAACATAAGGGAAAAGAGCATGTATTTAATATATTACTTGAGTCAAAAATATATAAATCTAAATGGTACTGCATAGCTATCTTGGCCAAAGTCAATGGTCAAAAGCATGATATCATCAAGTTGGGACATCTCAGCCACTAATAAGCCCTATAAAAACCAAGTAATTTGATACATATAATTAACAAAAGATATTTTGAAACCAGTGTATTATTATATTTTGAATAAAGTTACAAATCTTTACCTCTGGTGGCAAAACTACTCATGACCATGGAGTCAACTAAAAAGTATGTGGTGTACTCCCACCACCTGCTACACCCTACAATGCATTTTATTTGTATGTCACTTTAAATTTTTATAAAAATAAAAATAAATTTCTTTTTATAAGATTTAGTCACTTAATTGATAACATGTCATAAATAGAATTAAAAGCACTTGTGTCTGATAGAGAGGGTACAACATATTGATTAGTTCATCACTGAGGGCCACATCCTCTATAGTGGAAGCATCACATCTACTCCCGCAAAATATACAAAAATGAGATGTCAAACCATCTGCATCCGCGTCAGTGTCTACACCAGAACATACACCCTAGCACGTGGGACACATATGTTGAATGGGCTGGCTCGTGCCAAATGATGCATGAGGTGACACTGATGAAGGAGGTGTCGTTGATGAAGGAGGTGCTGCTGATGAAGGAGGTGCCACTGATGAAGGAGGTGTTGTAGGTGCTGGTATATCCTCTTCTCTGACCAACTGTGTCATGCTAAACAATGACATCAGTCAATGATGTAGCTACCTAAAGAGTTTGTAATTCCATAGACTCCTTCAAGGATATAGGGATAGTGACATGAACCATGGGCTTAGGAGATGTATGCCTCCTATGATATGGCTCTACCACCCTATGGGCCCCAGGTCTATCCTACACAAAGCCTCTCCCTCTACCCTGAAATTATCAGATGTCAAAGTAATTCAACTTCTCACCGAGGATAAACTCACAATACAACTTTCTCAAAAAATATAGAGGCACCTCCCATTATTACAAGGTGGTTGGTCAAATACCATATACCACCTATCCCAAAAATATTCTTTCATCCTAGCATGAACGAACCAATGTATAGGAAACCAAGCCGTATTTAGTTCTAGGTTGTTACTGGTAACAAGATCGATGAAAAGAGCACATATGTCAGCTTTACCTATGGCCTTTTTTTTCACTTGATCATATGACAACCCATCCGCATAAAATGTTTGACATTTATCCCTCCATGAACCCCATTTTGTAACCTCCCTAGATACCTCATTTGCACTATTATCCATTGTTTCTAGTGTTCTGGTGAGGGTTGAGAGGTGATCAAACCTAGATGACCTCAACCTACTCACCAATATAGAAATTTGGGCACTATTTTGTGGAAGGTGATTGATGAGATCGTCTTGTGTGGCATCTACATGATCTAATGGAGGATGTGGAGAGTTTCAAGGTGGTGGTGGTTGTTGAGGAGCAACATTTTGATGATTTTGAGGGTTTTCTGGTTGCTCATGTGCAATGTTTACAGGGTTTTCTTGTGTTGCTTCTACATGAGGAGGTCTTTGTTGTCTATTTCATTTTATGGGATTGCTTGAAGAATCTGACATCAAATTAATAAAAATTAAACTTAAATCAATTAAAAACCCCTACTTCAATTAAAATGCAAACAAAAATAATCAAACCAATCAAATCTTACCTGCTCGACGGGGTGCCATTGTTAAAAATTGCTCTCAATGTTGGGAAAATCCAAAATAATCGCAAACCTGTGTGGGTTCTATGGTTTTTTGGCTTTCCCTTGCTGTTGTTCCACAGGTTTTGGCGTTGAAAATGGCCATAACCTGTGGCCTACACAAAAAAAATATGTTTCTCAAAACCCGTACGAGTTTTGAGAAACTTTTAATTTATTTATTAAAAAACCAAATGTTCCTCAAAACTTGTACGGGTTTTGAGGAACTTTTGGTTTTTTAATAAATAAATTAAAAGTTTCTCAAAACTCGTATGGGTTTTGAGAAACATATTTTTTTTGTGTAGGCCACAGGTTATGGCCATTTTCAATGCCAAAACCTGTGGAACAATAGCAAGGGAAAGCCAAAAAACCATAGAACCCACACGGGGTTTTGAGGAACTTTTGGTTTTTTATATTATTTTTTGCTAGGCTTGGTGTTACCAAGCCTAGCATGTTTTTGAATTTTTAGGAACCCACAAGGGTTATGAAAATTTTGGTTTTTTTTGGCATGTGGCAACTTTTTTGTTCACCATCTTGGTGCACTTACCCATATATATATATATATATATATATATATATATATATATATATATATATATATGTATGTATGTATGTATGTATGTATGTATGTATGTATGTATGTATGTATGTATGTATGTATGTATGTATGTGAGTATATATGTGTTTTCTTTTTTCAATTTTTGAATGTTTTCCATAAATTACTTGCGGCATAACATTTCTAAATGTATCTAATATGGGAAAAATATAGGCCAAGTGTATAGAGAGGCGATATTATGTTATCAACAATCATATTCAAGTGCTGCACATGTACAAGTTGTCAAATGTACTAGCAATATTATCTAAGTTTTAAACCATCTAATGTTCAAGTGTTGCAGCTGAGACTGCCAATGTTACAAGAAGCTTGTTTAAGCCATGCATACATATAAAAATGATTATATATGCCAACTTCACATATACCAGCCTAATAGATGGTAGGATGGGAAAACACCAATTAAGTTTATGCACTCAATTCTATAAAAAAAAAATCAAAATAAATTCTAGATTCCATTTTATCGAAAATCAACGAATGCAACAATTATAGCATAACCTTCCAGATTTATCTCAAAATAATAATAAATATAGATTCACACAATAATACACCCTTTTCAATAGTATAAATTTATATTTTCAACTGAAAACAAAGGTTTTAAGAATCCAACCTCGTTAACGAAGTATGAAAACAAGAGTTGAAACAAAGCTACTTCGAAACAAAACCTGTGAAGAAAGAATCTCTTGCAAGATGCCAAGACTTTGCATGCAAGGCACAACCAACAATCGCTCAAAATCACCTCCAAAATCCACAAATTCAAGCACAAGATCCAAAACCAACAAATCCCACACAAAACCACCCACAAATAATTTAAGTCCACTCTCAAATAATTTTATTCGAGTCACAAATATTCAAATAGCACTCTCAAATTATCAAAAACCACCCTTCAATTATCAAAACCACTCAAAATATTGAATACCACCCTCTAATATTTTTTTAAAACCACCAACCAAAACTTTCTTCCAAAATTCCCCAAAAATTTACTAAAACAACTTTGCACTCTCAAAACCATTTCCTCCCACACTCATGAATGAGAAAGACAACCTGCCAAAAGAAAATAGAAATTAGGATTTAAACTCCAGCACTAAATTCATTTCCTATATATATATATATATATATATATATATATATAATCAATATCTTTCTCACACAGTTAATTTATGATAATAATCATATAATATTTTCATGCAATTAATAATAGTATTAATATGAATAACCATACTATAATACAAAGACAATATCATAATGGTATAATCATGTACTAATAATGTCAATAATAATAATAAAATTTCAATACTTTATAACTAATATATAGGAATCATATATAAATGATTCTCTCCAACAAGCTATATATATATATATATAAACATCAATTATTAAATACAAAATAATAATGAATCATACAATTCCTTTGGTTAGGAATAATATATAATTAGCAAACACAATCTATAATAAAGAAATGTGAAATAATAAAATCTCATAAAATTCTAGTTTACATATTTAATTATGGGTAAAAACATAATTTTGTGTTCCACTTTTATAAAGGAATCAACCAACACAACTAAAACTGTTTAACTTCGACCATATAAAAGTGACATTTCTAAATATAAAGACAAATTTTTCATTGCTAAAAAATGTTGAAAATCAAGGATTCTAGTCGGCGCCACCAAAAATAATGAAAACAAAATTATTTTTTTCTAATTTTTTTTTTTCCAAATAGAGAACATATATATGCAGTGTTTAATTTTTTTTTTTTAATTTTGATGTATTTTTTTCTTGTTATAATATTTTGAAGTCCAACATAGCTAAATTTGACAATTTTTTGTTCGGTGTCACCTTTTGACTACTAAGTTTATCATTAACCAAAAAAAAAAAAACCCTTTTCGAGAAGATTCTCTCACCTAGTGAGAAATACTTTTTTTAATATCATTTAATATTTTTTTTTGAATTTCTAATTAGCCTCTTTTTTAACTTTAAAAAGTTGCTTGCAATGTTCAATTAATATAAATATTAAAATTAATCAAAATACGAAAAAAATTATATCTCTAGATTCATGACTTCGAGCTCTACAAAAGGGTATTTTTTGATTTTTGTAAAAACATATTCTGGTTGAAGAAAATTTGAGCAGAAGTGAACAGAAATACTGAGTTTTTGACTTTTTTTGTTCCACATCATATGACACATCAGATAGTCCAGTTAGACTGAGTCTAGTCAAACTCAGTCTGGCCAGACTACCCTTAGTTCTAACATTAAAAAAAAATTAAATTTTTTTTGGATGGCCCCATTTGAACTAAGGGAGTCCGGTCGAATTGAGTCCGGTAGGACTCAGTATGACCAGACTTCTGACGCTATGTGGTGCTATGTGGCCTGGGGGTAGTCCAGTCAAACTCAGTTTGGTCGGACTACCCTCCATTCACCCAAAGTGTGACATAGCTCCACACTTTGGCCGTTATATGCATATTCGTATCACCTATAAATGTAGGATATTTGTATAGATGTACACACATAAATTAATTACCTTATGATCAACATAAACTAAAGATTAAATGGCACATATAAAACAACAAATAACATAAGTTAACCAAAATAATATTCAACACACAAGAACACACAACACCTAAGGACAGCTCAAGACCTATACCAAACAAACTGCCTTAGGATATAGGATAGGTTTTGGATGTGGTAAGGGCATAAGTGGAGTCTATGTCTAGTACCTGAATCCTGCATGAAACCAATTATATATATATATATATATATATATATATATATATATATATGCATGTATATATACACACACACATATATGGATATATATATATATATACATATATGTATGTGTATGTGTATGTGTATATGTACATATATGTGTATATATAGTTCTATACATACATATATATATATGCATGCATACATATACACAAATGCATATATATGTATACACACACACACACATATATGTATATATATATATTTGTGTGTGTGTTTATAATATTGTAGTGTCATAAACTTGAGACCCATGCAATTTTAACCACATATGGGGTCCTTACCTTGGCGACAACATCTCCTTCCTTAACTGGGACCTAGATTTGTGTATTTCCAACCCTTCTCACTTCCTCCTTTATGTCTTGTATTTTCTCTAGACCCTGTCTGGGCCCAAAAATAGGGTAGGATAGGGGCGTGGCACCCCTATTCCCCTAGGACAAGTGTGTGGTGCCCCTGTCCCCACCTCCTATGTTGACCCTATGTTTGGTCTTCTTGGTCTCCTATGCATTCTTTGTCTTTGGGGTTTGAAATTCCTCATTGTTGGCCTTCGCTGGTTGAAAGTTAATCCTTGAGGCATGTATACAAGGGAATTCAATACCTTCATTCAAGGATGGATGGACAACAAAAAGACAGATAGAGAGCATAAGGAGTAGAGACAAGATTTCAATGTCATCATCAAGCATTCGAGCATTCAAGTATTCTTCATTCATCCATTGGAGCAATATTACAACATTAATTTGCAAGCATGTGTGTGTAGTAGGGTTTTGTCATGTTATATGCCATTTCATACAACATTTGTGATTACATTCAAGAAGCAAAGAAATCATCATCAACAAGTTGTAGATCTACAAGGTATACATCTCCATTGTTTACATTTAAGCATTTCCAATTACTTTCTTTCAAGGTTGATTCCTCAACCACGGTTTGACTAAGGCAAACCCCTATCTACAACCCCCTTTTCTTCTCTTTCTTTGTGTAGGTTGCAGGTGAGCAACAGTAATTGTAGCTTTGCGCTTCATTTGCAGACAGAAGAACCCTTTTCATTTTGCAGATTTTGTGGTGGACCATGTACATTCCCACCACGGTCCTGATGAATTTTCTCCAAATTTGCCAAGCAGATCCGCGTCAGTTTAATTAGCTTAGATCTGAAATTACAATGTGATGCTGAACTAGTAGCTCCTCATTTGACTCATTTCCTCTCTCTTTTCCACATAGTCAACAAGTCATCTTTCTCAGTTACAAAAGAGGGTAAATTACACTTCAACCACTTGCAATCCACTCAGAATTCACATCCTTATTTCCATCAGATTTGGATCTAGTGGATTCAACCCCTCTTTTGAATCTAAAGTTCCTCCCAGGTGAAAATCATCGTAGTGGCTTCCTTTCTCTCTCCTAGATGGGGAGTCTCTAGGATCCAATTTTCCACTTTACAAATATATATTTATTTATATATATGTATGTATGTATGTATGTATGTATGTATATATGTATGTATGTATGTATGTATGTATGTATGTATGTATGTATAACACTTAGATCTAGTGTATGGAAATTGCAACATAATATGGCTCTCACAAGTGATAAATAGGATATCATCCCCTTCACCCTAATCAATAATCAAATACACAACAGTTAACTAGTCTACTCACACATGATTAGTATATACTATGTTCATCATATCAGGGTTAGCTCATGATAAACATCATAAATAATAAACATGAACCTTTTCATAGTTAATAACATGAAGCATATCAATTAAATATTCAATAACTAAGCATAAACCTAACATCAACATATAGATTCAATAATATGAAATTCTCAAGCAAATAATATAACCATCCTAAGAAGTGTGTAACGGAAGGCCACTACATCTACTTACCCTCCAACTTTGGCTACTACAACATAGGTTAGTACATCAAAATCCCTTATGAAAATAATCATCTTCATCCCATGAAAACATTATAAAATCATAATCAATATAAGCATCAAGTCCTAAGACAACAACACATCCTCAATTACCCATATCCCTAACTATATTGATTACCATTTTACATCAAATATATCTATTGATAACATTTTAGCAAAGGTATGATATCACAATACCTCCTTATTTGTAGCCAACCTAGAGGTGTATTACATAGGTAAAATAATTTATCTTATAATTAAATTTTTTTATTAGCCTAGCTAATAATGTGAGGTGGTGTTTCTACCCCTATGCATCTGTAGTTGTTAGTTGCAAAGTATATCGACAATTGTGTATTACTAGAAAATCCTTTCAGGTGTCCAAGCAATTAAAAGCCTGCTTTCTATTTTAATAAATCAATCCATTGGTCTAGTGAGATCATGGAGAAGTGCTCTGTCACACTAAAAGATACTTTTTGGGTGGAGAAAAAAGGAGAGGTTGTTATAGGTAAATTTACAATAGTTTTGTGATTGCATTATTTGATCTGACAATAATGATGATTAAAAATGTTTTGCAAGTGATTGGAAAGAAATGGATCAGAGAGATAGGACCTATGATGAGAAGGAGAAGAGTTTAGAGTTTAATACATTCGCAAGCACAATGACCAGAGGGGTTGTTGAGAGAATCTAGGGTGTGGTGGTGGTGAGCTCACATGATATGCCCAAAGTGGAGTACAATGTGGTCCTGCTTGGTCTCTAGTGTACCCTCTAGCTCATGGGAAACTACAACCTCACCTTCATCAATGAATACTTAATTTCAACCTCATCTTCAAATCCCAAGAGAAAGATACACAAAGAGCTGACAAGATTGACTAAAAAGGGTCCCATCCGTCAACCTTGACAAATTAAAAACAACCAAGATGCAATGGTTATGATGCATCTTGCATCCCCTTTCCAACTATTTCTATCATTGATGCCTAAAATGAGCTAGACCATTTCATATGAAGAATGGCTTCAGCGTAAAAAAAATTTGCCAGATAAAATTAATATGAAAGAATTTTTTTCTTAGTGCTTCTGGATTTGATTGTGAGTTTATTTTTCATCAATATTTTGGATCACACTCTATGATCCATCATCAAAATGAAGAGCTCAAGGGGAAGAATTACAAATAAACTAATGGATTTTTAAAATCTCTTGACTTTGATGAAATAATTTACTAAAATCTTGTGGTGCATAAAATTAATAATATGACTTTTCATTCTGTACACAAAGAACTATTTTCAAGAAAAATAGTATTTTGAATTTTCATCTTGTAAATACGCTGGTAAAATGATCTAGTTTCCATGAGAAATTATTTAACATGGTTTTATTGGATAAGTAATCTAGTAAAATATATTAGTAAAATTATTTATCTTTAACGCGGAATTATCTAACATCTATTTAATTGGATAAATAAATTTGTAAATAGTAAATAAGTAAGATTATCTAGCTGTAAAGTGGAAAATTGGATCCTAGTGACTCCCCTCCTAGGAGAGAGAAAGGAAACCACTAGGATGATTTTCACTTGGAGGAGCTTTACATTTAAAAGAGGGGCTTGAATCCACTAGATCCAAATCGAAGGGAAATGAGGATGTCAATTCCAAGTGGATTGCAAGGGTTGAAGTGTGATTTTCCCTCTTTTGTAAATGGGAAAGTTGACTTGTTGACTATGTGGGAAAGAGAGAGAAAATGAGTGAAATGAAGAGCTACTAGTTCAGGATTGTGCTATAACTTCAAGTTTGAGCTAATTATATAGATACGGATCTACCCTACAAATTTTGAGAAAATTCATTGGTACTGTGGTGGGAGCATACATGGTCCTCCACAAAATCCGCAAAACGAAAAGGGTTCTTTCGTCTCTGCAAATGAAGCCCAAACCAACAATTTGTTGGCATTATGTGAACCGGTATGAGGACATGATGACATTGTATGTTGCCATTGATGTCAATATGCTGAAGAGGAGAGAACCAATATATGTGAGATCCGATATGTTACCAAGAACCGGTATATTTGAGAACCAGTATAACACTGTGAACTGGTATATGTGCCAAAGTGAAGCAGTCTGTTGGTTTAAGGTGAGCCGACATGTGGTTATGGGAACTGGCACATGGAAGCTTTATATGAATACCGGTTGGTAATCTTAACTTTAGGGTTTCCGGTTAAAGTACTTCAAGCCTGTGTAACTCAACCAGTGACTTTGTGTGATGAGTTAGCATTGTAATGAAGAACAGATCGTGTTGCCATGTCAGCCTTGTGCACTTGAAGGATCTTGCATGAAGGAGATTGTTCCTATCTACCTCGGGAATGTGCGAAGTTAGTAAATGGTGATAATGCATGATGGGTTATCAGCCTCCATGAAATTGGTGGAAAACAAACGATGGAGAACGTCTTGAGATTGGTTCAAGACTGTTGCATTTAATGCAATGTGCTCAACGGTCGGGATTGAACTGTATGAATTGCTTAACCTAACAAGTTTTAGGGTTTAGGGTTTATGCTACTGACCTATCTGTTTCCTATAAGGTCGATGTTGTGTTTCTTTCTGAGTTTGTTGGCAAAAGTTGTGTGTGTGTATCGAAGTGAAGGGATATGTGATTCTTGCCAGACTAGAAGAGAGAAGTGATACCTGCAGAGTGTAAGTGCAGAAGGTGAAGAGGAGCTAAAGCAGATCTGGATTGGCATTGAGTGCTATTACCAGATCATTGTAATACCTATTGATCTCTAACCACTTCAACAGTTGGGAAATCCCTTAACAGGATAGCTTTAACCAGCTTACTATAAATCCTTTAACAGGGTGACTCAAAACCATTCAGTTCTTGAAATCCTCTAACAAGGTAATCTTTAATAGGGTTTAAACAAGGTAATCTTTAATAGGGTTTAACCCTTAACTGGGTATTCTAGCCATCCCTTAACTGAGTGATTCCTAACATGATCCATTCCTAACAGAACCTATTGTATCAGTCTTTAACCGAACAAGGCTCCTAATAGAGCGGACTTCTAAAGAGTTCAAAAATAGCTTGTGGGTATTAATCCCTACCGTGGTTTTTCCCAGCTGGGTTTCCAAATGAAAAATCTGTGTGTCATTTGTGGTGTTATTCATGTGATGGTTTGAGTGATCTATTTCTGAAGGTAAAACATGTTGATCTAGCTGTTTATATATCTTTGATGATAGATTACTTGTTCATGCACTAGGGTGAAATGGAATGAAGTATTAGATTGTATGGAAAGATAAGTGTCAACCGGTTTATGCTTGTCTCAATTATTCTAGGTTTTGCTGGTTGAACTCCGTTTAAGACCGGTGTTACTATTTGTATGCTAAAGCATAGAGTCTACTGACAAACCAGTTTAGGATTGTGTTTTTGTCTGTACTGATTCACTCCCCCCCTCTTAGTACTGGTTTGGTACCATCCGTTCATCATTGATTTATCAATTGGTATTAGAGCATCCTCCAGGTCCTCTGTGTTATAAGCTTAACCACTTGAGGAAAAGATCCTAGTCTAATGATGAAGAGGGAAGGTCCAAAGTTTAATAGAGACAATTTAAGTATATGGAAAGACAAAATGAAGATATACATCAGAAGAATGGGTGCTCAACACTGGAGCTATGTTGAGAATGCCTATGTTTCCCCTATCGGTACTCTCACTAATGACCAAAAGAGAGAGATGTGGGAGAATGGGCAAGTCATGGAAGCCCTAATTAGTAGTTTATCTAACATTGAGTTTATTGATGTCCAAGATAAAGTAAATCCCAAAGAATTATGGGATACTCTTGAAAATATCTATGGCGGTGATGAGAATGTAAAACAAGCTAAGGAAGAAAGCCTTAGAGGGAAGTTTGAAGACATGCAGATGGTTGAAGGTGAGACCATTCAACAGTATGGAATAAGAATCAAAACTATTTTCAGAGATATGAAGAGTGCAGGTGGTAAAATGGAAGATTCCACTATGGTAAGCAAAGTCCCGAGATCCTTATTACCGGTCTATACAATAAGGGTTGTTGCTATTTAGGAGTTGAGATTAATAGACAAGACTAAGGTATCCCTAGACTCCATCATTGCAAAGTTGATAGCCTATGAGCTAAATAGTTTTGATGGTAGTGTTCAAAAGAATGAATCAACTTTTAAAGCTTCTGTTGTACTATCCAGAAAAGGAAAAGAAGCTAGCACTAGTGGTGAACCAAGACATAGCAGAGAAATGGATGATGAGGTGATTCTGATGGCATTTGAAGCACTTCTTGCTAGGAAACTTCCTAAAGGAACCGGTAAATATAGAGGTAAGCTCCCTTTGAAATGATTTTCTTGTAACCAGATAGGACATATTGCTGTAAACTGTCCTAATGGTGACAACAAGGGTAAACCGAAAAGGTTCAAGAAATTCAAAGGAGGAAACCAGAGAAATTGTTTTGTGGCAGTTGATGAAGGTGTCACAGATGAGGAGTCAAAAGATGAAGAAAATGAAGATATTGTGTTTGTTGCCATCAAGGAAGATGTGTTAGACAAGAAGGCTCTTGTCTCCTGCTTTGATAATTCCAATGAGTGGATTATTGATAGTGGCTGTTCTCACCATATGACTGGTGACTGGAGAAATTTTTTATCCTTGGAAGAGTATGATGGTGGTGTGGTTAACTTTGGTAATGATGCACCATGGATGGTCAAAGGCAGAGAGTCCATCTCTCTGAATGGAAAGAGTAGTGTTGACAATGTGTATTGGGTTGATGGACTCAGACATAACCTTCTGAGTGTTGCCCAGCTGAATGATAGTGGTCTCACTCTAGAATTCAAGAACGGAGTCTGCCGAATCAAAGAAAAGAGTGGTGAATTGGTGGCCACTGGTATGCAAACCAAAGGTAATCTATTTCAACTGAATGCAAATATAAGTACATGTCTTATGGCTAAATTTGATGATAGCTAGATATGGCATAGGAGACTCCGCCATGTAAACTTTGATAACATTGTGAAGGCCAGTAAGATCAAAGTAGTTAGAGGGTTGCCGGTGCTGAGAAAACTAGAAAATACCTTGTGTAGAGAGTGTCAACTGGGGAAAATGTCTTCCTCAACCTTTAAAGGTAAACCTTTCACTACTGACAATTTGCTTGATCTTGTGAATTCTGATTTGTGTGGTCCTATGAAAACTAGGAGTGTGTAGGGTGATAGATAGTTCATGATTCTCACTGATGACTGCTTAAGAATGATGTGGGTCACATTCTTGAAAGATAAGTCTGAAGCTTTTGTAATGTTCAAGGCTTTTAGAGCATTATTGGAGAAGGAAAGCGGTAAAAGGATCAAGTGCCTGAGAACTAATCAAGGAGGGGAATTCACTTCTGGTGAATTCAACAAGTACTGTGAAGAACATGGCATCAAGAGCCAACTGTCTGCCCCCTAGACTGCACAATAGAATGGCCTAGCAGAGAGGAATAACCAGACTATGGTTGAAGCAGCTAGAACTATGTTGATTCGAGGAAAGGTCGCTCACACCTTTTGGAGAGAAGCAATGAGCACTGCAATCTACACAATGAATCGGGTACTCATCAAGAAACGTAAGGATAAAACTCTTTATGAGTATTGGACCGGTAAGAAGCCTGTGGTTAGCTAATTTAGAGTGTTTGGTTGCAAATATTACATCAAGAGGAGCGGACACCAGAGCAAATTTGATGCAAAATGTGATGAGGGGATATTCCTAGGGTATTCCACCAAGAGAAAATCTTTCAAGTGTTTCAATAATAGGACTCAAAGATTTATGGAAAGCATCAATGTGAGAGTTGATGAAACCTCTGAGAAAACTGAGGAAACTGGCAGTGAGCAAGCAGTAAATGAACCGGTTGCAACCTTCTGGGAATCAGCTGCTAGTCAACTAGGTACCACTAATAGTGTTCCTACACTAGTAGATGTAGATGCTGATAGTGATGGAGATGAAGATGAAGAAGAAAAGCAAGAGGAATCTATTAAGACCATTCCTCAGTATGTCAAGTTGAATCATGATCCTAAGCAGATCATAGGAGATAAGGATGCAAGTATTCTTACAAGAAGAAAGGTCAGAGAAAACTCATGTATGAACTTTGAATTTGAGCTTAAATCATTCAAAGAGGCACATAAAGATGAAGAATGGTTCAAGGCAATGGAAGAGGAACTTGATCAGATAGAGAGAAATGGTACATGGTCTTTGGTACCCAGACTGGAGTATAAAAATGTCATTGGTACCAAATGGGTTTTCAGAAATAAGCTGAATGAGGATGGCATAGTGATTAGAAACAAAGCCAGACTGGTGTGCAAAGGATATGCCCAAGAAGAAGGAGAAGACTATGGAGAAACCTTTGCTCCTGTAGCCAGATTGGAAGGAGTTTGTATGCTTCTTGCATATGCAGCGTTTAAAGGATTCAAATTATATCAAATGGATGTAAAATGTGCATTCCTAAATGGTGTACTTGAAGAAGAGGTTTATATAGAGCAACCAGATGGGTTTTCCCTATCTAAAGATAGTGACATGGTGTGTAGGCTACATAAAGCCTTATATGGTCTAAAGCAAGCACCTAGAGCATGGTATGAATGCCTGCACTCCCATCTTGTGAAGATTGGATTTGAGAGAACAAGCGAAGATAACAATATCTACTTGAAATCTAAAGGAGATCAGATCTTGATATGTGAGGTATTTGTTGATGAGATTATCCTTGGTGGAGATGACAAGATGAGTCATGAGTTTGTAGATGAGATGAAGAAAGAGTTTGAGATGTCACTCATAGGGGAGATTAAGTTCTTCATTGGACTATAGATTCAACAGATGAAAGATGGAATATTTATCACTCAGTCCAAGTATGTCAAAGAGGTGTTGAAGACCTTTGGCATGGAAGATAGCAAACCGGTTGGTACACCGATAGTGACTGGTTGTAAACTATCCAAAGAGGATGACTCAACATTGGTTAATGAGAAGGAATACTGATCCATGATTGATAAGTTGCATTATGTAGTGCATAGCAGGTTGGATATTGTACATGCAGATGGAATTACTGCAAGGTTCTAGAAAAGTCCAAGAGAATTCCACTTAGTTGCAGTCAAGCGGATTCTTAGGTATCTAAAGGGAACTATTGATTATGGATTGTGGTATCCATATAGAAAGGATTTTAACTTGAAAGTATTCACAGATGTTGATTGGGCAGGTAATGTGGACGACGAAAAAAGCACAACTAGTGGTGCATTCTTTCTCAGTGGTAGACTAGTCTCATGGATGAGTAAGAAGCAGAGTTGTATCTCCCAGTCTATAGTGGAAGCAGAGTATGTTGCAACTTTCATGAACTGCACTCAGACAATTTGGATGAAGCATGTATTAAATGGCTTCAAAGTTCCTGTATCTGAGCCAGTAAGTATATTTTGTGACAATACTAGTGCAATTAACATCTCCAAGAATCCGGTTTTAAATTCTAGAACCAAGCACTTTGAGCTCAAGTATCATTTCTTGAGGGAAAAGGTTCAGAAACAAAGAGATTGTACTAGAACATGTTTCCAGTAAGGAGTAGTTAGTAGACATATTCACCAAGCCTCTCCCAAAGGCTACATTTATGTACTTAAGAGGTGAATTAGGGGTGCTGCCCCTTCAGGAGGTGAACTAAAGGTATATGCTCCACATCAGTCAGTTATTGCATAGTCAAATTTCTTTTTGGATTGATGTGTTGAAGGATGCTACTCCTCAGGGGGAGCAACATAATGGAATAGGGAAGCTTGTGCCTCCTCTTTGGCATTGTTGTCAAAGGGGGAGAAGAAGAGAAGTAGAGAAGATGTCTACAAAAAATGGGAAAAGATGTGAAGTGGAGAGATATCTTTGTATATTGTAGAAGAGAAGCGGAGAAGATATCTGCAAAAATTGGGGAAAATATGTGAAGCAGAGAGATATCTTTGTATATTGCCATCAATGCCAAAGGGGGAGATTGTTGGCATTATGTGAAGTGGTATGAGGACATGATGAAATTGCATGTTGTCATTGATGTCAATATGCTGAAGAGGAGAGAACCAGTATATGTGAGATCCGGTATGCTACCAAGAACCATTATATGTGAGAACTTGTATAACACTGTGAACCAGTATATGTGCCAAAGTGAAGCAGTGTGTTGGTTTAAGGTGAACCAGTATGTGGTTATGGGAACTGGCACATGGAAGATTTGTATGACTACCGGTTGGTAGTCTCAACTTCAGGGTTTCTAGTTGAAGTACTTCAAGCTTGTGTAACTCAACCAGTGACTTTGTGTGATGAGTTAGCATTGTAATGAAGAACAGATTGTGTTGCCATGTCAGCCTTGTGCGCGTGAAGGATCTTGCATGAAGGAGATTATTCCTATCTACCTTGAGAATGTGCAAAGTTAGTAAATGATGATAACGCATGATGGGTTATCAGCCGCCATGAAATCGGTGGAAAATGAACGATGGAGAACATCTTGATATTGGTTCAAGACTATTGCATTTAATGCAATGTGCTCAACAGTCAGGATTGAACCATTTGAATTTCTTAACCTAATAGGTTTTAGGGTTTAGGGTTTATGCTACCCACCTATCTATTTCCTATAAGGTCGATATTGTGTTTCTTTTTGAGGTTGTTGGAAAAAGTTGTGTGTGTGTATCCAAGTGAAGGGATACATGATTCTTTCCAGACCAGAAGAGAGAAGTGATACCTGCAAAGTGTAAGTGCAGAAGGTGAAGAGGAGCTAAAGCGGATCTACATTGGCATTGAGTGCTATTAATAGATCATTATAATACCTATTGATCTCTAACCACTTCAACAGTTGGGAAATCCCTTAACAGGGTAGCTTTAACCAGCTTACTGTAAATCTTTTAACAGGGTGACTCAAAACCATTGAGTTCTTGAAATCCTCTAACAAGGTAGCCTTTAACAGGGTTTAATCCTTCACCGAGGATTTTTAGCCATCCCTTAACCAGGTGATTCCTAACAGGATCGGTTCCTAACAAAACCTATTGTATCAGTCTTTAACCGGACAAGGCTCCTTATAGAGCGGACTTCTAAAGAGTTCAAAAATAGCTTGTGGGTATTCATCCCCACCATGGTTTTTCCCAGTTGGGTTCCCACGTGAAAAATCTGTGTGTCATTTATGGTGTTATTCATGTGATGGTTTGAGTGATCTATGTCTGAAGGTAAAACATGTTGATCTAGCTATTTATATATCTTTGATGATAGATTACCTGTTCATACACTAGGGTGAAATGGAATAAAGTATTAGATTGTATGAAAAGATAAGTGTCAATCAGTTTATGCTTGTCTTAGTTATTCTGGGTTTTGTCGGTTGAATTCTGTTAAAGACCGGTGTTACTGTTTGTCTGCTAAAGCACAGAGTCTGCTGACAAACCGGTTTAGGATTGTGTTTTTGTCTGTACTGATTCACCCCCCCTCTCAGTACTAGTTTGGTACTATCTATTCATCATTGATTTATCACAATTACAGTTCTGCACCTACAACCTGCACACAAAAAAGAGAGGAAAGGGGTTGTGGATAGGGGTTTGCCTTAGTGAAACCCCTGGTTGAGAAATCAACCTTGAAAGAAAGTAATTTCAAATGCTTGAATGTAAACAATGGAAATGTATACCTTGTAGATCTGCAACTTGTTGATGATGATTGCTTTGCTACTTGAATGTAATCACAAGTGTTGCATGAAATGGCATGTAACATGAGAAAGCCCTAACACACATACATGCTTGCAAATGAATGTTGTAATGTTGCTTGAATGGATAATGAAGAAGACTTGAATGCTTGAATGCTTGATAATGTATATCTTCGCTTATGATTATAAATCTCCTTTTTCTTGAAGTTTACCTCCCATTCCTCCTTATGCAAATGAGAAAACCAACTCCCTTTTATACATGCCTCTTGAAGATTAATTCGTCTCACACTAGTACATTTGGGCCTAATTTCCGATAGCTAATTGTGAGATTTGTGATGACAAATCATCGGACTTCCGACCAACTTTACCATCAAAAACTCTTCGCCGGGCTTCCCGACGATGCCATTTGTGTCGGTCATTTGATGATGTTATGAACTCCTCTGATGGTGGCTATATTTGCACCCCTGGCTAGAAATTTTGGTAGATTTTTGTCAGATTTTCGACGGATTCTATGTTTGCTCATCGACGATCGTCCGTCATGGAAGTGACGTTAGATATACAGCATCCTTGTTGGATGTTTCATTAGTTGTCATCAGAATTCCAATGGCAAGAGATGATGTGGGTCAAATGGCTTTGCTCTCAGTGAATGAAAGCATTGAATAAGTTCTACTTTTAAAAATTGCATAAAACATTTATTATTTATTTGATTTAGTGTTATTTGCAAAAAATGATTATCAATGATGTTTCCTTTCTCCAAGAATTGTCTAGGATCTTTCCGTTAGATAATATATAACATCGAATCACTAAATATTTTCTTTACAAATGCTTATTTTATTTAATTATTATCTGAGCATGAATTAAAATTTATATCTATATGGAAGTAGAACATACAAGCTGAAGAGTCATGTGCAAGCAAATTTCATAAAAGAAAGCAAGTAGGCATTATCTTGAATGACATGGAAACAAGCTCATCAACTACCTAGAAGAGAGCAATTGTAGAAAAGTAGAGGAAAGTGTTCAAGGGTGACAAATAGATAGAGAGTATGCAATACAAACAAACAATGTCTGGAGTGTATCATGTGATGTCTCTAATTTATGGTGGGAGGGACTAACTAGTTTTGGAGTTCCTGCGAAACCTATTGGGCCACGCTTGGAGGAAATCAATGTGTTCATGCAAGGAGAACCTTTTTTTTATTATGAGAATGATGCTTTTGCACTAAAGGATATTTTGAAGTCAATATCCAAAAATTTCTATAGTGTGGAACCAGAGTTGGTGGACTTAAAGTAATTTTCAGCTTTCAGAAGACCAAGAGGTTATTTACACAATCTCCCAATAGAAGGGCGATTTCAAGCATTACCTCTTCCCCCTATGACTATTCAGGGATCACTACCTTAGAACAAAGGACTATTGGCCTCCATGGGATCAAAGAAAAAAATTGAAGCATAGACTCTAGATGATGTGGTGGTGTCCTTCGTGAAGAACTCTACACTATAATTGAAAATTCACGAGGGAAACTGCAAGATAGTGAAGAGAAATAAAATCTTGAAAAGTGGGAATAATGGATCTTGGTTTGGGTGGGGCCAAGTCAGGTGGCTCGTCTAGAGGTTGATGAGATAGAAATCATATTAAGATTTGAAAAAGATCACACTCGTGGAACTTCGTGTGCGACTAATTGATTGCGGTGTTTGGGTAATGCATTCCAAATAGATACAGTTGCATATCATTTATCTATCTTGATTAAAGACTTTTATCCTAATGGCATTAAATTAAAGTTCTTTCTCTTCTATGTGGTATTGGTGGAGAAGAGGTTGCTTTGCATCAACCTGACCTGCCAATAGGTGGTAGGTCAGGTCAATAGGTGGCAGGTCAGGTCGATGCAAAGCAACCTTTTCTCCACCAATACAAGATAGAAGAGAAAGTACTTTAATTTAATGCCATCAGGATAAAAGGCTTTAATCAAGATAGATAAATGGTATGTAACTGTATCTATTTGGAATGCATTACCCAAACCCCGCAATTGATAAGTCGCACATGAAGTTCCTGAATAGTCATGGGGGGGAGAGGTAATGCTTGAAATTGCCCTTCTATTGGGAGATTGTGTACATAACCTCTTGGTCTTCTGAAAGCCAAAAATTACTTCGAGTTCACCAACTCTGGTTCCACACTATAGAAATTTTTGGATATTGACTTCCAAATATCCTTCGGTGCAAAAGAACCATTCTCATAATAGAAAAAAGGTGCTCCTTGCATGAACACATTGATTTCCTCCAAGCATGGGCCAATAGGTTTCGCAGGAACTCCAAAACTAGTTAGTCCCTTCGGACATAAATTAGAGATGCCACATCACACACTCCAGACATTGTTTGTTTGTATTGCATACTCTCTATCTATTTATCACCCTTAAACACTTTCCTTTGCTTTTCTCCAATTGCTCTCTTCTAGGCAGCTGATGAGCTTGTTTCCATGTCATTCAAGATAATGCTTGCTTGCTTTCTTTTATGAAATTTGCTTGCACATGACTCTTCAGCTTGTATGTTCTTCTTCCATATAGATATAAATTTTAATTCATGCTTAGATAATAATTAAATAAAATAAGCATTTTTAATGAAAAGATTTAGTCATTCAATGTTACATATTATCTGACAGAGAGATCCTAGACAATTCTTGGAGAAAGGAAACATCATTGATAATCATTTTTGCAAATAACATTGAATCAAATAAATTAAAAAAATTTCATGTAATTTTTAAAAGTAGAACTCGTTCAATGCTTTCATGCAATGATGGAAAAGTTGTCTGACCCACACCATTATCCATAATAGAGCAAATCAATATAATAGGCTATTATAAAGAATATATACAAAAATATGAAAGAACATTAAATTACCATTACAAACCCATAAACCATTAAATAGTGAAAATAGATATAAATTTGTAAATGTCTCCCTACAAACACCACAACCATAATGAAAACAAAAAAAATTCTTACCCGCAAAAACTAAGTAGTTGGTGAGTTGCAAGTCTACAACATCTCTCAGATGATCAAACCGTTTCTTAATTATGTTCTTCTGATTAGTCAATGGATTTAGTTGCATGTACAAGTTTTCTATTTGAATCCTTTCGTTTCCCTATATTTGAGACTTAATAAAATTCTTGTGAGTAGGAAATTGATTCAGGAGTTACGTGTGAAGAATTTGGCAAAGTAAATGATGACAATTAAACTCAAATTTTATTTGTCTTGAAAGCATTTTATCTTGATGGCATTAAATTAAAGTTCTTCCTCTATTTTCTAGTGATCTCTGGAGCATAGGTTGCTTTGAATCGACCTGGGATACATTTAACTTGTGTTGTATCTGTGGAAATATGTATCATAGGTTGATGCAATGCAACCTCTACTCCACCAATACCAGATAAAAGAAAAAGTATTTTAATTTAATGCCATCAAGATAAAATGCTTTCAAGACATATATTAGGTATAAAAGGAAGCCTACCCTGTCATTTGAAGGGGTCTACCTACAATTCAAGTGATCTCTTAATTATAAAATCAATTCAATTCAAAGTGAACAAGCAATCAAGCATTGAAGGAGAATTCAAGTTGGTGCAGGTACATTTGGAAGACCAAAGGACTCAATGAAGCCATTAAATACTTTTGAAGGTCTTAGGAGTGAAGAGCCAATCAATTATGATGTCTTAAGGTCCATTATGGAAAATGTAAGAGTGGAGAAATTGCTTGCTAAGGAGCAGTAGTAGCAAATCCGTCTTATGGAGGGGCACATTTTATGATTGATAGTGTTTAGACATTTCAAATGAAAGGTGAATCCATCATCATTTGGATGGTATAGTGTTTGGAAGAAGCGTATATGAGAAACCCTACTTTTAAGGTTTTGTGAGAGGCTAAATAAGGGATTTTGCATCTAAGAAGGTTAAAACTTGTAAATAATTGCATTTCCTTAGTTTTGAATCATATACTTTCTAAAGAAAACTTTTGATAGTAGATTATGTGTACCATCCTAATCCAAAAAGCACTCATTTTGTCTAGATCTGATAGTCATTGCTAAAATCAGTTTAAAGTGTATTCATTTAGGGACCTTTCATAAAATATTCTCAACTTACACATCATAAAAGGATCTTAAAATATTCATTGTTTATAATGATAAGAATTTGGTTGTTCCATATACTTTCCTTTACTATTTTAAAAATATCATCGACCAAAATATTGTGCAACAGTAGTATGGAGTGCATTTCATCTATTTTATGCCTAAATATTTCATCATAGCACTTTCTTTTCAAAGGCGACTGATCGATTGCCATGTTTGGGTAATGCTTTCCAAATAGATATAGTTGCATACCGTTTATTTGTCTTGATTAAAGACTTTTATCTTGATGGCATTAAATTAAAGTTCTTTCTCTATTTTTTGGTGATCTCTGGAGCAGAGGTTGCTTTGCATCGACCTGAGATACATTTAACTTGTGTTGTATCTACGGAAATATGTATCCTAGGATGATGCAATGCAACCTCTGCTCCCCCAATACCAGATAGAAGAGAAAGTACTTTAATTTAAAGCCATCAGGATAAAATGCTTTCAAGACATATATTAGGTATAAAAGGAAGCCTACCCAGTCATTTGAATGGGTTTACCTACAATTCAAGTGATCTCTTAATTATAAAATCAATTCAATTCCAAGTGAACAGGCAATCAAGCATTCATCAAGAATTGAAGGAGAAATCAAGTTAATAAAGATATTTAATAGAGGAGATATTTAATATAGATATCATCTTTTAAATTAAGAAATGGGTAGGAGATTAAGAATACAAACCTTCCATATTGCACCCTTCAAGGTATATTCAAATTACAAGTTACATTTATAGGGTCTGTCCTATTCCAGTTAGCTACTATTTCAACACATTCTAACACATGTATCTATTTATATGCAATAATTAGTAGTGGCTACATAAACTAGCATGGTACATAAGTTCTTTTCTAATAGTCCCATTCATATGAAATTCTTTCAAGATTATTTAGTTGTATTTACCTTCTTAGGTTATGCAAATGGAGATTAGATTAGGTTATGTATCTACTTTCTTGCTCTGTAATTCTCATTGTGTTTAATAAACTTCTATCCTTTTGGTGAAAAAAAAGGAGGTTGATGATAAATATCTATGTTGCTTATTAGTTGATTCCCATGACAATAAGTGGTTAATGCTAATACAAAGTAACACTAACATGACACTTTTATGACAATCTAATACACATCACTATTGAACTTACCCTTGTCTCATATAACCCTATGATGTCTAGGCCCCACAATAATTAGAATATCCTAATTACTACTATCCTAAACCTTGCATTGACCATCACAATTTCATAGTGAGTTGAGTTAATTAGTCCATTAGTGAGATTGGGAAAGAGTTTGGTATTGAGTTAGGTGTTGGTGGAAGGTTTAAGGAGGTACACTATCATCATAATTAATGTTAGAGAGTGTTGTGTGAAGAAGAATGGCCATGAAAGGAGTGACTGTCCTAAGTGCTTGAGATTGTCACAAAAAGTGAGTGTTGCAGCAGTGAATCTTCCTTTGACCTTTGTGTGTTTGGGAGGGTAAAGACCCACATATCAACTATCTACTTTGACATCCTGGGATGGTGTCCACCTACACTAAAACCTTGTGGGCACTCTTTGTCTGATACTAACATATACATAACATGTGCCTCTCATATAACCCTATGTTGGCTAGGCCCCACCATAATTAGAATATCCTAATTACTAAAGGTTGTTGAGTCATAGAAGGCCCCACCATAAAGGTTGTTGAGTCATAGAAGGCCTAGCTTGATAGCCCTATATTCTCTCATTACTAAAATATCCTTGTGTCGATGATGGTCAAATGTGACTACCCTATGACCCCTATTATGCTCTAGACCTTTATCCCTAATATTGATACTATTGGGTTTTTCTTTGTAAATCATATAGAAAGTCTCAATTATCCTTTGAAGGATGGGGAGGCCTATGGACACTTTAGTCCCTTCATCAAGGTTACAAACTTCTCTCATGCCTCTTCTATCCTCCCATGTACCTCCTTTTCCATAAGAGACTTTTCCATAGGAACCCTAAAGTCATTTGGATTGGCCATGTGTAGGAAAACTGAAATTATGGGCTTTCCACTCCTAATGAAATAATTGACAAGTAACTTGTCTTGAATGTAATCTACAAACTACAAGAACTCCAAAAAATAACTCTCATGTTGAGCCACTATGAAACCTTATTATGTATATTGTGAAACTCATCTATGCATCTGTGTCAAAAATATTTTAAAATAGAACACACTTTGAAGCACTCCAGAATGGTATCTGGAGAGGGTTTACAATGTGAGTTGGTGCACTTTATCCTCCCAGTACCACAAGGTGGAATCATGTCCTCTCAAAAATTGCATTGAAAATTATGCCTTTAGGTTGCTCACATATAGATGCAACCCAAAGCATAAGTCCAAGCTAAGTAACCAAGACTTATCCTCAACCCCATTTGTGGATCTTAAAAATGTAGAGGATTGGAGATGAAGCAACTCTCGAATATGATCTTTTGGCTCATGATATGTGCTTGCTATAGTCTATACCTCTTGTATTTATGCATGATGAGGCTAGGTAATGTGTATTGATCAATATTCTATCTCCTCTATGTGTATTTCCCAAATTCAAGGCGAACTCCTAATAAGCTCCCAAGATGCAAGTATATGCTCCTGTACTACAAGTGGATCCTGATGGATTGTAAGATTTTAGGTCCATACTCAGGCTACTCATCTTGGTGAAAAATCTCAAAGTGATATGACCCTTCCTTCCATTTCCTACACCATCTTTTCTAACCCACACCTCATAACCTTTACCTCACTTCCTATCATTATTACCTTCCATCTCCCTTTCATATCCCCTATCTTAACCTCCTCCCCTTTCCTACATCCTATCCTAAACCTTAACCTCATACACACTTACTTTTACTTCACCTACCTAACCCCATTCCATCCTTCACATCCTTTTATCTCCCCCCTTTCACTTTCCTACCTTCCAAACCCCTAACATATCCTAACTTACTCTTTCACCATTACATCCTTTATCACTTACCTCCCTATCTTATCCTAACCCACACCTCATAACCTTATACCTCTCAGCTTCCATTTTATACCACCTTCCTAACAGTACACTTATGATCCCTTCCAAAACACTGACAAAAAATAGCACTTGATCACTACAAAGTTCTCTCACGGTTTTGCAGCAGGGATTTTTTGTCACAACCATATATACCAGCATCCATAATTAGGATATATTTTACATAATGGCACTTGATCACGTAGATTTAGGTCATCCCTCTCCTTAATTAGGATATATTTTAAATATGGAAAGTAGTGCTAATATGTTTCAGGATAACTAAATTGTTCATTATTTAAAATGCAGTGTTTAATTAATACACGATTGTAGGATTGTTCAACGGTTTAGGTCTTGTAAGAAATTATTCTTTTAAATCTATCATATCATATTACAGAAACCTCTCACCATCTCTGCTACTGGAAATTAATCTGATAAATCTATAATAAACTTTGAATCTAAATATTTGAATATGTATAACAATGAATTTGCTGATTATACCCTACCTTTTTCCTACAGCGATTAAACCATTCCTACATCCTGCAACAATTAAACCCACAGGGAACCTATGTTTGCCTCCCTCCATGTTCATTAGGGGATGGGCCCTACCTGCATGTTCCCTATTGTGATCCCCATTGCGATGTTGGTATTTTGGTATGGTTTTGTCATTGATGTCAACACCTGCTAAATACATCTACTTTGGAGATCCAGCAACATTTGCCGGCAATCAGTAAATTGTTCAAACAGTCACCGGTATATGGTTAACTAGTAGGATATAATGTTCATCGGTACCTGCATTGACATGGAATACACTTGGTAATGTCAAAGACATCATGTGGACACTTTTCTTTGAAGTAATAATCATTGGTATATTCTTATTTGCATATTTGCTTTTACCGGCAAATAGGTCCAGGTTATCTAGGGTTACACCGATAGGTTTATCTTTTCCAGATCAACATGGCATGCTATGGAAATGGTTTATTATTGTTGTAAATGCATTAAGCTGACATGTTCAATCGGTTATTGCATCGGATATTGTATTATTTGTACAATGTTTTATTGTAATATCTTGTAGAGCCGACCTACTAAAATTGGTCTTAGGGTATGGTATAAATGTAAGATCTTATTTGTAAGATCATGTGTGGAATGTGAAAAAGATTAAAAGGAAGGATACATGTGAGATCAAGTAGAGATATACACGAAGACATCATTTGAAGGTGAAGTTAGGTTTTTATAGAAGCATATCAGCATTACACTGGTACTGAATCTAGCATATGAAGATGCTATTTTGTGTAGTACATTCTCATTGGATTTAACCATCCCACTATAGTTAGTGTGACTCCCATTTGTGTTTGAGGAGTGAGCTCTAGGCTGTTGGCCTTTTTGCATGTGTAGACCCCTCTTTGTACACTTACTATCTGCAGTAGTATCATCTAATTGTGGGTAAGGTTTCCCACCGTGGTTTTTCCCCTTACAGGGTTTCCACATCCAAATATTTGTGTCATGTGTTGTGGATGACTTTATGTTTATGTTTCATGCATTAATTCTTACCAGTATAGCAATTTTCTATTAACACTATTTACCGACATACTTAACTATCTTACCGGTAGTAAGCATTAAGCTGGTTAATAAGATTTTGGTTTGAATTTATTAGACAATTGATTCACCCCCCCTCTCAGTTGTCCCGAGGACCTACATGCGATCCCCTAATATGCCCTAAGATAGTGAACTAAGATACCTTGGGAGGGCCTTTAGGTAGGCACTCGTTCGCTCGACTTGGAAGGGACGCTTATGCGAATAGTTGTGGTTGAAGCTAGTGAAGATGGATGGAGATTGATAGTGAGTGTCCAGGAATTCGAGTTGTTTCTAGTATGGCTCTGGTTTCTTCTTTAGGTCAATAATTCCCATTCATTGGGAAAGCACAAAACCGAATCGTACTCCCTCCACTTTCAGCTTGAGGTGTAGAACCGACTAGTTTCACACCAATGATTTTCCACACCACAATTAAACCTACAGGTTCACTGCAGAGGTGGGATTTTGTAATGGTAGAGGCAAGAATTTGTAATGGTAGAGGTCGACGGGATGAAGAGGCGGGATTTATGAAATGACTTGGTCTTTTTTTTTTAAGTAATGCATGCGGTCATCAGAATTTCAACGAATGTGGGCACTTTCTAAAAAAACCCAAATGTCATTTCCAATTCCTTCTCTGTCGAAACCAAATGTTGCACGTAGGAATTCCGATGAAATCGGGCATTTTTTCAAAAAAAAATCAAATTTGATCACAATATACCTTCTGTGTCGGAATTTTAGGCCAAATGTATTAGTGTCATAAAAGATCGACATCGGGGAGATTTAGGATCCCAAAGTGCAAATGGGGTCAAGAAAACCTATCTTGAAGCCACCCTAAGAGGGCGGGACAAGGGTGCCATGCCCCTATATAATAGGGAGAGGGGCACCATGCTCCTATCCTATCCTATATTAGGGTTTGGATAGGGTCCTGAGGCTATCTTAAGGCTCAAACAGGAAGGGGTCAAGGGTGAAAATGCAGAAATAGGTCTTGGTTGGGGAAGAAGATGTTGTCGCCAAGGTGAGGACCTAAAATGTGGTTAAAATTGTAGGAGGCACAATTTTATGACACTACATTTAACTCCCACTTTAGTGGGAGTATGGCTTACGCCACTACTACCAATAAAGTAGAAGAAAGAGAGAAATGAAGATGAGAGAGGCAGAGCAAGATCACAAGGAGTATAAGATGTTACTAATCTTGAGGAACCAAACCCCCAATATTAGGATCTTAACTCAATCAAACATATGGAAGAGCACACAAAACAAAAAGATAAAGAACAAAAGACACACGACAAGACAAGACACAAGACGAAAAACCAACTAGCCGAAGAGACCTCGATACTCAGATATCTCAACAACTAATCAAGAGAAAAAGACCAATTCCATCACACAAACATAAGAAATCACATAAAATAGAAAAGATAACATCATCCATGAACCATAAATAGTAAAACTATGAGTTCATGAGAGGAAGAAGAGAGAGGACATGAATACACACTCTGGTGATCCATGAGAAGAAAGGTGAAGAAGAAAGAAACCATGGATGTATCACCTCTAAAAAAAGGTGATCCATGGATAGAAGGACATGGAAAATCTTGTCCTTAGAGGCTGTCTAGGTGATCCATGTAAGGGAGGAGAGTGGGAACACCATTAGTTCCACCCAACCTCCAGCATGTGTGTGTGCAAGTGAGGTTTGAAGTGCCTCATAGGAGACTATTCCTGAGTACGCTACAACCTATATAAAATGTATAATACATGTGTCAAGAAAGGTGTGATATCCCACTCTAAGAGTCTATGCTCTAGTTCCAAGAATAATCACCCCACATTAAAGAAAAGTGGCGTCACATCACTCTAAGAGTTTGTGCTCTCATTCTGAGAATGACCCACTGTACAAGAGAAAAGTGACAAAATATTTCTCTAATAAAATTGATTTCATCTGGTTTCAAGAATGACCTATTGTACAAGAAAACTGATGGCATCTTTCTCTAAGAGGCCACCCTCTAGTTCCAAGAATGTCCCACTGTATAATGCATGAGAGAAGTATAGTACAAAGGAGCAGTGTGGGTGCCCCCCCTTAAGATGTTAACATATGTTCATGTTGATATCTTAAGGAAAGTAGAACAAGGATACCTACCTTCATCACAAAGAAGATATCTGTTATGCAACAATGCCATAAATCCAAGCAAGAGAGGGAATACTCTTCAAGTAAGGATAAGATAGTTGAAAAGAGATATCATGCTATAAGTGTAAAGGTGATCCTTGAAGGAGAAGAGATATTTGTTCAAAAGACATCTACCCCCAAGAAGATTTTTCTTAGACAAATATAACATCTTCTATAATGAAGTGCAGAAGAGAACACGAATGCAATCCTTCCTCCTATTGTTAGGTGAAAGGGATTATTGATGAAGGATGACTCACATTTAGTCCCAAGAGGGATGGGTGAATTTATCATAGATGTACATTACCAAGTGGAAAAGAGGTTGTAATCAAGGACTTACACCTCTTGTATAAGAGAGAATCATTGATCAAACAACCAATAGTTTCGCACAAGGAATGACATCAAGTAATAAAGCTTGCACCATCCACACAATAGGGAAAGGTGGATCCTCAGAGAAAGAGAGAGGGAGAGAGATCATTTCCCCCCAAGAGTAGGACAATGAGAATAATTACACAACTTCTAGAGATAATTTTCTCATAAAAGACGCACTATTTCAAGCAAGGAATATATCATAACCAAGGAACAAACATGTGCTTGCATGAAGGATAACTCCATTCAAGAAAGGACATCAAGTTATGAATAACATAATAGAAGAGGTAATTTTCAAAGAGAGAGAAAGAATAAGAAGGAGGTTCACAAAAGTCCTCTAAATAGAGTATTCATAATAGACGTACCATTTCAAGCAAGGAGAAGATCCCACTCATGGAAAAGACATGCGCTCACATGAAGGAATGCTCCATGCAAGAAAGGACATCAAGTTTATGAATAATGCAATAGAAGAGGGAATTTGGAAAGAGAGAGAAACAAGAAGAAGGTTCACAAAGGTTCTCTAAATAGAGATTATTCATAATAGATGTACCATTTCAAGAAAGGAGAAGATCCCACTCACAGAACAAACATGCGCTTGTATGAAGGAATACTTCATTCAAGAAAGGACATCAAGTTTATGAATAATATACTCCATAAAAAAAATAGTGAAACCTTAGAAAGATGAAAATAAATATTCTTTCCCCCCAAGCATAGAGGCAAGAACAAATAGACTATTACATTGCTCACTAAGTATGATTACACCTGAAATTGTACCACCATGAATGACAAGGAGCCCCCAATAGGTAGGCTAACTATGTCACATAGTGAGGAGCAACATAATAGGAAATTCAATGTTATTTTAAATGATCATGATGAATAGGTCATTCATTGTCAGATGTTATTTTTAAAATGCCTGAATCAATGCAATGTTGTATTTGTGTTTTCAAAGCTTGACACTTGTTACCTTGTCATTCGTCCCTCATAACAAGAGTGAGTCACCTTGCAAAAATTTTAGTTGAGTCTTTGTCTTGTTAAAAATTTGTTGGTTCAATCCCTTATCCGCTTGTAAATCATTTTTTTTTTAGATCCTTAACATTAAGGTTCAATGGTCTATTGAACCTCTTGAACCCCTTGAACCATCTTGAACAGAGTTCGTAGTGTTCATTTAGGTACCGCAAGTTCTAAGTTGTGTCTAAGATATTTTTGGGCTAACGTTCACTTAAGTGTTGTGCAAGTGATATGTCATATACTATTCAAATAGTTCAGGGAAGTTCAAATAGTTCATTAAGTTCAAGCAGGTTCATTAAGTTCAAACAGTTTAGGGATGTTCAACATGTTCAATGAAGTTCAAAGGTTCAATGCACAACCAAAATGGAGAGACAAAGCAATCAGTGGACAAATTTGGTCAACCAAAAAAAGTTTGGAAGAGGAATTTGATTCACCATTTACTTAAGCAGCAATTGATTATTTTTCCTAGAGGATTGTGAAAGAATTAGCATGAAGAATGTTTATAAATTTCAATGCAGCCGATAAATACAAATTTTCTGAGATAGCAAAATCAGTCTCTATGTAGGGGATATATCTCTCACTTCAATCATTAGATCAAGATGGATTTTGGATATGCTTTATGAAACCTATTTTTATAAATTCTCACCAAAGGAATTGTGGAAATTCAATCTGGTCTACAAGATACACTTGACAGAATACAAGTGTAGAACAAAGAACATGTTCTGATTTTTGTGATAGAAAAACTATCATGTTGCGGGGGGCATATCTTTTGATTCCACGCTTGGATTTTTCTCATTTTATGATATGTTGTGCATAGAAAAGTTGCGCACATTTTCACCAGAGCGATTAACTTAACTATGTCTTCTTTAAAAGATATGGTTGACTGAGTGCAGATCTATCCAAAGTGACCAACAACAACCGAGTTTGTTGTTTTTAAAATTTTTAACAAACTGCATGACTTATATTTGCAACGATGGAGCACATAACTAATTCATAAAGCTTATGTATTTTAAGTTATAATGTTTTCACATTAAAAAATTATGATAAAAGATTACATTGAAGCCAATAAAGTATTGAAAGAATGAAGACAGTTATTTGTATCTAGCTGTCAGCATATGATATACCAGGATTTAGTTTTTTGAACTGAAAGTGTCTCACCGAGAGGAAAAGAAGGATAAATATGCAAAAGAAAGGGTAAAGGGGGGATTTGAGTGACTAATTCTGGGAGTTTTTCACTCCGTTTTTGGTATTTTCTGTTTTATCAAAGGGAGAATCAGATTGTTAAAACCTGGAATGGAAGAAGATTGGTAGATGTATTTTTGTGTCTTTGTCGCATAAGGATATATATATATATATATATGAATTTTGATCATATTGTTTTTGGGAGAAGGAAAATCTGTGTATTTTGAATCAGAATAGATACATGTCTTTGCATATGTTTATCTGATCAAATAACAGTAACGATCTTTCCATTATAGAAAATTATTCTTCTTCTGACGTTCTTTCCTTTGAATGTTTGTTTACTTCTAAAGAAGATTCATGTTCGGAGACAGATTTAGTTTCTTAAATCTATTCATTCTTTATTAAACCTGTGGAAATAGTATACTGAACTTTGTTTTAGTTGCTGTCATCTCATATATTGAAAAGATAGGAAAAATTGTTTTCTTCTTTGTGAAACATGTGTCAGATATCGACCTCTCATCCAAGAATGAAGTAGGCGGCCTTACACGCTTTCGAGTTAAAAGCTTCTATCTAGAAATAAATAGTTTAGCACATTCCTTGTAAATCTACTAAGAGGGAGTTGTACCTCTCAATTCAGAGGAAGATTATCAATCTCATGATAATCGATCCAACTGTTAGTGCTTTTTGTTTTTCATTCTGGGCATTGAGAGTTAATTTGCATATTCATTTTTGAAGGACAAATTTGTTCACTAACAACACTCATTAGTAGAATGGCCATGGTTTTGATGATATTTACAATAAGAGAAAGTTTGAGAATGTTGTTTATGTTTTCTTTTTTTTTAGGAAAAAGAGGAGATATGAATTTGGAATGTAGAAGATTGGTTAACACATGTTCTTGTTGTAACTCAAAATTATAATGAGAAGGTGTGGATTTACAAGACAATGGAGAAGAAGATATGGACAAATGAAAGTGTGATTTCTCATGACTTTGTCATTCACATTCAAACATTTTTCCATTGCATGTATGTTAAAAATAAGGTTCACTCTTAGGGGGAATTGGATTTAAGTTTAAAGAGGTCCAATCAATTTCAATATATTTTTTAAGAGAAAAATTGGGAATGTGAAATTCAGGCATCTTAGAGTTTCTAGAAAAGGTAGGAGTGAAATCTAAGGACCCCCAATAATTTTGTAAAAGTTCTTCTTTAGGAACTTATTTGGTAGGAGATGGTGTATTTGAGTGAATTGAAGAGAGGATTTTAGGAACTAAGAAATCATATAATGCTTCACTTATTTTATCATCAACTACCTCATTAGTATATGTGTAAGGCATAGCATGATAATTAGGAAGAATTTTTTGTTTCCTCGGAACATGAATGAATTTGATTTGATTTTTGTCAGGCTCTTGATTTTTGGGAGAGAGAGAATTATGATAAGAAATAATATCATCCTCTTGTTCTAAGTTATCTTTATGTTCAAGACACTCATTAGAAAAAAGACTATCATATATAATTAATGCTTCATCTTTAGAGGGAAGATCATGAAAATAAGGTATGGTATTAGTAGGATAACTAGCCATAATATCATCCTCTTGCACCAAATAATCCTTATGAGGGAGATACATTTTAGGAGAAGAAGGAACACAATTCTCCAAAGATTCATATTTAGGAGGGAGATATTTTAAATAAGTGTCCATATTCCCTTTTTGCACCAATGTGTCCTCATTAATGAGATCAATTTTGGGAGAAGGTAAATCATAGCTATGAATAAAAGGGAGATCTAAATTATCATCACATGCATGAAGCGTAACATCATGAACATCTTTAATGTAACTCAAATTTGAATTAGGAAAATAAGATAAGAACTCCATATTCATTGATGATCAAACAAGAGTAATGTTCACCCCATACATGCATAGAAAATAGAATAAAGGAGGGGAAATGGAATTTGAATTGCAAATTTGAAATTTGAATTTGAATTTGTGTTCGACCTTAGAGGGTGTTAAAATTGATAAAATATGCATATTTTCTCGATCTAAGTAGAAAAACACAGTCAATTCCGTCTGCTAAAATTTTGGGAAAAAAGTCGAGGACGGTCCAACCAATATATAATATGTGTTTATATACATACATAAACACATATTATATATGTATGTCTATACATATGTGTAGTAAGTGCTAAGTTTACAAGCATACATTTTGATGTCTTCATAACCTGTATGGGTTTTGTGAAACTCAAAATGATGTTTTCATAGCCCGTACTAGTTTTGTGAAACTCAAAATGATGGTTTTTCATAACCCGTACGGGTTTTTTGAAACTTAAAATGATGTTTTTCATAGCCCGTACTGGTTTTGTCAAACTCAAAATGATGTTTTTCATAACTCGTACAGGTTTTGTGATACTCAAAATGATGGTTTTAGTTCTACATAACCCATACGGGGCATGTAGAACTATGAATGATACTTTTTTTTTCAAAACCCGAGTGGGTTATCTTGCACATCAGAAGCTGTGCGGTTTTTGGCTTGGTAAGAGTGTTGGAAAATGACCCTAAGGCTTGCAAGCCCATTTTCCCTCCATTTTTGTCCCTTTACATGTTTTTTCATCTTCCCACATGATTTCTCGACTTTATCATCATCAAGTTTACAAATGATCAAAAGGGTACCCTCTAAAATTAACACCATAATCTCACACATCTTCTCAGCTTTCTGACCATATATATCTTTCTATTTTTGGACAACATTAGCATAGTTTACTAGTGCGTTGATAGTCCTTATAGACATGTGTCTACAATTTTTTTAATAACTTTTGATATACTTGACCAAATTCAAAATAAACTACATATTATTGTTCTACACTAGATTCTATACAATTTTAAAAAATAAGTTTTCATTTTCGATTATTTTGATGCAAGTTATACCCAACACATGAACATGTACCAAATTTTCAGGATGAAGTCACTTCAAAAAATCATTTAAAAAAAAATTCTTGACAAAAAATAACAAAAAAATACACAACTTCTAGATCTCAATATTACCTATCATTATACCAAATGGTTTTGCAAAATACTTAATCTAACTATATATTTTGTGCAGCGCACGAAAACAACTATGTTATGTTTTTTGAAAAAAATAAGGAATAATTGTCATGCGAGAGAGGTTTGATCCTCTTAATCTTATCCTATTTTAAAAAAATTTAGTAGTTTAGAAACTAGATTTAGAGTACTACAATTCTTATTCTTTTCTCAACTCCCAGTTTTGAGTGCATGACCTTCAAATATCTCTTTAAAGTTCAGGTTTACCCATTTTCAGAAAAAAAAAAAAAAAAAAAAAAAAAAAGTGGCCTCTTATACCCCCCTTTTTGTTCACCATGTTGGTGCACTTACCCATGATATGATTGAGGAATCCACAAAAATAGCTATTTGGAGATGTCTAGATTGGTCAAATGTGCAGTCAAACGTCAAAAATAGAAAGATCTTAAAAATTAGGGTTTTATGATTTAACCGCTGAATTTTTAGAATAAAGAGACAGATTTGAATTGAAATTTTGAAATAGAAAGTAGATCTAAAACAAGCAATTAAAATGTTTCACTTCACAAGCTTAATTTCCTCAAAATGAAAAATTAGGGTTTTTATGCAATTAACCTCTAAAATTTGCAAAAAAGATCAAACTTGGAAATAAATTTTGAAACACAAATTGCAATTAGGTAGATCTAATAATGTGAAATCAGAATTAATGTGTAAGATGTCGGGTTCACCAAAATATAAAGTGGAAAATTGGATTCTAGTGACTCCCCACCTAGGAGAGAGAGAGGAAGCCACTAGGATGATTTTCACTTGGGAGATACTTTACATTTAAAAGAGGGGCTTGAATCCACTATATCCAAATCCAAGGGAAACAAGGATGTGAATTCCAAGTGGATTGCAAGGGTCGAAGTGTGATTTTTCCTCTTTTGTAAATGAGAAAGTTGACTTGTTGAGTATGTGGGAAAGAGAGAGAAAATAAGTGAAATAAAGAGCTCCCAGTTCAAGATCGCGTTGTAACTTCGGATATGAGGTAATTAGACTAATATGGATCTACCCTACAAATTTGGAGAAAATTTGTCAGGACCATGGTGGGAGCATACATGGTCCTCCACAAAATCCACAAAATGAAAAGGGTTCTTTCGTCTCTGCAAATGAAGCCCAAACCTATAATTACAGTTGCACACCTACAACCTACACACAAAAAAGAGAGGAAAATGGGTTGTGGATAGGGGTTTGCCTCAGTCAAACCCTAGTTGAGGAATCAACCTTGAAAGAAAGTAATTGCAAATGCTTGAATGTAAACAATGGAAATGTATACCTTGTAGATCTGCAACTTATTGATGATGATTGCTTTGCTTCTTGAATGTAATCACAAGTGTTTCATGAAATGGCATGTAACATGACAATACCCTAACACACATACATGCTTGCAAATGAATGTTGTAATGTTTCTCCAATGGATGAATGAAGAAGACTTGAATGCTTGAATGCTTGAATGCTTGATGATTTATATCTTCACCTATGCTTTCTTATCTCCTTTTTCTTGAAGTTCACCTCCCATTCCTCCTTATGAAAATGAGAAAACCAACTCCCTTTTATACATGCCTCTTGAAGATTAATTCATCTCATAAAAGGCAGGCATCGGGGACATTTAGGATCCTGAAGTGAAAATGGGGTCGGGAGGACCTATCTTGGGGCCACCCTAAGAGGGTGGGACGGGGGTGCCATGCCCCTATCCTACCCTATCTTGGGGCTTGGACAAGATCCTGAGGCTATCTCAGGGCTCAAACAAGAAGTGGTCAAGGGTGAAAATTCAAAAATAGGTCTTGACTAGGGAAGAAGATGTTGTCACCGAGGTGAGGACCTAAAATGTGGTTAAAATTGCAGGAGGTGCAATTTTATGACACTATACTATCTTTCATGTCAAATTATTTATCAATTGTTTATTTCATAATTAAATTAGTAAATTTTGTTGAACAAGAAAAGTGAATAAATAAGTTAGTAAATTATTTTTTGTAAAAGAATAATGAGTCAAGTAGTAAAACTTGAATATTTAGATAAGTTAAGAACTAAATAAAATAAAGTTGTTACAAACGTTGCAATTATCAATTTTATAAATGGTAGTATGAAGTATAAATTTTTTATTTTATTTATTTACTTATTTATTTTCCTTATGTTATTTATATAGGAATGCATAAAATAGGAAGATAATAGTACTCAAGAGGCAAATTAAACTTTTATGAAGATAATCGCTATTAAGTTTAATGAGAGACTTAAAAGAATAGCAATACGATTTATCTTCCTTTTGTTAAAAAAATTAAACTTCATGTATATGGATATTATTTTTATTATGTGAGACTCTTTTGATCCATATTTGACCAACCACTTTTTGTAGGAAATCCAATAAACTATTCCTAGGTGCAATTTTTCTTCACAATAAAACTATATCAAAACCAAAGAAATATTTCCTATGTACAACATATGACACAAGCTACCACATGATCCTAGGGGAGGAGTGCCACTAATAATGGTAGTTTTCCTTTTCATTCAAATGGAATTAGGAGAATTTATTAATATGTATGTTTCAAGGACGAGTGTTGAATTGTTGGCCATTTGGAGGAATTGATTATGTGTTACATTGATGTTTTGTCATTGATGTCAACACTAGTTGTTTTGGTTTCTTTATCGGTATCCTTCTGGTCCTAGTAGGTTGTTTGGTTTCTATTTGGATTGGATCATCATGATCCGGCATGATCCAGTATGCTCTTAATATGTTAGGGTTATGGAATTGGCTTACTCATGCTACTCAGATTCATGTTCAGTCAGTCGGTTTTGATTTGGCCATCGGATGCTATCCTGTATGCTGCAAAGCCTGTTTTGTTGTTTTGACAAGGGTTTCATTGATAGAGCTTTGATGAAGATCTCTGATGTTATGCATAAGTGATGTTGGTGCGGCTTCTAGTGGAGATTCAGGATGCTGATGGTGATCATGTTTGATATTTGGTTGATTAGGATCATTGCTTTAGCGAGTGCGGACCTATATTGGGTCTCGATATTATCTAGGTTATGGACTGACTTAATGTAACATGTGGATTGGACGTCTCGATGTGTTTCTAGGATGTCTTATGGGTTGGATATTATTTGTTTGGTCTCAGGCTAACATGTTTTGTAATTATGTAATTGGTTTATTGTCTGGTGGATGACCATATTGTTTGTGGTTGAGGCTTTGTATATATATGATGTAAGATCTCATTGTAGATCATATAGGAAAGGAAAATGGATATGTAAGGAGTGAATAATGTAATAATCATTCAAGCAGTGGATTTGGTCAATCATTGGTGATCTAGTTGGGTTAATGTAAGAGGTTTTAGTCCTCCAGTATTGAGCTTAACCGGAATTGTACTCAGGCATAGGAGATGTTATCTTTGCAATTCATTCTTTCTTCCAGATTGTAGTTTGGATTTCTATGTAGTTAGTGAGACTCCTTTAGTGATGAGGAGTGTTCTCTAGGTTGTTGGCCTTCGTATAAGTATTATTTGACTATGGGTAGGCTTCCTACTATGTTTTTTCTCTTTACTGGGTTTTCCACGTATAAATCTTGGTGTCATGTGGATGGTATTTATTCTCTCAGTGTTGTTTATGCTTAATTGGTTTATCTGCTATTCCAATATTTAGTTTATACATTCTAGTATTGATCTTTTGGGTTCCAATATTAAAGTTTTAATTGCTTAAGGTTCCGGTAATCTGAGACAATTGATTCACCCCCTCCCCTCTTAGTTGTCTTCCAGTTATTTGAACTATCTAACACGAATATGGGTAAACATAGAAGGGTAGGTCTCTATTTTAGATCTTCCTACCAATAGTCGGCTATAGTGCCCATCCTAGACTCACATTTTGAGTCATGCTTTGATAGACCTATTTAGGTATACGGATGATGTTTTGATGTTACTCATGACTTTATTTCTATGATATTGATATTGCTAGATTCTTATTTTGACATATGCTATTTGATGATTTACATGATGGATGGATTTATATTTTTGGATTATATGCATTTGACATTCTATGATGAGATGATGATACTATGATGGGATGTTGATTCTATGCTGATATAATGGTTCTAACCCCTATTTGGTAGTTATGGTTTCGTTTGATGTAATGATGTGATTAATGTTTTGTAAAGGGGACGACGCCTTGTCACTCATTGAGAGTATGATAAGGTTTCCTAATTCTCTTTCAATTGCGTGTTTATTATGATAGATTTATGTTGTATATGCATTGGATTATGTTTGTAGGATTGTAGGTACCAGTCATCGACTCCACTTGGCTTCATAGGTCTTAGCGTGTCCTATCCCAATTGCAAGTTGTTGGAGATGGCATGGGTTTCTTTCACTCACTCAATCTTAAATGTTCATCTTGTTAGTTTGTGACATGACACAAGTCAGTGGTAGAGTCTAGTGTCGATGTTTCTCTTGTTGAGTTGCTTGAGTATGCGAGCATATGTTTTATATTTAATTTAATTTAATTTATGAAATAATTTTTTTGATTATGGGAAAATCAAGTTTTGAAGGGATATTGAAACCCTTTACAAAAGATCCTTAAATGATAATAGCATTAACAAACATGAAAAGACATACTGCCAAAAAACCAGCATAGTTATGGGCAAAAATAAGCAAAAAAAGCCCAACAAAACCAACCACATCCAACCATAACATAAAACAGACAAAAAACAAATTACTTAATGTTTTCAGGGCATTAGCCAAATTTCTACTAATCCCTTGAAAATCTTTAATATTATCCCTAAGCTTAGGGATATCCTTGGAAGAGGCCACAATAGCTTTTTTCATGCTTGCCCTTGTTCTTTTTGCCACACCACCAGGAGAACTTTCCACTATCCCTGCCTCGATAGCATCCTCATCAATATCTAGGTCCACAACAGGTTTGGAGGTGCTGGAACCATCAAGGAACTTGGTAATTTCCTCTAAATTATTAGTCACAGAGGTAAGAATATCTGGAATTATTACCATAAAGTTTTTCATAGCTATTTTTCCTTCCTCCAGATTACCAATATGAGCTTCTAGCTTCTCCACTTTTTCCTCCATACATTTATTCCACTGTTCCTGGTTTATTTCAGCTTTCTTCCCTTTCTCTTCCTACTGCTTATCAATTTTTTTCCAGATTCTTGATTCCTTCATAAACCCACCTATCAAAACCCATACGAGCCTCAGATTGGTTTTTGAGTTTATCCAGAATTATCCCTTCTCCATATTTATCCTGATCCCTTCTTGAATTATCCTTGTCCTTCTCTTTCTCAATTTCTATTTCCGTTTCCTCATTAATCTTATTGTCTTGCCCCTCCATTGGCTGGCTGTTAACATTTTGTATGCTCACACTGTGGGTATGACTATTTTGATCATAAATATCCTCAGCTCCTCCTTCCTCTTCCCCCACTTCCTCTTCCTTCTAGCTCTCCTCTCCTTCAGACTGATCGGTCTCCATCTCACTTCCATCTTTTCCAAATTCCACTGAATCAATCTCTGTATCCTTTTTATTACCCTTGTCCTCTTGAATTTTCTCCATAGTAGCTTTTTTTCCCTTTTTCCTCTATGTCAACTCATCCTTGCTAGGCCTGCCTCCCTCCATCTTCCTCTTTCCTTTCCCTAGTGACACTGACAATCTATTGTTTTCCTGAATAGACTGAATCTTGCAATGCTCATAAATGAGCAAAATAAGGCTGCAATGAAGCACAGGCGAAGAAGGGTTCTTGGTATGCTTATTTAGAGACCATGATAGAGACCTAAAGAGGTAATAGGGCAGAGAAATCCTCTTCTCATGTCTAAAATGATTTAAAAGCATAAAATGGTATGTGTGGACCCTGGTAAAACAAACCTCCATAGTAATATATTCCATAATTGCATTAAGCACACAGCCCCATATTTTCTTAATATTGGGAGCATCATAATACCCCCCGTAACTTTTCCTATTTTTGCTCTCTCCTTCTCTATACGTGGAAAAAGCTTAACTGCATTATTAGACACTTTCGGGTCTCTAAAGAAGTTAAGACCAGAATGGGGCATACCTATGACCGTCGCAATGAGATCCACATCCAGCTTAAACCGAACACCATGAATTTTGAAGGAGTTGTTTATCTAGTTTTTAGTGACTTTGGTGACCGCTAGGTTAACTTTGCCTTTGTCATAGTCGACCATCTTTTCCATGAAATTCATCATGAATCCTTTCTCCAACTTTGCCCAAACCTTAGGCATCTCCTTCCATGTAGAAATATTATCAGGTTCCTCTCTTCTTAGATCCCCCCAATTTAAATTTCATTTTACAATTTCTATTCTTTTGCAACGTCAGAGCTTTCTTCCAAATGACACTCAAATTTTTGAAAATGCATACCCACAAAGTGTGTGGAAAATTAATATTCTTGATTAGGACTCTACCCTTCTGACATGTCATCATTACCTTTCTAAAAATTTGAATATTACTTATTACAACTTTCATAAATTAATCGTGTGATCCATCTTTCCCCATAAATCTGTCCTTTCTAATAAGTTCTTTAATATTAAAATCAATATTAACTTCCCCATTCCATATACGTTGAGCTTCAGAAAATATGCCAAGGTTTGCTAACCCATTCGGAACCTCATTTATTTCTCTAAAGGCATGTTCAATGATAATATATTTAAAGCTAGCAATTATTTCTCTAGCTTTAAAAATAATATTTTCTATAGTCCACAAAGGCTCAATTTCTCCCTTAAGGCATTTAATTATGTTAAGTGAGTTTCCCTCCAAGCATAGATTATCATGATTAAGATCTTTTTCTATAATCAAAGTATTGAAAGTCATAGAGGCTTCAACATAATGACTAGTTTGATTACCCAAAGGGACAACAACTGCTACAAGGCAACTTCCAGCAAAATTCCTGACAATGCCACCATAACCAGCTTTCCCCGAGTTCCCCTAAGACGCCCTGTCAAAGTTAGCCTTGATCCATCCCTGAGAAGGACAACACCAAACAAGACCATCCCTACCCTTATCCATACTGATTCTCTTATTGGATAGGCTCCATCTTTCATTAAAATCTTCTTTAGCAGCTAAACCATGATCACTTCCATTTAAACATTCAAAAATCCCTCTATAGATTTTATCCACCACCACTTCAGGGTTAGCATTTTTATCCCTAAAAATCTCGTTGTTGCGCTCCTTCTAGATGTTCCATATGACATTAGGGAGAGTAAGTTTCCAAAGCTCAACATTCTTAGAATTGGAAGTAGGACAATACCATTGCTACCAAAACTCTTCCAAAGATTTCAGGAAAAACCAGCTCAACTTCCACCTGCTAAAAATAATATTCTAGATTTCCTAACCGAAAAATAAACTGGTAGAGGATATGACAAGAGGAATCCTCCTCCCTACAACAAAGAGAACACCTGTTAGGAAAAACAAACCCATGCTTATGGAGATTATCAAGAGTTAAAACCTTATTTTTTGTAAAAATCCAAAAGAAGATATTAATTTTGGGCATCAACTTCTTTATCCACTCTTTAGCCCACAAAGGGATCTCGTCTAGAACTTTGTTGTGGATAGACACCGCTGAAGACAAAATATTTCCCATCCAAAGTTTCCCTCCAAATCAAACAATCATCAACATTGTCCATAAATTTTTTAGAAGAAAGCAGAATCTCTAGAAATTTTAATCCCAGACAAAGCTGGCCAAACTCAACCCACTTCCCATTTCTCCAGTAGTCTCTAACAAAGACTCCATACCTACTTTTGAACCAGTCTTTCCATTCCTTAAGGATAGGAATTTCCTCCAGTGGTTTATCCACAAGCCATCTGTCCTCCCAAAATCTAATAATTCTCCCATTCCCCAATTTCCACATTCTTCCAGCTGCTGCCCAAGCTTTAGCCATTTGAACTGCATTCCAATTTGTAGAGCCTTCAACAAAAAAAGAATTTTCCATAAATTCTTCCTCAGATGCTTGCATGTAAAGGTATTTCTTTTTCCAAATTAAATTTCATTCTCCAAATTTGTTTAGCTAACAAGACATTATTCATAGTTATAATATTCCTAAACCTCAAACCCCCATAAGCCTTAGGAGTACAAATATTATTCCAAGCAATAAGGGGGATTCTATTTTTATCTTCCACTCCTGACCATAAGATTTTTTTTGAAATCTTTCAATTGCCTCCGCAAACTTTCTGGAGATTTTGAAGAGACTAAGGGCATAGATAGCCAAGTTTTGAAATGTAGCTTTAAGCAACATCACCTTACTCTCTTGGCTAAGGAGGGCTCCTTTCCATCCAACCAACTTGGAATTGAATCTATCAACCAGCTTCATCCATAAATTCTCCGAAGGCTTCAAGCATAGAGGGAGACCAAAATAGGTTGAAGGAAACTCAACAATTTTGCATCTAAGGATTATTTCTATCCTTCTTTGTATATCAATAGGGGTATTGATAAAGAACAATGAACTCTTATCCTAGTTTATTTTTTGACTAGAAGCAGTTTCATAGGAATCCATAGCACTCTTCATGTTTCTCGCTTTCCTAATAGTAGCTTCTCCCATAGTGATCGAATCATCAACAAACTATTCATGAGTACAGGTTATGTTGGAAGATGAAGGTTTAAGGCCTTTGAGTTTCCCTTCTTCCACATTTGTCATAATAAATCTACCCAAACTTTCAGCCAAAATAGTAAACAAGATAGGAGAGATGGGATCCCCCTATCTTAGGCCTCTAGAACTTTTGAAGGAACTGGAAGGGGATCCATTAATAATAATAGTAGAGGTAGACATTCCAGTCAACTAAGAACAAAGCTGAATCACCTTTTCCCCAAACCCTAAAGATTTCATAATTCTAAAAAGCAATTGCCAATTCACTCTGTCATAGGCCTTAGACATGTCCAACTTAAGAAAAAAGCCCTATTTTTTAGCAGCAATTAAAGAATGAATATTCTCATGAGTAGAAATAATAGAGTTCAGAATCTGTCTACCAGGGACAAAACCATTTTGCTGAGCTGAAATAATGCGGGGGAGAATATATAGCATTCTAGAAGTAAGAACCTTAGATATAATCTTGTAAACAAAATTAAAAAGGCTGATAGGTCTAAAATTATTAAGAGAGTTAGCTCTAGAGATCTTAGTAATAAGAATGATAAAGGTAGCATTGAGTTCTTTTAGAAGCCTCTTTGAACCAAAGAATTCTTTAACTCCATTACAAATATCAATCTCCACAATATGCCAAAAGTTTTGGAAAAAGAACATAGGGAATCCATCTGGACCAGGAGATTTATCTCTATGAAAGGAAAACATAGCCTTTTTTATTTTCTAATTCGAAGGGATCTGAGATAGATTTTTGTTGTAATCCTCATTTAAAATGGGAGGGATTGCTTGAGCAAGAAGGTCTTAATTTCTAATATCCAGAATGTCCACCCCTCCCAACAGATTGCTAAAAAAATCCATAGCTTCCTTTCTTATTTTATTGTCATCTAATAAAATCCCACTATTGCAGGATAACCTAGAAATCTTGTTGGCCGCCCTATGCTTAAGAGAAGTTAAGTGGAAAAGTCGGGTATTTTTGTCACCTTTCTTCAAATACAAGGCTCTTGATCTTTGTCTCCAAAAGGTTTCTTCATTAGAGATAATTTCATGGTATTTAGACAACAACCCATTTTCAACATTTCTCAAATCCTTAGAAAGCCCTTCCTCTTGGATTTTATCTTGAACTTCTTTTATATCGGTCTTAATTTGAGCTTTACTTTTAAAGATATCTCCAAAAGTTTCTTTGTTCTAGATTTTGACTTTAGCTTTTATGATGTTAAGGTTTTTGGCAACTCTGAATAAGGTTGTTCCCTCAGTCTTTGAATTCAACCATTCAGCAACATAGACTTCCAATGATGGGTGGGATAACCATGCTTTTTCAAATATAAAAGGAAAATTTTGCTTTGCAAAATTTGAATTAGTAGTGAAAGAAATAGGGTAATGATTAGAGCCAATCTTAATGATTGACGCCAAAGAGAAATTATACTTAGAAAGCCAATCAGGACAAATCAGGGATCTATCTAACCTTACTTGAATAAGATCAAAACCAGTTCTTTGATTCATCTTATTGTAATTAATCCCTTGGAGATCCACATCCATCAAAGCTTGATCATTAATAAAATCAATAAGATCTTGTCTACCCTCCAACTGAAAAGGGAGGCCTCCCATATTTTCATCCTCTTTTAAAGGAGTATTGAAATCTCCCATGATCATCCAACTTTCATCAACAAAACTTAATTTGTCTTCAGCCAAGCTCTTCCAAAATTTAGTTCTTCCATCTTTAGAATTAGGTGCATAGACATTAGTGATAACCCATACAAAGTTATCCTTAATATTCTCAAGCAAGACTGAGGTCCTATTGACCCCTGAAGCAATTTCCTTACCTATAATAGTATTCTGGTCCCAAAAGATAGTTGTACCTCCTAAGGCACCCTTCAAACTTGTTCCTATTACCCCATTACTTTTGAATATTCTAATCCTTTCCACTTTATCCTTACACATCTTAGTTTCCTGAATAAGGACTACATCAGGTTTATGATCTCTAAAAATATTACGCAACACATCCTACTTATGGGGGGCATTCATCCCTCTAATTTTCCATGAGATTATCTTCATACTTTAACTGGGGATAAGGCTGACCCAATGGAGCTCTATGTTCCATCAGCACGGTTCTTCCAACTTTCCTGTTCCCTCTAATTCTTTAGAGAAGGTCTCGCCTGCTTGTTGCTATGACTTCCAACATCTTCCCCTTTCTTATTCTTGCTTCTGGTTGAAATACCTACATTGGGTCCTCCATTATTTGACTTACCTTCTTTAATACTTTAAATCCTAAGGTTTCCTTCAAGAACCACTATTTCCAAACTTTTAGAGGGAGTTTTACATTGGGAATTCAGGCTTAGTATCCAAAATATTACAGTCCCATGCATCATTAAAGTCTTCCTCATTTTCTATATTATTAGATGAAGCAGAAGAATCATCATAGGAAATCTCATCAGCTTTACCCTGGATGATAGGACCAACCTTCTAATCCTCTGATTCAAATTTTTTAGCCTTTTCTTCTTTCCCATGCTCTTCCTCCTTATTACTTTCTTTTTGACTGTTAGAATAGGCACAAATATATTTTCCAATGTTACTATTCACACCCATCTTTTCCTCATTTTCCATCTCGATCACTTCCTTCTCAGGGACAACCTCTAAAGGTGGATCATCATTCTTTCGTTTGCCATTTTCGCTTCAAGTTGCTATCATTTTTACCAATCTTACTCTTCTTAAGCGGGCAAGATTTTGCCCAATGACCTAACTTTTTACAATGAAAACAAACAAATGGGAGAGATTCATATTCAATTGCTTGGGTCCATTTTCCCAATTTAGACAGAATCTCAATAGATTGAGGCATATCCATCATTTGATTAACATTAACACAAATACGAGCAAAAACCAACCTTGATTTAGCTGCTATCATCAGTTCGATCGAAAGAAGTCCACCAAATGATCCCATGATCCCTTTAAAGATCTCCTCATTCCAGAACTCCAATGGAAGGCTAGGGAGATACGTCCACATAGGCGCCGACATAGAAAAGGACTCATCCAGTGGGAGGTTAGGAGCCCATTTCTGTAAAGCCAAGGTTGACTTGTCGAACATCCATGGCCCTTCATAGAGCTCTTTATTCATATCTTCTTCATTATTAAAGGCAAAGGAAAAAAAACCCCTAGGCAAAGCCGCCACATCCACTTGACCTTTAAGAACCCATTTCCTCGTTATAAAGTTCCTTACCAAATCAATGTTAGGTCTAAAACCAGCAAACCTTCCAAATAAGGTCATAGCTAAGCTAGGTACAGTGAAATCAACCAGCTTATCCAGAATAGAAATAGCGAAAACCCCTGTCGCCGGATCAGAGATATTAACTTCTGAAAGACCAAATTTCACCACAGGCCTGACTCCAAAAAGAGTAGACCATTTCTTTTCTTTACCTCTATCATGTGGGTCCCCAATTTTGGAATCTTTATCTCCCACCGATTTGACTGTCGCCTTGTCCCCCTTAGTACCCTTAGAAGCCTGGGGACTAACATGATTTCCAGCTCCAACCGCAAAAAGATTGCCATCCCCATGAATTCCGGCATACCCAGATTTGAAATTTGAATTTCCTACTCGCCACTCTACTTGCCACTCCTCTCCACCCATTCCAAAATTATGAAATAATGTTATTAATTAAGGTTTTAATTAATTTATTCTATAGTGTAATTATTTTTTAGTTATTTGATTATTTTATTTATTGTTTTGATTTAATTAATTATTATTGAGATTTATTTATTTTGATATATTATTTAAATGGTTCATTTAGTATTTATTTAATGATTTATTTGTTATTGATTATTATTAATTTATGTTGATTTATTGTTGAATGAATTATTTATTTATTGTTGCTTTGTTTTATTTAATCTATAATTTATTAATTGAGTTTTGATTTATTGATTATTATTTATTTGATTTTATATTCCTATTTATATGGCTTTATTTATTTATTTCATTTATTTGTTTTTTCAATGGATATGATTTATTACTTATTGTGTTTATACACCCATTATTTTATCGGTAATTGGATATATATTATAAAGATACCTACCCTTTCACTTGATTGGTTATTTTTGAGTGGGTACTAAATTATATTAATCAATTATATATTTCTCGAAACTATGTGAGATAGGTAAATTATATTGTTCTTTGGAAATTTCTGATTGGTCGAATATTTCTAAAGTTTTGAGTTTGAATTTTTATTTAATTGGCTTTTTGAGAATGTTGTTGGGTTAATCATTTGGTAGAATTTTGAAAATTTGGATTTGGATTGAACTTTGGATGGAAGCTTTGATTTTTGACGATTTCTCTTCTTCATCTTTTTCAACCCCTTTTGGAATGTGATTGCAGGTTGGTTTGATTTTCTCCTTCAATTTTTTGTTTCTAGAAAAGATTATCTTCTTTGTGACTATGCAATTTGTTGATGGATATTGCTTGAAATGTTTTGGGGGATTTGGATTTTTTATTTGCATAAATTAGTTTTTTTTTGGAAAACTAAATAGAATGGGGGGGATATTGCAATTCAATGCCTTCATTTTCTAGAAATTGGTTGTTGGAAACACATTTTTGTCTTCTCTATGAGCGATTGTATATTCAATTCTTGTGTTTGAAAAGATATTGGATTGGGATTAGAGCTGATTATTCCTTTATGTTGTAGTCTTTGATTCTCCATCATTTCGGAGCTTGATTTGGTGATTTTCATCTTTATGTGGTTGTCGAGAATTCTCTGCAACTCTCTGAGATTGCACATTTGGAATTGTCGACCCTTCTAAGTGTATGAAAAGGTTGCAAGTGAACCTTGTGGACCTTACAAATAGTTCTATTTGTTCATTTAAATATTGTTTTATCCTTTCCTTGTTGATTGTGCCTCCTATTTGTCAGTTTAGGCACTGTAGGAGATGGATTTTCTTATGCAACTTTGATAGTGAGTCTGATATCTATGTTTATGATTTTCCTCATATAAATATGCATATTACATTCCCTCTTTTTCTAGTATGTGGGCCATTTTGACACCTAATCAAACCTATTTCAGTACTTAAGCCTTATGTGCCTCTTTTGCTTACTTTTTTGCATTTCTCCCAAAAGCGCTACAAGAAAAACTAGGAATTCTGTGGGACATACAAAAGGCATTGGGATTCAACTAAGGTGTACTAGGGAATGCACCCAGGGCACTGGGAAAACTAACCAGAGAGCTAAAGCCCTAAAACCTAGTGTGCAAGCTAAATGACCAAAAACATTGTCAAGGACACCCAAAATGATATAGAATGGTCTAGAAACATTGTAGGACATACCAAAAATTCCACCCTACATACCATGGTGCTAACCTACAAACTAGAAGCACTGGACTATTTTGAGGGTCCTAAAAAGTCAATTTTTAGCTTGTTTTAGTGTTTTTTTGGGTTGTCTGAGTTATCCAGAGGCATGTGCAGACATTTTTGACATTCTCAAAGTTTTATTTGATGTTTTTTGATCATTCATGATGTTTCTTGTGCTCCATTAAGAGGATTCATGCATTACCGTTGAGGTGTTTTGTATGCATAGTGTTGCTCTTGCGAGAAGGAGAGTTCCTTGTTGTTAAGGGATTGATTGTATGACTCTAGTGGGATGTGCTATACTTAACTATAGAGTTTTTGATATGGTTTTTATATCTTTTATGGATTGCATTCATGATTGGGTTTTCCTTTGTGTTGATTTGGTGAAGGCTTCCGTCCATGTGTATAACTTATGTGTCCTTTTATGGCCAGATTGTTTTCATTTTGTTATGACTATTTCTATATCATTTGTAAGCCTTCATGATGTTGTAATATGTTATTTGGATATGTATTATACCCTATGGTTATATTCCATGGTTAGGGGAATGGGCTCTTTTATGTGTAGGACCAGGGTTGTGAGAAATAGAGCACTAGTAGAGGGTCTAGATTGGTTGGAAGGACATGAAGAGTTTTCTATTGTAATTGCAAGTGAAAAAATTAATAATGATTGATTAGTGGGTCTGGGTAATTAGGAATTCACCTAATCAAGATAATTAAATTTAAGATTATGATCTTATGCCCCAATGATGCCCAGGGAGGTGGTTTTGGGATCTAGTATTGGGAAGACCACTGAAGCGATGTACCATTCTCTCTTGATTGGCTCCAAGGTTGAGACAAATTTTGCATGAGGAAAGTCTGTGATGACACTCTGCCCCACATGTGTCCATTATCCATATGCCTCACTTTGTTTATTTCACCTCTGGAGGGTTTCTTGTTGATTTAAGCCATGTGTTGTAATTGTTTTTGATTTCTTGTTGTTGTATTGTGAGGCCATGTTGTATCCCTTGGTTGTTAGGTGTCATCCTAGGTCTTGAGTGTGAGTTGGAACCCTGTGTCATCTACTAGCATGGGAGTGGTTCCTATTTGGTTCCACGTGGCTGGGTGGTTGAATTCCTTCTATTAGGATATCCTTCTTGGATGTCGATGTGCATGGATTACATTCTTGGATGCTTCATTATATGGATATTCTCTTGGAGCTGATTTCTATGTACTTGGAATCAGGAAACATTGCATCTTGATTATTTCTACATGTAAAAGAGATTATGTATCTTTGTATTATGTATTTGTAAATAAAATTGAAATAGGATATGATGTAGTGGTTTAGGAGAAGTGTTAAGTTATCATTTATTGATGTATTGGATAATAATTATTTAATAAGAATCTATGAGTTCTATGTGGAAAAGAAAGAGTTAGTGTTGATGTATTGATATTGCATTGAATTAGGGAGGTAGTATTGAGATATGAAATCTTGTGGAATTTATATTGTAAGGAATAGTATTTATGTTATAAATCTCATTTAAGGTAAATAGGAGGAACCTAGATGAAATGGTAAAATATACTTAAGATACATTTATGATAAATGGAAGTATGAGTAATAGAAATCATTGGGTTAATGTTTATAAAATGAACCTAGGAAGTATGATGTGAAAAGGTTATGCATATGTGTTGTATGGAAAGTAAATGATTGGTTGGAATTTCGAATATGATATTCCAGATGGATTGTGATGTGAAAGTTTATATGTCAAGTAGTGACATTGAGATACCCTAGGGATTAGATAAAATTGAAAGAGTTTAATTTGTGATAAGTTAATGTATAGATGATTTAATTCCGCTTGCCTAATATGTTCTATGGTTATGTTCATGTTTATTTATATATTTATATAAATATTTAATGTTGCATTAATGCATGATTAGTGATAGCATAGAAGTAATGGATGATCTTTAAAAAAATTTCTCCATTTGCTAGTGGATTTTAGATTATTTCTCTAGGGTATTTTGGTGGGAATTACATCTGGTATCAGAACCCATGTTCATACACTAGGTACTCTAGTTTCATTTGATCTCATTATGTGTATTAGCACTTAGCATGGGATAGCCCAACAATATATCTCTGCTTGTTACTTCTTTTGTATTGTAACCCTTGTTTTAGCTTATAGTTTCTTTTTGCGTCTTGGTTAGACAAGATGCCTGCTAGAGGTAGAGGTCGTGGTCATGGTCGTGGTGGTCGTATGGGAACTCAATAGAATCCTCATCTAGAGGTTTCTAAAGAGTCACATCTTGAAGAGCTGTAGAAGGATCAACAAAAGCAAGGACCACAAGGAGGTAATGAGATTCCACAGTTGGTCAGTGCACTTGACAATCTTCTTGACCACTTAGGAGCAAGACAACAGGAGAACCAAAAAGAGGAGTCTCACTTCTGGCCATCATGAGAGAGAGAGAGAGAGAGAGAGAGAGAGATTTCATTCATCTTGTAGCAGAGAACATGTGGTTGTAGACTAGGATGTAGTCATGACTAGTCACATGAGAGATCTCTTGAGATCTCGTCCCTCTACTTTTGATGGATTTGGCAGTGGCATGGAGGCTTCTAGATTTGGGCAGGTGTTTTTCCATGTATCCATATAGTAGTAACACCAAGTTTAGGTGTTCCATTATGAATCTTCGTGACTTTGCTTCGACATGGTGTTTTACAAAGGAGAAGAAGTTACATTTGGACACTACAACAATTTCTTGGGAGTTGTTTCTTGAGTGTTTCCATGCTCGATTCTGATTGGATCTTTGGAGGCAACATAGGGTCGACCGGTTTCATGATTTGAGGCAATAGAACACATCAATTGAGAGGTACGAGCATAGTTTCTATGAGCTCAAGTAGTACTCAGAGATAGTAGATGATGAGAAACTGCTTGTGTAGCATTTTGTTAGAAGTCTTAATGACTGCATTGATGGTTATGTTTGGGTTCTTAAACCCAAGACTATGGAGATGGTTGTGGAGAAGGAATGGCTATTTGAGCATTAGGTATTTCTAATATAGGTGCACTAGTTAGACACTACTTAAGGATCCGAAATGAGATTTACAAAGGAACTTTGAATCACATCGGATAAAAATGCTTTGGCCAAATTTTTTAATTAATCATTTTAATACTAGATGGTTACTATGTTTCTACTCTCTAACATATCATGATTCTAGGAGAATACATGTTCAAATGTGAAATCTGTGTTACTTGTATCATGTTGCACTAGATTCCATCCAACCCTTTGGTTCCAAATCACTAGGTACCTTGTGTAGGGTCAAGAGCTCTTTATCACTAGAAAGAGCATCAAGAAAGTTTATACTTCGTGGTTGGGTGGAAAAAGGACCTAGATCATATTCTTATCTCATGGTAGCATATGGAGAGGAGTCCAAGGCGGCTGAAGACTTCATAGTGTCATTGTACACATTATGACCCTAACTTGAATCATAACCCTAATCCTAATAATAACCGCAATCCTAATCTTAACCATAATCCTAAATCTAACCTTAACGCCAATCATGATATAAACAATAAACTTAACCATAACCCTTATCATAATCCTACCCCTAACCCTAACCCTAACCTAACCATGATCCTAAACCCTAACCCAAACAATAATCCTGCCCTAAACATAACCCTAACCCAAATTGAACTTTGATCCTAACCTATTCCTAACCTTAATCTAGCCCAAACCCTGATCCTAATTGAACTTTAATACTAATTTAACCCTAACCTTAATGTAATTGAACCATGACCCTAATTCTAACCCTAACTTTGATGTAAACCCTAAACATAATTGTAATCCCAACACTAAACTCTAACCATAAACTTAACCTTAAAACAAAACATTAACCCTAACCATAATCCTAACTGTAACCATAAACCCAAACCCAAACCCTAATCCTAATCCTAAACCAAACCCTAACGTTGATGCTTACCCTAGCTATGATATACAATCTACCCATTATCATAATCCTAAGCCTAAACCCTAACCCTAATCATAACTCTAAGCAAGATTTAAACCTTGACCTTGATCACAATGTTAACCTTAACCATGATCCAAAACATAACCATAAACCAAATCCTAATCCTAACCATACCCCCAATTATAATTCTAACCCTAACTCTAACTGTAATTATGCTTACCCTAACCCTAAGTTTGATGTAAACCCTAAACATAATTGTAACCATAACCGTAACCCTAACCTTAGAACCATAATTCTAATCGTAATCCTAAACACTAACGTTAACCATAATCCTAAACTAAAAGAAAACCCTAACGCTGATGCTAACCCTAAGCATGATATAACGCCTAAACATAATCATAACCCTAACGGTAAAACCAAACCCTAATCATAAATCTAACTCGAACCATGATGTAAACTTTAACACCGACCATAACACTAACCTTAACCCTAACATTGACCATAACCATAATACTTGTGATTAAATAAAGTTTAATATATCTCGGATTTTAGTATTTGCTTTGATCTTGCAACACATATATGCTATAAAAAATAGTCTAAATAGAAATATAAAATTTCATATATCTCTATGTATTAATATATAAATATTATAATATAATTTATTTTAATAAAAAGATACTATATAATTATATATTGATTTATTTTATGTTTTCTATGTTGCATCGCGCGACTGCCACTAGCATATACACCTTAAATTTTAATTTAATCTATATAAAATACACCAAGAGATATCCTTCTCAAGGTGCCTATTTCACTTTAGGGTGTCAAATTGATTAAAATTAGGTGCCTCTAGAAGGATATCTCTCAGCGTATTTTATATAGATTAAATTAAAATTTAAGGTGTATATGCTAGTATTTGAAATATTCTAAAAAGACAAAAAACATAATCCTAAATTTGTATGTATATATATATTATTATCTTATTATAATATTTATTAATTACATCATAACATAAATAAGTTTATAAATTTCTATACATTTCTTAAACTTTTGAAATTGCTGAAAAAAAATTCTAGAAGTTCAATTTTCTTTTTATAAGTTTCTAAAGAAAACCATCAACTTACTATTAACATTCTAGATTGTTATACTCAAATCCTACTTAAACTTATATTTTTAAGAAATTAATATGTTTTTATATTTGTAAGGAGTTTATATATATATATGAATTAGAAAAGTTTTCAAGAGTTTGAAAATTTATTTTGAATTGGTATAAATATCTAAAGAAAACTATAATTTACAATAAGTTTATAGATTTTTGTGCTTAAATCCTATTTAAACTTATATTGTTAAGAAATTATTATTATATCTCTCAAACCCCTTGACAAGAATTTGCCTAATATTTAAAAAGCGTAATAAAAATAACATAATAAAACTTTGATCTCTCAAACAAATTTAAATTATACTCTATTGTACAATAGTTTTTTACTATTACATCTTTGTCAAATGGAAGTCTACTATTTCAAAATTCACATACCATTTAAAAATAAACTCTATGATCCAAAATGGATTTTTATAGTGAATTAGGACTCCAAAAGAAGTTAGACTAGGAAGCACAATGCAAATTGGAGATGGATGACATTGTAATTGCACTGGAGACCTAACTAGAGCATTGATTTCACCCATGAGTACAACTAAAGATAAGGAATGATTAAATAAATTTATTTGAACCAATTAAAATATTTTATTATTTCTCTTAGAATCAACTTAAATATTTTAGCTTTATATAAATGAACATTTTTTATGCTCAGTAAATAAAAATTCACTTTTCCTCTATTTTGATTGGTGATATTTGAAATCTCAACAATTTATTGAGGCATAATAAGACTATTTTTAATGACACTGTACTAACTTATTTTATGTGAATAACCAAGAAATTAAAATAATTCATGCCCAAAGTAACATTTATTTAAGCTTTATATATAAAATTTTAAACAAAACTAAACATTATATTATCAAAACATATGTGAAATTATAAAAAAAAAATAGTATTAAAAATCTAGTAAATATTATACACGTGCCTTTTTTCTGAAGAAATTTTTCTTTTCTTAATATTATTATTTGTGTAAATATTTTTAAAAAATAAAATAAATTGTATTAACAATATTGTAATCAAAACATAATGAAACTATAACTATTAAAGCATATAATGAAGTAATTTGATAAATTTGATATTTTATTTTTACGACATAGACATTGATTTTTAAAGGCTTGAAATTTTGATTTTCTAATATTATTTAATTTATTGACAATAATTTTGTTGTATGGTAGTAAAAAATGACAGTAAAAATATATCTATAGACAATATATTTATTTGTCTTTTAGATCATATAAATTAAAAAAAATCTATCATACAACCAAGCAAATTGTAATAACATGAATGACTATCATTAGTTGATTTTTTTTTCAATCTTAATGAAACAATAAAGAAAATAAAGTAGGCCATGCACAAGGTAACAATTATTTAATCTTTACATTTGAATTTTAAAAAAAAAATATATATTATTCATTATTTCTATAAAAAATAGTTTTAAAAATGTAGTAAATATTACATGTATATTCATTTTTAAATTTATATTTAAAATAAAATTGAACATTCATTTTAACTACACTTCAATCAAAACATATGTGAAGCTATATAAAAAAAATAGCATAAAAATGGTAGTAAATAATTTACTTATATGTTCCTCTTTAAATCTATATCTATTATTTGACATTTTTCTTTTCTTAATATTATTATTTCTATAAATATTTTAAATGTAAAATTAAAGAGCATAGTGTCAACATCAGGTTGGAATGTATTTCCATATCTGCCTAGAAAATACCCAAGTCTTGTGTCGTGAAGATAACTTTTTCAAGCGCAAGCTCATGAAAGCCATTGAGATCAACAACCATGCTTCCAATCTCAACCGTGATGAGGGTTGGGGTCTCAGTCGTTCTTAGTTGCTTCTCCTTTCCTACCTTCATTCTCACCTCCTTGATCGTTCCTGACTTCTCTTTCTTCTTTCTTCCCCGCCCCTGCCCCCATCATTCCTTTGCCCTTGCCTCTTGGTCCTCCTTGTTTGTTCATTGGCTCCTCTCTTCTCTCTTCCTTCTTACCCCCTTGTTGGCCTCTTGTTTTTGCCTTTTTTTAGAATATACGTGTATGTTTATTTGTGGTTCACTCTTTATTTCTCCTTTCCCTTTCCTTTTTGGTAGTTGGTCTTGTTTATCCTCCTTGGTCCTCGATCCACCTCTCTCCTCTTTTTAGGTGCCTTGGTCTGCTTCTTGTTCATTTTTTCTCCTCTGTAGCTCTCTACTTCATCTTGATGATGGATCACAGAGTGTGATCCAAAACGTTGATGCTAAAAATTCTTACACAATCTGATCCGGAAACACTATAGGTCAATTCTCATGGATTGTGGAAACTTGATGTCTACTAGTAAATTAAATATTAGCAATATTTTAATCAAAACATAGGTGAAACTATAACTATCAAAACATACAATGAAGTTATTTGATGAATTTAATATTTTATTTTTTAGGCCACACAAAATTCAAAACTCTCCAAATAATCAAGAAAAATAATAAAAAATAAATGTTCATGTACAAATATATAATATTTGACATTTTTCTTTTTCTTAATATTATTATTTTTATAAATATTTTAAAAATAAAAGTAAACATTATATTAATAATATTTTACACAAACATAAGTGAAACTATAAATATCAAAGAATATAATGAAGTTACTTGATGAATTTAGTATTATTGTTCTTGGTCACACAAAATTGAAAACTCTCAGAATAATCAATGAAAACAATAAAATCAAATATTCATGTACTAAACAATGTTTACAAAATTTGACTGAACAAAACTATTTTGACAAAATTTGGTAGATTAATTTTGAAAATTACACCACATATTAAACAAATAAATTGCCATTGTTCATTTGAATATTTTTGTGTTAGATTTTGCAAGCTTATATATGTCAATGTCACTCCATGTTCCATCACATTCCATGATTCATCATCTAAATGAACAAGAAAGGGTTGAAAAAATAAATCATAGAATGTAAACGAAACAGTGATGAAAAAAATTACATAATGGAATAAAAAAAATTCAAAGTTACAGTACATATTGTTAAATTTATTTATGATTGACATTTTAAAATGAATATATTATTTTTATTGTCAAACATTTAAATTTCTTTGAGTGTCGCACATATATTGCATGATTATTTCTCTTAAACAGAGTATGGTACTACCCTGCAAAACCATACATGAACTTCAACTACGATAGATTTGAAATTGTGGAGCTAAGGTAAATCCTTAAAAAGGAATAAGTCAAACATAATAAATTTGGTGTGGAACTCAAACATAATAGATCTTTGATAGTATGATGTTCTCTATGCAAAACTAATATTATTCCATGGGTTTTTTTGACAAATTGTCATATGGGCTCTATGCAAAACTGGTATTATATGTGTTGTGACCGCATTTTGTACGTGGTTTTGGATAGGGTGTATAAACTGATCCGTTAGATACTATAGGTTTATTTTATGAGTTGTGATCGGAGGTTTTCTTCCCAGAGTTCTTTCCTCTGGTATGTCTTTGAATCTTGTGTAAAAATTAAAAGATATTAATAAAAAAGTTTAGTGGAATAATCCACTTTTATTGAAAAAAAGAATTTGGTGTGGAACTCAAACATAATAGATCTTTGACAGTATGATGTGCACCATACTGTCAAAGATTTGCCACCAGAAACCTAATGTGCACTAAAAAGAAATTGACAGAACATAACAAACATTGTCACTCACAAAAAAAAAGATGAGAGAAAATAGAATACAGTTTCATTTAGCATTGTCTTGTTTAAATATAATTCAAAATATGAATCACTATTTGATCTGCAATTTATATAGAAACTTGCCTCTAATATTTTTTAAATAGAATATAAAATATGAACTATTATTGATCTATAGTTTAAATCACACTATTATAATATGTCACATATATACTTTTTTTCATATAAAATTTTATCCACAATGACATATTTAATTAGAAACTTTGAAAAAATGCAAGTTATATAAAAACTTGTTTTTAGTATTTTTTAAATAGAATTTAAAATATGAACCTCTATAGATCTAAAATTTAAATTGGACTATATAATCTTTTTTCACAAATTTTTTTATGATAAATTTAACTAGAAACCTTGAAAAAAATGAAGTTTCTTTATGTTGGTTTGAATTTGTTTTAATAAATTACTATTTACGGCTAAGATTCTTTCAATCATCTTGCATCCTCTCTAGACTACTTTCAGCAATTGATCTAACCAAGTTGGTTGCTCAATCTGAAAGAAGGAATGCCTTCTAGATAATTAATGATTAAAATTTATATTTTTTAAATGATCAAATGAAAAATATTTAAGTTTATGATTAAAATTATTATTCTTTTTTAATCAACGAAGAGCCAAGGTTATATAAATTATATTTTAAAATGTAGAAAATACATAATAAAAGTCTCAATGATGGTCTGATAAAACATGCCTAGAAGAAAATATGCATAAATTGCCTAGAAATTAATATGGGCATCAACCAAAAACCTACTTCAAAATATGGAGTCTGACAGATAACCAAACGAAATTATAAAACCAAAACTAAAAAAGAAAAGCAAGCTATTTTAGCCAAACCTAGCCATGATGAACCTCAGTAGTGAGAATATGGGCCTGAGGCAAAGGAGGAAGAACCATGAACAATTGAAGTCTCCACCCAGTGGACAATTGCTGAAATCCTCCCACCCCAATTTAGTGGTGGAGGTTTTGGAAAGCAAACAATCTTTTCCATTGGCTTAGGACACCGTGAGAAAAGAATTCTTTAAGTTCTGCTTCTTAGTCATCCACTCTCTCAATCGGAGCTAATTCAGTTAGCCCATGAAATTCTAGATACTCCCTTATCCAATTTCCCTCAGGGTTTTAGTCAATTTGAATATTGCCCAGAGGAAATTAGCATTCTCTTTTATGATGAAATGCCTCTCTTTAAACATCTTTTCATCCTCAAAATATAAAATGGGAAACCTTTTAGAGTAATTGGGTATTTACTTGATTAATTAAACAATATTTGTTTAATTCTTTAAGTTCCCTATTATCTTTTTACACTTAAGCTAACATTAGGTGCATAATAATTAAATTTTTTATTAATTATTATGTGCAAGCCTAGGGTTTTTCCCTTTTTAGGGTCTCTTGACCTATTAGAGGTTAATTTGCTTTTCATTGTACTATTGACAATATATTTTTTGGAGATTATTGAGCTCTCATCTTTTGAAGCATATTTTTCCTGTGTTTTTTGTCTTTTAGATTATTTTGCTTCCTTGCTTCTCCTTGTAATAGGTTATTCAGCTTGCAAAAGATCTTCAAGCTCCTATGGTGTTGTATTTTCTCAACTCCTACTTGGTATCAGAGCTCAGATCTGCAGCCATTTGTTCCTATTTTTGAGAATTTTTGCATTGGAAGCAGATCTAGGGTTTCAAGCAATTTTTTTTGTGTGCTTAGGGATAGGCCTTCTTTTTTTTAGCACTTTGGGCCTTAACGAACCTCACCATTGTTCTCAGAAGGCCCAAAAACCCCTATAGTCATATAAAATTTGTCTATTTTTGACTCTTGAGCATCTAGGTGGATTTTTTCTCCAAAACCAGGTCGTACGGCTTTGGCACGCAAATCAAGAAATTTGTTTTTGCCTCTTTATGGCATGTAGGCCAGATTTTTTTTTTTTTTTTTTTTTTAAATCTCAAAAAAATAAAAAAGGTTAAAAAAAGAGGTGAAAAAAAAAAGTTTTTCAAATTTTTTTTATTTGTGTAGGGGTTGCAGTTGTTAAAGGGTACCACAGGGTACCACCGATTTGATAGTTTGGCCGCCGTATAGTAAGCGGATCTATTAGTCTGGCCCCTACTGGCACTAGCCCCCACCATCATTGCACCCACCACCGGCCACCATCTAGAGATCCCTGTCGGCCACCGCCCGGCCCGGCCCCAGCAGCTGTCGGTGTTCCCTTGCAGCTGCCGCCGCTCCCCGTCAGTGACCCCCTACAGTCGTCGCCCCACCACCAGAGATCCCCACCACCACTAGCTCCTCCCATTGCTCCTCCTACAGGCTCCACTCCACCCGACTTGACCACCACCACCACCGCCCTCCGGCCACCTCCTCCTGCCTTCTCCACTCTCTAGCCTTTTTGGAGAGGGGGTTGGTTTTTTAGGTCTATCTCTTGTATTTGGAGTTGTATTTTGGCAAACAAATAGGCATCAGAAAGCTGGTTCCAAGCCAAACGTTGTGGACTTGGATTTTTTTCCTGAATTTTCTATTTGACTATACTTTTTTCAGTCAACGTCGGCCTTCTTTTTTGCACTTCTGGGGCCATAGATTGTGCAAACGGACTCCATTTTTCAAAAATGAATAAGCGTTGGAAATTTCCCAACTTAGTCTATACGGATTGTGATTTGTTTCTTAAAATTTTCATCAATACATGAGATATCAGTTTGAACGTTTTTTGCTTATGCACTACTTCCTTCTCATCAGTTTGTACTAGGGTTTGGGTTTATCTATTGTGGGGGGTGTTTTCTTTCTCGCTTTCTATCATTTATATCAGAAATCAAGAACACCTAAACTCTCAAAACAAACAAACCCTTCTGTATCTTCTGTCTATTCTGAAAGATCACATAATAAAAAAAACCAACAAGCAGGTGCAGGTGTAGAGTTTTTTGTTCTCATGGCAGATCATTTAGTTGAGTTGTTGACTTTACACAACTATCACACCTGGAAGCCCCACATCATGAGGCTTCTTAGGGCATGAGGGTTGTGGTCCTATTTGGATGAGGTTCAACCAGTATTGTAGCATCCTTATGAACTTCTTCAGTACAGGAATAAGATGGATGAGGCCATGGGTTTTCTCTCTTTGCATGTCTTCGACAGTCTTCTATTTCACCTTGATGAGTTGCTTACTCCTCGAGCTATGTGGTTGAAGTTTGACACTCTCTTCGGGAGGGTCAATGAGATTCAAGCATTGCAGATTGAGGCTGATTTGGTTTCCTTGTCACCTGATTCCTTTCCCACCATTGAGGATTTTTTGAACAAGTTCAAGACTACTAGAACTGTTCTTCAAGGATGTGGAAAGATCAAGACAGATACAGAGTGCATTCATTTGATTCTTTCGAAGCTTCAGGGTCACTTTAAGTTTTTTGTCTTTGCTTTCTACTCCACCATGGATGGCTGGGGTGCTCATTTCAACATGCCTACCTTTGATGTCTTTTGTGAGTGTTTGTCTTGTGAGCAATCTCATCTTTCTTAGCTAGATAAGATCTCAAGCTCCAAGAACAAAACATTGGTTGCTCAGTCCTCTAAGGAGAAGGAGAAACAAAAATAGAAACTGAAGCCCAAGAAGAATTCTGCAGGCAATGAGTGTTCCTCCAAGCCACCTCCTAAGTCTGATTCTAAACTTCCATTTCCTCCAAAATAAGGGAAATATTCATAGTCTAGTGAGTCTTCCTCCAAGACTAAGAAGAAATCAGGAGACACTTGCAGTTTTTGTCGCAAGGAAGGACATCTAGTTTCTAGGTGTTGAAAATGTTTAGAGGCTTTAGAGGAAGCTATGCAGCAGCATCACATCTCCTCACCTCAGGAATCTTTTCCTTCCATAAGGAAAGATCATGCTCTCACTTCTTGAGCTTCGACCTATGGGTCCACATGGATACTAGATTCTGGTGCTTCTCACCATATGACACACACTTAGTAGTTGGTTACTTCTCTTGCCTCTTGTGGTATTTCATAGATTGCAGTGGGTGACTCAATTCAACTTTTAGTCTTGGGTTCAGGTTTTGTCTCTTTGGATGGGGGTACTCTGCAGGATGTTCTGGTTGTCCCTGACATCTTGATGAACGTCTTGTCTATTTATCAAATCTGTCACTCTGGCTCTCGTAAGATAGTTGTGTTGGCATTTTTTATGTTTATGTTGTGATTGTCATTGATGGACACACACTTGTATTGAGATCCCCTTTATATGTATGAGCTCATGCTCAACTGGTATTTGTTCCAACCGGTATGTTGTACTCTAGTCTTTTGACTAGTGGTGACTTTGTAGAATGTAATTCCTAGTCTGAAGCAGCATGTCGACCCCAAGCGGTTCGCAGATCACAAGCTGTACGAGGAAGCAAAGCGGCACAACACATTCTTACCAGTCTTCATTTTTGTCAAACTGGCAACCAACATTTTTGTCAAATTGGCAACCAGCATTTTGTATGAACTAGTAACACTCTGTGATGAGTTACCAATCCACTGATTGTTTGACAGTGCCGACACATTGACAGTGATTCTTGTGTTGTGTTACTGAGTATGTCTAGATTCACTGAACCTAGGAAATTGTAATGTAATCCTATTGGACTGACATGAAATCAGATTCCTTTAAAAGGACATCATGTCTAGGGTTTTTATGTTGTTGAAAGAGCTGCGAATAGGGTTTATGTTGAGCTAGGGTATAAGGTGGAAGAGTAGAGCAATCTTATTAGAGAAGATTGAGTTGTAACTGAGAGTGAGATAGAGAAGACTAAAGTAATGCTGGAATGCATTAGCTGTGAGCAATACTGGATCTAACCAAGTAGTTTTTGCTAGTAGATAGATCAAACACTTGTTGATTACTCACATCTTTGACAAGTTTGTAGCCCTTAATTGGGTAGGCCTCAAAGCCTTTGTAAAATCCTCTAACAAGGTGGTTCACACATGTGAATCTAAAATCCTCTAACAAAGTAGTCTTTAATCGGACTTATCTCCTAACAAAGATTGAGATTCCTAATAGGATATGTTCTGGTGAAGAACATTGTAAGACCTTAACCGGTCTAGTTTCTATTCTATAGATAGTGACTTGTGAGTTCCATCTCATCATGGTTTTTTCCCAGTTGGGTTTCCACGTCAAATATCTTGTGTTATGGTTGCATTGCTTTTGTGGGTGAATGGTTTATTTGCATTTTGGTTTGTATGTGTGATAACCGATTTGATTGTCAGACTACTTTATCAGTTTATCTCTAGACTGTGTAAGTGTTTTAGTGCAAAGATTTTTGGCATACTAATTCACCCCCCATTCTTAGTATTCATCAATTGGTATTAGAGAATCCTTTCTATAAGTTTAACCACTTGGAAAGAGATATGGGAGAATACACATTGAGGGAACTTACTCAACAACTCACTAAGTCTGAGCAAGCCTATGATGATCTTATGGTCAAATACAAGTATTCTCAAGCAAAAAGAAGAGAACATGCAGAGAGGCTAATGGAACTATCTGAAAGTAGTTCTAAAGATGAAGCTTACATGGAAGCTATTATTGCTGAAGTGAATAAGCTGAATGATTTAAACTCCAATCTAAGAAAGGAGTTGGAAGGACTGACTATTCGGTTTAGCCAAGAGCTTGAGAACCGGAGAAAGGCTGAAGATCTGGTAAAAGACAGAGATCATGAGATCTCCAAGTTGAAACAAGAGATTAGTGCACTAACTGCTCGCCTTCATGAGAGCAGAATGGAGAAAGAAGACATGCAAGGAGAACTAAACATTGCCATCTCAGAAAATGCAAGTCTTATGGAGACAAACACTGCTATATCCAAAGAACTCTTTGAATCAAAGGAAATACTAGCTAAGTTTGGCAAAAGTACAGTCAGGCTAGAGCAAAAGCTTGAGTCATCTAGACTGGCAAAGAATACCAATGGTCTTGGTTTTTCTGGACATGAGGAAGGAGAATCCTTAAGGACAAATGCTGAAGCATCAAAGAAGCAACCGACACTCAAAGGAAAAGGTAAGCAAAAATTCAAACCTGTTTGCTTTAACTATCTTAAAGGACACACTGGCAATGTGTGTAGGAGCAAAGCCTACAATAATTTTCCTTATTTTATCAACAATATACCTAGATCCAATAAGTTCAATGGTCATTGTTATGCATGCAACAAGCTTGGGCATAGAGCATTTGAATGCAAGTTTGTAATGGATAACACCGGAAGATATCCTCAGAGGACCAAAGGAACTGGTCCTGAATCTTTTATGAACCGGAACCACAACCAGTTTAATGTCTTCAATCATCAATCAAGAAGTGGTGGTCATCAAGTGGAAACCGAAGGGAGAAAAAGTTGTATGATCTATCATGGTCATGGTCACACTGTTGTGACATGCAGAAGGAAGAATGGAAACATGTACAATGGACCGTGGAGAGCACCTAGACTTGTTTGCTATCATTGCAACAAATCAGGTCACATTGCAAGATTCTGCAGAAGCAGAAAAAGTATATCTGATGATATACCAGTCACTCAGGAAGGAGAAATAGAGGTTGAAAAGGTTCAAGAAGACATGAAGAAAATATGGAAGAAGAAACCATTATTATTGGAGGAGGAACCGGTTTCTGCACCCAGTGTGGAAATATCGGAACCGGCAAACTAAGCCTCAAAGGCTTAGGGGGAGAAAATAGCAAAATGCTTTCGAACCCCCAGTTAACACCGGTAAAAGACCTTAACCGGTATGCTACACCTGTCGCTTGACAGAAGACTAGAAACGGTAAAGAGGCAAATTAGGGTTTACACCCTAATATAGGAGCATTAATGATGGTAGGTGAGAGACATGTATAAATGCAATTTTCAAATCATTTCTCACTATCTGTTTTTCGAGCGAAGAAAAGTTTTCAAGTGCAGAGCGAAGAGAAGGCAATTTGAGCTTAGATTTCAAGGAATTGGAGAGATTTGAAAGAGATTCAAATACAGCTTGCAATCGGCAGTGGAGAACTCAAAGCGGTGATTTGGCATCTGACAGAGAGCAAAGCAAAGCAGAATCAAGAAGCCCTAAATTCACGTGTGAGAGGTATTTTTCGTATTCTTGAAATACTCTTCAATGGTTTCCGCATCTCATACCAGTTCAAGCACATCCATTGAGTCAGAAAATTTCACTCAAAGGAAGTCCAAGTATAATGCTTTGTCACAAGTTCCAGCTGGAGTCATAGTCGAAGAAGGAATTTTAGACTATATTGATTGCAAGATAGAAGACCTAGGGTCCTTAGACATTCATACTCAATTAGGTCTATTTGCGGTAAGGACAAAAGGATCAAACTGGAGTTTAGTATCTTAGAGAAGAAGAAACTCCATAATGCAGTGTTTTTTCTAGAAGATTTCACAGAGGATCACATCAGAATCATCCTGAGTAGATTCCATTGTGACAAGATGTACCTGGAGAGAACACATGATATCACGCCTGAGGTATTTCATGCAGTCATCTGTTTCTACAACACAGGGGAAGTACCAGCCCTAAGAACGGTAAGCAAAACAGAAATGACCAAGCTCACCGGTTCAACAAGTGATTCATGAGGTATGAAAATTAATCCTATCAAGGATGAACTGTTAAAATACGCCTGCATTGTGGTAGGCTATAGGACATTCTTAGCCAACAGAATTAATTCTGTATCTGCTGCAGCGGTAAATGCCGCTTACCAGATGATTATAGAGGATAAATCATTTGACCTATGCACTGGTATGCAAAGGCAACTCCTGTCAAATCTCAAGGCAATCAAAAAGGACATTTCATTGAGATTTAAATTTGGACAACTACTGGTAGGATTGTTTTTCTATTTCCAAGGCTACTTTTCGGGTGTAGGAGATGTCTAGTGGTCCCCTGACCAACTGGTAACCAAGCAAATAAAGGAAAGTGTGCAAGCCATTAGAACTGGAAACCCTGAGATCCTGAACAAATACTTTGATGAGTTCAGAAGAAAAATGAGTCAAAGGATGCGAATCTTAGGTGACATAGTGAAGAAGTATGAAGACAACATCTGTTTCACTATTCAGGTGGACAAATGTCTAATGGAGGCTGTTGAGCCTAGAATGGAGGAAGTGGAGCCTATGGCCTATGAAGTCATGTATGACATGCTGGAAGGGTATGCGTCAACCCTTATTGCCTCACCTCTTGATCCAAAGGCGAAGCGAACTAGAACCTACTTGGAAAAGATCGCATTGGTTGAAGAACCATTGGTGAAGAAGGGAAAAGAACCGGCAGCCAAGAAAGCTAAGGCAGTGCCTGCGGCATCAGCACCAGCTACCACTAAGACTCCAAAAGTGACCAAGCGGTCACTAGCAAAGAAGAAATTGGAGGCAACACCAGCAAAAGTCTTCAAAAGAAAGAGGAAGACTAAGGCAAATGAACCAGACTCTGAAGAAACTGAGTCTGATGAACTACCAAAGAAGGCTAGACAAACCAAGAAGGTGAAGAAGAATGAACCAGCAACATCCGCACTAGTAAATATAGATATCTCCTCTTACAAACCTTTGACACATTGTCAAAGAACAGTAAAGAATATTAGGAGAAAGTTACTTCATGATTCAATTGATTATTATGATGATTTCAATAGTGAGGAAAAAGATGAAGTATTGCAGGAGATTATTCTTTATTTATGTAGAAATGATCGGTCACCATGAGGGATTAAATCTCAGACACCAGATTCATTGTATAAAGCATTGGATAACAAATAGTGCATTGCCATTGAAAAGGAACAAGAGATTAGGGAGAAAGTTTTTGCACATTACTTCCCTGAACTCTCAAACTCAGAATTATTTGATGTATTAGATCAAATAAAGGTCTCTTCTTCACAAGGAGAAGAATACTATAGTTGTTGGAAGGGAGAGTTGATGATGTAGAAAAGGATACACATCAACACATGGCCCATGCTATCAGTTCACACAAAGCTTGAATGGCCAACCTCCAAGCGGAGACAGAACCGGTTATTTCCAAACCAGATGAAGTTTTTGATGAGGAAGGAAACCTAGTGGAGGAACCAATTGACACCATAGATGTTGATGCCATGGATATAGAAGATGTCACTCAAGATATACCATCTGAGGGAACTGAACAGGGGCAATAGGCCGATCAGGGTGGCGAACAAGCCATGGACACACAACAAGCGGCAAAAGACTAAGAAGAAGAGAAAAAGAAGAAGGATGAAGATGAGAAACAGAGAAAGGAGGAAGAGAAAAAGAAAGAGGAAGAGGAGAAAAGAAAAGATGAAGAGAAAAAAAAGCAAGAAGAAGAAAGGAAAAAGAAAGAAGAAGAGGACAAAGAAGAAAAGAGGAAGAAGGAAGAAGAAGAAAAGAAGAAGAAAGAAGAGGAGAAGAGGAAGAAGGAAGAGGAAGAAAAGAAGAAGGAAGAAGAAGAAAAGAAGAAGAAAGAAGAGGAGAAGAGGAAGAAGGAAGAGGAAGAAGAGGAAGAAGGAAGAGGAAGAAAAGAAGAAGGAAGAGGAAGAAAAGAAGAAAAAGGAAGAGGAAGAGAAGAAGAAGAGGGAAGAAGAAGAAAAGGAAGCAGAAGAGGAGAGCAGAGGAGAAGAAAAAGGTAGAAGAAGACAAGGAAGAAGAGAAGAGAAGAGAAGCAGAAAAGAAGAAAGCTGAAGTAGCCAAGGAACATGAAGTGGCAAAAGGCTCTCAATTGGAGACTCCAAAGGCAACCGGAAGTCAACCCTCACCGGTTGATCTCTCTAGTCCTATCGATCTCCAATCTACAAGTGAGTCGGAACTTATGCAAAGCATCAAGGTTGCTCAAGAGCGCCTTGAGATCATCCGCAGGAAAAAGGAACAAGACATCATTCAGGTAGCTGTAGACACGCTCACCGGTTTAATCCCTGATACTAATCTTCCTGACACTGATTCATCACTAGCACAACTCAAACTTCTGTGTACTATAGTGGATGATTAGGTGCAGAGCCTAGAAGAAGCAGCTGAGGCCAATGTAAAGAAAGAGCACCAAAAGGCTCTTAATGTTGCTCTGGTGAAGAAACTGAATGAGCTTAGGACTGAACTGTCAAAAGATCAAAAGGACATAAGGAGTGCTTTGGATGAGGGAAACTTGCTACTCAGCAAAATCTTTCAACCTCATATGTTTTGTGATGATGTGCTAGCTAAGAAGCAACAACTTCAAATGGACTTACAGTCCTACTTAAGCACATTCAAGACACCTTACGACTACTTTGTGGCATATGGGCAAACCATTCACCGGTTCCAGATCCAGTCAGCCAAGATAGAGCAAGAGATCAACACAAGATCTAGGGATTTGTAGGAACGTCAACTGGTATTACTTCCATGACTGCAAATTCTTTAGAAATGCTATTTGAACCTAGAAGCACTGACAGTTACCCAAGAACTGAGCACAATAGATGCCATGGAGGAATAGGTATCACAAATGCAGACAGAGAAGGAAGTGGTGACCTCACTACTTGAGTCCTGGTCTCTCTCCATGAAACAATTTTTGTAGGACTACAAAGCAGTTTTTGACAAGTATTATTCATTATTGTCATAAACTCTTTTATATATATATGGAAATAGGTTTTTGCAGTGGTACTTTGTCATTGTTGGCAAAGGGGGAGAAGTACATGGTCTTAATTAAAATTTTGATGGTCTTAAATTTTGAAATTTTGATATATCAGGGGGAGAAGTATATCAAAGAGAGAAGTATCTATTTTTGAAATTTTGATATATACTATGATATATGCTATATGCTTTGATGATTATGCTCTGAATGCAAAATTGCTATACACTTTGTTGATTAAGGGATAGTGTATATGCTTAGGGGGAGCAATTTTGTTAATTGCAAGTTTTTGTTGTAAAACACTTAGATGTCAAAATTTTATTTTCCTAAGTGTTGCCATCAATGCCAAAGGGGGAGATTGTTGGCATTTTTGATGTTTATGTTGTGATTGTCACTGATGGACACACAATTGTATTGAGATGCCCTTTATATGTATGAGCTCATGTTCAACCGGTATTTGTTCCAACTGGTATGTTGTACTCTAGTCTTTTGGCTATTGGTGATTTTGCAGAATGTGTTTCCCGGTCTGAAGTGGCATGTTGACCCCAAGCAGTTCATAGATCACAAGCGGTATGAGGAAGCAAAGTGGCACAACACATTCTTACCAATCTTCATTTTTGTCAAACTAGCAAATGAAATTTTTGTCAAGCTGGCAACCGGCATTTTGTTTGAACTGGTAACACTTTGTGATGAGTTACCAACCGGCATTTTGTGATGAGTTACCAATCCACTGATTGTTTGATGGTGCTGACACATTGACAGTGATTCTTGTGTCATGTTACTGAGTATGTCTAGACTCATTGAACCTAGGAAATTGTAATGTAATCCTATTGGACCGACATGAAATCAGATTCCTTTAAAAGGACATCATGTCTAGGGTTTTTATGTTGTTAAAAGAGCTACGAATAGGGTTTATGTTGATCTAGGTTTAAGGTGGAAGAGTAGAGCGATCTTATTAGAGAAGATTGAGTTGTAACTGAGAGTGAGATAGAGAAGACTGAAGTAATGCTGGAATGCATTAGCTATGAGAAATACTAGATCTAACCAAGTAGTTTGTGCTTGTAGATAGATCAAACACTTGTTGATTACTCACATCTTTGACAAGTTTGTAGCCCTTAATCGGGTAGGCCTCAAAGCCTTTGTAAAATCCTCTAACAAGGTGGTTCACACATGTGAATCTAAAATCCTCTAACAAGGTAGTCTTTAATTGGACTTATCTCCTAACAGAGATTGAGATTCCTAACAGGATCTATTTTGGTGAAGAACATTGTAAGACCTTAACTGGTCTGACCTTAACTGGTCTAGTTTTTATTCTGCAGATAGTGACTTGTGAGTTCCATCTCACCGTGGTTTTTTCCCAGTTGGGTTTCCACATCAAATATCTTGTGTTATGGTTGCATTGCTTTTGTGGGTGAATGGTTTATTCGCATTTTGGTTTGTATGTGTGATAACTGGTTTGATTGTCAGACTGCTTTATTAGTTTATCTCTAGACTGTGTAAGTGTTTTAGTGCAAAGATTTTTGGCATACTAATTCACCCCCCCCTCTTAGTATTCATCAAGTTGAGTTCTCACCACATGATGTGGTTATTCGTGACCTCCATGACCCTAATTTGGTTGTGGCTACTGGTATTGTGGATACTGCATCTCATCTCTACAGATTTGATGAATTTGAGCCCCCTTTAGGTACAGGTTCATCTCTTATAGCACATATAGATTCAGTGAGTTAGCTTTGGCATGAGCGCTTGGGCTATGTCAATTATAGATATCTTTAGTAGATGAGTACACAGGGACTTGTTCTTGGGATCCCACAGATTTCTTGCATTGATGGTGTTTGTCATGGTTGTGTGCTTGGAAAACATCATCAAGATCCCTTTCCGAAGGGAAGAGCCTCTCATGCTTTGGCACCCTTGGAGTTGATTCACAGTGATCTTATGTCATTTTCCACTCCATCTTTTTCTGTTACCAAGTATGTACTCACTTTTATTGATGACTTCTCCAGATGCACATGGGTGTACTTTCTTAAGTACAAGTCTGATGTCTTTGATTCCTTTCAAGTCTTCAAGACATTTGTAGAGAAGCATTGTAGCTGTTTTATTCAGTAGATATGTACAGATAATGGGAGGGAGTATGTGAATCAGTCTTTCAGAGATTTTTGCACTGAGAATGGTTTGCAACATCAGTTTACTATTCCCTACACCCCTCATTAGAATGGTGTCACTGAGCGCAAGAACAAAACTTTACGGGAGATGGTGAATTGTATGATTTAGTCCAGGTCTATGGATTTGTCTTTTTGGGCTGAGGTAGTCAATTGTGCCAACTGCATTCAGAATCGTATGCCTCACAAGGCTATTTGACATATGACTCATGAGAAGGCTTGGTCTCATGAAAAGCCTGATGTTTCTTTTTCTGAGTGTTTGGCAGTGAGGCATGGGCTTTAATTCCTGATGCTCATAGCAAATCCATGGAGTGAAAGAGTTGACCCCTCATTTTTGTTGGCTACTATGAGGATATTAAAGCATACAAATTGTTTGATCCTGATTCTAGAGAGGTCCTATTTTGACGGGATGTTTAGTTTGATGAGTGCCTTCCCACAGTGCATACCCCGATACCAGTGTCTACTCCTCTGCCTACTCTGCCCACTGCACCCCTTCAAAATCTTTTTGAGGATGATTCTAATGATGGTGCTGATGATCCACCATCCCCACCTCCACCTTCTCCACCTCAGATGCCTAAGTGGGCTCGCCTTACTATTGAGGTGGAAGGTCCTATGGTCGGTGATAATTCCGATACTCGTGCACCCGTTCTCATACTATGGGTTCTAGTCTTTTGAGCCATGCTATTTCAGATGATCTTGAGAAGTTTTTAGAGGCTACAGGTCACTCTGAGTGGGATTGTGCTATGGAGGAGGAGTATTATTCTTTTATGAAGAATCATACTTGGGATCTTTGTCCTCTTCCTAAGGGCAGAAAGATGGTTAGGTGCCGCTAGTTGTATCGCACTAAGTATATTGTTGATGGTTCCATTGATAAGTACAAATATTGTCTTGTTGCAAAGGGGTTTTCACAGGTTGAGGGTATTGATTACTTTGAGACATTTGCCCATGTTGCCAAGATGAACTCTATTCGCTTTGTACTATCTCTTGTAGCTTCTCAGTAATGGCCTATTTTTTAGATGGATGTGAAGAGTGCTTTCTTGCATGGGGATCTACAAGAGGAAATCTGCATAGAGTAGCCTCAGGGATTTGTGTAGGATAGTTTTCTAGTTTGTAGACTTTGACGTTCATTGTATCATCTCAAATAGGTCCCTCAGGCTTGGTATGAGAAGATGTATTCTTTCTTGCTCTCCACTGGGTTCACCCATAGTCATTCTGATCACACCATCTACATTCTGCTTCTTAAGGGTGGGATATTGATTCTTGTGCTATATGTTGATGATCTCCTCATCACTAGTAGCTCATCCTCTATGATTCAGCATACCCAACGAGCCTTGATGGATCAGTTTGAGATGACAAATCTTGCTCTTTTGCACTATTTCCTTGTTCTACAGGTGATTCAGTTGTCAGATGGGATCTACCTCTACCAGTAGAAGTATGCTCTTGGCATGCTTGATTGCAAGCCTACTCCCACTCCTTTTTAGTTAAGGGTTGTTTGATAACTGCTTGTCCCACTCCTTCAGTCGATTCTACACTTTACCGATAGTTGGTTGGTAGTTTGTTGTACCTGAATCACACACGTCCTGATATTTCCTTTACGATTGGCCTTGTCTCTCGATTCTTCGATGATCCTCATGAGAGTCATTACCAAGCAGCTAAACACATTTTGCGGTACATTCCAGGCTCTAGTTCTCATGGCATTCACTATACATCAGGGGACCCTCACATTGTTGGCTACAATGACTTAGATTCGGTTGGTGATGTCACTGATCAGAAGTCTACTTCTGGCTTTGTTTTCTATCTTGGCTCTGGTCCTATCATATGGTCTTGCAAGAAGTAGACTGCTCATGCATTATCATCTACAGAGGCTAAGTACTAAGTTGTTTTGCTCGCCAGTCAAGAGATCTTATGGCTTCAACAGTTAATGATTGAGTTTGGTTTTCCTCCTGATAGTTCGACTATTCTTTGGTGTGACAATCAGAGTGCTATTCATATTTCCCACAACTTGGTAGAGCATCAGTGGATGAAGCACATTGAGCTTCACATGCATTTCATCCATCAATTGATTCATGATGGTGTTCTCATTCTAGAGTACATTATGACTTCTGAGCAGGTTGCAGACATCTTCATGAAAGCTTTTGCATCGCTGTGCTATCTTCAGTTGCGCTCTATACTTGGGGTGAAGGAAGTTGTCCTTGGGGGGTCTTTATGAGGCCTTCCTTCCTTCTTCTTCTTTCAGCATGTTCTTTTATCTCTTTTTGGAGATGAGTTTTTTCCCACTAGGTTTTCTCCTTTTCTCCATTTCATAGAGATTCCATTGTATTTGGGTACCTAATCAAGCCTTGTTTCCGGGACCCATCTTTCATGCTTTTAGTAGTTGTACTAGGTTTTAGCTTCTCCCTAAGTCTAGCTTAAGGGGGTGTGTTAGATTAATTGGGTATTTACTTGATTAATTAAACAATATTTGTTTAATTCTTTAAGTTCCCTATTATGTTTTTACACTTAAGCTAACATTAGGTGCATAATAATTAATTCTTTTTATTAATTATTATGTGCAAGCCTAGGGTTTTTCCCTTTTGGGGGTTTCTTGACCTATTAGAGGTTAATTTTCTTTTCATTGTATTATTGACAATACATTTTTTGGAGATTATTGAGCTCTCATCTTTTGAAGCATATTTTTCCTATGTTTTTTGTCTTTCAGATTATTTTGCTTCCTTGCTTCTCCTTGTAACAGGTTATCTAGCTTGCAAAAGATCTTCAAGCTCCCATGGTGTTGTATTTTCTCAACTCCTACAAAACCTTGGGGTAGGTTTCTCATTCTTGATTGTCGCATTAAAATTAATTAGCAAAAGGGTGGTCAAATTCTCATCGATATTCTCCAAGACATTTCTCAAACTGCCAATAAAATTCTCCCTGAATACTTTTCTATAGAGATTCTTTGTTTTCTCTTTAGGCAAACCAAAGTGAAGGAGAGTTGCTACAAACACTAATGAGATTTTCATATATATCCTTTATTGTGATTTGTTCTCAAACAAATCTCCTAAAATTTTCTTTACTGCTCTAGTAATGAAAAAAAATGATTCATTGAGAACCTCCTTCATCCTTTTTTCCAAATTTTTTCCTAAAAATGCCACATGTCTCCTAGATGAGAGAAGCTAAATGGGGGTGTCCATTGGTTTTTGGTCCTCTCTTGTTAATCACCTGCAGTCTCAAATGAAATCACATGCAACATAAAAAAGAAGAAACCTTTAGTTGTAGAGAGAAAATGTGATATGAAGAATTTGAAATACGACCAACATAAGGCCTGTTGTAGAAGCTAAGAATCATTCAAATCCATTTGTAGATGCAAGGAGGTCCTCGAGTAGATACAACTTGCCATGTCATTTCCTTTTATTATAATTTCCATCTTTTATAATTAATGCTTCTTCTACATCAGGTTAATCAAACATATCCATAATGCTAACTTTAAACCGGCCACTCTAGCCAACCCAACATACCACCAAATATGTTGACTATCTAAATTTCAACATTTAATTAGACCAATTATCTCTAGTTTTATTTAGTGGAGTGATAAATAAGACCCATCAAATCATGAAAATCTGCCAACTTTGTTAAGTACAGATGCCAATTGTAAAGCTCTAAGTCAATAGATAATAAGATGAGAGGGGGGGGGGGGGGGGTGAATCAAACAAACTTAATCCTCCATAAAATCAACATATTCAACCTCAGTAACTTAAACTTCAGCAATATAACCAAAAACTTCTTAAACATGCTAACTTGTAAACACATAATCATCATAGCACATATAACACCAAATTTAACATGGAAACCCAAATAGGGAAAAACCACTGTGGGATTTCAAACCCACTAAAAAATATACTCTTCTAGAGTATGCTTGGTTAAAAGCAAATCTTGTTAAAGATTACAAACACATTGCTAGATGTGACCCGGTTAGGGGATTTCCCTCAGATCTGTTAGGATCTTCACTTTGTTAGAAGTGACCTTGTCAAAGGATTTCAAACACTCATATAGAATTTTACCTTGCTAGAGGATTTACAAATAAGGCTGTTAAGTCCACTTGGTTAAGAGATTTTTTGTCACTTACAAAATAAACAACAATAATAAATATATATGTAACTTCACATCTAAAATGCTAAAGTAGATTCTTATTTTCTCAAAACAATCTTGTCATAGGACTTGTCTTGTCCCTCTTTTGGGCTCCTTACTCTGTTATTCAAAATAGGTCTTCAAGCTTCTGTGCTTGGTAATCACTATGTAGCATCCTTATGCTTACTCTTTCACGTATACATTGTTCATCAACAATTCCTTATTTATAAATAATTTGCTAACCGTTGAATCTCCTTGATCACATTTCCCATGATCAATCTTAGCCATTAGATCTTCAATCTTGACTAGGTTCAATGTATCCTTGGATATGAAAATGTTTTACCTTGCCTAGGGACTTGTATACCTTCCTAGGAACTTGTGCTAGGTTATTGCAGTTCAATCTGCATTGTAGATCTTCCTCCTAATTTTCCATTGCCGTAGATCTTTAACAAACTTCATGCGTGACATACCAATCATTTAATCAACTCTAGCTCATCATTGTCCTTCATTAAATAATACTTTTATCTATCCAATGCGATTTGTCATAACTCGGTTGCAACTCGATAAATACTAAACTTTACTTAGTAGACATTCCGCCTTCATTAACCGATATCGATAACCTTAGGGTTTACTGACTAGGTTCCTTAGGGTTTACCGACTAGGTTCTTTGCTCGGTGACATAGTATAGTATTAACCTTACAATCAACAGCATATGTAAGATATCAAAATAATCTAAACATCATGATCTCATCATTGTCTAACTCGGTAATAGTTTCCCATTGAATATCTTATTTCTCCCCTTTCTTATCACATTCTTTCTAAGTCTTTTACCGATATCTTAATTTTCATCAAAACATACTTCTTAAGATATGGCAACATCATACTGAATTGGAAAATTAATTTCTTGACATCAATGACAAAATAATGTTATAAAGATAGTTATCATCCTTTTTTAGTTATATCAAATAATCTTCAACAACCTTCTCAATATCCTTAATGAATATCAACAATCTTTCTATTGAAATGCCAACAATCTCCCCCTTTAGCATTGATGGCAAAACCAACAAGATATTCAAATTGATTTGGATTCAGATTGTGGTTAGACTTCTCCTCTTATCCTTGAGCTGTTAAAATCTCTTGAAGTCTTCTCCCTTTTTCATTAGCTTCTGAGGTGTTGTCTTGCATTTAGTCTTCTCCCTTTTGTAATCTTCTCCCCCTGTCATTAGTCTTCTATTATCTTCTTCATTTAGGATTTTACCATTTAGTTTTCTCCCCCTTTGACAACAATGCCAAAAAGTAAAAGAATTAAATCATGAACTCTTCTGCTATGAAGTGCTTGCTTTTGCTGTGTTACACACATATCATTTCAGTCTCGGTCAGAGCAACTTGTCTCTATTCACTATTTCCTGCACACCTTTAGAAAACCTTCTAAAGTGCATAAATCAGCATAAATCCACACATAATATTCTGTAGATTCATCAAATTAATGCTTTCACCGAACTTTGTCAGTGAGTAGAAGATAGGGGTTGGACCCCTAACTTGCTTCCAAGATCTCAAAAGTGTCCCTTAGCAATGGCTTTGTGAAGATGTCTGCTAATTGCTCCTTTGAATTGATATATTCCAGCACAACTTTCTTCTCTTGAACTTCTTCTCTGAGATAATGATACTTTATAGAGATATGCTCTATCTTAGAGTGCATTACTAGATTCTTTGAAATGTTAATGGCACTAGTGTTATCACAAAATATAGTTACTGGCTTGGTAACCTTTTCATTTATACCTTCCAACAGTTGTTTGATCAATGCTATGTTGGTACAATTCAATGTTGCAGCAGCATATTTAGCTTCTGATGTTGACTGTGAAATGCATCCTTGTTTCTTGCTAAGCCAACTTACTAGTCTTTCTCACAAAAAGAAAGCTCCACCACTTGTGCTTTTCCTGTCATCTATGTTGCCTGCCCAATCAGCATCAATATAAACTTTTAAATCAAAATCATTCCTTTTTTCATATACTAAGCCATAATCTTCAGTGCCTCTCAAGTATCTAAAAATTGTCTTGATTGCTATCATATGGGTTTCCTTGGGATCTACAGAGAATCTTGCAATAATACCTACTACATGTGCTATATCTGGTCTACTGTGCACAACATATTGCAACTTTCCAATCATAGATTGGTAAAGTGTCTCATCAACAGATGCAGATTCATAATTCTTTGATAGTTTACAGTTGGTAGTCATAGGAGTACTTACAGGTTTATAATCCTCCATTCCAATTTTTTTCAAGATTTTTTGTATGTACTTGGATTGAGTAATGAAAATCCCATCTTTCATTTGCAGTATCTGTAGACCTATAAAATATTTTATCTCACCGATTAGTGACATCTCAAATTCCTTGCACATTTCATTACCAAAGTTTTTGCATAGAGAGTCATTTCCACAAAATATAATGTCATCAACAAATATGGTTGAGATCAGTATTCCATTGTCCTCATCATTCTTCATGTACATATTGTTGTTTTCACTTGTCCTTATAAAACCAATCTTGATTAAGTAAGAGTGCATTCTCTCATACCATGCTCTAGGTGTTTGTTTCAGACCATATAAAGCTTTGTTTAATTTACATACCTGATCTTTACTCCTATCTTCAACAAAACCTTCAGCCTGTTCAATATAAACTTCTTCTTCTAGTGTACCATTCAAAAATGCAGATTTAACATCCATTTGATATACCTTGAAATTTTTGAAAGCAGCATATACCAACAATGTTCTTACTCCCTCAAGTCTAGCCATAGGTGCAAAAGTCTCACCATAATCTATTCCTTCTTCTTGAGCATAACCTTTACAAACTAGTCTTGCTTTGTTTCGAATGACCTCACCTTTTTCATTTAGCTTGTTTCTGAAAATCCACTTTGTACCAATTACATTTTTGTCCTTCGATCTTGGGATCAGTGTCCATGTGTCATTCTTCTTGATTTGATCAATCTCTTATGTCATAGAATTTATCCAATCTTCATTGTTAAATGCCTCTTTTACTATTCTCGGTTCAAATTCAGATATCAGACATGTGTGCTATCTCAGTTTGTTCCTTGTCATCATTGGATCATCCTTATCTCCTATAATCTGACTTGATGCATGATGTCTTCTGACATATTTGGCTAATATAGGCTCGGTAGATTTTGTATGATCTTCTTCATCACTCGATAACTGGACATTATCTTCATTTTCTTTAGTAGCTCTCTCGGTAGGATTTCTCGGTTGAACATAAACAAATTCTTCATAATCTTCTAGTTCTTTAGAATTTCCTTCATCATTTCTTTCTGCAAATTCATCAATTTTCACATTTTCACTTTCTACTATTTTGTTAGATGATTTGATCAGACATTTAAATGCTTTACTTCTAAAAGAATAACCAAGAAATGTTCCTTCTTCACTTTTCTAATCAAACTTTCCATTTCTGTCATCTTTGTGAACATAGCATCTACTTCCAAAGATTTTAAAATAACTTACATTAGGTTTCTTGTCATACCACATCTCATATGGTGTCTTCATAGTTCCTTTCTTCAGTTGTACTTGGTTCAGGGTGTAGACTACAGTGTTGATTGCTTCTCTCCAAAATGTTTGAGGTACCCTCTTTTCTATCATCAGGGTTCTGGCACAATCTATAATTGATCCATTTCTCCTCTTGGCTATCCCATTTTGCTGAGGTGTTCTCGGTGCAGATACTTGCCTTTTTATACCATGATCATTGCAGAATAAGTTAAATTCATCAGAAGTGAATTCTCTTCCTCTATCAGATCTAAGACATTTCAGTTGTCTTCCTGTTTCATTTTCAACTCTTGCCTTGTACCATTTAAACATTTGAAAAGCTTATGATTTTTCTTTTAAAAACATAACTGACATCATCCTTAAGTAATCATCCACAAATAATATGAAATACTTATCACCATAATGACTTTGAACTTTCATGGGACCACAAATATCAGTGTGTACTAGATCTAAAATTCCTTTAGAAGTGTAGGACTTACTTGTAAAGCTTGATCTTGTTATCTTACCCATCTAGCATCCTTGGCACATAGCATTCTCAGGTTTTTCCAGACTTGGTAGACCTCTTACTTGGTGCTTCTTACTTATTTTGATCAGATTATCAAAATTTACATGACAAAACCTTTTATGCCATAACTAGGTATCATCCATCTTAGCATAAAGACACTTGTTCCGAGTTGAGTCAAGATGAAATGTATTACCTTTTGTTTGTGTCCTAGTAGTAGCTAACTTTCCATGCTTGTCATGAACTTTGACAATTCCTTTCTGAAATTCTATTTAGTATCCTGTATTGTTTAGTTGTGCTACACTCAACAAATTGTATTTCAAACCTTCAACCCAGTATACATCATCACATTTAGCATTGTCAAGAAGTGTTAAAGATCCTTTATCTTTCCCCAGACATGGTGCATCATTACCAAATCTTACATAGCCTCCATCATAGTCTTCTAATTTAACAAACTTGTGTTTATCACCTATCATATGATGTGAGCATCCATTGTCTATGATCCAAGAATCATTATTATTTATGTGAGATATTAGGGCCTTTTCTTCATACCTTTCTTCATCTAATCCATCTTTAATAGCCACATTAACAACTTTCTCTGTATCAGTTTCATCAGATTTATCATCGTTGGATTCCTCATCAACTACTAGGCATGTCTTTTTGTCTCTCCTTCTGAAGTCTCAATGTCCTCTGTATTGGTTGTCTTTCTGCTTGTTATCTCGGTATTCTCTCTTTTCAGTAGATTCTTTGTCAAGGTAGTTAGAAGCCATATGTCCTATTTTATCATAATTGAAACATTTTAAAGGTAGCTTTCCTTTATACTTACCTTTTCCTCTCGGTAACCTTCTAGCTAATAATGCTTCAAAGTCTTCTTGCTTCATGAATTCCTCATATAGCTTGTGCACTTCTTCCATGTTCTTGCGAAATCTTTCACTTGCTCCACTATGATTCCCTTCAGAGTACTTACTCATTCTATCATTGTAATCATTAGATTCACCAATATGAAAAGAACTAAATATAGATTCTACTTTATTTATCGAAGACCCACTATTATCAAAATTACTTAACTCAAATGCATGTAGCTTACCGATAGTAGCATCCAAAGAAACTGACATGTTAGGTACAAACCTTAGTTCATTGATTGCAGAGAATCGAATGGCATAAGCAGGTAGAAGGGTTCTCAACAACATACTTGTTACATCCTTTTCTTCAATAGTTCCTCATGCTCCTTTAATTTGATTGACAGACTCCTTTAACCTTGTACTGTATTGGGTTATGTTCTCACTTTAATTCTTTCTCATGGATTCAAGTTGTCCTCTTAGACTATCTACTTTTTCTCTTTGAACATGTTCATCACTGCCATACACAGATATGAGCTTGGTCCACATTGCTTTTGCATCATTACAGCCTTCTAGATCATAAACTCTGAGTCAGTCAATGCTGATGTTATTTCAATCATAGCTTGAATATGTTCTTGCTTTGCCTTTATCTCTTCCAAGGTCATCGGGTTGGTGCTTGGTGGTATGTAATCATTCTCTAAATAATATGTTGCATATTCTCCAATTCTTGATAAATGCATCTTCATCCTTTTCTGTCATGTGGAGAAACTTGACTTGTTCATCTTTGGTACATCCCTTTTATACATCTTCAGATCTTTGCCTCAAGTACCTTTAAACTTTTCTTCTAGAGTCCAAAGCTCTGATACCAATTGTTAAGTACAGATGCCAATTGTAAAGCTCTAAGTCAATATAAAATAAGATGAGAGGGGGGGGTGAATCATACAAACTTAATCCTCCATAAAATCAACAGATTCAACCTCGATAACTTAAACTTCAGCAAAATAACCAAAAACTACTTAAACATGCAAACTTATAAACACATAATCATCATAACACATATAACACTAGATTTAACGTGGAAACCCAAATAGGGAAAAACCACTATGGGATTTCAGACCCACTAAGAAATATACTCTTCTAGAGTATGCTCGGTTAAAAGAAAATCCTGTTAAAGATTACAAACACATTTCTAGATGTGACCCAGTTAGGGGATTTCCCTCAGATCTGTTAGGATCTTCACTTTGTTAGAAGTGACCTTGTCAAAGGATTTCAAACACTCATTTAGAATGTTACCTTGCTAGAGGATTTACAAATAAGACTATTAAGTCCACTCGATTAAGAGATTTTCTGTCACTTACAAAATAAACAACAGTAATAAATATATCTGCAACTTCACATCTGAAATGCTAAAGCAGATTCTTATTTGCTCAAAACAATCTTGTCATAGGACTTATCTTGTCCCTCTGCTGGGCTCCTTACACTGTTATTCAAAACAAGTCTTCAAGCTTCTGCGCTCGATAATCACTATGTAGCATCTGTGTGCTTACACTTGCCTGCATACATCGTTCATCAACAATTGCTTATTTATAAACAATTTGCTAACTGCTGAATCTCCTTGATCACATTTCCCATGATCAATCTTAGCCATCAGATCTTCAATCTTGACTAGGTTCAATGTATCCTTCAATCTGAAAATGTTTTACCTTTCCTAGGGACTTGTATACCTTCCTAGGAACTTGTGCTAGGCTATTGCGGTTCAATCTGTACTGTAGATCTTCCTCCTAATTTTCCATTGCCATAGATCTTTAACAAACTTCATGCACGTAATACCAATCATTTAATCAACTCCAACTCATCATTACCCTTCATTAAATAATGCTTTTATCTATCCAATTTGATCTTTCATAACTCGGTTGCAACTCAGTAAATACTAAACTTTACTCGGTAGACATTCTGCCTTCATTAACCGATATCGATAACCTTAGGGTTTACGGACTAGGTTCTTTGCTTGGTGACATAGTATAGTATTAACCTTACATTCAACAACATATGTAGGATATCAAAACAATCTAAACATCATGATCTCATCATTGTCTAACTCTGTAATAGTTGCCCATTGAATATCTTATATCTCCCCTTTCGTATCACATTCTTTCTGTGCCTTTTACCGACATCTTAATTTTCATCAAAACATACTTCTTAAGATATGGCAACATCATACTGAATCAGAAAATCAATTTCTTGATATCAATGACAAAATAATGTTATAAAGATAGTTATCATCCTTTTTCAGTTATATGAAATAATCTTCAACAACCTTCTCAATATCCTTAATGAATATCAACAATCTTTCTATTGAAAAGCCAACAAACTTATGGTTTAATATTTGATTTTCAAAAAATGATTGTATCTAGATCTTTTAACTTAGCACTCCACCTCCTTTGTCAATGCAATTAATATTTTCCTACCATTAAGGCCTTATTTGAAAATCAAACTGCTAGCATTAATTCCTCCCAGAAGTGAATTCACCTCAATAAAATAAATCGCCCAATTCCATCAAATTCCACCATTAAAGACATTTACACCAACAACAGATAAAGTAGTGGTTGAGAGAATTAATTTCTTGGTCAACCATTATTTTGAAAGGCTTATTTATTTTGAAACTTTGATTTTACTAAAACCACCGCAAATATCATATGAATTTTGAGATATAGCTTCCCGTATAATACTTGATCCAAATAGTTAACATGAAACACTCTCGAAGGGGAGCAGAGACTTCATCCACCAAATGATAAGAAGCTCTAATAAATTTCTCATTGACTTCATCTCCTCCCTTATTTGCTAACTGATATGCCTCTTCATTTACTTCTCTAACTGATCAGGGCTTCAAAATTCCTAAGTAATCAAGTTGCTCTACTCAAAAAGGAATTAAGTCACCAATTGGGAGTATAATGTGTCCTTAGGGAATTAATTATGATAGCTAAATCACCTTCAACTTCCACTTTTTGGAGATCAAGTTCCTACATAATGCAAACCCTTCAATAATTGCTTGAATTTTTGCTACATTATTAGTGTCTTCTGCTAATTTTTTTGCTATTTTAGCTTCTATCATACCATCTAATGAATGAATTGTACATCCTACCCCTAAAACACCTAGATTTCCTCTAGAGGCTCCATCAAAGTTAAAATTAAACTAACCTTCCTTTGGATGTGCCCATAACAATGAAGCTTTTTGTTTGACTACTTCCTCTCCTCCTTTTGCCACAAAAGGAGGGGTTTTTTATCCAAACCAGTTTCTTTACATTATACTATCTATTGTCATGTGGGACCCTCAACCCTCCTCGATACCCTCACGACTCTTGTGGCACTCTCACTAATAGTTCAAACTTTTGGTGTAGTGGTAGCTAGACTATGTTATGAAAATTAGTAACTCTGCTGGGGAGGGTTCGACTCTCACTAGCAATAACTTGCTCGCCATATGGTTGACTATGTCTAGTTTGGGTCTCTTGGCTCGGGGGGTTAAACTATTGTCATGTGTGATCCTCAACCCTCCTTGACACTCTAACCTCTCTAGTGGTGCTCTCACTAAAATTGTAACTTTTGGTGTAGTGGCAGCTAGATTGTGTTAACACTATCCCAGTGGGAGAAAATGGATTTATCTAGAAAATGTAATAGAAGGCCATTTTTAACTAATTCTCTACAATGGTTGCTTCTAGCTTGTTTATAAAATTTTCCCAATTCATTTTCTCCCCTTGGAAAATTATACTATTTCTCTCCTTCCAGATCTCCCAGATTAAAACAGATGGAGAGGATATCCATAATGAGTTAAATAAACTTGATCTATGAAGAAAAGGCCAACTTTTAAATAGGCTTAGAATTTCATTTGGCAGGGCAATCTTCTAACCTAATTTAGCACATAACCAATGCCAACATTTGGAGGAAAAAGGACAAATTAGTAAAATATGATTTTGTGAAATCTGATGTCGTTTTACCTTAGCCATTTTTTTGGAGGTCCAAGCATAGGCTTGGTGGGACCAAGCCTATCCCAAAGTAAAAAATAATGCTTAGGGTTGTTTCCCCCCCCCAATTTTAACAAATGGGCACCCCTTTTTTAAATTCATAAAATGGGCGCTTGTTTCACTTTGTACCATTGAAAGCGAAATGGGTGCCCGTTTTTAAAAATGAGCACCTATTTCATTAAATAACAGGTGCCCATTTCTGAAAAGATCTGTTGGGCTAGAGTCTAGCCCACAAGCACAAATCCCAATGATTGAATGATTTTTCAATCATTGTTTGACAGGTACTATCTACAAAGAGAATGTTTTGATTAATCATTCTCTTTTTTTGTCTTATTGTTGATTTGGTAAGGAGATCGATTCGAATTCAAAATTTGGTGCAGCCATGGGATCAAATCAACATAGGAAGAGGCAAAGGAAGGTTATGACAGCTGAGGAGATTGCAGCAAATAGGGAGAAAGAAGCAATACATCAACGAGAGATGAGCAATAATGAGACAAGGAGCTTCAAGTTCCACAATCATTTCAGAAGAGGAGAACATCAATGAGACCATAAATGCTGACAAAGTAAACACAATAGAACCATTTAATTTAGGTGCATCTTCTAATCCATTATTGGATACATGTATGTCTTCACAACCCTATGTTTTTTCTCATGAAGAAATTGGTGATTTAGTAGAAGCAAATTACTTATTAAATCAAACGCCAATTGAAAATCAAACCCTAAATGAAATTAGAACTCAAGTTGAAACTAAAATTGAAATCCAAATTGAAACCCCAAATGAAAATAGATCTTAACTTGAAACTGAAATTGAAACCAAATTTGAAACTCCAAATGAAATTGAAAATCCAACTGCAACTGAAACCAATAATTTGGATATAGACATGGAAACACCAATTGAAAATGAAACATGTTTGAATGATAATCAAACGAATAAAATTTTTGAAATTAAAAGTGATGTACTAGACAACCTTCCTCCCTTGGTTTCATGGAGACAGATTAGGACACATGCAAATAGATTGTTTAGACATTTTTGTATAATAAGAAATTTGGGTTTCAATGTCAATTAATGGTACAACTAATTAAAATGACTAAAATGTGAAAAATGATGAAGAAGTTAGGCTTTTATGTCAAACCCAAGAAGAAGGATGAGTCTTTAAAACAAGTTGTATCGACTACATTGCTAGCACCTTTGATACAATCAGAAAGAAAAGTCATTCTAAAGAAAAGAAAATGTGGCACGACGGGCAATAACAACAACTCTAGTAAGCCAAATAACTTCTGATAAAAGAATGATGAGTAACATAAGTGGATATCTTAATATTCATCATAAAACTTTGTCAAGAGCTATAAAAAGAAGAGTTAACTTGAAAGTGATCCAGCAAACAATTTGTGGACTTTTAGTGGTAGACTACCAAGGTTTGATATGAAACTTACTGGTGAAGTCAAAACTTTGATCGAAAAATTAAGGCACCATAATATGAGAGTATCACCTAATGTTATAGATGTTCTTATTAAGAGTTGGGTCAAAAATTCGTGATCCACATCCAACACCTATTGGACATGATTCAAACTGAATTGTACAATATTTTTTTGGATGATAAGGTGCTGACTATTAGCATTTGTCAAAGGCATTTTGAGAAGTGTAAACCTTGGTATGTTTGAATTAACAAGGAAAGAGTCACATGTTGTTGCAAAACTCATGTTCAATTTCGCTACCATTATGATGTATTTCGATATATACGTGTTACCATGCATAGTAATGGAATGTTCCAAGAATGTGGTATAAATATACCACCTGAAACTATAAAGGAGTTTATATCAAGTTTGTTTTGCAACCCACCAAATGAGCATTTTTTTCTTTTCAATGCATGTGTTTCCGGTGTATGTGATATATGTGGAAATCTTGCATTGTTGGATGAATGTTTGCATGAAAATATTTCAAATGATTTTGGACACCAATAAGTTGATGTTAAAATATTTAAAACTATTGAATATCCACTAAAGGATGGAAAGGTTGGATGATGGTGCGATCTAATCACTAAAAAAATTAGTGTTCATGCATTTATGAATGAATTTAAGAGTAAGATCTTACCTAAATATGTTAAACACTCTCAGAATGCTAGATGGCTTGATGGTTAGTTTTGAATATGTAAGGATACATTTCCTATTGGTAGTATACTTTCGGTCATTGACTTTGTAGAGAACTACACGCTTCCACCACAACATGAGGTCCAATCACAATACTACAATTCAGTGCAAGTATCAATTTTTGTCCATATTTTCTATAGGGATGCACTAGATAGTACATAATCTAGGATCATAAAACTTTGAGAGAGTACCATTTCTATATGAGTGATAATAAATTACACTCTTTTGAGTTTGTCTAGTATTGCTTCAAGACCTTTTTTGAGAATTTGAGGGAGAGAGAAATTCAGATGACACAACATCTAATATGGTCAGATAATTGCACAGGGCAATTCAAGAATGCCAGAATGTTTTATTTGTTGAGTAGGATTCATAAGAAAACTAATATCGAATGCATGTGGAGTTTTTTTGTTGAAATGTGGTGACTGATCAGCAAAGTACTGTACACTCAGCACATTTTTTTGCCATTTTTCGTTGATGAAAACCGACATTGTAATAAAACCCTAAAAAGGCCGACTTTTTTTGTTGCCCTAAAAATGCATGTTATAAGCGGCTGGGATGCTTAAGGCATTGTAAGGTTGATGTACTATTTTTGCTGGATAATAAGAAAGATTGGACGGCTATGTATGGTGGACGTAACCCATTCTGGGTGAACCACATTAAATCTTTGTGTTATCTGTGTCCTGTTTTATTTCTTTATCTTTTGTATTTAAATCTGCATATAATTGTTAGTTCATATTTGCTTCGGATCTGCTTGAAACCATAACAATTGGTATCAGAGCGAGGTTTTCTGTAAATTGGCAAGACTTTTAGATTTGAGTGGGAGCAATGGAGGATTCCAAATTCAAGGTCAAAAAGTTTAACGGCCAGAATTATCAGTTATGAAAAATGCAGATGGAGGATTACCTGTATCAAAAGGATTTGTGGCGGCCATTGGAAGGAAAGGCAAAGAAACCGACCACAATATCAGATGAAGAGTGGGACATTTTAGATAGAAAGGCACTGGGATCCATTCGATTGTGCCTTGCGTCGTCTGTAGCATTCAATATAACAGAAGCAAAAATGACTATAGATTTGATGGGAACATTGGCTAAGCTATATGAGAAACCCTCGGCTTCGAATAAGGTATTTCTTATGAAGCGTTTGTTTAATTTGAAAATGAGTGAGGGAGGATCTGTAGTGGAGCACTTAAATGAATTTAATACAATTACCAGTCAATTGTCTTCGGTAAAAATTACCTTTGCAGAAGAGGTTAGGGCTCTCTTGATTTTATGTTCTTTGCCAGAAAGATGGAATAGCTTGGTTATGGCTGTAAGTAACTCTATCTCTGGTAAAAATACTTTGGTATTTGATGATATTGTTGGTGTTATCCTAAGCGAGGAAATGCGAAGGAAAAACATAGGTGAGACTCCAACATCATCGGGTAGTGTTTTGAATGTGGAGAACAGAGGAAGATCAAAGGAAAGAGGAAAAGGCCCTGGGAATGAGAAGTCATGAGGGAAGTCAAAGAAAGGACGCTCTCAATCTAGAGGAAAGAAAGATTGCTGGTACTGCGGAAAGCCTGGTCATCTAAAGAAAGACTGTTGGTCTCAGAAAAACAAAGAAGGAGACAAAAATGAAAATGACAGTAAGGAAGCTAATATTGCAAGTAATACTTTACAAGATGCTTTAATCTTATGTTTGGATAATGTTAAAGATTCCTGGGTAATAGATTCTGGGGCTTCATTTCATGCTACACCCCATAGAAAATATTTTCTAGATTATGTTCAAGGTGATTTTGGACAGGTATATTTGGGTGATGATGAGCCCTGTCAAATTGTTGGAAAAGGAAAGATAAAGATCAAGTTGCAGAATGGTAATGACTGGTTTCTGCAGGAGGTAAGACATGTCCCTAATTTAAGAAGAAATTTAATTTCTGCAGGGCAACTAGGTAGTGAAGGTTGCATAGTTACCTTCTCAAATAGTATGTGGAAGGTCACTAAAGGATCATTAGTAGTAGCTAAAGGTGCGAAGGTAGGCACATTATATCTGTGTACTGGTAACACTTACTCTACCTTAGCTGCTACAGATAAAGTTACTGCAGGGACAACAACAATAAATGTTGTAAGAACAGATTCGATAATGTGGCACCATAGGCTTGGGCACATGAGTGAGAAAGGGATGAAAATCCTTCACTCCAAAAATCTATTGCCAGGACTAAAGGAGATTGATTTAGAGTTCTGTGAAAACTGTTTATGGTAAACAGAAAAGAGTCAGATTTCTCAAGGTTGGGAAAGAGAAGAAGAGTGAGAAGTTAGAGCTTGTACATTCAGATGTATGGGGACCGGCTCAGGTATCATCTCTTGGTGGCTCTTATTATTATGTTATTTTTATTGATGACTCAACCCGAAAAACATGGGTATATTTCCTAAAACAAAAATCAAATGTTTTTGAAACTTTTAAGAAATGGAAAGCTTTGGTTGAGAATGAGACAGGAAAAAAGTTGAAGTGTCTCAGATCGGATAATGGAGGTGAGTATTGCAGCAAAGCATTTGAAGATTACTGTTCCTTAAATGAGATTCGAAAGCAGAAGATAGTTCCAGGAACTCCACAGGAAAATGGTGTGTCAGAGAGAATGAATAGGACCATCATGGAACATGCGAGGAGCATGAGATTGCATGCTGGATTGCCCTTACATTTTTGGGAAGATGTTGTACATACTGCTGTCTATTTGATAAATAGAGGACCTTCAACCCCTTTGGATGGTGGTATTCTAGAGGAGGCATGGACTGGTAAAAAGGTAAATTATTCTTTTCTAAAAACTTTTGGTTGCGAAGCTTTTGTCCATCTTGATAAAGAAAACAGAACCAAGCTTGATGCTAAATCTCATAAATGTACCTTCATTGGATATGGGATAGATGAATATGGCTATCGGTTATGGGATTTTGAAAATAAGAAAATAATTAGAATTAGAGATGTTATATTCAATGAGAAGGTTATGTATAAAGAACAGATGCAGGAAAAGAAGCATGAATAGGACAAACAAGAATATGTGGTGTTGGATGAGATTTCTGAAAATGAAATGCCACAGGTACCTGATGCTCAACAACAATAGATTGTCCCACAAACTCTTGCAAGTGTTAGACGTTCTACGGGGACAAGTAGACCCCCTGAAATATTTTCTCCTTCTTTGTATTCTATTTTATTAATGGATTCTAGTGAACTAGAAGAATATGAAGAAGCAATGCAGGTGGATGCCAAACAACAGTGGCAGCTAGGCATGAAAGAGGAGATGGACTCCTTGATGAAAATTAAGACTTGGGACTTAGTCCCTTTACCTGCAGAAAAAAGAGCCTTGCCTAACAAATGGGTTTATCGGCTGAAGGAGGAGGAAGGAGGTCAGAAAAGATATAAGGCCAGACTTGTGGTAAAAGGTTTTGCATAGAAAAAGGGTATAGATTATGATGAAATATTTTCTCCAGTTGTAAAAATGACTTCAATTAGAACTGTACTTAGTCTTGTGGCTGCAGATGATTTACATCTTGAACAATTAGATGTCAAAACAACTTTTCTCCATGGAGATTTGGAGGAGGAAATTTACATGTTGCAACCACAGGGATATGAGGTCAAAGGTAAGGAGAACTTGGTGTGCAAGTTGAAGAAAAGTCTGTATGGCCTAAAGCAAGCACCCCGACAATGGTATTTAAAATTTGATAGTTTCATGGCTAAACACGGTTATCATAGATGTCATTCTGATCATTGTGTATATTTTAAGAGATTTGATAATGACAGTTATATTATCCTGTTGCTTTATGTTGATGACATGCTTGTTGCTGGGTCTAACATGCAACATATAAATGATCTTAAATAGAAATTAGCCAAGTCATTTTCTATGAAGGATTTGGGTGTAGCTAAGCAAATTCTTGGTACAAGGATTACACAGGATAGGAAAAATAGAACCTTGAATTTGTCCCAAAGTGAGTATATAAAGAAGGTGTTGAAAAGATTTAACATGCAGGATGCAAAAGCAGTTAGTACACCTTTGTCTAGTCATTTCAAATTGACTAAGGAGATGTGCCCAAAGGCACAGGAAGAGGTTAATAAAATGTCTAACATCCCGTATTCATCAGCTATTGGCAGTCTGATGTATGCAATGGTATGCACAAGGCCAGATATTGCACATGCAGTGGGATTTGTGAGCAGGTTTATGAGTAATCCGGGTATGGAACATTGGAATGCTGTGAAATGGATTCTTTGGTATTTGAAAGGAACTACTATGAAGGCATTATGTTTCAAAGGATCTAATGCTGCTCTAAGTGGATTTGTTGACTCTGATCTGGCGGGTGATATTGATTCATGGAAGAGTACTACAGGGTATGCTTTTACGATAGGGGGAACTGCAGTCAGTTAGATTTCTAGGCTGCAAAAGGTTGTTGCACTTTCAACTATTGAAGCTGAGTATGTTGCTGCTATAGAAGCCAGCAAAGAGATGATTTGGTTGCAATGTTTTCTGAAGGAATTGGGTCAGACACAAGAGGATAGCCCATTGTATACTGATAGCAAGAGTGCCATTCATCTTGCAAAGAACTCTGCTTTTCATTCAAGGACAAAGCACATTTAGCTCAGGTACCACTTCATCCGGACTATTTTGGAGGAGGGTCAGTTATGGCTTGAGAAGATTCACACAAGTGAGAATCCTGCCGATATGTTCACAAAGGCAGTTCCACAGAAGAAGCTGATTTCTTCATCCGTTTCTGTTAGTCTTCTTGATTGATAATTGTGGAATTTATACCAGTCAAGTCCTAGTGTTTTATCCAGCGGATGTTGCATGTACAGTGGTGTCATGTAGTATTAGTCTCCAAGTGGGAGATTGTTCGGTGTGGAGCCTGATCAGTCTCCAAGTGGGAGATTGTTGAAATGTGGCAACTGATCAGCAAAGTACTGTACACTCAACACATTTTTTTGCCATTTTTCGTTGATGAAAACCGACATTGTAATAAAACCCTAAAAAGGCCGACTTTGTTTGTTGCCCTAAAAACGCATGTTATAAGCGGCTGGGATGCTTAAGGCATTGTAAGGTTGATGTACTATTTTTGCTGGATAATAAGAAAGATTGGACGGCTGTGTATGGTGGACGTAACCCATTCTGGGTGAACCACGTTAAATATCTGTGTTAACTGTGTCCTGTTTTATTTCTTTATCTTTTGTATTTAAATCTGCATATAATTGTTAGTTCATATTTGCTTTGGATCTGCTTGAAACCATAACATTTTTTAGGCTGGACATGGAAAAGGAGAACATGATGGTGCTAGTGCATGTGTTAAGAGAGCCCTTTGTAGAGAGCAACTCAAATTTGAGGGAAAGGCTAAATTTAAAAATTCAAGTGCAATTATGGATTGGTGTAGTGCAACTTTATCCACGGGATCAAGTCAAAACTCTACAATTAGACATTTCTTCTGGCTAATTAAAGAGGAGAATATCCTTCCAAGATATGATTGTAATACAATCAATGGGTTAGACATATGACATTCATTTAAGAGTTCTAATTCTAACACTTGGACTATATGGACTAGAGAGCTTGCATGTTTTTGTCAATTTTGTGTTGCTAGTGAATGGAAAGAATGCGAGAATACGGAATGGGTTGAAGAATGGCAACACAAATCCTTAACACCTAGTGAGACACAATATCAAGATGTTAGAAGAAATGAAGACCCAGATCATGCATTTGCATCAGAAGATTATGATCGTGTTTCAGACCTCATACAACCTGGTAATTTAATTCAATTTCTTGTTTATAACTTTAAATTATATATTTTTATGTATTGTCATATAATTTATGATTGTATTTTAACTATAAATTCTAACAAGTTTTATTTCTACATGTACTTAAATTTGTTTTCTAGGACATGTGTATGTTGTTGTTGCACCTGAGGATAATGATAAGCAGGTTGACTATTGGCTAGCTAGATGCAGAGAACCTAAGAAAAAGTTGATATGTGATCAAGTAGATGATGATGGTTTTCAGTATCCAGGTGGGTCTATTGTGGTAGTTGGCACATAGCTACGCAAATACTTAACAAGAAGGAATGGCTTACCAGCTTATGAAGACTACCAATCAGAAAAGAAGATTATACACTATTCTCATTTGGTGGTGGCAACGAACATCAAATTAGAAAGATACAAAGGTAGACCTGCTAATAAGGTATTGTGGACACTTTTAGTAGAAGAGCATGAGGCAATTATAGATGCATTGCAGAAGAGAGAGGATGTAGATGGTACATTAGGTTGAATCAAATTTATATGCATGTAGGTTTGTATTAACTGTGTGAACTCTTTTATATTTAATTATGATAATTGTTTTTCTTTGTCCCTTTAACATTGTATTTATCTACATTTGATACAATTTTGGTTTCATAAACAACATCGTATTAGTTATCTTCTTGTTAATGTTATTTTGTGCACATTGTAATTGTGTTACAATCATTCTAATTTTTTATGATATATTTATTTTATCGTAATCTCTTCATAGATTAATTGTAAGTTCTTGATTTTATTATTATTTTAAGAATAGGATGTTATTGTAAATTGAGATATTTTTTTTTAATTATAAACTATTGCACTATAAGATGATAAATCACAATGTTACAATATAAAGTCATAAATAGATCATATATAATCACTAGAGGGCACCAAATCACATACAACATCACATATATAATCACTAGAAGGCCCCAAATCACATAACAAGTCATGATAACATAATAGAAAGGAAATGACATAATAAAAAGTCCTATATATAATCACATAAAAATTCCTGATGACATAATAACAAGTCTTAGAAAAATAATAACAAGCATATGACATTAAAACAAGTCCAAATAACATAATAACAAGTCCCAAGATAACATAACAAGTGTCATCATAAAACGTCCATAATATAATAACATGACATGATCTTAAATATATAATCTAAGAACTCTCATGCATCTCATTTGCAATCCTCTTCACTCCACATGAAGGTGGGTGAGATGAATCATCCCATTGCACGTGGTCCTGAGATGCACCATCCTATGTGTGTGCAGTATCAATATCTCACCCTCCTGTACATTATTAAAAGATTTTACATGAGAAGAATATTTAATATGAGAAGAATTTACTTGCATAATTCACTTATAAAGTAATTAAATACTAAAAATTTAAAATGAATTACCATATGACCATGCTCTATAATGCCCTCACTGGTACATGGAGGTCCACTATCATGAACAAGAAAAGTGGTTGGAGTCAAGTCCTGTAAAAAAAATTGTACATCAATTTTGATAATTCCTATAAAAGCCAAGTACACAGTATAAACAAAATAAAAATTATTTTTTTAATCATCACCACAAATGACAATGTCGACAGTTTCATCTGACTCAATCCCATAGCCATACCGATACTGGTAGTGGTATCGACCTGAACAAAAAATATAAAGAATGAATCAAACTTTTATATATACATAAATTATAAAGTATATATATATAGACTACAATTTTATCGCAGAAAAGCATACATATGGTGTGTCATGTGCAAGCAAAGTAACTGATGGATTTTTAATTCATTGACTTGTTTGTATGATAGGCCATCAGCGTAAAAGGCACGCAATCCCTCCCTCCAACTATAATAGGTATCCAACTCGCTATCTAAAGCCTATATAGATTGTACAATCCCTTGCATACTATCTGCAAGGCATAATAGCTATGGAGTTGGATGAGGCTCACATCTAATGGTGTGGATATCTCTAATCAAAGAATCAATATTCCTCCTAATGGTCTGCCTCAACTGATCGAGTGGAGGTAGACGTGGAGGTGGAGGGGGTGGAGATGGAGGTGGTGCTAGACCTAATAGCTCATCTATCTCAAACTCATCCATTATGTGAAAATAATCTGTGTATATATACAAACATGAAAATTTACAATTACTATTTAATTTACATTTCACCTTCCAAAAAAACTTATAATTAAATACAATTTACCAACTTAAATATAAAAAAAGGAAAATCACATAGATCTATATGATTAATAGGTGGGTCTATTTTAATAATAAGCATCATTTAAGAAATATTATCCACTTAAATCAAATTATAAGAAATATTCTACAAAATAAAACATCGTAATGCCGATGCAACTCAAACAATACGTTTTAACATCTAAAGATGCATTAGTATAAGTTCCATCAAAATCATAAAAATAATCATGAGAGAGAGAGAATAGATAATGAATAAAAAGACTCCACTAATTTAGATATTGAATTATCATCTCCTATAGACTCCACTGAGGGTTCATTCTCAATTAAGATTTTTTTTTAGTTGGCATTTTGGGCCATCATGGTGTATTTGTATGTTTGTTATAGAGAGATGGATGATTACAATAGCTATGATAGTTGTACTTTGGGACCCATAATAGTTTACCATATTGTCATGAGAGGCTTCTAATCATAGTTTAGTGGTAGCGTTGTGTAGTTCATCTTTTCAAAGAAAGTAACTTCCATGGAATTACAATTTAGTACCCTTGCAATATTTAACCATTATCTTCAATTAGGCTACCACTTTATATTTTCAACTTGATAGGAATCGATTCAACTAGTCTCTTTTGGTTTTAACTAAATTCATTAAAGTCATAAGTTATATCTATGAACTTGTCAATACATGTACTGCTTTGTTCTGTTATTTGCTAGAATCATGGGATGATTTAGTGATCACAACTAGTAGTACTACACTAAGTTGAAGCTTGAATAAATAGTAGGCTTTCTACTCTTGGAGGAGTTAAAACAAAAAAAACTAATTTGTTTAAAGGATGCATTGGTTATTAGAGGAAGATAAAAGGATAAAGTAAAGAGAAAAAATAAGAAAAAGGACAAAGCTCCAAATCTAAAGTGAGATCTAAGTCTCTCAATAAATCCTATGTTAAGCTTTATAATTATGTCAAGAAAATCCACATAAAAAAGAATGCAAGAAAAATATTACAAGAATGAATTAAATGATGATTTAGATTCAATTAATTATTAGGATGACAATAGTGATATAATTGTTATATATTTGGAATGCATATATGTGGGGATACATGGATGATTAAATATAGAGATTCTTTCCACATGACATTCTATTTCTCATTGAGGCATAATTTTACATTTAGTGTAATATTTTTTAAGTTCAAAAACATCTTTAGATGTACATTGCGACATTGGTAGAAGGTGGACTTTAGGAGTAGTTGAAATTTAGTATAATAATGTCATTTTAGAAACAATTGGGATACTTCACCAATAATGTCACTTTGATGACAAGTTGAAACTTTGACAACTTTTTATGACACTTTAACAACACTTAATGTTACTTCAATAAGAGCTAACATTTAGTGGAAATCTATCACTTTGGTAGTCATTGGACTTTATGGACATACTACCTCTAGGTTGGAATTTAATATCTAGCATCTCAATGACTCACCCTTACATCTAAGAGTTCCATAAGATTTTAAATAAATGTACTATGGTGTAGCATGAACACATGGGCCACATTAGTGAAAAAGAACAGATATTTGAAAAATAAAAAATCTTGTTGAGGGATCAACTAATTATTTGTTATTTTCACTTTTGTGATAATTGTACATATTAAAAAAATTATTTCTAGTTTTATTTGAGATATACTTAGAGATATGTCTACATCTATAAATATGGAAAAATTATAAACTAACTGGAAACAACATTTTTGTTTAAACAAAAGTGGCAAGCCACTAATATATATATTAATAAAAAAACTGATTCAAGAGATCACTAGGGAAAGAACCAGAAAGAAAACCCTATATCCTTGCTTAGATACAGAGAAGAAGAAGGAAGGAGGCTATGAAAAGAAGCCACCCTATTCGGAGAGATAAATAGGGACTGCCCATATAATGAGTCTCTTAGGGGCCAAAAAGAGAGTAACCGGTTGGGACGAGACCAGAGGAAACCAAAAATAGCCAACCCCCTTAATCGGTTACTATGGCGAATGAGAAGCATGAATCTACTTGTCAGAGCACTGATGAGATGTGACAACTGGTTTTTGATTATGTTGTACTGGTGCTTTGATACTAGTATGATGTCCTTATGACCAGTTCATAAAAAGAAAAGCCTCCAATACCAGTGCAAGTCAACAAGCAAAGAATATGACTTCTATACTGGTTAGGTTGCTATTAGATTTTCCACCCATCAAAAAGAGCATATTCTGGGTAGCAAAAAACAAAGCCGGAATAACTTTACTCGTTCATGGCGGTGTCTTCCTGGGTCTGAATTGCAGGGCCATCGAAACCGGGTAGAAGGGAAGTAGTCCATCCCATGACTTCATCCTGCGCTGATATGTTGAGGTCCGGAACCCTATCTGTAGTCCGACCCCTTTCCATAGGTTGTGGTATTTGCAAACAAGGGTCAATATTTTCTATTTCTAGGATTTCCATTAGTGCCCCAACTTTAATTTTGACTCTATGTACAATGTGGTCATCCAATTGTCTGTCGAATTGATGCAAGTCGTTCTTCACATGGCAAAAATTTTGTCGTTCAAGGGCATGCTTTATTCGGTCTTAGATAACCATGTAAGCATGGCTAGGTTGAATAAAGTGACATGGAAAGAGGCCCCCAAGGAGAGCCGACCCCTGCCATAGATTATATTTTGCCAGGGCTTCATGGAATGGGGCCGGGGAACACACATCTTGTCTTACTAATTTGGAAAAAACTAATTCTAGCAGAGGAATAGATTGCAACAAATCTAGAGCATTTGACAAAAAGGAACTGAGAAGTTGATGGGGATATAGAATCCTTTTAGCTGGTGGGGATAACATCTCCTCACTGATGAAGTCTTTGACAACTCTTCTCAATTGTGGATTGTATAACAAAAAAAGTTGATCGAGGTCCCTATCATTGATGTGTCCATGAAAAACCACTGAAGGTTCTAGAATTTGCACTAAAATCCAGTCGTTCCATGGCATATACTCCCAATGAATTTGCCTGCATCCTCCGCAAGAACCGTTTTCCATATTCCAGAGCACTGTGATACTTCAAAAATTTAAATTTTTGAAAATTTTGGCTAAGAACTATGTGTGTAAGAGCAGGCTAGTTCCATTTATAAACAAAAATTACCATCTCAAAGTGAAATAAATGATCAGATTTTAGGATCATGTTTGCGATCCTTGCATTAATTTTGTGACCATAATATAGTCGAGGGGGTGGGTGAGAGGCCTAAGTCTATTTTGCCCCATGTCAAGTGATGTATTGAGAATCCCCGGGTACTTCACACTAAATTTCCATACATACCATCTACAAAAAGCATTTAAAAGCATAAATGCAAGTGTCCTATCAGCCATCTTGTTCACCGACACTGGTTATGTTCTTGCATGCGAGTATTTAATAGGAAGTAGCTTGTGATAAGAGTGTTGTACTTTCCTTTTGTATTAATTCAAGCAATTTGGGAAAAGAAGATAGTCTAGTAGGAATTGCGATCAACTCCATGGAAATGCCATCGCCGCCCATATTTGCTAACAAGTTAGCAACAAAGTTACCCTCTCTTAGTGTTTGACTGACAGAGTAGTCTGAAAAAGTGTTGAGAAGTTCCAAGGTATGCTTCAGAAAATAAGATAGCTGCTAGGTCTTAGATTTTTTTGAGGTAATTGAGTTGATAATGACTAAAGAATCCCATTCTATGTGTATATTGGAGAGGCCACACTTCCTTGCTAACACCATACTGGTAAGTAAGGCATTTGCTTCCACCAAGTTATTCGTACCTAGAGGGATGAGTGAAGCTTGGAAAGCACACATTTTGCAAAAATGGTCTCATATGCAAACTCCAATTCTCGATTTCTCTTGATTTCCATGAGAAGAGCCGTCAAATTTGGTCTTAAAAAAATTTGGAGCTGGGGGTGTCCATTTTATGGATGACCTGTCTTTCACATGGACTGAAGACGAGTTCGGGGGAATCCCTATTGGCAAAATAATATCCTGCCAAGATTTTGCAATTACCTTATCCCACCAGGTAAATGACTGGATGTCCTTAGAATTTGTAAGAGAAGAGTTAATGGTTTCTGCAATCAAATTTTCCAATTTGATCAAAACTTGATCCAGAGAAGAGGATGTTTTTCTAAAGATTCTTTTGTTCCTCTCCCACCAGATTGCCCAAATAATGTGAGCAAGAGCACATTTCCAGATACTTAAGAAGGTTGATATAGATAATAAAAGAGGCCAAGAGTTAAACATATCCCATAGTGATTTTGGAAAGGGCAACATGAGTTGGAGTTTATTCATGATGAAGAACCAACATTGGGAGGTGAAAGAGCAGTGTAAAAATAAATGATCAACTGATTCTTCCTCTAAGTCACAAAATACACAATTAAAACCTTGTGTAATGCCTAGTTTTACTAATCTCTCTACTATTAAGGTTCTTTTATTCAATGTTAGCCATGCAAAACAACCTGCTTTTAGTAAGACAATGTCATTCCAATAGAAGGAGTATGCTCGACTACTTGCCTTATTGCTACAACCCTACTGCAAGGAATTATAACCTTCTTTGATTGAATAATGCCCTGATTTTGAAGCTGCCCAAAATAACACATCATCTCTGTTAGATGTGATAACTAATCTATTCAATAAAATGTTGGCCAATGAGGAAGCTTGCTAGAGGGATATTGGGATAAGAGTAGGATCTTTCCAAATTATTTTCCCTGAAAAATATTTCTACAATAGACACATAGTCACTCAATTTTGTACCCGAATGGGCTATATCTACATTGATAATGTCTACCATATTATCTATATGAGCAATAGGAGGATGCCCACACCATGAGTCTGTCCAGAAGTTAGCATTGAGACCATTGTTCATTTCCCATGAAACATACTTGGATATTAGATTCCTTGAATCCGTCATGAAATTCCAAATAGAAGACCCCTTTGGAGGGTCTAAAAGTGTTAATACTCTTGATGGTTGGGTGTTGTCCAAATATTTAGCTTTCATAATCTGGCACAATTTGGAGACTAAGTTAGTGTACATTTTCCAAATTAGTTTCGCTCCAAAGGCCTTGTTGCGGTGCTTCAAATTGTGAAGTCCCACTCCCCCTTGGGATTTTTGGCATGACATATTTTCTAGAGAGGTTAAGGGGATTTTCCTTTCATTTGTCATATTACTATTTCATAGAAAATCAATAAAGAGTTTCTGCAATTGTTGGATAATGGATGAGGGAGCCTTGAGGACAAACATGTAATAGTTTGGTATTGTTGTTACCACTGAGTTGATAAGAAGGAATCTACCTAATAGTGAAAGCCACCTTACTTTCAAAGCTGAGATTCATGCCTGAATTCTACCAATGAGAGTAGACCAATAGGATGGTTTGTTTGGTCCCATGAAAAAGGGGATTCCAAGGTAGGAGGATGGCAATTGGTCCATTGAGAAACCCAAAATATTGCATATTCTTAGTGATAAGATTGAAGGTGTGTTGAAAATGAAAATCTTAGACTTGGCAGCATTAATTTTCTGACCCGAAGTAGAAGAATAGATATGCAGTGTTTGCATGATGAGCTTGGCTTCTTTTAGAGAAGATTTACCAAATAACAATGTGTCATCAGCGAAGAGAGAGTGATTTACTGTTATTGAAGTACTTAGAAGGGTTACCCCAAGCCAAAGACCTTTTGAAGATTGAAAATTGATGTATCTGCTTAAGGCATCCGCCATGAGAATGAAGAGAAAAGGCGACAGAGTGTCACCTTGTCTTATCCCTTGTGTACTTTGAAAAAACCCTGAGGGGTGACCATTTATTAGAATAGAAAAATATGTGCCTTAGATGCAATTTTTTATCCATTTGCACCATTTGTCTGAGAAATCGAATTTCGATAATACTTTAAAAAGGAACTCCCACTTAACCCGGTCATATGCTTTCATCATATCAAGTTTGATAACAAAATTTTCTTGTTGGCTCTCATGGATAGAGTGTAAAACCTTGTGCACTACTAGGGCTCCTTCCATAGTCTCCATACCCAAGACAAAACCCCCTTGTTCTTTTGAGATGATCTTAGGTATTAGGAAGTGCATTTTAAGGTAAATGGCCTTAGTTACAATCTTATATATTGTGTTACAAAGAGAAATGGGTCTGAATTCTGCGAATGAATAAGGGGAAGGGGTTTTTGGGATAAGAACAATATTTGTTGCATTAAAACCTTTCAACATAGCTCCCCTTTTCCTGGATTCTTCCATTACCTCTAAGAGGTCAAAACCAATCACATCCCAACACTTTTGAAAGAAGAGGGTCGTGAACACATCCGGACCTAGGGCTTTATCTGGGGAAAGGGAAAATACCACTTTGTGGACTTCCTTGAAAGTGAAGGGGGCCAGAAGGGCTTTGTTATATTGGTCAGAGATTAGAGGTGGAATAGATTGTAGTAGAAGCTCAGCATTGTCCTTTTAAAAATATAGATCTTAAAAAAATTTGGAGCTGGGGGTGTCCATTTTATGGACGACCAGTCTTTCACATGGACTGAAGACGAGTTCGGGGGAATCCCTATTTGAAAAATAATATTGTGCCAAGATTTTGCAATTGCTTTATCGCACCGGGTAAATGACTGGATGTCCTTGGAATTTCTAAGAGAAGAGTTAATGGTTTCTGCAATCAAATTTTCCAATTTGATCAAAACTTGATCTAGAGAAGATGATGCTTTTCTAAAGATTCTTTTGTTCTTGTCCCACCAGATTGCCCAAATAATGTGAGTAGGAGCACATTTCCAAATGCCTAAGAAGGCTGATGTAGAGAATAAAAGAGGCCAAGAGTTAAACATATCCCATAGTGATTTTGGAAAAGGCAACATGAGTTGGAGTTTATTGATGATGAAGAACCAACATTGGGAGGTGAAAGAGCAGTGTAAAAATAAATGATCAACTGATTCTTCCTCTAAGTCACAAAATACACAATTAAAACCTTTTGTAATGTCTAGTTTTACTAATCTCTCTACTATTAAGGTTCTTTTATTCAATGTTATCCATGCAAAACAACCTGCTTTTGGTAAAACAATGTCATTCCAACAGAAGGAGTATGCCCGACTACTTGCCTTATTGTTGCAACCCTACTGCAAGGCATTGTAACGTTCTTTGATTGAATATTGTCATGATTTTGAAGCTTCCCAAAATAACACATCATCTCTATTAGACATGATAACTGATCTACTCAATAAAATGTTGGCCAATGAGGAAGCTTGTTGGAGGGATATTAGGAGAAGAGTAGGATCTTTCCATATTATTTTCCCTGAAAATATTTCTACATCAGACACATAGTCACTCAATTTTGTACCCCAATGGGCTATGTCTATATTCATAATGTCTACCAGATAATCCATATGAGCAATAGGAGGATGGCCACACCATGAGTCTATCTAGAAGTTAGCACTGAGACCATTGTTGATTTCCCATGAAACATACTTGGATATTAGATTCCTTGAATCCATCATGAAATTCCAAATAGCAGACCCCTTTGGAGGGTCTAAAAGTGTCAAGACTCTTGATGGTTGGGTGTTGTCCAAATATTTAGCTTGCATAATTTGGCACCATTTGGAGATCGGGTTAGTGTACATTTTCCAAATCAGTTTCCCTCCAAAGGCCTTGTTGCGGTGCTTAAAATTGTGAAGTCGCACTCCCCCTTGGGATTTTTGGCATGACATATTTTCCAGAGAGGTTAGGGGGATTTTCCTTTCATTTGTCATATTACTATTCCATAGAAAATCTCTAACAAGTTTCTGTAATTGTTGGATAACAGATGAGGGATCCTTGAGGAAAGACATGTAATAGTTCGGTATTGTTGTTAGCACTGACTTGATAAGAAGGATTCTAACTGATAGTGAAAACCACCTTACTTTCCAAGCTGAGATTCGTGCCTGAATTCTACTAATGACAACAGACCAATAGGACGGTTTGTTTGATCCCATAAAAAAGGGGATGCCAAGGTAGGAGGATGGCAATTGGTCCATTGAGAAGCCCAAAATATTGCATATTCTTAGTGATAAGATTGAAGGTGTGTTGAAAATGAAAATCTTAGACTTGGCAACATTAATTTTCTGACCCAAAGTAGAAGAATAGATATGCAGTGTTTGCATGATGAGCTTGGCTTCTTTTAGAGAAGATTTACCAAATAACAATGTGTCATCAGCAAAAAGAGAGTGAGTTACTGTTATTGAAGTACCTGGAAGCGTGACCCCAAGCCAAATCCCTTTTGAAGATTGAAAATTGATGTATCTACTCAAGGCATCTACCATGAGAATGAAGAGAATATGTGACAGAGGGTCACCTTGTCTTATCCCCCATGTACCCTAAAAGAACCCTGAGGGGTGACCATTTATTAGAATAGAAAAATGTGCGCCTGAGATGCAAATTTTTATCCATTTGCACCATTTGCCTGAGAAACCAAATTTTGATAATACTTTAAAAAGGAACTCCCACTTAACCCAGACATATGCTTTCATCATATCAAGTTTGATAACAAAATTTTCTTGTTGGCTCTCATGGACAAAGTGTAAAACCTAGTGCACTACTAGGGCTCCTTCCATAGTCTCCCTACCCGGGACAAAACCCCCTTGTTCTTGTGAGATGATCTTAGGTATGAGGAAGTGCAGTTTAAGGTAAATGGCCTTAGTTATAGTCTTATATATTGTGTTACAAAGAGAAATGGGTCTGAACTTTGTGAATGAATAAGGGGAAGGGGTTTTTGGGATAAGAACAATATTTGTTGCATTAAAACCTTTCAGCATATCTCCCCTTTTCCTCGATTCTTCCATTACCTCTAAGAGGTCAAAACCAATCACATCCCAATACTTTTGAAAAGAGGGCGGTGAACCCATCCGGACCTGGGGCTTTCTCTGGGGAAAGGGAAAATACGACTTTGTGGACTTCCTCCAAAGTGAAGGGGGCCAGAAGGGCTCTATTATCTTGGTTGGAGATTAGAGGTGGAATAGGTTGTAGTAGAAGCTCAGCATTGTCCTTCCAAAAAGGATCTAAATTAGAATGTGGTGGGGCTAGGAGATTCTTAAAAAACTTTACTCCTTGATCTTGGATATCTGCTATATTTTTAATCAATTCCCTTGAGTCCTCATGCTTGATTGAGAATATAACATTAGATCCTTTTCTTTGTTTTGTGGAAGCATGAAAGAATTTTGTGTTATAATCTCTCTATTGCAGCCAGAGATCTCTTGATTTCTGTCTCCAGTACTCTTCTTCTCTCTTATAGACCTCTTCCCATTCACTTTGAAGGCCCTTTTGAGTAGAGTGCAGGAGTTGATCCAAACCCTTGGAAATTATGTTTTTGTTAACTTCTTCCAGTTGTTGGGAAATGATATTTTTTTAGCAAAAACATTCTTGAAAATCTTTCTATTCTATTCCTTAGCTTGGGTCTTAATAAACTGAAGTTTCTTAAAAAATTGGAACATCTTCATTCCACTACATGTAGGGGCAGATGCCCACCATTATCTTAATAAAGCCTGAAAATGTGGGTGTCTAAACCACATGCGCTCAAACTTGAAGGAGTAGCCATAAATCGGCATGGGGTTCTATTTTTGCCATTCTAGGATAATTTGGACTGGGAAGTGATCTGATTCAGAAATGGGGAGAATGTCTGAATGATAATTGACCTGATTAAGGTGCCATTATAGAGGAATGAAAAACTTGTTGAGTCTATCTGCAATCTGAAGGAAGCTTGATCTCCTATTAGTCCAAGTAAAGAGACCATTATTGGGGATCACATCCAATAAGTTGGTTTCAATGGTGAAACTTAGAAAATCCTCCATAGATCATGAGGGTGGGCAGATTCCTCCTTGTTTTTCCTTATGAGACAAGATTGCATTAAAGTCTCCTCCAATGATGAAATTTTGTACTTCCTCTTGTTGGAGTAACAAATTCAACTTGTCCCATAGGCCTTTCTTTTCCAAAGTGTGGATGGGGCCATCAATATTAAATACCGTAAAGGTCATGTCATAGCATACTACTTTCAATATTTGCTAGTTAAGATCTTGATCTAATAATTGAACTTGGACTTTTTTAGGATTCCATAATGTAATCAATCTGCCCGAGGCCCCAACACCTTGCTTGTGAGCTGATCCAAATTGTGTCTATTTAGCCATTGTTTTGTGATACATTTCCTGTGATAGCTTTGTTTCTTGGATTAAAAAAATGTCCACCTTTGAAGAATCAAGGTGAGATTTGATTCACGTTCCAAGAAATCATTTACATTGTGAAGAGGGAGTGCCTTTTGCACTCCTTGTAATTCTTTTTGATACTTCAAATTTTCCGTCTAAGGTACTCTGCACACCTATCTCTATTTCTTCTTGAATTTTCACAAAGTTTGGTTTTCCGCCTCTCTTTCTTGGGGTTGTAAAGCCATCTGATTATTACTACTTATAAAGTTGCCATTAGTTTTATGTTAAAAGTTATTCTATATACTCTAATCGGTTATCTCTACCGAGATATTCAGTCAGTATGCACAGTCCAGTCGGTTATAGAAGAAAGTAGTCTCAGAGCGTAGTATACACCGAGCTGTCTACCAAGTAGCAAAGATGACACACAGAGTTGATATACACCGAGTGAAACATGTTACTAGATTCATTGAGCCTAGACATACATATGGAAATGTGTTATAAGATCGAGGAACATCTAACCGTTATCACATTGGAAATTGCACTTAAAGATTGTGTATTATTTTGAGGTCATCTAACCAATGAAATATTTTGTATGGTTATTCATTCGATAAAACATGTTTGTAAGATCGAAGTAATGAATGGATCACTGACATAAAAGATCTATTTATACAACATGGATTAAGATTAGATATATACATGTAGCATGGCAGAAAGGAAGATATAGAAATATATGAAGCAAGACATGTGAAAGCACTAAGTGTTATGACTGTTACAGAGACACAAAGGTCACTGAGAAGGATTTCAGAGAACAGTCAAAGAATAGAGTAAACAAAAGGGTTTACCGAGTTACTATATGGGTTACCAAGGTATGCTATAAGCAAGGTAATCTTATTCTGAGCACATAGAATCTGCTATAACATTTCAGATATAAAGTTCCAGATATTTGTAATGATTTTATTGTAATATTTTGAAGTCATAAGAGAAACCTTTAACAAGGTAAGAGACTCTAATCAAGTCTATAAATTGTAAAGCCTCTAACCAGGTGCAACATTTAGTTTAAGTGTTGTAAAATCCTTTAGCAAGGTAGATCTAATAGATCTTGATACTCCTAACATGGTAAGCTATTAGAAATAGCTAAACATGCAGCTCTAATCGAGCAACCTTTATTATTGTAGTAGTGAATTTGTGGGTGCCATCCCCACCAAAAATTTTCTCTCTAACCAAAAGTTTCTACGTAACCAAAATATATGTGTTATGGAGTGAATCATGTATGATTGTTATCTGTTTGTTTTAGCTTTATATTATGTTACTGCACTATTTGGTTTATGCATAACAGTAAAGTTATTATTGAAGAAAAGTTTTGAAGTACTGATTCACCCCTCCCCTCTCAGTACATTAGCTTTCCATATTGGGCCTAACAATTGGTATCAGAGCTTCAATCTTGGAAAAGGGTTTAACTGCCTAAAGAGAAAAATGTTATCAATGGAAGGCTATAAACAATCTCAGAGGATTGTGTATCTGCAAGAAGAGCTGGATCATGCTAATCAAGTGATTGTAGACATGCAAAGGCAAATGCAAAAATCTCTGAAAAAAAGAAGAAGATTATCTGATGATTTGTAGGACTCTCAAGAGTTAGTGGAACAAATTGAGACATCATCTAAGAACACTATGTCTGAAGAAACTGAAGAATTGATTGGAGTATTGAAAGAAAAGAACAAATCACTAGCTGATCAACTAAAAGTAATGAAAATAGAACATGAACATTTCAGCACACAGATGACTGAAAATCTTGATGCATTGAGAACAGCCAAGGATAAAGTAAGAGATCTAGAAAGAAAGAAAGAACAACTTGAAGTCTTAGTATCTGATAAGAATGATGAAATCAAAGAATGATTGGAATTCAAGAAAACTTGTCAGATCAACTAGGTTATGCACATCATGAAGCAAATCTGAAAAATGATGAGAATCAAGCATTGAAACTTGTAGTATCAAGGTTGACCAATGAACTTGAAACAGAGAAGAAATCTAAAGAAACACTGAAGAAGAGTTATGAAGCATCAAAGATGTTGGATGAGCAATTGAATACAAGAAGACCCAATAAAGATGCAGGACTCGGTTACAAAGGAAAAGATTCTACCAAGAAGGGAATTCATACTACCGAGAGAGGAGAATCATCAAAGCAAGCTGGAAACAAAAAGAACGTCAAAAGAAAGAAGCCTATTTGCAACTACTGTGGAAATCGAGGTCATATTGCCAACATATGCCAAATAAAAATAGGTAAGCAACCGAATTTCACTAAGTCCAATGGTTATTGTTACAACTTTAATAGATATGGTCACACATCTAATCAATGTAGGACAAAGTCTATTAATAATTATCAGAAGGCAAAATTCATAAGGTTTTGTAAAAACTGTAATAGATATGGACACAGTACCAAGAAGTGTTGGTTTAAGAAAAAGAACTACATGTGGTATGCACACCGAGCAAATGTTAGAGGTTACCGAGCTCACACAAATCCTTACCGATAGTATTCTACAGTACCATGGGATTACAATACAAGGATATGGTGTGAATGTTGTGGAAGATATGGACATATAAGTGCCAACTGCTTTATAAGGTTTGGGATGAGAAACTGAAGATCATGGAGAAATCTTGGTATGGCATGTTTTCATTGTCACAAAGTTGGACACTTGGCTAAAGATTGCAGAGATCAACCTAGAAAAGACACTGAGAAAATTGTTGGCATATGGACACTCCAATGAGACATTGTGTGTGATTGAAGGTTTTGTCATTGATGGCAACCTTGCAATCCTATGGCACTGGCAAGACATTCTACCGGCAAAGCATTATTCAAGCAAGCTAGTGCACCAGCATCAGCAAGACCACTCTACACTAGCACTGGTACCGGTACAGAAGAAAAGATGTACACCAACATAGAAGAAAAGATGTATACTGGCACAGAGGCCGACAGGATTTTTGATATGTAATATTTTGTTTATTATTGTAAGCTGACTTGGCAAATTGTAAAATGACTCTTGTATATAAAGGAGATCATTATAGACATTTGTAGAGATAAAAAAGTGAGCATAAAGAAAATTATTAGGCAGACCTAATGTGTGAATTATAGGTCAAGGGTATATGTAAAGAACAAAGCAAGAACTGGTACTGAATCTAGCATTGAAAATGCTATTGTAAAGCAGTACAGAATATTGGATTAACTTAATCCTCATTGTAAGTCAGTGTGACTTCTTATTGAGCAGTGTGCTCTAGGCAGTTGGCCTTCCTGCATGTGCAAGCCCCTATTGTAAGTAATATTCTCTTATTGGCCAGTAAGTGAATATTGTGGGTGACAAATCCCACCGAGGTTTTTCCCATATGGGGTTTCCCCGTTAAACATCTTGTGTTATGGTGTTCTTTTCATGTGGATGTTTTTCATTCTGTTAATTACATTAATTCTTGCATACCGGTACACTGTTACTTTATGTTCTGCATGTTTTATCTTAAGAAAATTACATTACCGGTCAGATACTGAGTCATCCCCCCTCTTAGTATCTATGGGAACCCTAACAATTGGTATCAGAGCCTGGTCTTCTATTTTCAGAAGCCTAACAGCTTGAGGAAGATCTTGACACTGGTAAAAATGGAAAATCGGATGAAGCAACTTGAAGGAGCTCTTACTAACTATGATGCAGAGAAGTTGAAAAATATCCAATTAGAAGATGATTTAAAAGCAGCTCAGGATATCATTCAGGCACTTCAAGAAAATCTTACTATTACAAGATATAAGAGAAGGGAACTTTGTGAAAAATTGCAAAATGAGAATGATGAAAAGGAATCACTTAATGATATGATAAGCAAATTGAAACAAGAGATCATGACAACAAAAAATGAAACACAGGATATGACTATGAGATTTTGCAAAGAGATTGAGGACAGAAAGAAGAATGAAGAAGAATTGACCAAAAGACTAAGTGATGCAACAAATGAGAACACAAGACTTAGTTATCAAAATGACATGTTGAAGATAGATCTGATGCATACTCAGAATGACTCGAATGAACTAATGAGACAAAAAGAAATCTTGGAAAGGGAATTGGAAACTGCAAATCAACACAAAGAAAAATTCAATAAAAGCTCAGAAGAACTTGGTACCTTATTGAAGAATCAAAAACCCAAAGGTGACACTTCTGGAATTGGATTTGAAGTTGGAGAAAGCTCTAGTACTGCAAATACTCAGGATCACAACAAACCGGTAAGACCTCCTAATACTTATAAATTCAATGGAAAATGCTTTAACTATAATAAATATGGTCATAGGGAAAATGAATGTAGATCTAGGAATTATCAGAATATCAATCCTCCCACCGGTCAATGCTCCAAATGCAACAAAGTTGGTCATAACTCTGAAAACTGCAAAATGAATGTAAGATGTTATGTTTGTGGAAGATTTGGACATTTATCAAATCAATGTAGAACACAAACCGAAATAGGTTATGGGAAAGCTATTCAGAAAAATAATGTAACTTGTTATGCATGTAACAAGATTTGTCATATTGCTAAATTTTGTAGAAGTAAAGGTACACCGGTAGACAACAAAAGTACTAGCTTGAAAGGTAAAGAAAAGGTTGAAGAGGTTAAGCAAGAATTCTCAAAGCAATGGGTTAGAAAAGCTGATCTAAATATTGGGAATACTCTTCCACCAGTAGAACCAACAAATGCTCCACTGGTAGGACAATGTGATGCTCCACCAGCAGGACAGAGCAGTGCTCCACCGGTAGGAAGTTCTTCATCTAATTGAAGAAAATTATCTTGAGGGTTTGGCAATCTAATGACACATGTTCTATTATTCCCTCGGTTAGAGAAAAGAAGTTGAAAATCACTCATTACTAGCAAATAAAGTTAAGCTAATACATTACTGGCAAGCAATTAATGTTTTGGCTCCATTTCATTTCATTTCACCGTGATTTCAAACTTTCAGAGAGCGTGAAGATTTCCGAGCTAAGGCATTTCGAGCAAGAAGCAAGCACACTCCAAGCAATCATTCATCCAAGACAGAAAATAGGTATTTTATCATGGCATCCTCCTCTGCAATTGAATACATAGCGAACCCTACTGTTGTGGAAGTAATTAAAAGACCTAGGCCTGTATTTCAGTTGGTCCCCGAAATAGCAAAGAAAGATGATACCTTAGGTGCATTCTCTCAAATCCCTAAAGGTGTTGTATATGTTGAAGACCCTAGAATGTATATTCACTGCAATATTGAAGAGCTACGAGATGAGGAAATCAAAACCATGTACAAAACTGAGATATGTGATGATACCGGCAATTTCAAAGCTGAACACAAAATCATTGAAACCCTAGGATTCACAAAAATCCTTAGTATTCCTAAATTTCCTAAGGATGTGATTAGGATAGTATTAAGCAGAGTTCATGGAGAATTTTTCTGGTTAGATACAATTCATAAGATCACCAAGCAAGTGGTAAAGGATGTCACAGGGTTACCGGCCACCGGTAAAAGACCAGATAAAAACAAGAAAGTTTCAAATGATTTAGTCATTGACCTAACAGGTGCAACATCTGATAAAAGATCTTTAAGGGTTAATGATGTAAAGGATACAAATGTGAGATTCATAGGCATGATATTAGGTTACAAAGCCACTCATGCCAATAGACTCAACTTAGTTTCAAGTTTATGAATCAAGAGTGCTTATGACATAATAATTGACAATGCAAAAATTGACATCTGTGAATGGCTAAAGGATGAACTGATAGACAACCTTGGGAAGATAAAGAAGGATAAGAAAGGAACCTTCAGATTTGGAAATCTATTAGTGTGTCTAATGCTTCATATAACAAAACAAGTTCCCGGTATAGGATATAAAGATTTCAGATATGACATACCGGTAGGAAAGCAACTAACATAACTGTTCAATACCATGGGCGACAATAAGGAAAATATCATTCATGACTTTTTCCAAGCACTAAAAACAAAAATGAAGAAAAGGACAAGGTTATCACAGAAGATTGTAGACAAATAGAAAGATGATATATGCTTTGTTATCAAAAAGGATGAAATATGGATGGAAGTAGTCATCCCCAGGACAATCTGGGTAACAGAAATGGGCTATGAAACAGATGACCACATAGTGGAAACTTATGCCAAAGCACTTCTGGAAGCCCCCAATGAACCTAAAGAAGAAATATTTGGTAGTGTTGAAACCATAGAAAGCCAAATTCAATCAAAGAAAAGAGTGAAAAAGGTTGAGGCATTTGTGAGAAAAGGATCTAGACAAGCAAAAGCCATAAAGGAAGATATATTAAAGAAAACCAGCATAAATAAAGATGAGTTGGTAGCCCCACAACCTGAAGCTCATCTATCACCAGTAGGTACTTCCTCAGAAGGAGATATGCTAGCAACTTTTAAAAGAGTTGTTAGGAAAAGAGATCCCTCACCGGCAACCACTCCTTCACCTAGAAGGACAAGGTAGAAGCAACAAGCTATGAGATCTCTGGTCAGAAAGGTCACACCTAAAAAGAAGCTGACCCCTAAGAAAAAGAAAAAGGCAACAACTAACTTGGCACCTCTAGAAATTTTGTTAAACGAGATCACAGAGGAAGGAAAATTGAAGAACATAGGGAAAATTTATGACACCCTATCGGTTGATGAGAAAGGGCAAGTTGAGGAGAGTGTAATATTACACATGGACATGTTTAAAAAGTTTTTGTTGCAAGTCTTAAATGAAATTCTTGATGACTTATACAAAAGACTTGAGGCTAGAAGGCAAGGAGTAATTGAACTAGACAAGAAAATAAAAATAGAAAAACTACTTGCAGTATATCCGGTAAACTCCCCAAAAGAAATTGATGATCTGATAGCTCAGGCTAACTGGACAATTTTTTTCACTACACACCGACAAATTTCACTAATGGTAGGTAGAGTTATAGAGGTTTCAGAGGAAACAGAAGATGGTTGGGACATATTTTTGGTTGAAAAAGAAAAACAAGAAGAATATAGGAATCCCAAGCCTATTAAGGTATATCAAAAGGACAAAGGGAAAGGGAAAGTTGGTGGACCTCCAAGAATAAAGATTAAAGATAATCTACCTCCACTAGTAAAAATTACAATCCCTGAAAACCAACCGACAACTAAAAGCATGGATACAGAGGATGGCAATACAAATCCTGAAGTCCTATTCACTATAAATGTTGATACCCAAAAGATCAACATAACAGTTGATAAAGACCCAAGTGAAAAATTAGATATAGCCAAAGAGCCTCTAGTAATAGGAAATACAGAGCAGCCGGCAGTGGATACAGGGAAAAAGATGGAATCTGAAGCACAAACAGAGAAACCGACAGAGCTAAAGGCTCCAGAACAGATGCCACTGGTAAGAAATGAAGCAGGAAAACCAGTGCTAAAGGAAATGCAGACACAAATGGACCTGCCAGAGGTCAATACAAGCATGGTCACTTCCACTGGTACTCAGTTTGTTGGGTCACCATCAAAGTCAACAAATGTGACTGAGGTATTACTCGAATCCATCAAGAAAATAACTAACTATAGCTCACAAGCTTACAAAGCAATAGATGATTCAATCCCATTTTTGAAAACAATAGCTCCTAATTGTAATATAGATAATAAAGATTCTTTAGGACAGTTAGATACACTATGTAAATACATTTCTGGAAATATTGAGAAAATAAAGGTAGAATTTGTAAAGGACATTGTAGAAAAGGAGAAACAAAAATTCTTTGAGGAAGGAATTAAGAAGTGTAACAGAGATTTTGACACACTTCTACCGGAATTGTGTAGTTTGTTTATAGAGTACAAAAACCTGTACAAAGACACATGCAAAACAAACTTCCTGACTATAGATGTAGACAAGAAGATAAGCAAGACACAGGAAGAGATAAACAAGCTTGCAGACATTTTTGTCAACTCACCAGATTCATTATCTATTTTTGAAGATAAGTTAGCAAATTTTGAGACAGAATTACTTAAACAGGAGAAAGAGAAAGAGACAATAATAAATAATGCAAAATACTTGAGATCCAAACTGAGTCCAAGATTGGATTATCTAGCATCTCTACGGAAGGAAATCTCAGAGGCATTAACACCGGGAAGTAAAACACCAGCAGAGCAATTGCAGTATCTCACCAGCACTGTGAAGAGAACTGAAACCACAATAAAAGATAACAAAAAGTTTATGGATAGTATAAACTGAATTTTGGGTGATCTTTTTCAGATAATAACTACCCAACTACAAGGTTGAGGTTATGGACTGGTATAACTACAAACTCTACTAACCTTTGTCATTGATGCCAAAGGGGGAGTAGTAGGATGAGAAAATTCAAAACATAGGGATCATATGCTCAAGGGGAGTCCCTCATTTTTTTTGGTAAATTTTTTGCTCTACACATTTTTGGATATCTTTTTGAAATTTCTCATGAGTGTTGCCATCAATGCCAAAGGGGGAGATTGCTGGCATATGGACACTCCAATGAGACATTGTGTGTGATTGAAGGTTTTGTCATTGATGGCAACCTTGCAATCCTATAGCACCGGCAAGACATTCTACCGGCAAAGCATTATTCAAGCAAGACAGTGCATCAGTATCAGCAAGACCACTCTACACTGGCACCGACACTGACACAGAAGAAAAGATGTACACCGGCACAGAAGAAAAGATGTATATCGGCACAGAGGCTGACAAGATTTTTGATATGTAATATTTTGTTTATTATTGTAAGCCGACTTGGCAAATTGTAAAATGACTCTTGTATATAAAGGATATCATTATAAACATTTATAGAGATAAAAAAGTGAGCATAAAGAAAATTATTAGGCAGACCTAATGTGTGAATTATAGGTCAAGGGTATATGTAAATAACAGAGCAAGAACCGGTACTAAATCTGGCATTGAAGATTCTATTGTAAAGCAGTACAAAATATTGGCCTTCCTAAGCAGTGTGCTCTAGGCTGTTGGCCTTCCTGCATGTGTAGGCCCCTATTGTAAGTAATATTCTCTTATTGGCAAGTAAGTGAATATTGTGGGTCACAAATCCCACTGAGGTTTTTCCCACACCGGGTTTCCTCGTTAAACATCTTGTGTTATGGTGTTCTTTTCATGTGGATGTTTTTGATTCTGTTAATTACATTAATTCTTGCATACCGGTACACTGTTACTTTATGTTCCGCATGTTTTGTCTTAAGAAAATTACATTATTGGTCAAATACTGATTCACCCCCCCCTCTCAGTATATGTGGGAACCCTAACAGAAATAAAAGAAAAATTAAAGATGATTTGGAAAAAGAAGGAAATTGTGTCAATTGATGAAAGCACCTTACCTAATGAGTTAGGTGCACCTATTCCAAATTAATCGGTAAAGGTATGAAGGGTCTGCATTCTCTCAAGGTTAAATCTTAATAGTTCCTACTTTATTATGTACTTAATTCAAAATCTGCATAGTTAAAGATGTATTAGTAAGTTTGAAATTCTATCAAAGTCTTTTGCAACACTATACAGGAAACCTCTCAAGTCGGTGAATACAGGAAACCTGTCAAGTTGGTAACTAAAGGAATTTTGGTTACTTGGTTAAAGCAAAAAAAGGAAGAAAGTTTAGTGGAACCAAGCGCATTTAATGTTTTTGACCTAACCTGCATGGAGCCTGATAAGGCATATATGTACTTAAAGCATTTTCGCGGTCATTTTTACTTACCAAGTTTTCGAGAAAAGTAGAGAAAAGTGAATCCAAGGTGGTCAAACCTCCTACAAAGAAAATTCAAGGTATTTACATCAATCTCAATGCATTGTTAAGCTGGTTTACTGATATTATCAAGTTGCTATTATCTGCTAAGTGTGAAGTGTCTGCCGTTTGAAATCCTGAAACCCTAAGGATCTACAAATGGCACCTACAATCCAAGATCCCATTATTGTCAAGAATGTTGAAAAGTGGTGTAGGATCACCCTTCTAAGGTCTTCATCCTTTTGGTTTTGGTTGGTGTTTTGCTTCTTTGAGAAGCCATTGTAAATGTAATAAGAGCCATGAGCTCATTGGTCTTATTTAGGTCCTAGTTTAGGTCCTAGGTTCTCAAGTCTTGGTTGAGGTTTCTTGTGGAGGAGAGGGTATGTGTGCCATTGATGATTTTGGGGTCCATTTAGCATGGTGGTGTCCATAGGATAGCCCAATGTAGGCCTAGGAGTCAATAAAAGAAACATTACAAAAGTTGCTCAAAAGTTGCAAAAAGTTGCATGACAACTTTTCAAAGTTGTCAAGCAAGTTTTCCACCTAATAGGTCAAAAACCTTAGTTTAGCATGAAGAACCCTAATTTTGACACATAGATTGAGGAAAGGATACTATATATTGTTACAAACCCTAAAATGATGGGTTGAATGTTAGTTTTTGTACGGCCCATGAAAAGAGACCTTGATTATGACTGTAATTTTGTTGCCAGTTGGCACAAATGGAGCATCAGAGAGATAATCAATTTTTTTGTAGACTAAACTATGTTGAGAGCTTTTGGTTGTGTTTACTCTTCCATTTTGAGCAATTATTCTTAGTGTGTTGTGTAGGTTTTGAGTCTTTTGTAAATATTTTGTAAAACACTCTTTCACTGTCCAGTTTTGGACTGTTTTGTGTCAATGGGTTGACAACTCCTATCCCCATTGTGGAATCACCATGAAACAATGAGGAATAGGAGTACAGACCCTATACATTACCTTAGAGAAAGAAAGGCCCTTGAAGATGTAGGGAGGCCATTCAAAAAGACCCACTCCTAGGCGAGACTGGACAGTGCCCAGCTAGGAAGGGTTAAGGTTGCAGAGGTCCGTGAGAGCAAGGAAGGCCAGAGGAGGATGCACCCTTTGGAGGAGTTGTAGAGGGGTGTGTGGAGAACCATTTGTGAGAAGGAGGATCCTCTACCAATCTATAAAAGGTGGCAAAAACACCAAACCATCATTTTGACCCTAGCAGGCCTAAAAACCCTCTTAAAAACCCTTAAAAACCCCAAAATTCACCTAGGGTAGTGTACAAACACTTGAAGGCCCAAAACCTAGAAAATATTTGAGATTTTTCCAATTGAATTGTAGTCCTTTTGGGGAGTTTCACAAGCTTGGTCATCCTTTGCAAGAGAGAGCCCTAAAATTTTGGAATGGAGGCCTAATTGGGCTCATTCCTTGTAGCCCTATTTTGCAGGAAATAAGCAAAATAGTGAGATTGGCAACAAATAGGAAGATCTAAACCTCTTGGGGGCACATGAATGGATGGAAAACCATGTCTAAGACCTGTCCTATCCTTGCTAGGACCTAAGAAGGTGTAGGACAAGCCAAACCCTTATTAGCCTAAATAAGGGTTCTTTTGAATCTCATGAGTAGGTGAGACCTTAGGAGAAGTATTACAAGTTGTTGGTGGGTGGATTGGGCAAGGTCAGGGGATTCCACAAGAAAGGGAATTCCTAGAGACCCTAGGGTGTGGTTAGAACACCTGGTGATCCAAGGAAGGAATCAAAGAGCATATACTAGGTTAGTCTATCCCATACCCATTCCCATCAGATTGGTATCAGAGCCAGTTAAAGATTTGGTGGACTGTGCATGTCTCTATATTCTGGTGAATCAATAGGGGAGAACATAATGGTCACTAATGTAGAGTTGGCTAGGGAGGTAGAAGAGCAGAAGGAGAAAAATAGAGTCCTTGAAGAAGCTATGAGTGAGATAAGGGACAAGCTGCAAGAAGTGGCTCATCAAAGGGCACATGGACTCTAGGGTGAGGACACCAAGGATAAAGGCAAGAAAACTATTGATATAGATGACATTATACCTGAACCAGACCCCTTGTTCAATGAAGAACCTTTTGTAAAGGCCATTAAGGCTTTGAATCCAAAATCTTTTGAAGGATTGCCACTTTTCAGTGGAAGGATGGATATTGACACCATCATGGAATGGATTGAGGGTATGGAGAACCATTTTGAGTGTGAGGGTGTGACGGAAGCCCAAAAGGTTAAGGTTGCCAAATCTAGACTAAGGGGAGAAGCCTTGAAAGTGGGCCATGACCCTCACAGTGGGTCGTCCCACTAGCGGCACCGCCGCAACCTCTTCAACCGCATTAAACCACCTCCGCCCCTTCCACATTCGGCCACTGGTAAAAATGCCACCGACCCTACACAAAACACCCGAGCACCACCCCTGCAAAACATAGGAAATAAAATGGAACCCTAGCCCAGTTAAGATTAGGGTAAATAAGTGAAGTGTAATGTAAAAAAATAAAATAATAATATGTATATAAAGAGAAATAAAGAAAGGGCTAGGGTTTAATGGAGATTAAAAACATAAATAATTATATATATATATATATATATATATATATATATATATATATATATATATATATATATATATATATATATATATATATAGTTATAAGGATGGTGTAGATAGTAGATATTAATGGGTTTTCTAAGAGTTAAAATGTTTGAACGAAAATAAAAATATATCTACTTTAGTTACATATCATAAAGATATTACCGGATGCATTATGTGTATTAATGTTTATTTAACTTTTAAACAATTAATAATAAGGTTGTTTATAGGGCGAATGGTAAATCATATATTTAATTAAGAGTTGGTTGTCAATCATGGAACTATAAAAGAAAAGGATTGTTTTCTTTTGATTTTAATAAAAATAAACTTATGGGAGACATTTATTAAGAAATTAATTGACACTTTAATCGATTATTGTAATTAATGATTTAAGATGAATTTTAGATAATATGGACTTATTGGAGATTAATAATACCTCGCCAATGTTATTCCGCATTTAGTTCTATTTTAAGCTCGTTTACTTGAGTTAGGGTTTTAAGTTAACTCTAAATGTAGTTAAGACCAAAACCTATTTAGAGCATTTCGTGTTAGAGAACGTATTGTTAATTAATTGTTAAATAATAAGAAAAAAAAAAAATCATTCCATTTTTTTTTTTTTTGCCCTAAATTTTGGGCATGACAGGGTGTGGCGGAAGCCTAAAAGGTTAAGGTTGCCAAATCTAGACTAAGGGGAGAAGCCTTGACATGGTGGAAATACTTACAAGAGGGGAGGATTAGCATCAGGAAGCTACTTATTGCAAATTGGAAGGCCATGGTGAGTAAGATCAAAGAGAACTACTTGCCAGAGGACTATGAAGTCCAACTTCATAAGAAGAGATAGGGATTTAAGCAGAAGGATCTTGATGTGGCCTCCTACACAGAGGAGTTTCAAAAGCTTTGTCTTAGATCCAAAGTCCAAGAAGAAGAATCCATCAAGGTATCTAGGTATCGAAGTGGTCTAAAGTGGAACATCTAAGAGGAGATAAGCCTATGGACTCCTACTACTATCCAAAAGTGTCATCAGCTTGTTGCTAAGGTAGAAAAGAGGAACAAAATGAAGGGAGACTCCAACAATAGGGGTAGAGACAGAGGTAGAGATCAAATGAATCATCGAGGTGGTTACCAAAGTAAGACAAGTGAACAAAGGAATCAAGGAGAGTCCAAGTTGATTGAGCATAATAGTGAGACCACTCTTAGAGAAGGTCATTCTTGAGGTAGAGGTGCACAAGGGGGCCCAAATAGGGGTAGAGGTACTGGCTGGAGCAGTTCCTACTTTGCAACCATGAAATGCTACAATTGTGGTCGATTGGGACACCTGGCCTATAGATGCCCTGACAAGCCTACATCATCAAATTGTGGAAAAAGGGTTGCTTATGCCCATTAAGACACATCAAGCAGCAAGACACCTAAGGTGGACCATATTGAATCAAAGATTGGAGAAAATCTGATGTTCAATAGAGTCTTGATAAGACAGCCGGTTAAGGATGAACCTAAGCATAGGAGAGAATTGTTTAGCGTGAGATGCAAGATCCTTGGTAAAGTTTGCAAGGTGATAGTTGATTCAGGGTCAACTGATAACATCATATCAGATGAGGCAGCCAAGAAGTTGAAACTCACAAGGATACCCCACACTAGCCCTTACAAGGTGACATGGTTGAATCAAGAGCAGAGTGTGCTAGTCAATGAGCAGACTTGGGTAGAGTTCTCTATTGGAGGATACAAGGATAAGATCCTTTGTGATGTGTTACCCATGGATGCCTATCATCTACTTCTAGGTAGACCCTGGCAATTTGATAGGAAGGTGATCTATGATGGGGAGGGCAACTCCATTTCCTTCAAGAAGGATAGTAGAACCTTTAAGATTCAGTCTCTGATAGAGAATGATGAGGGAACCTCAAGAACACCTAGTGTCTTATTGAATACAGGTAAAGAGTTCTTACACTTGCTGCATGAGGAGGAGACAATGAGGTGTGCCATCTTTGTGAAGTCAAAGGAGGAGGAAGACAAGTTGCAGACAGAGGTACCCCAGGAGGTGAAGCAAATGTTGCAAGAGTATAAGGACATAGTGAGTGATGGAGCACCTGCGACACTTCCACCAAGAAGGTCTATAAGCCATCAAATAGACTTTGTTCCCGGTGTATCCCTACCCAATAAAGCTGCATATAAGCTCACACCTAATCAAAATAAGGAGGTGGCAAGGCAAGTGCAAGAGTTGTTGGATCAAGGACTGATCAAGAAGAGCATCAGCCCATGTGTAGTCCTAGTAGTGCTAGCATCAAAGAAGGGAGGCAAGTGGAGACTTTGCATTGATTCAAGGGCAATCAATAGGATCACCATAAGGTATAGATTTCCTATTCCTAGGATAGAGGATCTAATGGACTATTTAGGTGGTGCCATGTATTTTACTAAGTTGGACCTTAAAAGTGGTTATCATTAGATTAGGATCAAGGAGGGTGATGAGTGGAAGACCGCTTTTAAGACCATAGAAGGGTTGTATGAATGGCTTGTGATGCCATTTGGACTCACCAATGCCCCAAGCACCTTCATGAGGTTGATGACTGAGGTTTTAAAGGACTTCACAGGTAGGTTTGTGGTGGTGTACGTAGATGACATACTCATCTATAACAGAACCAAAGAGGAGCACCTAGAACATCTGAGGTTAGTCTTAGAGAGGTTGCATGAAGAGATGTTGGCAATCAAATTAGAGATGTGTGACTTTTTGAAGCAAGAGTTGGTCTACTTGGGATTTGTGGTGTCTAAGGGAACCTTGAAGATGGATCCAAGCAAAGTGGAGGCAATCTTGAATTGGCCTGCCCCTAAAACAGGGACTGAAGTTAGGAGTTTCCATGGTTTAGCCCAATTCTATAGAAAGTTTGTGAGGAACTTCAATGGCATATATGCACCAGTACTTGACACCATAAAAGGAGGCCTAAAAACCAAATTCAAGTGGACTGAACTGGCTGATAAAGCATTCCAATTATTGAAGAAAGAAGTAGCCACAAAACCCATCCTACTCTTACCTACTTTTGACAAGCTATTTACATTGGAATGTGATGCAAGTGGCATTGTAGTAGGGGGTGTATTGAGCCAAGAGGGAAGGCCTATGGCATTTTTTAGTGAGAAGCTTAATGAAGCAAAGAAGAAGTGCTCAGCCTATGACTTAGAGTTGTATGCACTAGTTCAGTCTCTCAAAAAATGGAGGCATTACCTACTCCCAAAGGAATTTGTGGTGTTCACAGATAACTAGGCTTTGAGTTACATTAACACTCAAGAGAAGCTTAGCAATAGACATTTGAAATGGATGGAATACCTCTAATCCTTTAGCTTTACCATCAAGCATAAAAAGGGGCAACTCAACAAGGTGGCAGATGCTTTAAGCAGGAAGTTGTTGACTGTCCAAGAGTTACAATTGCAGAGCATAGGAATAGAAGGTTTCAAGGACCTCTATGAAGTAGATGAAGACTTATCATTAGCCTACAAGGTCTGCAAGGAGTTTGAGAATCATTTTCATGGTGAGTATGCAGACTACACTCTTCAAAGTGGTCTCTTGTTCAAAGGTAATCATTTATGTGTGCCTAGAGGATCCATGAGAGAAAATCTCATACAAGAGAAACACAATGGTAGTCTAACTAGACACTTTGGGATCAATAAAACCTTGGATCTAGTATAGAGGTACTACTATTGGCCTAGGTTGCCAAGGGATGTGAGAAGGTATGTGGAGTAGTGTGGTGTGTGTCAAAGAGCTAAAGGAGGGTCAAGTAATGCAGGCCTCTATTAGCCATTACCGGTCCCAAATAGGCCTTGGGAGTGTGTAAGCATGGAATTTGGAGTAGGACTCCGCAAGACAAAGATAGGTATGGATAGCATCTACGTGGTAGTAGATAGGTTTTCTAAGATGAGCCATTTCATTCCATGTAAAACTACCCATGATGCTAGCTATGTTGCACATCTCTTCTTTAAGGAGATTGTAAGGATTCATGGACTCCCACTAAGTATTGTTTCAGATAGGGACAACAAGTTCATGGGCCATTTTTGGCAAACCTTATGGAAAAGACAAGGGACCAATTTATCATTTAGCTCAGCATACCATCCACAAACTGATGGTCAAACTGAAGTCATTAATAGGGTGTTAGGCAACTTGTTGAGGTGTCTAACCAAGGAGTATGGGCAAACATGGGATCTAGTCATTCCACAAGCGGAGTATGCCTATAATGATAGTGTAAATAGGACCACTGGAAGGAGTCCTTTTGAGGTTGTCTATGGCAGACATCCAAGGGGAGTGTGTGAACTAAGAGAACTTGGTTCCATGGAGATGAAGAGTGGGCAAGCAGAGAAATTCACTCAAACCATTAAGGAGGTCCAAGAATAGGTCAAGAGAGCCATCCTAGAGTCTACTCAAAAACTAAAAGCTAAAGTGGATGAGAAAAGGAGAGAGGTTCAATTCAAAGTGGGTGACTATGTGATGGTCCATCTGGGCAAAGCTAGAATGCAAAGCGGCAAGCCTACTAAAATGCAAATGAAGAGGGTAGGACCTTGTAGAATTCTATCAAAATATGGTGAGAACACCTACAAGGTTGATCTTCCTTCAGATTTGGCTATATCGCCAGTCTTTAATGTTGTTGATCTGATATTATACAAGGGTGAAATAGCAGGGCAAACTGAGAATCAAACCAAGGTACTGCAGGACTTGGATATGAATACCTTACCTCAAATGAAGTAGCCCATAGCATAGGAGATCTTGGAGTCAAGGGTGAAAAATTATACTAGACACTAGGTCTATATGGAACACTTGGTGAATTGGGCAGGTCAACCTGAGTCTGAAGCCACTTGGGTTGAAGAGGGCAGGTTCAAGAAACTTGGTATTGACCCGGCTCTCATTTCTCCCCTAGTTCCTTAATTTTGTGCAGAGCGGGAGTATGGTGTAGGAGCACCCTTCTAAGGTCTTCCTCCTTTTGGTTTTTGTTGGTGTTTTACTTCTTTGAGAAGCCATTGTAAATGTAATAAGAGCCATGAGCTCATTGGTCTTATTTAGGTCCTAGTTTAGGTCCTAGGTTCTCAAGTCTTGGTTGAGGTTTCTTGTGGAGGAGAGGGTATGTGTGCCATTGATGAGTTTGGGGTCCATTTAGCATGGTGGTGTGCATAGGATAGCCCAATGTAGGCCTAGGAGTCAAGAAAAGCAACATTGCAAAAGTTGCTCAAAAGTTGCAAAAAGTTGCATGACAACTTTTCAAAGTTGTTAAGCAAGTTTTCCACCTAATAGGTCAAAAACCTTAGTTTAGCATGGAGAACCCTAATTTTGGCACAAAAATTGAGGAAAGGATACTATATATTGTTACAAACCCTAAAGTGATGGGTTGAATGTTAATTTTTGTACGGCCCAAGAAAAGAGACCTTGACTCTAACTGTAATTTTGTTGCCAGTCGGCACAAATGGAGCTTCAGAGAGTGATAATACACTATTTTGTAGACTAAACTATGTTGAGAGTTTTTGGTTGTGTTTACTCTTCCATTTTGATTAATTAGTCTTAGTTTATTGTGCAGGTTTTGAGTCTTTTGTAAATATTTTGTAAAACACTCTCTCACTATCCAGTTTTGGACTGTTTTGTGTCAATGGGTTGACAACTCCTATCCCCATTGTGGAATCAGCATGAAACCATGGGGAATAGGAGTACAGACCCTATACATTACCTTAGAGCAAGCAAGGCCCTTGAAGATGTAGGGAGGCCATTCAAAGACCCACTCATAGGCGAGACTGGACAGTGCCCAGCTAGGAAGGGTTAAGGTTGCAGAGGTCCGTGAGAGCAAGGAAAGCCAGAGGAGGATGCACCCTTTGGAGGAGTTGTAGAGGGGTGTTTGGAGCACCATTGGTGAGAAGGAGGATCTTCCACCAATCTAGACAAGGTGGTAAAAACACCAAACCATCATTGTGACCCTGGCAGGCCTAAAAACCATCTTCAAAACCCTTAAAAACCCCAAAATTCACCTAGGGTAGTGTAGGGACACTTGGAGGCCCAAAACATGGAAACTATTTGAGCCTTTTCCAATTGAACAATAGTCCTTTTGGGGAGTTTCACAAGTTGGGTCATCATTTGCAAGAGAGAGCCCAAAAAGTCTGGAATGGAGGCCTAATTGGGCTCATTCCTTGTAGCCCTATTTTGCAGGAAAGAAGCAAAATAGTGAGATCAGTAACAAATAGGAAGGTCTAAACCTCTTGGGGGCACATGAATGGATGGAAAACCATGTCTAAGACCTGTCCTATCCTTGCTAGGACCTAAGAAGGTGTAGGACAAGCCAAACCCTTATTAGCCTAAATAAGGGTTCTTTTGAATCTCCTGAGTAGGTGAGACCTTAGGAGAAGTAGTACAAGTTGTTGGTGGGTGGATTGGGCAAGGTCAGGGGATTACACAAGAAAGGGAAGTCCTAGAGACCCTAGGGTGTGGTTAGAACACCTGGTGATCCAAGGAAGGGATCAAAGAGCATAGATTAGGCTAGTTTATCCCATACCCATTCCCATCAAAAAGCCCTCACTAAAATACTCTTTGACTCCCAAAGTTGCATCTGAACCAGATGACAAAACTACATTTTCACTCATCCTGGATAGAGTGTTATTAGTCGAGGATGTGAGATTCTTCACCAAATGTCATGTTGAAGAACTCGGTCATGTTGAAATCAAAGACACCTATGATGAATTATGCACAGATGGTAAATTGAATAGCAAATATGAGCACATTAAGATCAAAGGATTAACTGAAGCCCTAACTTATCCACGTGTGTTCAAACTCCAGTGGGTCAAGTTTTTCCTTAGTAGAGTTCATGATGATTTGATGTGGTTAGAGGAGCAACCGTTTAATATTACCAAGGAAAGCATTCATCTGATTACCGGTTACCCTATTTATGATCATGCCCGAGCTCAAAAGATGATATCACAGAAGGAATTGATTAGTTTAACCGAAGTGGAATTAGATTGCAGAGGATTGAAATTGAACAATGTCACTGATGCAGAACTAAAATTTGCCATTAGAGTAATAGGTTACTGTTTCTTCCAATTGGCAAGGGAAAACAGTGTACCCTGTGCAACAGTAGACCTAGCATACAAAATTGTGAAAAAGGGAATGGAAATTGATCTATGTGAGGTGTTGCTAAAAAGCCTATTTGAGAATTTGAACACCATTAGGAAGCTGAAGAAGAACAACTCAGCTAATACACTAAAGTTTGGATCACTACTTGTATGCATGTTTTTCTATTTTGAAAAATTCTTTCCATCAGTCAGTCAAGTTGTTTGGGAACTACACTGACCAATCACCCATCAAATTAATGAATTCATCAAGAAGTTAGGTGATAATTTCAATGATATTATGGATGATTACTTAAGTAAGTTCCAAGAGAAAATGCATAACAGGTACCGAATTCCACCCCAGCTAGTGGAGAAATACAAAAATGACATATGTTTTGAAGTAGACACTGATTACTGTTATGTGAATTCTATGGAACCAAGAACTCAATCTTTGTCACCTATGGGATACGAGATTGATTTTGATATCACACAATAGCAAATTGATGCAATTCTTATATTGCCAAGACATGCTACCAAGCTAAGGTATGGAACCTATGAAGAAGTGAAGGAAAAAGTAAAAATGAGCATTGTAGTACCCAAAGCTACAAGAAAGGCAACAAAGATGATAAAGGCATTATCAGAGAAATCCAGAGAAGATTCTTCCTCCACTCCTGTCAAAGACACTTTAGCCATTACCAAAGAGGAATCTGAAGCCTAAGAAGTAGCTATAACATTGAGCACTGAATTGCCTAAGGGAAAAGTGTTGAAAAGAAAGAAACTAGATTCATCAAAGGCCTCACTGACTCCACCAGCAAAGCGACCTAACACTAGAGAATCTGTAGCTTCACCAAGTAAGAAAGCAAAGAGTGTTACTATTCCTAAGGTAACAAAAACTTACAAGAAAACTACTCGGATACTCATTTTGGAAAAAGAGTCTAGTGACATCGAATCTAATGATGCAAGCAAATTTCAGATTGTCAAGAGCAAGAAGGTAAATGTACATAGTGTGGAAAATTTCTGTGCTAATCTGAAAGAATATGGTGGATTTGAATCATTCAGATATGTTAAATATGAAACTAGAAATAATGATGAAAAGAGGCAAATTGAAGAAGCTGTCATCTGCACACTTCTAAAATTCCGGTTGGCTCCATTGGAACTATCTAAGTCACTTCCAAATGAATTATATTTACATATTGACAATAGGTGGAAGTATGCAATGGACTCAAAGAAACAAATCAGAGAAAGAAGTCTGGTACATCTCTTTCCTGACATGTTAGTAGCTGAAATAAAGGAACATCTGACAACCTACAACTCAAAGTTTCTCGTCAAACAAAGAGCCTGAAAACTGATGAATGGGTTGTATATTGAAGTGGAAAATGAGACAAAAGCAAAGTGGTAGGAAATCTTTAAATTCAAGGATGCTAGTGAGCAAGCTACAGTTGAAATTGTTGATGTCACCGAGAAAGATCCTAATGTTACTGAGTAAGATCATGCTGACACCATTCAAATCGATGAAGATATCATGGATACAAGGGCACCGGAACATGAAATGATAGAAGGAAATGCATATGCAAAACTTGTATCCAGTGAATCAATCTTGGAACAAGTTCAGCCTTATCCACCAGTCAATCAACCTATCTCAACCAAAACTCCTTAGGATAAGGATAAAGGCACCAAAGGTCACAAGTCTACAACAGGAGAAGGTACTACTCAAGAACAGACATCGCAAGCACCTTCTAGTACTAAAAATGTTGTAACTGAGACAACAAAGGACTCTACAGAGGCTAAAGAAACTGACCAAAGTGTTGCCTCTACCGAGCAACCTACCGAGGGTCATCAAGCCTCACAAGCCATTGTCCTAGTTCCATTGGTGAAAGGTAAAGAAAAGAAGATGAAAAAGCATAGTTTTAAAGTTGATTTGTCAAAACCAATAGTGTTGCCCAATGTTGATATATCCAAATTAAAGGGGCAAGCACTTATTGATTTCGGTGAACTATGCAAAGCAAAGGCCGAACAAGAGAAACAAATGGCGATTCAAAAGAAAAATAAAGTACTTCAGAAGGTGAAAGCACTCTTAATAGATATGCTACCTGAAGCTACAGTGTCAATAGATGCAGCCATCCACATTCAATTGGATGAACTCCTAACAAAGATAGAGACATTTGGAGTAGATGCATCAGAATATTTGAGCAAGCTAAAAGACAAAGAGCTCACTGCAAAAATGATAGAAGAGGTACAGAAAGCTATAGCTATTGGCAAAGTTAAACTTGCCAAATTTATTACTAAGTTGACTCCTCAACTCAAGCACATTCATTATTTATTTCAAAAATTCTATACATTTTCTTTATTCATTAAAGACATCAAAAATAAAATGGAAGCAATTGAGAAAGAGATCACCGATCTCTCAAATAAGTTGACCATAGAGCCAAATTCGGTTTAGAATTTCTATACAAAGCTACAACTGCTCATGGCTCAACAATTGGACCTAAGAAATGAAGAACACAAGATCAGGATGGACATAATGACACTTCAAACATTATTCCTTCCTCATCTTTCATCCGTCAAAGAACAGATCAACCGAGCCACCTCCTTATCCACTACACAAGAGGGAAGCACTTTAGATGGCTTAATATCATTATTGGCTAACATTCAAGCCTAGAATTATTTAATGGATAGTGTAAAGGATGCACTCTCTATCACTCTCACTGAAGCATGAACAAAGTACAAATCCATATTTGACCAGTTGCCACCACCGAATGGTAACTAAGTTTTGATGTTTGCCAAAAAGGGGGAGTGATATAGTATTAGAGGAGTGATATAGTATCAAGCAAAAGGAGTGTAGTATATAGGGGGAGTATATCGAGTCGAGTGAGCAGAGTATCCACGAGCAGAGTACCGAGCAGTAAAGAGAATAGTAAGCAAAGAACAAGTGCACACAGAACATTGATCACCGAGCATGCAAAATCAAAAGTTTTGTACAGTATATCAATAAGGGGTGTATATCTGGATTTACTATTTCATTGGCTATTGTATATACTGTCAGTATAGTCAAATTTTACACGTATATAGATTATTGAGTTATAACTTTGAAAGTAGTTTTTGTCCAACATCTCAACTAATGTCAAAAGGGGAGATTGTTACTACTTATCAAGTTGCCATTAGTTTTATGTTCAAAGTTATTCTATAAACTCTAGTCGGTTATCTCTACCAAGATATTCAGTCAGTATGCACAGTCCAGTCGGTTATAGAAGAAAGTAGTCTCAGAGCGTAGTATACACCGAGTTGTCTACCGAGTATCATTCCATGTCTACCAAGCAGAAAAGATGACATACCGAGTTGATATACACCGAGTGAAACGTGTTACCAGATTCATTGAGCCTGGACATACATATGGAAACATGTTACAAGATCGAGGAAAATCTAACCGTTATCACATTGGAAATTGCACTTAAAGATTGTGTATGATTTTGAGGTCATCTAACCAATGAAATATTTTGCATGGTTATTCATTCAATAAAACATGTTTGTAAGATTGAAGCAATGAATGGATCACCGACATAAGAGATCTATTTATACAACATGGATTAAGATCAGATATATACATGTAGCATGACAGAAAGGAAGATATAGAAATATATAAAGCAAGACATGTGAAAGCACTAAGTGTTATGACCGTTACAGAGACATAGAGGTCACCGAGAAGGATTTCAGAGAACAGTCAAAGAACAGAGTAAATAGAAGGGTTTACCGAGTTACTATATGGGTTACCGAGGTATGCTATAAGTAAGGTAATCTTATTCTAAGCACATAGAATCTGCTATAACATTTAAGATGTAAAATTGCAGATATTTGTAATAATTTTATTGTAATATTTTGAAGTTGTAAGAGAAACCTTTAATAGGGTAAAAGGCTCTAATCAAGTCTATAAATTCTAAAGCCTCTAACCAAGTGTAGTATTTAGTTTTAAGTGTTGTAAAATCCTTTAGCAAGGTAGATCTAATAGATCTTGATACTCCTAACAGGGTAAGCTATCAGAAATAGCTAAACATGTAGCTCTAACCGAGCAACCTTTATTATTGTAGTAGTGAAGTTGTGGGTGCTGTCCCCACCACAGTTTTTCTCTCTAACCAAGAGTTTCTATGTAACCAAAATATATGTGTTATGGAGTGAATCATGTATGATTGTTATCTATTTGTTTTAGCTTTATATTATGTTACTGCACTATTCGGTTTATGCATAACAGTAAAGTTATTATTGAAGAAAAGTTTTGAAGTACTGATTCATCCCTCCCCTCTCAGTACATTATCTTTCCATATTGGGCCTAACACTGATTTCAAACTAGGAATCTGTTCAACCGATAAGGATTGTGCATAGTCAAAAATAATTTATTTTTTTCCCTCACCATCTTGTGAAGGGGTTTCCACTATTGGAAAATGCACACTCCAATGAGAAATTGTAGGTGATTGAATGTATTGTCATTGATGGCATCCTTGCAATCGTGTGATACCGATAGGCAGACACTAGCACCAACACCGACAGTAATAGGAAGAATACCGACACCCTGGCCGACAAGAATTTTATGTATTTATACTTTGTAATTAATTGTAAAATCTTTTGTAAGCTGACATGGCATATTGTAATATGACTCATATATGTATGAGATCATTGTAGATCATTTAAAAAATACTGAGAGAGGATGCAAAATATACAGATCTAATATGTGAAATATTGGTTAAGGGTTTATGTTGTAGCAGAGCTTAAACCGGTACCAAATCTGGCATAGCAGATGCTGATCTGAAGTAGTACAAGACATTGGATTAGTATAATCCATTGTTTTAAGTCAGTGAGACTTCTTTTGTAATTGAGCAGTGAGCTCTAGGCACTTGGCCTTCTTGCATGTGCAGGCCCCTATTGTAAGAGTAATATTCCCTTATTGGCCAGTAAGCAAATATTGTGGGTCACAAATCCCACCGAGGTTTTTCCCACACTTGGTTTCCTCATTAAAATACTATGTTATGGTGTGCTTCTCATGTTGTTGTCATTATTATTATTTACTGCATTATTTTTGATTTACTGGTACTCAGTTTTAATATGCTTTTCATGTTTTAAATCAAGTAATTTGATATACCAGTTAGATACTGATTCACCCCCCCTCTCAGTATCTTTGGGAATCCTAACTTCCACTTCTTCCTGCCTAATTTCCGAGGGGAGTTCCCCTTTATCTGAGATGTCAAGAGATGAACAAGCGCACCTTGTTTCTCATAAGGGACACATTACATTTGTCATACTAACACCTTCCTCTTCTGCAATTTCCTCAATCATAGTGGCAACTAGAGTGGATAGGATATTGTCTGCTATTTCCTGGATATGACCCTCCTTACTTGAGACAACTATCCCTGAAATTGATAAGCTCTGCATTAAATTCTAGATATCGATCAGGGATTTGTTAAACATTAGGTCCCAAACTATAGCTTCTCTATCATCATATTTTTTTCACATAATTGGGGAACCGGTGTGGGCATGGAGGCAAATTTATAGCTATAAAGGATCCAGTTATACATGATAAAAAAATGGGTCAACTGATTAATCCATTGAACATAGGATGGTTCAAAGGCATCCTGAGGTTCAGGAAGATCATTAAATGATTGTACATGATTGGAAGACAGAACTACTTCATGTTGGTGGGTAGGACACAAAAGAGGATCTGAGCAATGATTTTTATAGACTAAAAGCTCTGGGTGCTCATGACCACTACAAGAATTCATGAAGTGGCCTAATTGTTGCTAATATTTGCAAATGACCTCAACATTATCCAATGTGATGTCTTGATGCCACAAACCCCATTTTGATGAAATGGTTAAATACTTTGGTAGGGTCTTTTTTGAGGTAAGGAGAAGACAAACCCTAACATCTCTCTAGATTGTTTCAAACGATATAAGATCATGAGTGACAAAGATGCCTACTTGATTGGCCATGGTCTCCACAATATCTGGGTCTCTGTATTCCAAAGGCAAACCTAGAAAGGAGATCTAGTGGGGATAAAATCTGCAAAGATTAGCATCTGGTTTAAAGTTTGGAATCCAGGATAAGGTAAAAAGACCAGCCCCTTGGCAAAACCATCCTTTGTTTTTGTGTACTGCATCTCTATCTTCTGGTGAAGAAAATAGGGCTATAAAAAATTCTGAGTGACTGTCGATGAAGAAAATATCACGAAGACCCAACCAGTGATTATTTGCCCATGAAAGCAAAGTTTGAAGTGGGATTGAAGAACTAAACGTACTGATGAGAGCCGATTTCTAGAGAAAAGAGACCGACTAGGAGAGAACATGGTTAGGAAAGGATATCTTGACAGGGGAGGCGTCCTCAACCAGAGCCTAAGTCAGAATGGAGAAAGAGGAGTTCGCCTCTTTAAACTTTGCCAGTTTTCTTTTCCACATAGAGTGCGTTGGTTTTGACTTTTCATGATCTCCTTGTTGATCTGCTCCAGTTTTCCCATCAGTAAAGCAAGCTTTGAGAAGGGGTTGGTGAGGGATAGAGAGAGATCCTTCACAGATGTCAAAAATAGGTTGTTTCTTTTGGAGTTTTGTTTGGAATGGATTCGGAAGTGGAGGCTTTCTGACAAGATTTTGAAAAAAAAATTCCCGCCCAAATGAATTTTGAATTTTTTTTCCCACCCGAATGAAGGTGAATGGTGGCCTGGTTGTCCCCTAAGGATCGTACAAGACCCATGGTGGAGAGAAGTTCCTTGGATGTAGGTGTTGGAGTTCAAATGATTCTGAAGGTTACCAACAGCTTTGTGGGGATGGGAGTGAAATGAGCGGGCCAAATGAGTAGGAGGACTATTGAAAAAAGTGTCGAGGCTATTTGGTTGATCTTGTAGACATGCAAAACTATTTAACCATCAGTTTCCTAAGGGTAAATCTTAAACTGGGTTGATGTAAGGTTTGTCCCTGAAGATTTTGATGAAGGGGTTGATGTCAAATTTTGGATATTTGCCAGAATGAGGGGCATCCTTTGACTGTCCTTGGCGAGCTTGATGGGGGACATTGAAACCTTGCCACCATCTATGGTTCCCTATGGTTCTCCTTTGAGGCCTTTCCCTACCCTACCATGCTACACTGTCATCTTGCCGCCATCTTCCATTCCCTAGAACCCTGTTCTGAACCCTAAGAAAATTCGGGCCTCCTCCCACCCTGTTTTGAAAGCCAAAAAAAATTGAACCTCCACCCATATTTTTTCTACCCAATTATAGAAAAAACTAGAAACAACATTTTGCAACACCTAGAATTATGAAAAAACATGAATTATTTGAGCAATATTTGTCTGCACTTACAGATTTGGAGGAGATGAGTCATGTGCTTTGTGATAGTGTGATTGGGAGCCTCATGTATGCTATGGCCTACACTAGACAATAAATTACCAAACAATCGGGGTTTTGAGTTGGTTTATGGCTAATCTTAAAAACAATCACAAGGTTGCATTCAAGAGACTTTTTAGATATCTTTATGGTACTTTGGATTTCTCTATTTGTTATCAAGGATCTTTAGAAAAAAAAATTTCAACAACCATGTTTTAAAAGCACAAAGTTTGGAAAGAAGAAAGTTTAGTAGTAGGATTGTTCCACATGTTATTAAAATATAGGGACTTGTAAACTCAAATTGGATATGGGATGTTGACATTAGGAAGTTTAACATTGACTATGTATTTGGTCTATGTGGTGGTGCAATTAGCTGGATGAGTAGGTGACAGGTTGTGGTTTCTCTTTCCACTATTAAGTCAAAGTATATGACATGTTATCATGTTTGTAAATATATAATATATCTTTAGAGATTGGGCTAAGTTAGGAAATAGTGAGGATTAATAGTGATAGTTAGAGTATTATCAAATTTAAGAACCCTATTTTTCACACACACAAAAAAGCACATTCAAATTCATTATCATTTTAAAGTTCAATTAACATAAATTAAACATCTAACTTTTACAAAAGAATCCTATAATTAAATACAACATTTAGAAATATAAATTTAAACATTCAAACTTTTACGCATGATTAAAATAGAGAGAGAGAGGGAGAGCAGGTTATTTGAGATACAATGAGTTAGAGAGAGAATATATAATGAGAGATAAAGAGTAGGTAATGATAGAGAGAGGGTAATGAAAAAGAGAGAGGGTAACGTGAGAGAGAGAGAGGGGGTAATGTGTGTGAGAGAGAGAGGGGGGTAATGAGAGATGGAGAGAGAGAGAAGGAGCGTAATGACAGAGAGGGTAACGTGTACATGTGTGTGTGAGAGAGAGAGAAGGAGGTTTATTGTTGATTTTCATCTAGGGTTTATTGTTTGTTAATTTTTTAGGGTTTGTTGTTTGTTTATTTTCTAGGGTTTATTGATCATTTTTTCTATCTAGGGTTTATTGATCTTTTTTTTCTATCTGGGGTTTACTGTTCATTTTTCTGTCTAGTGTTTATTGTTTGTTTTTTGTGTCTAATGTTTATTGTTCGTTTATGTTTTTGTTTTTTGTTTTTTTCCTACGGTTTTAAGTTTTTACTATTTTTTACTTTTCATGTTTTTTTACAATATTTAAAAACTAGAAACTATTTTAAACATAAAATTAAATAAAATAAAAAATGTTTTTCAAACTTTAAAACACTAAAATTAAAAAATAACAATAAATTAACATTTTTTAATGAAAAATAATAAAAATAAATAAAAAAGATTAATAAAAGCAAAACTACATACCTGGAAGGAGGTAAAAAATGGTCTGGGGGGTCAGCTGGGATGAAAAAAATGGGTACCTGTGCTCCTCTGAAACATTTACCCATTTTTGAAACAATAAAAATGATGGAAAATGGTTTTTTTTTTTTTTAAATACATTCAAGAAACGGGCGCTTGTTTAGCTTCAGGCACCCGAACCAAAATGGGGGCACATTTCTGAAAAATGTGCACTCATTTTTAATGCCTCGGGCACCCAAAGTGAAATGAGTGCTCGATTTGTCGAAATTAGGCACACATTTCTAGCGGGCTCTTTTCCGAACCCACAGACTTACTTAGGATTGGGACCAAACTTTGTGCATTTACTGCCCATTAGAACACTCAACAAATTTTGAGAGGAATACTCAAGTGATCCTCAACTGATTGGATCATCTAATAACTCCCCTCTAGTTTCCTTATCTTCTTGGAGAATTTGTTTTGTAATTTCCTCTATGATTTTTCCTTGGAGTTCTTTGATCCATCCTCGAAAAATTCTTTCTTTTTCTTGTCAAGAGCTTATATATTTATTAGGTGCATTACTTCCATTAGAAATAATTTGTGTATCTGTTTGTAGACCTTTCAGATATATCTCTAGGAAGAGTTCTATAGATGGATGCCTATCCCTGGGAAGGAGAGTAATAGAAGAAGGACAATCTTTCTCATCCATTGAAATGAAGGATTCCCTTAAGATTTCCTTGGCTAAATCTAGGAAAGAGATAGATAAATGGTTTGTTAAATGACAATTATCACATACTAAGGAGGGTTCTTCAAAGAACACCTTTTGATCCCAAATACCATTTTTTGAAGTGATCTTAATATAGGAAGGAAATTTCTTTGTTGTATCTATAAGTGAGCAAATTCTAACTACAAGGTTAGGGTTTTCAAATAAGGTCATATCCACCTTTAAGAAAATGTCAATTGTATTACCTAGAATCTAAATAATTTTGATTTCTCTATATTTTATAGGGATACATTGAAGGTGTATCCAAAAGGGAACAATTTTATTAAAGAATAATGTGGATCAAAGTTAGGTTGCCAGAGCTACATATGTAACCTAGAGATTTTATAAAACCAGTATTTTATCTCAAAAGCTTTGTCTCTACTTTCCTTAGAGTCAAACAAGGAAATTAAAAATCTATTATTGTTATCTATCATAAAAATCTCAGAAACCCCTCCCCAATTTTTAGATACCCACTAAAATAAATTTCTTTTATTCAATGTTAGATGCCAAAACTTACATATAATTGCTCTTTGACAAAATTCTACAATTTGAAGAGCCAACATTGACTTTGAAAATGTAACCTTCACCTCGAATACTCTGCTTACATCTTTCTCCCTAGTTTCTTCTTCTTTCTCCTTAGCTTATCTTTTTGCCTGTGGTTCTGAAGAGGGACTCCTCTCATTTCCAGAATACGAATTTGACACTTCACCTTCATGAAAAGTTAAATCTTTTCCTTCATCCAATGAATCATTCATTTTGGTTTTTTCATTAATTGATTGATTGCTGATAAGATCTAGTTGTTTTAAACTCCATTTCTTTTTATGTAGCTTATTCTTTTTTACATATCCTTGTTGCAATGTTTTGTATAACTGATGAAGATGAGATGATGGTGGATGACAATACCGATAGAGGAAGATGACATGATCAGTTATTTATATTGTCATTGATTTCAACCAACTTCAACTGATGTTTAATGATGTTTACAGTTGGTTTTTGGTGATTGACTTGTTGGTTAAGTGATTTGGTCTACCAGAGTAAGATTTTGATAGTTTGATAGAGTTTGCCAACAAGACTACGAATTAGGGCCTTAACCAGTAAAATAGACAAGTTTCGATGGAATTGGGTGATTGGTGATGTTTGGTGACTTGCAGTTTGATACATAAGCTTTTATGATGGATTTGAGTATGTAACCAGAACTGCATCCTATGATGGTTATTCGAAGGCATATTTTGATTTTGTTCTAAAATTTTGCCAGGGTTTAAGGATCGGTAAATAATTCTCTTAACCGGTAATGATTTTTGGTTTGGCGGTGATCTACATCAAGTTCACATGTTGATGATAACGCGACACAAACCATGTGATAATTTTGAAAGATGTTTTGGCACATTTGGAGAACAAATTTCTTGGGAATGTGCAAAGTGCTTAGTAGAATGTGCTAAGGGTTTGACTTTATACTAGATCAACTTGCTGTGATGATTAATGATCATTCAATGGTTGATATTAATTTGTAATTGATTGTAATGATCCCTATGATGATCTGTAATGAGTTGTAAAGATTTGTGATGATCTATGTAGTAAGTCTTAGGATTTTGATGCCAACCTAGATGTAATAGTTATTTATGTCCGCAAGGTTGATGTTTTGAAGTGTCGGTGATTTTGAGAAGTGTGAGAAGATGAACTAGTGTGTGAGAAGATCTGCTAGAGAGATGCGGACTTAGAACTTAATTGGGGGTATATGCATGAAGTTGTGGTACCAAAAAGGTGCCACACTTCAAAAAAAATGAAAAATGCTCATAAGAGGCATGCCTTATAAGGCGCATGCACTATAGGGTGCGCGCCCGATAGTGTGTGTGTCTTATAAGGCGTGCACCTTATGCACATTTAAAAATTAAAAAAAACCCTAGTCTGCATTTTGGATGCATTATGCATTCCTAAACCCACATTTTGGCAATTTCGAGTGCCATTTTCTTGCGCTCACCCTTTGTAAAAGCTTGATATTGGGCACTAAGTTGTCTATCTCTCATCAAAATACCACCACATCATCAAAGAGCTCGAAGAGGTATGCATTTTTATTTTCTTATTGTCATTTTTTTATGAATTTGAAGATTAAACTAGGTTTATTGATTTAAATTTACTTGCATTATCAGGAAATGAGATTAGACAAGAAAATGTTGAAAACACTCAATCACCTCCTCATGAAGACCATATTGAAGAAGAAGCACATCAATCACCTCCTCATGAAGACCATATTGAATAATAATCACATCAAGAACCTCCTACAATCTCTATACATCCCATAGGTACACAAGAAAACCTATTAGGTCAAATAGAAAATAGCCAAAAAGAGCTTGAAGGTTTAATCATAAGGCTAAAAGATCCCACTAGAATAAACTCCCATAGGACAAACCTTGCCAATTCTTTGCATTTTATTGTATCTCACATACAATTTGTGATTTGACAAATAAATTTTTGGTCTAGTAAGAAGGAAGAACAAAAGCAATTTTATGCTAACAAATTATCATATGCGATAGTGAAGAAAAAGAAAATTAATAAATTTGACTTGTGTGCTCTTTCTACGGACCCCCGAACAAATCAACCTTTACACCATGGATGTAGGAGATTCCGTATTCATTGGTGTCATCATGAATAGATTAAGAACAATTTTTGGGATAGGTGGTGGATGGTATTTGATTAGCCCCCATGCAATAATCATGAGGTACCCCAATATTTTTTGAGAAAACTGTACTGTGAGTTTGTCCTTAATGAGATCCCAAACTATTTTGATTTTCTAGATTTCCAAGGTAGAGGTGGGGGTTCCTTGCATGATAGATAAGGTGCATAGCATGACCCAAATCTCCCACCAAGACCCTTGGCTAGACCTATGGTGGAGCATGTTATTATTCCTTCCATTGTGAAGGAGAGTATTGAGGTTGAAACTCTAGACTTGATTAGCTCATTCACTTAGACCCTTATATAGTATGCTAGGCCTCTAGTAGAGGGTGATGTGAGTGATGATGGTGATTCTTCTAGGCATCGAGTTCCAACTCATTTTTGTCGATCTTGTGGTTCTCTTTGTACTTATAATCCTAATAGTTATGAGAATGCACGTGCATGAGTGGAGTTTGCTACAGAGAACACTGTCATGACAGAATCCTTATTGAATGAAACATTTGGCATTGATACCCAGGTGAATTTCATTACAAGTTCATTTCATTCCTTTTATTAAATCTTATATGTAAATTTGAGAATATATCTAACTTAGTAAATTATTATGATAAAAAGTTAGGGTCAAAGTGTTCACAATACTAGCAACATTCCTGCATCACCCTTTTTCACGACTTCGTTGACTCCACAGGTATACAACGAGTGAAGAAATATAATTATTATATGTAGATAGTTGAATCTTACATGAATGATTTTCTAATTACTCATTTTGGATGTCAAATAGTTTGATGCTAGAGCTTCAACATCAACACCTCGCAGTGTATTTCATCGACAATCTTTCACCCAAGTAAACAATTTATCTTTAATGTCATTATTAAATAATATAGATAGTTTTGGCAATTAATCAATATACTTTGTTTAATTTTCAGATGTTTTCATCGAAGACTCCTCCCATTGTCTGTGCATCAATGGAGCACAGTGTTGCTATAGCAGTAGCAATTTCAACTGCTTTAATAGAACTATGAGACATATTTGTAAATTTAGTAAATTCAACATTACATTTGTTATCTTAATAATATGTTATTAAAAATTTTAATGACACTTGTATTTAGTTTAATTTATATTGTGATTCTTACAGGAGGGGCTTGTCACTCCAAATCATGAACGTGCACCTTTTGTGGATGAACATCATCATTATTTGTATGTGGTAAGTGACTATTCTATTATATGTCATTCTAAAATTCAATTTTTGTATATGCTAACATCATTCTTTTAATTGTATTAGGTGGAGTTACAAAAAAGTCTGGAGAGAAGGTCGAGTGGACATACTCGAAAGACACTTGCATCATATACATCTCCATCCCCTCGACAGGCAAAGATATCTCATGATCTGTTTCCTTCCCCTAGAGGGAAATGAATATAATAGGGTCCTATGTTGTATGCCTATATGGCAATTTTGAACATATGTTTTGTATTATGAATACGTGACATTCTATCTCCATATGGCTTTTGGCAAGCTCCTATTTGAATTTATTGGATACCGTGTTGTATGGCTATATGGAAAATTTGAACATATGTTTTGTATTACGAATATGTGACATTCTATGTCCATATGGATTTTGGCAAGCCCCTATTTGACTTTATTGGATATCATGTTGTATGCCTTTATAGGAATTTTGAACATATGTTTTGTTTTATGAATACATGATATTCTATGTCCATATGGCTTTTGGCAAGCCTATTTGTTTGTATTGGATATATTTGATAGTTTTAATGGTATACAATGTTGCATGGATTTGTAGCTTTTTGGTTAATGCAAATCATTTATCATGGTTATCTATAATTGTAGTACAAATGATTAAATGAATAATTGCACAAAGTTTATTGTTACCTAAGCTTTGAACCTAAATATGTGTTTGTAATCCAAGACACAAGCTTATGGAGATTAACACAAATTAAATAGTTATAGTCAAAATAAGACTATATAAAGGAAACATGGAAAGAACCAAAATTAGACAATGTAAGACACCATTGTACCAATACCCATTCTAAAAAAATTGCATAGCCCATAAACTTATATTCATCTAATGCATGCACTTAGGCGATTTTGTTGGTAGGGTGTGGCCCACAATGATCGAGTGAGTTGGAGAGAAAAAAGAAGGCATTCCTATCATAAACCTGGCCACCCTGACACGTACAAGCTGACGGTTCAGTGACGCGACGAGCAGATTGAAAGATGGGGCATTGTTCAACTTTTCATTCAAGTCATCTGACATTTTTTGTCACAACCGAGAAAGTGTCACAACAAGAAACTAGCTCTGAGTCTACCGAAACTGAGAGAGGATTTTTTAGAATGCCATAACATGACCTCATAGGATCTAACTTCTTGTTCTTATGATTAATGGGTGCTGAGAAATGCGATGCCGAATATTGACAACTTTGAGCAACTTGAGCACTTAGGTGATTTCGCTACTAGGGTGTGGCCCGCGATGATCGAGCAAGTTGGAGAGAAAAAAGAAGGCATTCCTAATGTAAACCCGACCACCCCAATGTGTACGAGCTGATGGTTCGGTGCCACAATGAGCGGATTGAAAGATGGGGCATTGTGCAACTTTTCATTGAACTCATTTGACGCTTTTTGTCACAACCGAGAAAGTGTCACCATGAGCAAATGGATCCAAGTCTACCGAAACTAAGAGACATTTTTAGAGTGCCATAACATGACCCTGTAGGATCAGATGACTCATTCTTATGATTAACGAGTGCCAAGAAACGCGATGCCAAATATTGACAACTTTAAGCAACTTGAGCACTTAGGCGATTTCACTGCTAGGGTGTGGCCTGCAATGTTGGGTGAGTTGGAGAGAAAAAATAAGGAATTCCTAGGGTAAACTTGGCCACCCCAATGCATACGAGCTGACGGTTTAGTGCTGCGACGAGGGGATTGAAAGATGAGGCATTGTGCAACATTTCATTGAACTCATCTAAATCTTTTTTTCGCAACCGAGAAAGTGTCGCCATAAGCAACTAGATCCGAGTCTACCAAAACTGAGAGATAATTTTTTAGAGTGCCATAACATGACCCTGCAGGATCAGATGACTTGTTCTTATGATTAACGGGCGTTGAGAAATGCAATGTCGAATATTGACAACTTTGAGCATCTTGAGCACTTAGGTGATTTCGCTGCCAGGGTGTGGCCCGCAACGATCGGGCGAGTTGGAGAGAAAAAGGAAGGAATTCATAATGTAAACCCGACCACCCTGACATGTATGAGTTGATGGTTTGGTGCCATGATGAGCGGATTGAAAGATGGGGCATTGTGCAACTTTTCATTGAACTCATCTGACGCTTTTTGTCACAACTGAGAAAGTGTCACCACGAGAAACTGGATCCAAGTCTACCAAAACCGAGAGTGGATTTTTTAGAGTCTCATAACATGACCCCATAGGATCAAATGAATTGTTCTTATGATTAATGGGCATCGAGAAACATGATGTCGAATATTGACAACTTTGAGCATCTTGAGCACTTGGGCAATTTCGTTGCCAGGGTGTGGCTTGCAATGATTGGGCGAGTTGGAGAGCAAAAAGGAGGAATTCCTCATGTAAACCCGGCCACCCCAATGCGTACAAGCTAACAGTTCAGTGCCATGATGAGAAAATTAAAAGATGGAGCATTGTGCAACTTTTCATTGAACTCATCTAGCGCTTTTTGTCACAACCGAGAAAGTGTCACCACAAGCAACTGGATCCAAGTCTACCAAAACCAAGAGAGGCTTTTTTAGAGTGCCATAACATGACCCCGTAGGATTAGATGAATCTTTCTTATGATTAATGAGCACCAAGAAACACGATGCCAAATATTGACAACTTTGAGCAACTTGACCACTTAGGCGATTTCGCTGCTAGGGTGTGGTCCGCAATGATCAGGCGAGTTGGAGAGAAAAAAGAAGGCATTCCTAGTGTAAAACTGGCCACCCTAACATGTATGAGCTGATGGTTTGGTGCCGCTATGAGCGGATTGAAAGATGGGGCATTGTGTAACTTTTCATTGAACTCATCTGACGCTTTTTGTCGCAACTGAAAAAGTGTTGCCACGAGTAATTGGATCCGAGTCTACCAAAACTGAGAGAGGATTTTTTAGACTACCATAACATGATGCTATAGGATTAGATGGCTCATTCTTATGATTAACGGGCATCGAGAAATGCGATGCCGAATATTGACAACTTTGAGCATCTTGAGCACTTAGGTGATTTCGTTGCTAGGGTGTGGCCCACAATGATCGAGCATGTTGGAGAGAAAAAGGAAGGCATTCCTAGTGTAAACCCGACCACCCCAACTCGTACGAGCTGATGGTTTGGTGCCATGATGAGCAGATTGAAAGATGGGGCATTGTGTAACTTTTCATTGAACTCATCTTACACTTTTTGTCGCAACTGAGAAAGTGTTGCCATGAACAACTAGAACCGAGTCTACCAAAACTGATAGAATATTTTTTAGAGTGTCATAACACAACCCCATAGGACTAGACATCTCATTCTTATGATTAACGAGCATTGAGAAACACGATGCCAAATATTGACAACTTTGAGCATCTTGAGCACTTAGGCAATTTGGCTACCAGGGTGTGGCCCGCAATGATCAGGTGAGTTGGAGATAAAAAAGAAGGCATTCCTAGTGTAAAACCAATCACCCCGATGCCTACGAGTTGACAGTTCGGTGCCACGATGAGTAGATTGAAAAATGGGGCATTGTGCAACTTTTCATTGAACTCATTTGACGCTTTTTTTCGCAACCGAGAAAGTGTCGCCATGAGCAACTGGATCCAAGTCTGCTGAAACTAAGAGAGGATTTTTTAAAGTGCCATAACATGATCCCGTAGGATCAGATGGCTCATTCTTATGATTAACAGGCGCCAAGAAATGTGATGCTGAATATTGACAAATTTGAGCAACTTGAGCACTTAGGCGATTTTGCTACTAGGGTGTGGCCTGCAACGATCAGGCGAGTTGGAGAGCAAAAGGAAGGCATTCCTAGTGTAAACCCAACCACCCCAACATGTTCGAGCTGATGGTTTGGTGTCATGATGAGTGGATTCAAAGATGGGGCATTGTGCAACTTTTCATTGAACTTGTCTGATGCTTTTTGTCGCAACTGAGAAAGTGTCGCCACGAGCAATTGGATCTGAGTCTGCCAAAACTGAGAGAGAGTTTTTTAGAGTGCCATAACTTGACCCTGCAGGATCAGATAGCTCATTTTTATGATTAACATGTGCTGAGAAATACGATGCCAAATATTGATAACTTTGAGCATCTTGAGCACTTAGGCGATTTCACTGCCACGGTGTGGCCCGCAACGATCAGGTGAGTTGGAGAGAAAAACCTAGGCATTCCTAGCATAAACCTAGCCACCCCGACATGTACAAGCTGATGGTTTAGTTCTGTGATGAGGGGATTGAAAGATGGGGCATTGTGCAACTTTTCATTGAACTCATCTGACGCTTTTTGTCGCAACCGAGAAAGTGTCGCCACGAGCAACTGGATCCGAGTCTACCAAAACTGAGAGAGGATTTTTTAGAGTGCCATAACATGACCCCGTAGGATTAGACAAATTGTTCTTACATGTCACTAACATCAAGAAAAATGATGCTAAATTTTGACAATATTTCACACTTTGAGTTATTGACAACAAATGAGCAATTTTTACATCTTTTACCATATTAGCAGGGTATACTTCACGAAATGATCCCATGTGATCTCTAATGGTCCAAAATGACATTATTTATATAAAATCACACAAAACAAGACAAAAACACAATTTGTTATATTACAATGCCTCGAGTAGTAAAAAATACATGTCATGTACATATATCGAAATAAGATTGATATTACAATTTTTTACATTTACATTTAATCCAATGAACCATTTGGATCTACTCCACTCTTTATCGTGTCTAGTATGGCCTCATGGTCAGACTCATGAACCTTCCATAGGTTCTTGTTTAGTGGTCTACCCCCATATCTGATCAAATGAACATTTGAAGCTACAACAAGGTTAGAATAATGAATAATCTTCCTATGAGTCTCAAAGTCCTCGAACAACCACAAGTTAGACTTCTTCACTGGGTACCTTCTACGCCATGTACTAGTAACAACTACTGATCCTATGGGGTACTCAATATTTTCTCCATCTACCACAGGGCCATCCAATTTCTTTTTTGTGTCCACACAATGACACAGGTAATAATTTGTTCCTTCTTCATTGTCTTCAACTGTAATTACCACATAAACATGCCTTGCAATGATAAAGTGAGAAGAATTTAGCATTCAACTAAGGTAAAATATTAAAGTACAAAAAATTGCATGCAAATATTTTACCTAGTTGGACTAAATCTAGCACATGGTCAAAGTCAGCTGATGCTTCCATCTGTGTTAGTTGTAGTGCACTCGAAGGTCGGTATGTCTCAAGTGGATTAGAGGCCTCATACAACATTTTTCCACCGACTCCTTTGACTCACACTCATTATAGGCACCATATCTATATGAAGAACAATAACATGCCATCGATCATGTATAGATAGTCCATGAACCTTCATTAGAGATTTTGAAAGAGTGTAGCTCACTCGATCTTGTCAATGTACAACAATCTTCTAATTTTGCAATGTTACTATCATCTACCAACCAAAAAATTTTGCGAACTGAAGACTTACCTTGATTACCTAGACCAATTGTACCATTGTACCACTGAACAATTGATTTTGCATCTTTCAAGTTTGTATTCCCTTTGTACTTTAACTCTTCTCATGCTAAAGCTATTTTACTACATGCTCCTGCACCATTATGCTCCCCTTTTCCATGCCCAGCCTTAGAGAAATTCCACATATGTTGAATAACAGTCAACTTATGCATTCTACTCAACCAATAAAACATCTAAGAGTTCTTAAATTGTGATGCACAATTATCTGACCATATGATATGTTGACGGAATGATATGCCTCAGCTAGCCAACTCATCGTAGAATATTTGTAAACAACCTTGCACAAACTCTGTAGAGTGTGAGCGATCATCACTGATGTAAAAAAGATACTCCCTCAATATCTTCCTATCCTCTTCCATACTATCATGTGCATGAATGAATAATATATGCACTGTAATGCCCATACCCTAGTCGGACTTTTAAAACCCATTTAACCTTGATTGACTTCCTATGTGGCATTCTTGAATGGTAGATTAACCGATATGCAATGTGTAGTTTAGATCATATAAATAAACTGTGCATACCTAATTATTGTGCTTTTGCATCGATTCTCATGTAAATGTAATTGTTCCTAACCCTTGTGATAAATCTTGAGCTAACGTCTTCATTGAATATGTATTTGTATATGCATGCTTGTATGAATTCATGAGTGCAGGAGATTGCAGGTACAACACCGCTTAGGGCAAGGTTCATCTCCTTTGGGATTTGCAAGGTTGAGTATGCCTCTTTCATCTTTAGAATTCGGATTTAGTGGTCATATAACCCTCGTCTTGCCTTAGCCATGGTTAGGTGAGCATTGTGTGTGGATTCGTGGTGCTTGCTTTTCATTGGGATGCGTGTCGAGAGATTTGGAGGACTTCCTCGATTTGCGTGCCTTGTGCGAGGTAAGTGAGGTTTGTTATCCTAAGTATTAAATTCAAATTTATGAGTAGACGAGAACATTAGTAATTTAGAAATTTAGATAGGTAGCTTCTTCTATATGATTAATCATTAATTTAAGAGATTGCTTTAAATTATTAATGTAGCGAGCTTAAGGTATTTAACTGGGGATTGTGTGCTCATTTACACATTTGTAACATTTACGCATTTGTAGTTGAGAAATTAGAATAAATAAGACTCTTGCATTAGATTAGTCATTTATTTAAAAATGTCGTCTTATTATGTTATAGCGAGTTAACTTAATAGCTAATTTTAAAATAATGAATTTAATGAGTTATGCGTTTTGGAAAGGAAAAATTCAAAGTCATTTGGGAGATGGGAATAAATTAATCATATTCGCATTTGGAAGAGAAAAAGGGTAAATTATTATTATTTAAAAAGAAATTAGTTCCATTTTACGTGTGAAGTGGATAAAGTATAAAAGTTTGGTTTTCAGAAAATTAAATTAATCAAAATATAACGTGCTGGCTAAAATGATATGAAGAAAATTAAAAAAAAAAAAATTAGAGTTGAATGAGAGATGGAAGCTTTTAAATTTTAAAAGAAAAATGAGTAAGGAGGAAATGAATGACTCCCATTTGGATTTTCATCTATTTTATTTTAAAAATAAAATGCCTAAATTCGAAATTAAAAATTAGGGCAAAATTAGGGTTCTCTTTTTAACCTAGTTTTGTAAGCATTTTGGGGGTTCTTTGGCTTGGGAGTTCTTTTTTTGAAAAAATGGGGGGATTTGCCTTGGAGCAGCAGATTGGGAAAGCTCTTCATCAAGATTCATGCCCGGAATTTGCACTATGAGGTAGGAATTCGAATCTAGCCTTTTATTTCTTGTTGGATTGAAAAAAAAAAATAGGTTGTTCTTTGACCAAAAAGATTGGTTGTAAAGGATTATGGGTTTTTTTTTTAGACTAGCTGAGAAAATAGTTTCCCATACAGCTGTTTTGGAACAAACTGGAACTTATTTTATGACTGTTAAAATGGGGTATGGGGGATTTTGCACTCTTGTGGCCATGTCATTTGGTTTTAATCAAAAAATTTTAGAAAGAAAAAAAAAACATATCATATCATATTCGACCTGTGCGTTGCCTTGTATTAACCCTACGTTGGGGTTTTTCGTTTGTTTTTTTTTATTGAATGAGGCGAGTTTGTTTTAATAAAAACAGAGCAATTGTTGGGGTTGGAGGGCGGGGAGCGGAGCTCCACCCGCTCGCCCCCCTCTCCCCCGCTCGCTCCCCTCCCCCACGCGTTTCCCCCGCTCGCTTTTCGTTCGCTCTCCCCGCTCGCAGGTAATGGAGGTCGGTGGCCGCGGCACTGCGGTGGCCGCAGGGGCCGCGGTAGCCGCAGGGCGCCGCGGGCTTGCGGGCACCACAGTGGCGCCGCCACGCGGAAACTCCCTGCGCTAGGGTTCGGCTCGGCTAGGGTATGGCCGATGCAACCCTTTTAAAATTTGTTTATTTCAGTTTGTTGTGGTTTAGTAAATATTAACTAGTTCTTTCCTTAAGTAAGTTCTAAAAACAAAATGGTTTTAGTTTGTGTTATGTTATACTACCCAAAAAAAAAAAAAAAAGGGTGCGTATTTATATAAATATATTTAAAGCAATATGTTATATTAAAATTTGATTTGTGACGAACATTCTAATAAGTAATGAATGTTTATTTTAAATGTAAAAAAAATAAAAAATATGTGTTAATATAGGTAACATTTAATTTGAATATATATATATACTGTGATGACCTATATTGATTTTGTCTTTTTGAAAAATAATATGGAAATGAGTTTCATTATCTTTGCAAATATTGAAAAGTGCATTTAGGCTTTAATTCTTCTAAGTGGGAAATGTTAGGACTCTCGGTAAGGTGCTAATTGAGTGAATCGGATGGTGGTGTTAGTCCTTAAGTTGTTTTTATGTGTGTGATAAAAGCTTAATTTAGCTCGGGAATGGTTTTCCCATTTCTTTATTTGCTCTTAATGTATTTTTGTTCCTATATAGTAATAAGGTATTCCTTGTGTAGTTAGAAAAGGGGCTAGATTATCTTTATAAAACCATCTTATCATTAGTGGGTATCTAAAGGTTGATTAATTTGGTTAGACGTTTATGTCAACTTGAGAAAGTGTTGAATTTACTCATCAACGCTTGAGCATGACTTATCATTTTGGAAAAATTTGTTGGGTCCCCGTCATTTGATTGCTTTTGGTTTGTCCAACGTCCGTCTAGTCTCCATTTAAGGTACCACCTGTTAAGAAATCCTTGTCCTTTTTACTTGATGTATTTAGTAGGATCCGTTACAAAAGGGATCATTACGTAATTAACGTCCGAGGTGTCTGTTGTGTATTGATTGTATTTGCCTAAGTGACAAGATGTAAAAGACTTATAAATTTTGTATTCCTAACAATATAATACCAAAGGGGTCTTGCGGTTGAGCAGACTCGGAGATGTAGCCCATCCGGGGTGAACTCCGAGATCATATCTGTGTTATGCGATGTTTATAGCGTGCATTGTTTTATGTTTTAAATTATCATGAATGGTTGTATTCTTGCATAAGAGTATGGTGGAATTTTAATGAATTCAAATTTAAATGCATAACATTATTCATATGGATAAATGTAGTTATTTAAGTTCATAAAACGTTGTGAATTATGAATATGGCAAGGTATTTAAATATTGAAATTAAAGTGTGGAAAAATTAAATTGGTAATGTTAATTTAAATTGTAATAGTGTAAGAAATCTAGATAGAATTACTTCATTGGATTAATTTGTTAATAAGTATGTTAATGGAATGAATGTAAAAGGGAAAAAAAAGTTAAAAATTATGTCACAATTCTTAGATTGAAATCTAAAAGATGAACATCATAGAAATATCTATCTTTTTACCTTAGTAAATGAATCACGCCATGTCAATTATGTTTCATTACATTGGATAAATTTGTTAAGTTATTTCACGTTTTAATCTTAACAATAATCCTCACCGGACTAATTTGATAATCGTGTGGACTCAATCAGGTATTCATGTTGTATATTGGATGAATATACTTAGTAATTTATGTTGTAATTATAATCAATAACCCTCACCAGATTACTTCTATAACTGGGTGAACTCAACTAGAAAACCCATATGTTAATCCTTATAAAAGGAATCCCTCATGTTTACTAAAATTGAACTAGAATGGGAAATAATTGATTAAGTTGTTTATACATTAAATCTTAGTAAAAGTATCTCTCTCCTATTAATTTCATTTAACAAAAAAAGAGATATGCAGTAAGATAATTGTATTTTAAATTCTAATAGAAGAACGTTATCATGATCTTAATACTCTAATCTTGAAACGATGAATGTCATCCAGTTAACGATACTTTAATTTAAAGGATGTTCTCGTGTGACCTAATGCATATCCTTCTTAATGAAATTAGTCCATTTAATTGCATTATCAAAACTCCTAATGAATTCCATGGCTACTCACATTATACCTTTCATAAAAGAGCTTCAACTCATCAGTTGGCTATGCACAAAATCTAATGAAGGGATCTCACTCTATTAACTGTAGTTTAATCCTTAAGGAATGAAATTCTTCCTATTAACCATGCCTTTTTAATATTTAAGAAAGATATCAAATGTGGGTGAATATTTAAAGTCTAAAGAAGGAATCCTCGTTTATTAATCGTAGTTTAACCTTAAATGTATGAATCTCATTAGGCCTATTTTTAAACATTAAAGGATGAAATCAATTGTGAATGGATACCACAAACCCAAGAAATGAACTTCATTATATTAAACACATGGAACCTATTTGGAGGCCTCTTAATGTAATTATGAATTAAAGTGCAAGGAATAAATAACCTCTCAAAGGCCTCCTAACCACCAAAGTAAATGAATGTTTCCTAAAATTTTAAGATGTCATATCTTTGAACACATATGTAATTAAGATCTATGCATTATCCCGTAATTAAGATATCCAGATTAATGGATCTGATGACGCAAGTTGAATTAGGTGTAAGGTTATGTAATCGCGTTAGGAAACTCCTTAGGATTGTTTGAGCCTTCCGCTGTGATATCTAAGTTGACAGATAACTCCAATGTATTTTAATGTCGTGCCTAATTATGAATTGAGTTAACTTCAATCTATCTTAATATTGTAACTTTTTCATTAACGCTCTTAATTATTAAAAAAAATAAAAATAAAATTTTACACTCTATTTGAGTGTTTTTAACTTAAACCCTTAGGGGTTTCCTGGCAGGGCATTACACTTGGTATCAGAGCCCAGGTTGCAACACTGGGATCTCTGGTTTCGCTTGTGCCCTTATTTGGTGTGTGTGTGTCTATCTTATGTTGTGCGCTTGCCCACCTTGATGTGAGGGTGTGATTTAACAAACCCTACTTGTGTGTAACGTGTGTGTTCACACTTTGTTTTCACCCTCTTGATGTGGGTGTTTTGTGAATGGTTATAGGTGTTTTGTCTCCTTATTGAGGTCTTGGTCTATGACTTCCCTTGCTTGAAAAGGATTCGTATGTACCTTCGTTCTTGATTGTTTTACTCTTTTGACTAATCCATATGGGTGAGTTGTTGATATCTTAAATATAAAAGTACGAAATGTGCTTGTTTATGGTTTTGATCTATTTTAATGATTGTCCACTTGAAAGACTAGTATAGCAAATGTTAATGTTTATTATGTAGAAATTGAGTGATTATGACTCATCTTCTTCTCTCTCTCTAAGTAAATTAAAAGGAATTGATATGTGTAGTTATCTCTCATTTAAGTTTTCTTATTGCAAGAGAAAGGATGATATATCTTGAGCCCTTGTGTGAGCCTCATAATGTTTTTGTGTTTTAGATTGTGAAAGGGAATGACTTGGGAGTTAATTTCTGGTTAATGATAGAAAATGGTATGTTTGCATTAAAGGGATTCTCCATGTGTTTGGCAAGAGTAGTATAATTAAATTTCATTTTAAGTAAGGTGCTTTAATAAGATGCATATAGTTGATTTTGCGAAAATTGCTTAATGTGAAAGGAATACCAAAAGAGGACATGTTGTAGTAACTTCAAGAGTGAACTAATGTGCTCCTCGAAAGATTGTTTTATGTGTTTATTCAACTAGTGTGATTTAGAACCTATTAAGGGACGCACTTTTAACTTGCTTTGGATATGGGTAATTGTCTTATTATGTTTCGAAAAGAGTAAAGAAAAGACTTGTTGATTTGTATGCATTAAATGTGTAAAATCTAGTGGATAGCTCTTCATTTACCTCCTTATCATATTATGAAGTTTCAATGTTAAATTTGAGGTATTATTGTATTGTATTGTAACACGAATAGTGATTGTTCTCCAGAAGACTTGTATTACAAAAGAAAATTTGGTTATTTTGAATTCTTGTTCGGAAAACTAGAACATTATAGTGCAGCAATAATGGTTAGAAATGTCATGTTAGGATGTTTTGGAACCTTCCTAAAAGATAGAAAAATGAAAACCGTGCAACTCAAATGATAAACTTATGTCCGAGCATATGGTGTGATTTTGAAATTCTTGTGTATTCATAGGAATTAGTTGATTTTCCAACTCTCTTCCTCCTCTTGTCTAAAATATAGGAATCGTTGTTTTTGAAACACTATTTAGAATGCAGTGATTTAAAGAAATTCTTATAATGCACATGAAATTTTATGTTGCCTTGGGCTTCTAATTGAAAGGGGAACATTTTTCATCTTGGAAAGGGAGATTGCATAGTCAGTAATGTGAATGAAAATGCTTAGGGAATATTGAGAAAGATATCAGAATGATGTTATTTCCTTGTGTAAATTTGAATTGTTGAAAATTTCAGTACGTGGATCTAGAGTAAACTTTGTTTGGTGATTCATGTGTAAAGCATAATTAAACTTCCCTTAAGTATATGTTAACATAATGTAAAGTACTCCCCGTAAATGTGACTTAACCAGTAATGGTGCTATTCTGTGTATGTTGTGAGAAAACCCGTACTTGCTTTGTGTGCCCATGGGATGGTGAAGTAATCAACCATGGGGAATATGTTTGCTTATGAGTATGGGAAAACCATACCTATCTATGTGATGTTTCTTATTTGTTTCCTTACTGAGTGCCAACCCATGGGTTGTTGATAAGTCGGTATGTGAAGGGGTAGTAGTAGAAGTCACCATTCCTTGAATAGCATGAACAACGTACGAGTAATGTCGACGCGAAGTGACTTAGGAAAAGTATGGTTTTGTAACAAAACTATAACATAGGTGTACTCAATACTTCCCCTTGTGATGAACCGATTTATGAGGTTCATGTGTGCCAGCCTTATTCCTATCCTTTATCTTGAGCATAAAGATGACAGTTTTTGAGCATATTGTTGGATTCCATTGGAGCATTTGTTGCCTTGTCTTCATGAGAGGCGTGTTATTTCTTACATAAGTTGCCAACTATCTAGTGTTGGTAGACTTGTGGGTAGACCTTAGCCATGTATACCTCTGGCTTACGGCGAGTATCCTGAGAGGAACATCACTATGCGGAGTGTGACCGGCGCGTGCCTTATCCGCGGGGTACACTGCCATGCGGGATACGTCCATTGCGTGCTTTGTTCGCTTGGAGTATTGCCATGCCGTGCTGAGACATGATGCAGGATGTAGTAGACATTTCCATGCGGCCTACCGCCAGGTATTGGGTAGAGCCATGCCACGTGACGACGTGATGCGGGGTGATGTCGAGGTGCACACTTCCATGCCATGTGGATGTGTGACTTGGCCATACCACATGATGAGCTACTAGGATAGCTAGACGATTGTTCCTTCCTTCCTCGTTGGTGGCTAGCTACTAGTCATGTAGTGATGTAATGTGCAATTATGATTTTCTTTTAATTATTTATTTATTTTCTTGTGGGCCAGCAATTTATTTTACTTTGACCTTGACAGTTTAGCCACGATCTTGCGATCTTGATTTTACTTGATTTGATGTTGCAAATCCGGAAATTATTTTCTTGTTTTATCGTTGGAATTGACAAATATTATCTTTAATCTTTTGTACTTTGGTGGCTAGACCGGTTTATCCTTGTTGTTTTCGTATGCTGGTCTTGTGTTGTAATGTGAATTCCTCTCCAAGAACGTAGGAGACGGGCTTGGATGAGTGTATACGAGGAAGTAGACGCAAGGAACCTTGAGGATGGAGGTATGTGAGGCTGTGAAAATAGCTAGGATCCACTACCTACCTATGAGTGGTGACTATCTCTTGGAGGCTAAACACCTTACACAACAAGGGATATTCACGAGGGACTTGTATGGAAGGTAGCACCGCTATGGTGTACCCTAGCACCATCAAGCCCTCGAGTGAGATGTTGGACATTTGTTGATCATGTATTTATTCTGAGAGCAGACATAGAGATGTGGATCATATATGTTACCTTTGACCGAGCATTAGACATGCTCACATGTAGCCTATTGTGTTGTGCAAACCAGTCTTGTGGATGGATATTATGTGTAAATCATGGATTATATGGTATTAACTTGTCACTATGTTATGGGGCATAGTCATTGGAAAATCTCTTGTATGTCTGAAAAATGTAAACAATTGAGTTCTTACATTGCTCTTATTTGACGAAAGTTAACTTGGTTGTAAAAAGAATTGATATGTGAAGTTAGTTCTATGTGATAAAATCTTGTGAAAGAGATGAAATGGTGAAAGAAATTGACCTTGAGAGCACATTTCCTTGTCATGTTTGATAGATGAGTATGAAAACTGTGCCTATATATTTTAAATTGCTTAAATTTGGTGAAATAAAAAGGGAAAAGTCTCGTATCCTTCCTATGATTGAGTGTAAATTATAGAATATTTGAAGGTGTGAATGATGTTAGATGCATTTTTATTGATGAATAATGTTTTAAATTGTTGACAAAATAGTTGTTTGTGCAAATTGATAATTGTTAATTGAGTTTAAGGACTAATAAGTGTTGAAGGACTTCCGTTTAACTTTGCGACTTCCAGGAGTAAGTCAGAACCTAGGGGGGGAGAATGTAATGCCCATACCCTAGTCGGACTTTTAAAACCCGTTTAACCTTGATTGACTTCCTATGTGGCATTCTTGAATGGTAGATTAACCGATATGCAATGTGTAGTTTAGATAATATAAATAAACTGTGCATACCTAATTATTGTGCTTTTGCATCGATTCTCGTGTAAATGTAATTGTTCCTAACCCTTGTGATAAATCTTGAGCTAACGTCTTCATTGAATATGTATTTGTATATGCATGCTTGTATGAATTCATGAGTGCAGGAGATTGTAGGTACAACACCGCTTAGGGCAAGGTTCATCTCCTTTGGGATTTGCAAGGTTGAGTATGCCTCTTTCATCTTTAGAATTCGGATTTGGTGGTCATATAACCCTTGTCTTGCCTTAGCCATGGTTAGGTGAGCATTGTGTGTGGATTCGTGGGGCCTGCTTTTCATTGGGATGCATGTCGAGAGATTTGGAGGACTTCCTCGATTTGCATGCCTTGCACGAGGTAAGTGAGGTTTGTTATCCTAATTATTAAATTCAAATTTATGAGTAGACGAGCACATTAGTAATTTAGAAATTTAGATAGCTAGCTTCTTCTATATGATTAATCATTAATTTAAGAGATTGCTTTAAATTATTAATGTAGCAAGCTTAAGGTATTTAACTAGGGATTGTGTGCTCATTTACACATTTGTAACATTTACGCATTTGTAGTTGAGAAATTAGAATAAATAAGACTCTTGCATTAGATTAGTCATTTATTTAAAAATGTCGTCTTATTATGTTATAGCGAGTTAACTTAATAGCTAATTTTAAAATAATGAATTTAATGAGTTATGCGTTTTGGAAAGGAAAAATTCAAAGTCATTTGGGAGATGGGAATAAATTAATCATATTCGCATTTGGAAGAGAAAAAGGGTAAATTATTATTATTTAAAAAGAAATTAGTTCCATTTTACGTGTGAAGTGGATAAAGTATAAAAGTTTGATTTTCAGAAAATTAAATTAATCAAAATATAACGTGCTGGCTAAAATGATATGAAGAAAATTAAAAAAAAAAAAAATTAGAGTTGAATGAGAGATGGAAGCTTTTAAATTTTAAAAGAAAAATGAGTAAGGAGGAAATGAATGACTCCCATTTGGATTTTCATCTATTTTATTTTAAAAATAAAATGCCTAAATTCGAAATTAAAAATTAGGGCAAAATTAGGGTTCTCTTTTTAACCTAGTTTTGTAAGCATTTTGGGGGTTCTTTGGCTTGGGAGTTCTTTTTTTGAAAAAATGGGGGGATTTGCCTTGGAGCAGCAGATTGGGAAAGCTCTTCATCAAGATTCATGCCCGGAATTTGCACTATGAGGTAGGAATTCGAATCTAGCCTTTTATTTCTTGTTGGATTGAAAAAAAAAAATAGGTTGTTCTTTGACCAAAAAGATTGGTTGTAAAGGATTATGGGTTTTTTTTTTAGACTAGCTGAGAAAATAGTTTCCCATACAGCTGTTTTGGAACAAACTGGAACTTATTTTATGACTGTTAAAATGGGGTATGGGGGATTTTTCACTCTTGTGGCCATGTCATTTGGTTTTAATCAAAAAAATTTAGAAAGAAAAAAAAAAACATATCATATCATATTCGACCTGTGCGTTGCCTTGTATTAACCCTGCGTTGGGGTTTTTCGTTTGTTTTTTTTTATTGAATGAGGCGAGTTTGTTTTAATAAAAATGGAGCGGTTGTTGGGGTTGGAGGGCGGGGAGCGGAGCTCCACCCGCTTGCCCCCCTCTCCCCCGCTCGCTCCCCTCCCCCACGCGTTTCCCCTGCTCGCTTTTCGTTCGCTCTCCCCGCTCGCAGGTAATGGAGGTCGGTGGCCGCAGGTATTGATTTTGTCTTTTTGAAAAATAATATGGAAATGAGTTTCATTATCTTTGCAAATGTAGAAAAGTGCATTTAGGCTTTAATTCTTCTAAGTGGGAAATGTTAGGACTCTCGGTAAGGTGCTAATTGAGTGAATCGGATGGTGGTGTTAGTCCTTAAGTTGTTTTTATGTGTGTGATAAAAGCTTAATTTAGCTCGGGAACGGTTTTCCCATTTCTTTATTTGCTCTTAATGTATTTTTGTTCCTATATAGTAATAAGGTATTCCTTGTGTAGTTAGAAAAGGGGCTAGATTATCTTTGTAAAACCATCTTATCATTAGTGGGTATCTAAAGGTTGATTAATTTGGTTAGACGTTTATGTCAACTTGAGAAAGTGTTGAATTTACTCGTCAACGCTTGAGCATGACTTATCATTTTGGAAAAATTTGTTGGGTCCCCATCATCTGATTGCTTTTGGTCTGTCCAACGTCTGTCTAGTCTCCATTTAAGGTACCACCTGTTAAGAAATCCTTGTCCTTTTTACTTGATGTATTTAGTAGGATCCATTACAAAAGGGATCATTACGTAATTAACGTCCGAGGTGTCTGTTGTGTATTGATTGTATTTGCCTAAGTGGCAAGATGTAAAAGACTTATAAATTTTGTATTCCTAACAATATAATACCAAAGGGGTCTTGCGGTTGAGCAGACCCGGAGATGTAGCCCATCCGGGGTGAACTCCGAGATCATATCTGTGTTATGCGATGTTTATAGCGTGCATTGTTTTATGTTTTAAATTATAATGAATGGTTCCACAGACCCGGAGATGTAGCCCATCCGGGGTGAACTCCGAGATCATATCTGTGTTATGCGATGTTTATAGCATGCATTATTTTATGTTTTAAATTATCATGAATGGTTGTATTCTTGCATAAGAGTATGGTGGAATTTTAATGAATTGAAATTTAAATGCATAACATTATTCATATGGATAAATGTAGTTATTTAAGTTCATAAAACGTTGTGAATTATGAATATGGCAAGGTATTTAAATATTGAAATTAAAGTGTGGAAAAAGTAAATTGGTAATGTTAATTTAAATTGTAATAGTGGAAGAAATCTAGATAGAATTACTTCATTGGATTAATTTGTTAATAAGTATGTTAATGGAATGAATGTAAAAGGGAAAACAAAGTTAAAAATTATGTCACAATTCTTAGATTGAAATCTAAAAGATGAACATCATAGAAATATCTATCTTTTTACCTTAGTAAATGAATCACGCCATGTCAATTATGTTTCATTACATTGGATAAATTTGTTAAGTTATTTCACGTTTTAATCTTAACAATAATCCTCATCGGACTAATTTGATAATCGTGTGGACTCAATCAGGTATTCATGTTGTATATTGGATGAATATACTTAGTAATTTATGTTGTAATTATAATCAATAACCCTCACCAGATTACTTCTATAACTGGGTGAACTCAACTAGAAAACCCATATGTTAATCCTTATAAAAGGAATCCCTCATGTTTACTAAAATTGAACTAGAATGGGAAATAATTGATTAAGTTGTTTATACATTAAATCTTAGTAAAAGTATCTCTCTCCTATTAATTTCATTTAACAAAAAAAGAGATATGCAGTAAGATAATTGTATTTTAAATTCTAATAGAAGAACGTTATCATGATCTTAATACTCTAATCTTGAAACGATGAATGTCATCCAGTTAACGATACTTTAATTTAAAGGATGTTCTCGTGTGACCTAATGCATATCCTTCTTAATGAAATTAGTCCATTTAATTGCATTATCAAAACTCCTAATGAATTCCATGGCTACTCACATTATACCTTTCATAAAAGAGCTTCAACTCATCAGTTGGCTATGCACAAAATCTAATGAAGGGATCTCACTCTATTAACTGTAGTTTAATCCTTAAGGAATGAAATTCTTCCTATTAACCATGCCTTTTTAATATTTAAGAAAGATATCAAATGTGGGTGAATATTTAAAGTCTAAAGAAGGAATCCTCGTTTATTAATCGTAGTTTAACCTTAAATGTATGAATCTCATTAGGCCTATTTTTAAACATTAAAGGATGAAATCAATTGTGAATGGATACCACAAACCCAAGAAATGAACTTCATTATATTAAACACTTGGAACCTATTTGGAGGCCTCTTAATGTAATTATGAATTAAAGTGCAAGGAATAAATAACCTCTCAAAGGCCTCCTAACCACCAAAGTAAATGAACGTTTCCTAAAATTTTAAGATGTCATATCTTTGAACACATATGTAATTAAGATCTATGCATTATCCCGTAATTAAGATATCCAGATTAATGGATCTGATGACGCAAGTTGAATTAGGTGTAAGGTTATGTAATCGCGTTAGGAAACTCCTTAGGATTGTTTGAGCCTTCCTCTATGATATCTAAGTTGACAGATAACTCCAATGTATTTTAATGTCATGCCTAATTATGAATTGAGTTAACTTCAATCTATCTTAATATTGTAACTTTTTCATTAACGCTCTTAATTATTAAAAAAAAAAAAAAAAAAAATTTTACACTCTATTTGAGTGTTTTTAACTTAAACCCTTAGGGGTTTCCTGGCAGGGCATTACATGCACAAATATAGAAACTTGTGTGGAGTTGTAATATTGTGATTCCACCTCGTTCTACGATTGTAGTGTGTAGTTCTCTACAAAGTCAACAATTGAAACGATTGTATGAAGTGGAAATGTGTCCTTGCATAACTTAAATTGTGAGTCCAACCAACAAGATTGATGGTTATGCCTTGCATACTCATACACTATATTCTCATGAAAGATGCCCATAAACTGATACACGAGAATCTTCTCACTAACCAATTCACACCTTTTTTCTTCTTTTCCATCTTTTAGCATGTAGGCCACTGTCTTATATTTTCCAAATTCTACTAATTCATTACCAATTTCTTGTCCAATATCCATATGTTGGAAAATTTGTAAATGTTGCAATCCACCACAATCAACACATGTGCCATCCAAGAAACACTTATTGTAATATACTTGACCATCTACTCTTTCACATAAGATTCTAGATATGAATTCCCTTGAAGATGTCGGTGGACCATTTATGTTGCATTCCTGCAAAACATTGTTAGCATGCAAATCTATACATATGTATTGATAAACATCATAATGGTTAGAAAATTCAATATGTACTCTACAATGATAAGTTGTGCGTGTATGATTTATTTTGACATAAAAAGGCTTTACCATTTCAAAGAATCTTTGACTAATTTTAATTTGAGGATACATGCGTTGAAACTTGGCAAAAAATTGTGTTTGAGTCATATCCAAAAAATGTTTCGGATGTGGAGCATGGAGTTTACTACCAATCCTCCTTCTTACAATGTCTCTTTGATTTGGAGAGACCCTTGTGTTATTATTCCAAAAATCTTCAATTAGGGATCTCAAGGCTTCAACAATTGCTTTATCTTTCCATGGTAATCTACCGGAAAATGCCCATAACTCATTGTTATATGGATCCTCCACTCTTTGTCACCTTCCCATAGCTCTCATTAGAGTTTGTCTACTTATCTTCAATTGTTTACTTGTTCTTCTAAGGAGGCGAGCTTTCTTAGTTTGAGTCCTTACAATTATTGATGTAATGACACGTTGTGTGGCATTACTATCTTTTGTGCATGAGTTAGAACTAATAGTATCATATGCATTCATCAGATTCTTGACAATAGATTTGTCGCTTGATTCAATCGATGTTCTTAGCCCAAGAATATTCATAATGGGTCTAAATTTCAGATTACTCATTATTTAAACAAATAGTTGACATCTTCTTGTCTCATTTAAAAGCACAAAAAATATTTTCCATATCCGGTTAGCATGTCTTTGACAAGTATGCTTTAGAATCTTGTCAACCATTGGTTTCAAAACATTAGCATCAATATCAATCAAATACTTAGGCTTTCTATGCAAAACTCTAGGAGGTGTTCTCAAACTTTGAGCTACCTCAAGATTAGGAATTTCAACAACATTAGGGATAGGTGGCATACCTTCAACCGGAGATGAAAATTATGACATACCTTGAAATTGAGGTGTACAAGATGGTGTACCTCCAATACTTGATGTCAGTCATGAAGTACTTGCAACATCAAATGTCATAGAGGGAGTGCATTCAATATGAGATGTTGTAGACACCAATGGTGTGCCAATAAGAGATGGTGTGCCTTCAACTTGAGATGTAAGAGATGGGGTTCCTTCAACTTGAATTGTGGTAGACATGCTCTCAACCTCGAGATTCAATTATCTCATTGCACAAAGGTTTTGCATCTGTTGCCTTTGTGTGGCCAATTTTCTCTCTCTTAGATTGGATGGATATTTCATGTTCCTCTTCAATTGGCACCTCTTCTTCTATGGTATTTAATTTCCTTTGTTCATGAAGTTGCTTCATTCCATCTCTTTTTTTTGCATTCTTAGCTTCACACTCTTCCAGTGTTACTTTTTTTGGTCATTTCCTCAGCATGATGATGATTTCTACATGTACATGCACCTAAAATAGAATAAAGTGAATTCATAAAGAGATTTCAAGAGGTGTAAGGGGCAGTCCTAATGGATCTATGACTGTCCTAATTATGTTTGGACATTCCTAATGCATCTATGAATATCCTAATTATGCATATGTTAAAATGGATATATGAAATTGAAATTATTTCATAATATCTTAAAAAGGATGTATGAAATTGCAAATTTTGTTTTAAACCACTAAATAAATAATTTTCTTATGCAACTTCCTTCAAATGCATTGTTAGATCTAATTTAAATCTAATAGGATTATAATCCATTTTGACTCACACTTTTATTCTAACATTTAAACAAAATAACACTTAATAAGTATTTGAATTCTAAAAACAAGAAAATATTACCTCAATTATTCAAATTTGATAAAAAAAACTATGTTCTTCCTTTTTGACGTTGCCAAATGAAAAAAAAGGTGGTGGGGAGCTAATGGAATGTATTAAATAACCTTGCATAAAATGTCAACACCATGCAAAAAGCATTTTTTTGTCTGATCATGTGCAAAAAGAAGACAAACTAAGAGAATGTGGGCTTGGATCATGGGTCAAGGGTCCCATATAACCGTTTTTAAGTGCAGCTCATTTGGCTAGCGCCAAATATGGTGCTAGCCAAATGACTTCCATTGAAAATTTTTAACCTTTGATAAATTTCTACTGTATACCCTAAAGTTTGATAACCACAACCATAAAAATTAAGCCATTTCAAACCTATAACAAATACCCTAGATTGTATGACCAAACATGCTAGATCCTAGACCCTATACAATAACCATAGACCCTATAACCCAATATGCTAAACCATATGAGGTCGTTATGGGTCATATGGTGTCCTAAGGGGTCATATGGTGTCCTATGACCCCTTAGAACACCATATGACCCCTTATGACACAATTTTAACCCTAACGACATGTAAGGGGTTATATGGTATCCTAAGGGGTCATAGGACACTATATGACCCGTTAGGACACCATATAACACCTTAGGACATCATATGACCCATAATGACACTATATGGTGTTCTTGTTGGCATATGTGTAGATTTTGATCATAGGATGGTGTATGTTGTCATTGATGTCAATATCCTGATGGTATGAACCAATATATTGTAGTAAGCAAACTGGCAAGTGAATCGACATGATGGTATGAAGTGAACCGGTATATGAAAAAATTGAATCGGTATGTTGGAGTGTGAAGTAGTATATGGAAAGTTTGTATCAGGGTTTCATTTAATATGACTACTGGTTAGTAGTCTCAGCTTTAGGGTTTCTGGTTGATGCATTCTAGGTCTGTGTGATTTGATCAATGACATCCTGTGATGAGTTAGCATTGAAATGAATATTAGATCACGTTTCCATCTCAGCCTTGTGCATGTGAAGAATCTCTTTGGGGATCTTGCATGAAGAAGATTGATTCTATCTACCTTGAGAATGATCAAAATCCTAGTAAACAGTGGAGAGCGCATGATGGGTTATCAGCTTCCAGAAGCAGTGAAGAATGGACGATGGAGAATGTCTTGAGATTTGTTCAAGATTGTTTTACTCTATGTAATGTGTTTAAATGAATAGGATTGGATCGATTGTACTGTTAACCTAGATGCTTAGTGTTTCAGGTTTTGGCTACGGACCTAATTGTCGTCTATAAGGTCGATGATGATTTTTAGTTGAAGTTGTTGAAAAATGATTGTATGTTTGGTGATTCTTGCCAGACCAGAGAAGTGAGTAGATACCTGCAAAGTGTAATTGCAGATGTAAAAGAACTGAAGTGGATCTACCTTGGCATTAAGTGTTGTTATTAGATTAGTGTATTACGTGTTGACTTCTAACCATTTCAGTAGATGGAAAATCCCTTTATCGGGTAGCTTTAACAGGCTTTTTGTAAATCCTTTAACAGGGTGACTCAAAATCATTGAGCTCTTAAAATCCTCTAACAAGGTAACCTTTAACAGGGTTTTAACCTTTAACTGGGTATTTAGCCATCCCTTAACTGGGTGATACCGAGCAGGATCAGTTCCTAGTAGAACCTGTTGTAAAGTCTTTAACCGGACTAGGCTCCTAACAGAGCGAACTTCAAAAGAGTTCAAGAACAACTTGTGGGTATTCATCCCCACCGTGGTTTTTCCTAGTTGGGTTTCCATGTGAAAAATAAGTGTCATGTGTGATTCTTTTTCATGTGATGTTTTAGTGTTTTCTGTTAAGCGGTAAGGCAAGATGATCAAGTGGTCATTATATTTGTGATGTGTTACTTGTTTAAGCATATGGGTGCAGTGGAAATGAGATATTAGGTTTTGTGAAGATCTAAGTTTTACCGGTTTATGACTTTTACAGTCACTGTGTTTTACCGGTATTGCCTTGATTTTGATCGGTGATGTTGTTTACCAGTTAGTGCAATGTTTGCAGTTTAAGTTGTTAAAGAAGTTTTTGTCTATACAAATTCACCCCCCTCTCAGTATCTATTGGGTATTTATTGTTCATAATTATTCATCAATTGGTATCAGAGTTTCCTCTAGGTCCTCTATGTTATAAGCTTAACCGCTTGAGGAAAAGATCCTATTCTAATGATGAAGAGAGAAGGTCCTAAGTTCAATAGAGATAACTTTAAGATATGGAAGGACAAAATGAAGATCTACATTATAAGCATGGGTGCTCAACACTGGAACTATGTTGAGAATACTTATGTTGTCCCTACCGGTACTCTCACTGATGATTAAAGAAGAGAAATTCAGGAGAATGGGCAAGTCATGGAAGCTCTTATGAGCAGTCTATCTGATATTGAGTTTATAGATGTTCAAGACAAAGAAAATCCCAAAGATGTATGGGATACTCTAATGTCTATCTATGGCATTGATGAACATGTGAAGCAAGCTAAGGAAGAAAGCCTTAGGGGAAAATTTGAAGACATGCGAATGGTTGAAGGAGAGACCATTCAACAATATGGGATAAGAATTTAAACTGTTGTTGGAGACATCAAGAGTACAGGAGGTACAATGGATGATTCCACCATTGTTAGAAAAGTTTTGAGATCCCTGTTACTGATCTATGCAATAAGGGTTTCTTCTCTTCAGGAGTTGAGATCTATTGACAAGACAAAGGTATCCCTTGATTCTATCATTGCTAAGTTGACTGCATATGAGCTAAATAGTTATGATGGTAGTGTTCAGAAGACTGAATAAACATTTAGAGCATCTGCTACACTATCTAGAAAGGGAAAAGAGGCTAGTACCAGCTATGAACCCAGACAAAGCAGAGATATGGATGATGAGGAGATCTTGATGGAATTTGAAGCTCTTTTGGCTAAGAGACTCCCTAAGGGAACTGGGAAATACAGAGGTAAGCTCCCTTTGAAATGTTTTTCTTGTAATAGGATAGGGCACATTGCTATCAACTGTCCCAATAGTGATAATAAGGACAAATCGAAGAAGTTTAAAAAGTTCAAAGGAGGAAATATGAGAAACTGTCTTGTTGCAGTCGATGAAGGTGTCACTGATGATGAATCAAAAGATGAAGAAAGCAAAGACATAGTGTTTATAGCCATTAAGGAAGAGGTGTGAGACAAGAAGGCTCTTCTCTCCTGCTTTGATAATTCTAATGAGTGGATTATTGATAGTGGTTGTTCTCACCACATGATTGGTGACCAGAGAAAGTTTCTCTCTGGAAGAGTATGATGGAGGTGTAGTCCGATTTGGTAATGATGCACCATGTATGGTAAAAGGAAAAGGGTCCATCTCTCTAAATGGAAAAAGTAGTGCTAATAATGTGTATTGGGTAGAAGGTCTCAGGCATAACCTTTTGAGTGTTGCCCAACTAAATGATAAAGGACTCACTTTGGAATTCAAAGATAGAGTATGCAAAATAAAAGGAAAGAGTGGTGAAGTGATGGCCACTGGTATGCAGACCAAAGATAACTTATTTTAGTTAAATACAAATATCAGTCAATGTCTAATGGCTAAGTTTGATGACAGTTGGATATGTCATAGGAGACTCTGCCATGTAATTTTTGATAATATTGTGAAGGCTAGTAAGATCAAGTTAGTTAGAGGAATGTCTGTGCTAAACAAACTGGAGAATCATTTGTGCAAAGAATGTCAACTGGGGAAAATGTCTTCCTCAACCTTCAAAGGTAAATCTTTCACAACAGATAATTTGCTTGATCTTGTGCATACTCATTTGTGTGGTCCTATGAAAACAAGGAGTGTTTAGGGAGATAGGTACTTTATGATTCTGACTAATTATTTCTCTAGAATGATGTGGGTCACATTCTTGAAAGACAAGTTTGAAGCTTTGGAAAGTTTAAAGCCTTTAGAGCACTAGTTGAAAAAGAAAGTGGTAAGAGGATTAAACGCCTTAGAATTGACCAAGGAATTGAGTTCACTTCTAGTGAGATCAACAAGTACTATGAATAGAATGACATCAAGAGGCAGCTATCTGCCCCCCAGACTCCACAGCAGAATGGCCTAGCAGAAAGGAACAACCGGATTGTAGTTGAAGCTGCCAAAACAATGCTAATTCAAGGGAAGGTTGCTCACACTTTTTGGAGAGAAGCGGTGAGCACTGCAGTCTACACTATGAACCAGGTACTCATCAAAAAAGGTAAGGATAAAACTCCTTATGATTATTGGACAGGTAAGACTCCTATAGTGAGCTGCTTTAGAGTGTTTGGTAGCAAGTGTTATATCAAGAGAAGTGAATACTAGAGCAAGTTTGATGCAAAATGTGATGAGGGAATATTCCTAGGGTATTCCACCAAGAGCAAAGCTCTCAAGTGTTTTAACAATAGGACTTAGAGAATTGTTGAAAGTATCAATGTTAGAGTTGATGAAACCTCTGAGAAAACTAAGGAAACTAGTAGTGAGCGAGTGGTAGATGAACCAGATCTAACCTTCTGGGAACCGGTTGCAAAACAAGCAAGTACAAGTAACAGTGCTCCTACACCAGTAGATGATGATGTAGATGCTAATGAAGATGAGGATGAAGAGGAAAAGCAAGAGGAATTAGTTAAGATCATTCCTAGGTATGTAAAGCTGCATCATGATCCAAAGCAGATCATAGGGGATAAGGATGTAGGAATACTTACAAGAAGAAAGGTCAGAGAGAATTCTTGCATGATTTTTGAATTTGAGGCCAAAACATTTAAAGAGGTACACAAAGATGAAGACTGGATTAAGGCTATGGAAGAGGATCTTGACCAGATAGAAAATAATCGTACATGGTCTCTGGTACCCAGATCTGAGCACAAAAATGTAACTGGCACCAAATGGGTTTTTAGAAACAAGCTGAATGAAGATGGCACAATGGTAAGAAACAAAGCAAGATTGGTATGTAAGGGATATGCTCAAGAAGAAGGAGAAGACTATGGAGAAAACTTTTCTCCAGTAGCTAGATTGGAAGGAGTTCAAATGCCACTTGCATTTGTAGCATTTAAGGGATTCAAAGTGTATCAGATGGATGTGAAATCTACATTCTTGAATGGAATACTTGAAGAGGAAGTGTATATAGAGCAACCAGATGGGTTTTCCCTATCAGAAGACAGTGATATGGTGTAGGCTACATAAAGCCTTGTATGGATTGAAACAAGCACCTAGAGCATGGTATGAATGTTTACACTTCCATCTTGTGAAGATTGGATTTGGAAGAACAAGTGAAGAGAGCAATATATATTTGAAGACAAAAGGAGACCAGATTCTAATCTATGAAGTGTTTGTTGATGACATAATTTTTGGTGGAGATGACAAGATGAGCCATGCGTTTGTAGATGAGATGAAGAAGGAATTTTAGATGTCACTAATCGGAGAGATTTAGTTCTTCATTGGACTACAGATTCAACAAATGAAAGATGGTATCTTTATCACTCAGTTCAAGTATGTCAAAAAGGTGTTGAAGACCTTTGGCATGGAAGACAACAAACTAGTTGGTACACCTATGATGACCAGTTGTAAATTGTCAAAACAAGATGACTCAGCATTGGTGAATGAGAAGGAATACCTGTCAATGATTGGTAAGTTGCACTATGTAGTGCACAATAGACTAGACATAGCACATGTAGTGGGCATTGCTGCATGTTTTTAGAAAAGTCCAAGAGAATCCCACTTGGTACTAGTCAAGTGATTTCTTAGATATTTGAAGGGAACTATAGATTATGGGTTGTGGTATCCATACAGTAATGATTTCTATCTCAAAGTATTTACCGATCCCGATTGGGTTTGTAATGTGGATAACCAGAAGAGAACAGGTGGTGGTGCATTCTTTCTTGGTGGTAGACTAGTCTCATGGATGAGTAAGAAGTAGAGTTGTATCTCTTAGTCCACAACAGAAGCAGAATATGTAGCAGCATTTATGAACTGCACTCAGACAATTTGGATGAAGCATGTATTAAGTGGTTTCAAAGTCCCTATATCTGAACCAGTGAGTATATTTTGTGATAACACAAGTACAATTAATATTTCCAAGAATCTGGCATTGCATGATATAACCAAGCACTTCAAGCTCAAGTATCATTTCTTGAGGGAGAAAGTTCAAAACAAAGAAGTTGTATTGGAACATGTTTCTAGTAAGGAGCAGTTAGCAAATATATTCACCAAGCCTCTACCAAAGGCTACATTTACCTATTTAAGAGGTGAATTAGGGGTGCTACCCCTTCAAGAGGTGAACTAAAGGTATGTGCTCCACATCAGTCAGGTATTGTATTGTCAAATCTTTTCAGGATTGATGTGTTGAAGAATGCTACTCCTCAAGGGGAGTAACATAGTAGATCATGGATGCTTGTGCCTCCACATTGGCATTGTTGTCAAAGGGGGAGAAGATGTGAAGCAGAGAAGATATCTACAATATTGAAAATAGATTATATGGAAGAAGATGTAGAGATATCCTTGTGTATTGCCATCAGTGCCAAAGGGGGAGATTGTTGGCATATATGCAAAGCTTGATGACATGATGGTGTATGTTGTCATTGATGTCAATATGCTGATGGTAACCAGTATATTATAGTAAGCAAACTAGCAAGTGAACCGGTATGATGGTATGAAGTGAACTAGTATGATGGTATGAACCAGCATATGGAAAAAGTGAACCGATATGTTGGAGTGTGAACCCATATATGGAAAGTTTGTATCAGGGTTTCATTTGATATGACTATCGGTTGGTAGTCTCAGCTTTAGGGTTTCTGGTTGATGCATTCCAGGTCTGTGCCGTTTGATCGATGACATCCTATGATGAGTTAGCATTGAAATGAAGATTAGATCACATTGCCATGTCAGCCTTGTGCGCGTGAAGAATCTTGCATGAAGAAGATTGGTTCTATCTACCTCGGGAATGATCAAAATCCTAGTAAACAATGGAGAGTGTGTGATGGGTTATCAACTTCCAGAAGTGGTGAAGAATAGACAATGGAGAACGTCTTGAGATTTGTTCAAGATTGTTTTACCCTATGTAATGTGTTTAAATGACCAGGATTGGACTGACTATATTGTTAACCTAGATTCTTAGGGTTTTAGGTTTTTGGCTACCGACCTAATTGTTGTCTATAAGGTTGATGATGATTTTTATTTGAATTTGTTGGCAAATGATTGTATGTGATGTGATTCTTGCCAGACCAGAGAAGTGAGTAGATACCTGTAGAGTGTAATTGCAGATGTAAAGGAACTGAAGTGGATCTGCCTTGGCATTAAGTGTTGTTATCAAATTAGTGTATTACCTGTTGACTTCTAACCATTTCAGCAAATGGAAAATCCCTTTACCAGGTAGCTTTAATAGGCTTTTTGTAAATCCTTTAACATGGTGACTCAAAATCATTGAGTTCTGAAAATCCTCTAACAAGGTAACCTTTAACAGGGTTTTAACCTTTAACCGGGTATTTAGCCATCCCTTAACTGGGTGATACCTAGCAGGATCGGTTCCTAGCAGAACCTATTGTAAAGTCTTTAACCAAACTAGGCTCCTAATAGAGCAAAATTTGGAAGAGTTCAAACAACTTGTGGTTATTCATCCCCACTGTGGTTTTTCCTAGTTGGGTTTTCACATGAAAAATAAGTGTGTCATGTGTGATTCTTTTTCTTGTGATGTTTTAGTGTTTTCTGTTAAGCAGTAATGCAAGCTAATCAAGTGGTCATTATATTTCTGATGTATTACTTGTTTAAGCATATGGGTGTAGTGGAAATGAGATATTAGGTTTTGTGATGATCTAAGTGTTACCGGTTTATGACTCTTACAGTCACTATGTTTTACCGGTATTGCCTTGATTTTGATCGGTGATTTTGTTTATTAGTTAGTGAAGTCTTTGTAGTTTAAGTTGTTAAAGAAGTTTTTGTCTATACTGATTCACCCCCCCCTCTCAGTATCTGTTGGGTATTTACTGTTCATCATTTTTAATCAGTTCTAAGGGGTCACATGGTGTTGTAAGGGGTCATATGGTGTCCTATGACCTCTTAGGACACCATATGACCCCTTAGGACACAATGTGGTGTCGTTATGGGTTGTATGGTGTCCTAAGGGGTCATATGGTGTCCTGTGGGGCCGTAGGAAACCATATGGCCCCTTAGGTGTTGTTAGGGATCATATTATGTCTTAACGGGTCATATGGTGTGTTATGACCCCTTAAGACACCATTTGACCCCTTAGGACACCATACAACCCATAATGACACCATAGGGTGTCCTAAGTGGTCATATAGTGTCCTAAGGGGTCATAGGAAACCATATGACCCCTTAGGACACAATGTGAACCCTAACAACATGTAAGGGGTCATAGAACACTATATGACCCGTAAGGACACGATATGGCCCCTTAGGACACCATATGACCCATAATGACACTATATAGTGTTCTAAGGGGTCACATGGTGTCGTAAGGGGTCATATGGTGTCCTATGACCCCTTAGGACACCATATGACCCCTTAGGACACAATATGGTGTCATTATGGGTTGTATGGTGTCCTAAGGGGTCATATGGTGTCCTATGGGACCATAGGACACCATATGACTCCTTAGGTATTGTTAGGGATCATATTGTGTCTTAACGGGTCATATGGTGTGTTATGACCCCTTAGGACACCTTATGTTGTCATTATGGGTTGTATAGTGTCCTAAGGGGTCATATGGTGTCCTAAGGGATCATTGCACACCATAAGACCATACTGACCCCATATGGTGTACTAGGGGCTCATATGGTGTAATAAGGGGTCATAAGACACCATAGAAACCATACTGACACCATATGGTGTACTAAGGGGTCATATGGTGTCCTAAGGGGTCATAGGACCTCATATAACCCCTTAGGACACAATATGACCCCTAATGACACCTAAGGGGTCATATGGTGTCCTAAGGGGTCATATGGTGTCCTATGACCACTTAGGATAGAATATGGTGTCGTTATGGGTCCTATGGTAACCTAAGAGGTCATATGGTGTCCAATGACCCCTTAGGACACCATATGACCCCTTAAGTGTCATTAGGGGTCATATTATGTCCTAAGGGGTCATATGGTGTCTTATGACCCCTTAGGACCTAGAGAGGAGGGAGTGAGGAAGAAAGTGAGGGAAAGAGGTGAGAGAGAGAATTAGATGGGTATAAGGATGAAGAGGGAGATAGCTTGAGGGATAGGAGAATAAGGGAATTGTGAGAGCTAGAGAGGGGAGGGACAAAGAAGAATATGTATCTATAAGAATGAAGAGCCTGAGAAGAGGTAAGGGGAGAGAGAGAATATGAGATCTAGTTTATAGAGAGAGATGGAACTATGAGGGATGGGAGATAAAGAAGGGAGAGATGAGATGGGGGTTTCTATGTACACATTTGGCGCTCTCTCTATTTGGTGCATGCCAAATGTGGAATATGGACCATATTTGGTGCGAGCCGAATGGAAAAATCCATTCATCACATTTGGCACATGCCAAATAGGGCAAGCGCCATAATTGGCATGCGCCAAATGGTCCTCTTTGGGAAACACCAAACCTATGGGTTGGATTTGCATTGGGCATCCAACCCAAAGGTTTGGATGACCATTTCAGGCTAGAGATGTGTTTTTATTAGAACATTGAAAATTTTGGCATATTTTTGGTCATGCTCTCCATCAGGTTTGCATGTATTTCAATGAAGTTAAGAAAATACCATGGTAAACTTGAGCTCCCTCTTAGCTATCCAACAATGTAATTTATTTCAAATTTTGATTTCGTTAAGTCTTTCATCTATAATTTATTTTGTCAGTGTGTCCATTTTTTTTCAAAAACCAACATGCACTATTTTGGGTATAGATTTTAACACATTCATCAGATTTTGAAAAAACTTACATTTTTAGAAACTAGACTTCATTCTACACAATTAAAAAACAAAAAAAATTTATTCTTGATTAGTTTTCAATGATTTTAGGGTTGAGCATGCTCAAATTTTTGTTTTTCAAGATATGTCCACTTCGAAAATTAGTAAAAACTCATATACTTCTTAAAAAATTAGCTGAAAAATCTAGCATAAACTACAAGGTGTTAGCTAATTTCTCACTGAAGCGATTTTAAAAATTAAAAAAAAAAAGTTAAGATTTTAAGGGGTCCACAATAGACGCTATGTTATGTTTTTTTTTATAAAAACAGGACCACTTTTTGTTCTCCCCCTTTTTGAAGCCCTTAATCTCCACCATTTAAAAAAAAAATTAGTAGTTTAGAAAGTATACTCAAATAACTCTAACTCGTGTTCTTATTGCATCTTCAAATTTGGAGTGTAACTATCTTTAATTTGTCGTTGAAGTTTAGACTTAACTGATTTCAGAAAAAAAAAAAAAAGGTGGCATCTTAAGACCCCCTTTTGGTACCACAACTTGGTGCACATACCCTTGGATTTGATCAAGCAAGAAGTAGAGTGCTATACTAGTGCAAGGGCACTAGTATATATGTTTGCATCACTAGGATATGTGGTGATTCATGGTTATTCTTTGAGGTAGGTTGTATTGAGTTTTTCCTTGAAGGCCTATTGATTAGGTCCTAAGACAATGTAATAAGCCATAAGGCTCCAAGATGTGTAAACTTGGTCCAAGACCTTGTATGGGCATTTTATTTGTGTTTTTGGTGTTTAGGGGTCTTAGTTATTTTTAATGGTATGATGAAAGAGTAAGTATCCATTCAATAGATAGAAAAACTGATACAAACATCACCAATCAATCTCTCAAAGTAAACTTAGAACTAACAATGAAATAATCTCTATCAAGATAAAAACTCATAAGATAAACTGGTTGTTATAACAAATTAACAGTAAACAACTTCTTCATTTATCAATGCTTCTGGTTCATTACTTATCAAAATAGTTAAGTAGTTAAGTAAATCAACCATGAAAACATAACCACAAAAACATTCACCACTTGACACAAATATTTTTGACGTGGAAATGAAAATAGGTAGAATCCATGATGAGATGAGACTCACAAGATACTTCTCTCCAGAAAGTTTTCGCTACACCTCCTTGTATTAACATCCTCCTAGCAACTTCAACAACTAACCGATTGTTTCTCTCTGTGATACCATTCTATTGTGGTGTCCTTGGTGCAGAAAGTTGCTACTTGATACCATTCTCTTCACAATACCTAGTGAATTCCTCAGAAGTAAATTCATCACCTTGATATGTCCTTAGACATTTTATCTTTTTACCGCTCTCTTTCTCAGCTAAGGCCTTGAATTCCTTAAACTTACCAAAAGCTTCGATCTTATCCTTCAAGAATGTGACCCACATCATCCTTGAGCAATCATCAGTGAAGATCATAAAATATCTATCACCTTGAATACTTTTTGTTCTTATTGGTCCACAAAGATCTGTATGAACCAAATCTAACAATTGTTCCATTAAAAAGGATTTTCTCTTGACATTTGAGGATGCCATCTTTCCCAACTGACATTCTTTGCATAGAGCATTAACCAGTTTTTCTAACTGAGGCAAACCTCTCATTGTCTTGGACTTACTCACTTTAACAATGTTATCAAAGTTTATATGACAAAATCTCCTATGCCAAAGACAACTGTCATCTATCTTTGCAATTAAACAGTTGCTGACTTTAGGATTAAGATGAAATAAGTTACCTTTAGTTTTCTTCCCAGTTGTAATTAGTTCACCTTTGTTGTCGTAGATTTTTTACATACCATTTTTAAATTCCAATGGGTATCCTCTCTCATTGAGTTGTGCCACACTCAAAAGATTGTGCTTTAAACCTTCAACCCTATAGACATCATCTGCGCTACTCTTTCCATTAAGAGAAATGGTTCCCTTACCTTTAACCATGCAGGGTGAGTCATTACCAAATCTTACAACTCTGCTATCAAATTCATTCAGAGAAAGAAATTTGCTCCGATCACCGGTCATGTGGTGTGAACAACCTATCATGCCCAAACTTTTGGGCAAAAACACACACAACAATTTTTTTTTGAAACACTTTATTATATGCAACCTATGCTTAAATAGATGTGACAGCTTAATAGGTTGTTCCAAGCAGAATCTTAAATTATAATAAAACATCTTTTTAATGGGAGTGATGAATAGAACAAATTTATCTAGAAGCCTCAGGTTTCTATAAAACTCCTAGACGACAAGCTAGGATACTCCTAACATAACGAATTACGATAACCCCTATAATCAAAAGGAACAAAATGATTTCTATAATAAATTCACATCGAATGTCCCTTTTATTATAGTTCCAAATTCTAAATTCTTAATTAGATCAACTTCTACTAACAAGCATTAATATAATTACTTGATTCGATAATAATTATTTATCTCCTAACACTAGTACATTCGGAGCTGATTTGCGACAGCCGTTTGTCGGATTTTTGATGAATTTTCATTAGAGTCTCGACAAAATCCACTATCAAAAACTTGGCGTCGGATTGGTTGATGATGCCATGCCTATTGGAAATTCAACAATCCAATGGACTCTGTCGATGGTCAAAGAAGTCGTCAGTCGAAAGCTTGGTATTCATCGTAATTCCAACGATGATCATTTTTATAAAAAAAAATAATAATTATCATCGATATAAAAAAATAATACCTGAGAAAAGCCCTTTTGGTTTCTAATTTGGTGTTACTTTCTTCACTTAAGTAATGGGTCCATTTATCATAAAAGTATTCTCCCCTTGTCATTTACCTAGGCAGTCCCTTTAAATATTTTATTTTTATTTGCTTTTAATCTGCCTTTTCTAATGTTCATCAGGCCTTATAAGTATCATGTGATTTTCTATTGATCTGACAGCCCACGTTGATTCACGACCAAAAAGTGCTCAAAACTTAGTTTCCATGATGTAGCGAAAGGTGAAGGTGGACCCAGCATATAGGTTTGGACCAAAGCTAAACACCGATCAAGTTTCATCTGATCGGATGGACAACGTGGTTTCATGAGATCAAGCTGAACATGTTTTAACCTTCACAAAGTGGCGAAAGGGTTTGGCGGGTCCCAGAGATAAGCGGTCTTCTATTGGTTAAAGAATGATCAGGTTGGAAAAAGATCAATGGCTTCTCATTGTTTCATGGCTGGGAGATACATGAGCTATACCTTCAGTGAAATAGCAAAAAGGTGGAGGGTCCTGCTAAGAGTGGTAGTAAATGTGGTAACCCCAATTGGCGATGACATGGTGGTGACAAGGCACTTAGTTGGTGATATGCAGTGGGTCTGGGCAAGGTTGTCATAAAAAGAGTAAATAGCGAGAAAGTTCTTGAGATCTAATGGCTCGCATGAATTCGTGAAGATAAGATGCTAGCAAGTTAGTCATTGCGAAGTAGTGAAAAGGCCGATGGGCCCAAGGGATAGGCATGGCATGAAGTTAAAAGCAGATCAGGTCTGTTTTGATCTAATAGTTCTCGTGGTTTCATGGCTGCAAGCCAAATGAAGAATAATGTTTGTGAAGTCATGAAAGATAGGTGGAAATCACATGGAGGAGTGATGTGGCATAACAACTGCCGCTTTTTGTAGAGCTTGATAGTAATGTGTCGAGTGACACATGGTTTAAAAAAGTGTTGAGGGCCGCCTAGGTATAACTGATAGTTATGTGGGAATAGTAAAAGGGAACACATGGCAGATTAAGGGTGGAACCAAAAGGAGTTTCCAGGGCTAATGGCTGACTACCATGTGGCATTAAAGGCCCACTTAAAAGGCATTCATCTCAAGATTGATCCAACGCTTCTCATTGTTTCGTGACCCAAAGATGCCCGTAGCTTAACCTCAGTGAAATGGTGAGAACCGTTAGCCATCAAGATGAGGCGTGGTTTGTTAAAAGGATTGATGGTTCCGGTTGGAGTTAAAGACTGGGTGATTTGAGTTTGATCTAATGCTTGGCATGACCTCGTGAAGGAAAAGTGCACGACTGTTAAACTCCACGAAGTGGGGAAAAGGAGGTAGGGCCCGACACTAAAGCAAAGAGATTAAACGGAGATAAAGGTGATGTAAGTTCTCGAGTTCCAACAACCAGTGTTGTTTCACAAAAGAAAAGAGCATGGGTTTTATGTTCTGTGAAGTAGCAAAAGAGAGAAACAGAGGAAAGACTTAGAGACCCATTGGAGCCAATTTTGAATATGATTTGGTGAATTCAATTCTGAAAAGAAAGCCAAAGCATGTGGAGTTAATTTCTAAAAACTTAAATGCCAACTTGCCCTTTTGAGTCTGCATCAACTTGATTGCTAAGTATTGTTTCATCAAAGTTTGTTGCAGAGCGAATTGTTGCAAAGCAAATTGTTGCAGAGCGATTTTCTTCAGGCGAATAATCAGGTTTCTTGTGCTTTTCTTGATAACTCTTGGTTTGTTCTCAAATACTGCTATGTGAATTACTTCATTAGAGGTTTGTGCTAGCTTCTAGTGGTATAATTGTTTGACCAAAATGGCACCCAAAAGAGAATTTACAGGGAAAGTGAATTACCAAGACTGAAATATCTGTGATGATTTTTTATAGCAATTAACCATGTCCACCATTGCTAGGGCTAAGGCCAAAGAGCTAGTACCTAAGAACCCTTGTCTTAAAATTGGAGATGGCCTTTATGATAAGGGTAATTGGTTGAGGGACCCTGAAATAAGATTGATAGGCTTAGGACTCTTCAAAGTCAGTTTTGGGCAGAGGAATTCCCCAGCTCCTTTGAATGGCATATGGGAATAGGATGTAGGAAAGCTTGTAGTCCCAGGTGTTTTTATGGATGTAGATCTGTTAGCCCTGATTGCATAGAATTATGACTCTATGGCAAGATGCATCAGGAACATAAAGGGATCAGTCTTGATTGCAATAAATGAAGATGAATTCAGGAAAGTGTTTAAACTCAGTGAGTCCTCCAATTTGTTAGAACCTACTGACTTTGAGTCGTTAGCCCAGGTTTACAACACACAAAGGGATCATCTTAGAAGTGGCCCATTGAAAGAATTCTTTGTAAAGATAGGGGGGTTAATAGTTGTAGGCCCTAGCACAATGGAACCATTCTCTCTCAACCTATTCACTTTGAGAGATAAGGGTATGTATTTGGCATTATGCCAGATTTTTGGAGAGGATGCTGAAAAGAATATGCCAACCCATTATATGTTAATGATTGCACAAATTCTAAACCCCTCCCTAGAAATAAAATTTGATTATGCCTCATACCTTGCTGATGCAATTCATAAAGGGCTAGTAGGAATCAAAAATGGTAAGGTGGATAGGCCATTTGGATGGTACTCCATGTTAATGCATATGTTTCTGTTCAAAGGGGTTGATTATTTTGGAAAGGAGATGGACCTGATTAAGGTCAAGGATAAAGAGGAGATGCTAGTGCAATTGTGGAGTACTGTTCTATCTTGGGATAGAGAAGATGCAAGTTATTTAAAGTTTGATAGATGCTTTGCATCTAAAATTAGGATTCTTCTATGCAGAGAAAACCCTAGAATTCCTAAGGCTCTTTTGGAGTTTCTAAGACCAAAGGAGTTTACAGAGGATATCAAGATTGTTCACAACTGGGGAGACATATATTTGTACCCTATGTCTACTATTTTTAGAGTGTTTGGATTTAGAGGCACCCCCTTTTTACTACCCTATCAGGTCCCATTGAAGATAGGGATTGCAGAAGTCCTAAGACAAATTGGGGGAGTACAATAAGCAAAGCTAACCAATAGAGGTAAAGGGACTATTTCCCCAACTATTACCATGGCTCACCATTTTGTGATCACTAAGGGTGGATGGAGATTTTTTGAAGAATTCTTTAAGCCATATAGGCCATCTACTGCAGTGTCAAGAAGTGCAGACCCTGAGGATTTTTTCAATGGTATGTTAAAAAAAGAGAGCAGTGTGCAGAGGTAGGCCACATCAATTTCAGTTCCCAGAAGATTTGATTAGAAATGAATTTAGCTTAGATGAGCAAGAACCAAGGAAGGAGAAGTGGGTGGCATATAAGAAAGCCCTTGATTTTATCCATCAATTTGACACTAGCTATGACCCCCTTTCTAGCTTCAATCCATTTGAGGAGAAAATAAAATTCCTGATTCTTTATTTTGAAGATCTCATGCAGACCTTAAAAGAAAAGAGGGAGGCCATAATGCAAAATGAGCCTGATAAGGCTAAGATGGTATTGGCTAAGCCTGCCTTTTCTAGAGATATCCCATGTGGTGACTATGTAATGCACAAAAGGTCAAAGTACACTGTGATAATGCCAGTGACAGTTGAGCCTTCCACTTCAAAAGGGAAGAGGAAAATTGAAGATGTCATTGACATCCAAGATTCCCGTAAGAAGCAGAGAGTGGGAAAGGAAATTGAAACTGATGAGCCTCAATATTCTCCATCTTAGTCTCCTATCCACATTGGAGATGAACAAGCTATGGCTGAACAATTATTGTAGTTAGGGAGTCTCGGTGAGATTGCCTATACCTATGAGGAGACCCAAGAGGGGATGCTTGAAGAGCCACCTAATGCTGAAATGGATTTGACTGATGGTGAGTTAAAGGGCCAAGAAATGGACCTTACTGTTAAGCAAGCTAGTGAAGAATTCCTAGTTGACAGTAATTTTGTCACATCAAGAGCTTTTATACAGTTTCTATGGAAGAAAAACATTGATCAATTCAAGACTAGATGTGAATAGAGGAAAAATGAACAACCTCTTAAAAATAAAACTCAGGTAGAAGAAGAGGTTAAGCAAGAAATGATGGAGGAGTTCAAAGCAATCACCCCTGAGAAAGGAAGAGAAATGGTAGCAAAGGCTGGTGTGTTGATTCTCCTTGAATGGGATATAGTTGATGCCTTAGTGCTTGATGTAGTGAGGAAAGAAACAAAGCCTATGGAAGGAGTGACATTCAGCAAAGATTATGCTGCTCTTGTCATGTGGTCTTTAAAGAAGGATGAAAACAAAAGAAGGAAGGATGCATTAGATTCTAGCCTCTTAGGAGGCATGATCGTTAAAAGAGTCCAAGACACAGGGGTAGTGGAAGCTGCAAGCACAGTCCTAGAGACTGCAAAATTTAGTGTTACGGTGGCAGAGAAAGAGGCACAAGAAAAGGCTAATCTCCAATTGAAGTTGGAGACTATTTTAAAAGCTTACAATGATGCTAAAGAAGGAATAGCCAATAGAGACAACATAATTGCTAGACTCCAGAGTCAACTGGTAGGTCAATATCATCCCGGTGAAACTTCTACACTCATGATAGCCTCCTCTCTAGCAAGACCCCCTCCTATTAGTCCCATCATTGAATATCCCCCTTCTCCTATGCCTTCTAGTTCCCAATTACCTGAAAATGTCCAACATGAGTTGGAAAAATTGAAACAAGCTCAGACATTGTATGCAAACAAATATGAGGAGAAGGTGAAAGCCACCATCTTGAAGTTTGTTGACTCAGTCAAAACCTCCAATGTATACGTAAATATGAAGAGGATTCTTGAGATTTTGATCAAATTGAGAGAAGAAGAAGCCACTTTGGAACCAATACTGAATAAGTGGGTGCCTAGAAGTAAAGAGTTAGAGCTTATGTGTTCTTCCCATGCAGATGCAGAAGAGAATGACAAACTAAGGTCCACATGTGAGTTTATAAAAGAGATGAATATTCTTTTAGTGGAAGTAGAAAGTATAAAAAGAAAAGCCCAAATTTATAGGAAAGAATATTCAAATCATAAATTTGAAATGTTTCCAAGATGTTTCATTGGTCCTGTCTAGCTAAAAGAAGAGAAGACTTGGTTAAAGGAGGTGGATCACAATTTGTCCCTAAGGATCAATTAGATTATTAGTACTGATGACACATCCTTATTTGTCCAAACAATTAAGGAAATTGAAAAAGTGAAATCTCATTATGGTTTCATAGAAACAGAGATTGGGCATGTACGAGTCACTTGGAAGCGGCTAGAAGATATGAAATAGAAGATTGCTAGTTTTACTTGGCCTAGTGATGATGTGTATCAGAAGTGGAAAGATAAGTATATGGGATAGAAAGAAGATTCTTGGAAGCAGTTCCAGGAGGTTGCAATAGAACAAGCAGAGGAAGTCGCAGATGCTGAAAAGGACTTATAACCACTTCTTGAAAATGACCGGTTGTTTGTAACAAACTTTCTTTTGAAGGGTCCAAAGCTTGTATTTATCCATACTATTATAAATGGATACTATAACTCCTTAAAAAATGATCGTAAGTAATTGTAAGAAAATGCTGTAGAAATTTATCTGAGCTTTTTGCTAGTCTTATGGAGAATACTCTGAGTTTTCTAATATTTTCTCAAAATTAATATCAATATACAGACTAGAAATAGTGTATATACATAAATGTGCATAGCAGTCATAGGGCAACTCATGTCAAATGTGCAACTCAATACAATAAATAATCTTAGTTTGTAGCCCTATAGCATCATAATGCAGTCCTTGACCAAGAATGCATACAAGAAACATCTAGTTCTATTAAGGCACAAGCATCAAAGTCAAAGGTTATGACAACTAGTGAAAAACATCAAGAACAAAATGTTTAGTCTCAAGAATTAGGAGTTGTAATAAAAAAACTTACAAGGATGAGGCATATTCATAACTTTTGTAGTCCCACCTTGGATATCAACACTAGAAGCAACTCATATTGTTCATGTACAGATAAGACAATATGGGAGTTCATTATACGCAGAAATTCGTGGTGTTGTTATTCATGTTGGCTCTGTTGGATCCTGCAGTTAAGATTCAATATACATTATTCAATAAGATTAACTGTGCAACATAATGAAATATTGAAAAGTGTGTTACCTTGTTGAGCTTCACTTGGTTTCAAGAATATTTTAATATTCTCTACTTAACAGGGCCAACCACGTGAAGGTGGAAGCTCATTTGGCCCCTCCCCCCCCTAACATCACTCTAAATTCCTTGTTAACATCTTATAACATTCATTCATTAATTCTTTCTACCATTAATAAAATATAGCATTCATTCATTAATATCACATAACATTCATTAACACATAACATTGATTAACATTAATTAACACACAACATTCATCAATATTAATTAACACATATCATCCATAACCATTAATTAGCACATAATTACATTCACTAACCCATAAAAATCAGTCATTATCAAATAAGTTAGATTACAATCATTTCTTTCTTTGTTTTTTCTTTGAAGCTATGAAAAGACTAAGTGGAACATCAATGTCTTCATCATTTCCCCCCTCTACAGTGTTCCACCAATTGCTCGTGATCTCAATGTATGCCTAGTCCTATACTGAGGACAAGGACGCTGAAGCAAAGGGGGGTCCTCTGCAATAACAAAGAAATGGGTTAAATTCAAAAAAAAAAATTATTGTTACAAGTATTTCATTAATTTAGAGAACATAATTGTTGTGCTCTTTACCTGATGGGGCCACATCATTTTGTGTAGCCTCAACCTCAACATGCTGAAAACCATGGTCCTCTTTACCTGAGTGGGGAACATCACGTTCTTGAGGTTGTGTACCCAGATCATGCTCCACTTGCTCACCACTGACTACATGCTCTAAAATATTAACAAGAAAGGTTACATTAATTACTACTCTAATTACAAATTAAGATGTTTAATTGTATTAATAGCTAAATAAATAAACTTGAGTAGCAAATGAATACCTCCACTACTGGGATGCATATCCGGACCTTCATGTGCAGGTGGTGTTTCACAATTAGCAGTCTGCATTCCAATGACGTGCACATTGTTATCATTGCTTGCTTATTTAAAACAAATATAGTCACTTTCTATTGGAACTCAACATCAATTAGATTATTGGTAAAGTATTCAATTTGAAACAACTTCCATTTAGCATATTTACCTATGTGATGGATGCACTCAAATGTTGTGTATGCCCACTCAATTCTCGTAGCCGATCAGCCACAATTGAATAGCCTTGTTGGTAGGCAATTCTCTTGTCATCTTCTGTAGGTGCTCTATTGAATTCAGAGCCCTACATTTTTGCTTGGTACCATGAATTTTGCTTGCATTGTTTGATAAAGAAAAAAACATTTGTAATTTATTAATATTTTGAGACAATATGGGAGTTTACATGAGATACTTACAATTCATGCAACAAGTTTCATGTAACCACTAGAGCTGAGTTTGTGTTGCCCATGCTTTTCTTGCCTTGCCTTGGTTGCCTTTGACGTGTCACTCAGTCTATAAAAATTTTGAAGTATGTTAGATTATATAAATATAAAGAGTAATTAATTAGTATATAATTACATTCTTAATAGTATCATATACCTTCTTCTAGCGTCTACTGGTGTATTTCCTTTTTTCCTTTCAATTATCTCTTTGCCATCCAAAATCAGGTCCTTCCACTCCCTCTCTAGAATCATGGGGGGATGCTCGTACTTTAGGTTCCTCTCCAAATGGGTCCTGTATTGGTCCCTCACATACTTTACATATGTGCCAACTTTTTCAAGGAGCTTTATTTTTTCAAAGGTGTCATTTCCAAACCACTCAACCATTTGGTTTGTCAATTCATCTTTTAACATTTTTTCTTGGTCATTCCATCTTTTAAAGCAAAAACAAACCTATTAGATTTAGAAATGAATTGAAGCTACATTTATTACACTTCAAGAAATGGATCAAAGGAAAAGTATTCTATCAATGATATGAAATCAAAAGTGGATAAGGGTTAGTTCACATATGATGTACCACCTTTTACGTATAGTGGGCCCAAATATCTGCAATGCAATGTAACTAAAATGTTTATAGAAAATATCATTGCCTGCAAAAAATTCATGGGATCAATATTAGTCCAAAATGAGTGCTCATAAAGTAAATTACAATTAGAGTATATATAATAATAATTTTAAAGTACCTGGAACCTTTTGTATCTTTAAGGGAAGCATTTCTTCATCGCTCACCACAAATGTGGCCTACAATGTTCCCATACTAGCAATACAAGAAGATCTAGGAAACGATGCTATGTTATCAGTAGTAGTCACCTGTGGCGCATCCTCATGTGCATCTCCTCCTGCAAAAAATGAATCCACTATGAAATGGCATAAGAATTCAAGAAAGAATGCTTGAAGGGAAATAAACACATGACAAAGGATAGAGCAAAAGAGGGATCTACCAACAGTGGGCGGGCCAATACAACATGCACTAGATGATATCTACATGCTACGTGTTGCCAACATTGTAGTTGGCAATACAGGTGAGGGTGACCTCTGATGAGGCGGTGTCAACATTTGCACAGTAACATTGACAACACATAAAGAATAATAATATTAATAATATCAAACATTAAATATATGAAAAGTGCAGGAATTGTAAACAAGGATGAACCTTTATTTTGAAAATTGACAGTATCAAGTATGATGTGTTTTGGGTACTCAGAGTGATAAGCCAAGCAAGTGATAATACAAAAAAATTGTCATCACCTGATCTTGCAACACCCTGATCATAGGAATGACTTTCATGAGGGTGGATAAATTGTTGTAAAAACAATACGTACATATTTTAGTTAATGACATAAAAAGAGAATAAAATATAAACCATCATTGAACTTTTGTTATTATTAAAGCTTTCATTACTACTTACTTGCAAGTTTTCTGTTGTCATATACAATAATTCCACCCTCTGTCATATCTCATCAGTGGTAGGATGCACGATTGCCAAAGCAACAATCTCTTTTCTAATTTTTATAAGAGTCATTTTAAAGAATTTCACAAGGTCTGTGGGATCTTCAGGGTCATCATTGCTTAACCCTAATGATTCCACATCCATAGAAAGGTGCTCAGGTACTGCAACTCCCTTTCCCTTTCCCTGAACATCCATCTGTGTCAAGAATATCATTAACAATTACAAAATTAGTATAAATCACTAAAAAAAAGAACATAATAATGTAACAGTTTGCTTCTACCTAATTTGTACAATTACAATGAGGTTTACCTGCTCGGTAGAAGTGTCGCAAGGTACATCTCTGTCTACGATATGTGATGGATCCATGTCAGCTTGTGACAAAGAAAAAATATAAAAAATGTTAGTGAAATTACATCATACACAACATGAACAACATGAACTTTGTAGACAAAAAGAGTATTAAATAATAAAAAGATGTCATCAAAATCATTGTAAATTTTGTAATTCCTTACCTTTACTTTATGTAGACTATGCAGGATCCTCAACTAAATGGTCACATAAATAGTCACATAGCTAATAAACAATCCAATTTCCATAAATAAACATAGTTTAAAAATGGTCACATAAATAGTCACATAGCTAATAAACAATCCAATCTCCATATTAAAAGGTGCATCATGAATTAATTATATAATGGCATTAGAATTCAAAGTAGAATGAATTAATTATGTAAAAAAATTTCTATCAAGAAGTCAATATTCAATAGATAATATACTAATCACATTCCTCATACAATTCATTCCTCATCATCATCATCATCATCATCATCATCATCATCATCATCATCATCATCATCATCATCGTCATCATCATCGTCATCATCATCATCATCAACGTCTTCGCCATCATCATCACCATCATCACCATCAACGTCATCATAATCATCATCATCATCATCTTCTTCTTCTTGTTCTTCTTCATCGTCATTGTGAAATTGTTGATTGTGATCATCATCCACTTCATCTTCTACTTCTTCGGTATCTTATTCTTTGGTATATTCTTCTTCCATCACATTATACTTTATTGGCCTTCCTCTTGAATCATGTCTAACAACAAATGACCAACCCGGTTTATGTGGAACCTCTAAGTAAAATCCTTGCTCACATTGGCTTGGAAGAACATAGGGTTCATCCCCAACTGGTTCAAATGACCTCGTATTTAGCATTATAAAACCATTATCATGTTCAATAACAGTTCTATCAAGATCATTTTTATTCAATTGTAGCTTGTACCATTTGACGACGAACAAAACTAATTTGAAGGAATTAAATTCACACTCAAGTATATCATCCAAAATGCCATAGTATCGATTTTGAGACTGTTTAGGATGAATGTCATTTCTTGATTAAGTATTTGTCACCTCAAAGACTACAATGATGCCAGAATCACAAGTTTTCTTCGTGTCATCCAACTTTTTTATTGCAAATTTATGACCATTGCAGCACATAGCGTTGTGGTGTTTGACCTATGATATGTCAAACATGTAAAATTTATTGCATTGTGAGTTGATAAACATATGGGTGATTAATAAATTTATACGTACCTATTTATCTCTTAAACCATATGCTAAATCAATTTCCCTCTGTGTAATATTGAAATCTCCATTACGATGTGCTTCTTTAACCAATGAAGCCACACCTTCCCATGTTAATGTGTGTCCAGGATGTTGACAATGTTCAATCCATACCATCATCCAATCAAGATTGTTTGCAATATACAAATGTAGTGCATCCCCCTCTCGACCAACTATACAAAAAATAAATAGACGTCTTACAATTGATTTATTTTGAAGATTAAGAATTAATTAACTACAATGACATCTTATAATTACCGCTCACTTTCCTCAATCTACCTTTCCCCGTCAAGTACTCCCCTTCGAATTTGTTAATGGTGTTGGGATCCCAAATGCGATCTACATGGATCGTTGCTGCAAACTTAGGAAGATATTCAGAAATGTACACCATAGTCTGGTATACCATGTATCCCTTCACCATAGAACCCTCAATATGTGCTCTTTGTTGAACCAAAGCCTTCAAAAATTTCAAGTTCCTCTCAACCATCCACATTGACCTACTGTGTATAGGTCCACACAATTCAATCTCCTCAACTTGGTGTATGAGGTACTGTTCTTGTGCATTGAAAAAAGCTGGAGGTAGACACTTATGCATTTCACACATTAAATGAGGAATTTTTCTCTTCCAATAGTTTACATCGTCTTTATGGATTTCTTTATATGACAACCACCTACAAGGTATTCAAGACGTAAAAAAATATATTACATAAGAAGTAAAACAAATCGCAAATATAATATCTATACAATGAACTAAACAAATATCACTACTTACCTCATGTATTTTCCAAGATCATATATGACTTGCTTGACATTATTGTCGAAGTCGTCTGGGAGAGATAGAGGTAAAACGTACTGCAACAATTATAAAATTATCTTTTCATTTTTTTGTAACATAATGAAAAGTACATGTATGTGCAGTACTTAAATACATACTAAAACACAAGAACATGAATTACCTTAATGAAGGTATGCCAATCATGCATTTTCATCCTTGGCCCAAATTCACTTTTCTTTGATATTAGATTGTTTATGTTCGCAACAAATCCTGTGGAAAATCGAATTTTTTCGTATGACTTCTTTTATAGCATTACTTTGCTGGTCCGTTAATAACCAAGGAAGCTCACTTATATTAATCTGGTCTCCATGGCTATTTGATTGAATGACATTTATCATTACATGATTGGAATCCTGAATGTCACTACATATTTTGACAATTTTTTCTTTGTCATGCCTTCCATCCAATATTTTCCATAATGTCTCTGTTATATTCTTTCCAATATGCATACTATCAAACAAATGAACAATTTGTAACTGCTCATAGTAGGGCAACCTACTAAATTGTCGGGGATAACTTTTTATTCCCTTAGGAAGGTGGTCATTTATGCCTTCACAACCTTCATGATCATCAATCACATCATCAATAAACAAATCAAAATAGAAAAGATGTTTTATGACAAACCAATAGATGGAATGGCATTACCTTGATGATTAATTCTATTATATTCCAACTTCCACATGTGAGGTGTCATTCTTCATGGCTTTGATGTATTCTCTTCTTTCCCATTGAAAAAGATGTTTTTCAGTATTTTGATACTTATGATTTTTGTGGAGAAAGTGCCTATACTCATCAAACACCTACTTTCCTAAACTTTTTGAATGACGAGATTTCATCTTTGGACGACAAACAGGACATGCAAATTTTCCCTTTGTTTGAAGACCTACAAGATAATTTATAATTGGATTAAATATGATAACTTTTTGAATTATAATGTTCATGCACAACTTAAACACTATAACATAACACAAAAATGTGTTAGCCCCGAGGCATCGTGTATTGTCCATAGAAGCATTGCATGGAATTGAAATTGTCTTTGTCCTATTGGTCTAGAGACGTCATACATAGTGACACCATTCCATAACTCTAGCAACTCATCGATAAGAGGCTCGATATATACATTCATATCTTTAACTTGGTACCTACCTAATTGAATGAACAAAAACATTACATAATTATTATGACCATTTTACTGCAATATTTATAATTAAATTTAGACTACTATATCTAAATGATAAAATACCTAGAACAATCATTGCCAATATTATGTGCTCCCTCTTTATTGACATCCATGGAGGAATGTTATAGTTGATAACAAAAACAGGCCACATTGAGTAAACAGATCTCATCTCTCCAAATGGATTGACACCATCCACTGCCAATGAAAGCCTGAGATTATGAGGTTCTTCTTTAAAGTGTGGCCACTTTTCCTCTATTTCCATAAATGTTGAACCATCCATAGGCATTCAAATAATGTCATCTCAGCTTCTATTGTGTGCATGGTAATCCATAAATTGTGCCAAGCTAGTGCACTTGAATAATCATTGCATACATGGAATAATTGGAATATAGCGAAGAACCTTACGAGGAACCCTTTTTGTTATTTGATCTATTCGATATCTACTGATATGACATTCAGGGCATTCAGTTTGAAATTCATGTTGTTTGTGATATATAATATGATCATTGGGACAAGCATCTATTGCTTGATACTCCATTGTAATATCTTTCATAATGGTAGATAATTCTTGGTATGAGCGAGGTAGAATATTTGATGGTGGTAACAAAAACTCACCTATCAATCTACAGCAACAAAATATAATTTGTTATAATAAAGAATATTAATGGTACAACATGATTCATAGTTTATTATGACATATATGACATGCCTTAATATACATGACATTGTTATGTTGGATAAACCATTCATAACCTTCAAGTTCACCAACAACAACACAACAAAGAGAAGAGTTTCCTGTGAGCCTTCATAAAGGGCCTCAGATGCCTTCTCAAGTATAGGGACATCATGAACAACATCAAGGTCATCTTCATCATCATGATCAGATGCGCGAGTACTAAATGAGTCATGGATCAATGTATTTGTACCATCATCTTCAATTGTGTTTTCTAGCTCATGATCATCATCTTCCATGGGATCATTATCTTCAGCTTCGATATTCACACCTCCATGTTCGTCCACTTCGAAAACCATATTCTCAGGGTTGTGTTGATCCATACCATCTGCTCCAGGGTGCTCGACCTATATAAAATTGATATACATAAATAAACCATGATCATGATCTCATCATCACTTGATTTACTATGTATATAAATTGTCAAAAAGATATAATGAAAAACTTACCAATGGATGATAATCATGTCCACCTTCAATGTGACCATGTAGCCTACAATGTTTCTTCATTGTTTTGATTAGAAGTCTTCTAGTCTTTAACCCCTTACAAATTTTGCACAGACAATAACATTTTCCATCACCTTTTCTTTTCAAGTTAGACCACAATCTAGCAATTGTCTCCTTATTTTGTTGTTCGTTGATATTGTCTGACATGGTCTTTCTTCACAGGCAAGAAAATAGAAATTATTAAATACATTAGACAACATGCCCTTTTCTTCTTGTTTTTTCATACTCATTGTCATTCTTTGAATTATTTTTCTTTCTTGGTGACTCCTTACTGCTCTCACTGCCAGTTTCACTCTCAGAATCTGATGAACCTGATGAACTAGATAAATCATCATTAGAGGTAGATTCATCTAACTCAGGAATAGACTTTTGCTGCTACATTACAAGCCTTGGCATATTCTTCAAATACTCATGTAAACTCTCAGTGATACCACCAAGACCAATAGAAGTAAAGAAATTGATATCAAACCATGAATTTCTAGGATTGTCCTTTGGAGAAATTGAATCAAAAGACTCCTGCTTTGTTGGATCATTCAACCTTTCATTAAGCAACAATATATCAAGCTACTCTGCCAGCTCCTGCAAGAGAATCTTTATAAAAATACGGGAAGAGGAAGTAGTATCTTCCTCTGCCTCACATATATAAGAAAGACAATGCCATGGAAGAGCATCTGTGCCAAGTAAGTGGGTAAAAAACTTTACAACATTACGCAGTTTATTTGTTTCCAGTTTGTGTATCATAGAATACTATTGTACAAAACACTTATCAAAACATTCCTCATATATTTTATTGATCATACAAAATCTTTGCCCAAGAATACCATGATAATGAAGGTATGTTCTCTCTTGACCAGGTTCAAGCTTGATGTTTAGTAGCTTATGACCAACTTCCTCAAAATCAACACTTGACATGATTGTCAAATAAATTGTACTTCTTAAATTGACCAAGTTTTTCTTTGTCTCATCCTATATTCTCAGTGCTTCCTCACCTTCCTCTTCATCATCATCATCATCATCATCTAAATCATCACATGAATCATTCTCCCCTTCTGCTTCATCTGAAGAAGCAGCTCTAAGGATATCTTTCTTCAGTTTTTCATAGGTTGCCTCATGCTCTAAGAAATCAGACCCTACCTTGAAAACATCCAAACTAGCCTCTTGATCAAGTTCATCTTCTAGGAAAACTTCATGTGTTAACTGATCTAGATGCACAGTTGGATGACCCTCAAACTTAGCTTTGCGAAATGCAAAAAGGCCTTTGATTAAAAACTGTACTCGTTTGTCAATTTCCCCCTCATGGAGAATACCTCTAAATCTTTCAAAAATCCCATAGAGACCTTTGGGTGAAAGGTCTTGCAACAAAGAACCACATTCTTTCACGAACCCAATAGCAACCTCTACACTATCATCTGTGGGGTTCTCTAGTAAAAGGGTGAGAAGTTCCAAAGCAATGATCTCATGTGCAACTTGTTGATTCACTAAATGAGCTATGAATTTGGTTGCTGCTATCAACATGTGCTTGTCATTGTGTTTGTATGCCCTCTTAAGCTGTAAAATAATTCTTCGCAAAAGTAGATTGCCAACTTTAGGAAATTTTGTATTTACCACAGCAACCAACGCAGCAAAAACATCTGTAAATCTAGGGGCTGCCATTTGGGATTTCATACAAGACCTACAAAATAGACCCCTCCCACGGATGAGATTCTCTGCAAACAACTTTGGAATGATGTTCTTGATGTTAGATGCATTTACCTTGTTTACTAACCCATTGATACTCTTCCGAAGGGCATCCCATGTCATGCGTTGGTATTCCACACTGCTCTTGTCTTCCACATCTTTCATCATTTGAGCCAGCTTAAATGGGGGAATGTAAACACCCCCACTTCTTCCAACACCCTTCTTAGCTCCTCTTACAGCACCTTTTCCATTCCCATTCTGAGATGGAGTAGACACAACACCAGAAGTTTTCACTTCCACTGCCATTACCAAATATTTTACAGTTATTTTTCATCAAGATTCCCTCAGGAGCTGGCAGATCCTGCTTCCATACTTTAATTCTATTTTCTCAAAGGACAATCCTAAAAATTCATGCATTGCAAACAACTTTTTACACCTTTGTTGGTTGTGGTGGTGTCACAGAGAGTTTACATCAATAAATGAAGAAGAAGCAAATGCTTTTAATGCAGTAGTAGAAGTCTATCTCTTATTCAATATCTCTAGTGAAACCCCCATGATATTTTGTTGGAGTAGAATTTGTTTTATTCTATAAAGGGTCTTGTCCTTTGTTGATGGGATATTCATCTACCTCAAGAAATAACTATTCTTTTCTCCAACAAGAAGTGGAACTAAATGAAGATCTAGCACCATGAAATGAATCCTCAAAAGGATTACTATAGTTAGTTTTGGTAGATAATGATCTGGGTAAAATACTAATGTGGCTTTAGGAAACATTATGTACTAGCTTAGCATACTCTAACAACTTTGGTGTGACATGCTACATCCAATTAAGTCTCCATCAATATCTCTATTGTGTTTATGGATTGGGATTCAATGTACTCTTTTTATACACAGATTTTACTTTCAATTGAGGAGGTTTGTATGTACTTACTTGTCTTTCGATTGTATCCCTATTTTAAGAATTTCTTCTATCAACAAATCATTTGTTGTAAGTTGTACAAGTGGAAGCTTGAACATGCCTTCCTTGCTATCCTTGTTGATACGTTCAACACCATCTTGTGCAATAAATCTTTAGAACTCCACTATTTCATTGAAGAGTGAGTAGTAGCGACAATCTAGGACACTTACAGAGGTTTTGCAAGAGAGATAAATAGACCTAAATATTATGGCTTAATAATGATCAATAGGTAAACAGATAAGAAACTCTCGATATCAAAATGACTTTCTCAATTGTCTTTACTAGAAATGGATAGATCGGCTAATAATGGCTTTATGACTGTATGTCCATTGTCAACTTTAAACTCAATCCAAGAAGAGCTAGAACTAATATGCGATATCTAGATTTATGATCTCTATAATATAAAAATCCCATAATTATGTTTCCATGCATCTATACCACAACACAAAAATCATGCTAGTGTTCAACCATAGCAATTGATATCCTAATTATAGAATGTGAAATATGCACATAACTATGAATAAAGATTAAGAAAAACAAAGAAAGATGCTTATTGCAAACATAAATGACTAATGGACAAGAATTGAAATCATTAAAGATAGTTTTGAATATCAAATTCACTTATTTGTATGCCTCAAAGAAATGTGGTTTCCTGGACTGCAATGATTGCCGGATATGCACAAAATGGATTTGTTGAGAGGGCTGTAGAAAATTTCAAGCAAATGCAATCGGCAGGTGTAAAGACAAATTCCACGACCTTTGCTACTATCCTCCCTGCCTGTGCCAAAATGGGAGATTTGGAACAGGGATATGGATATCCATTGAAGCATAAAGGATAGAGGAATTTTGTCAGATGTTGTAGTTGCAACAGCCTTGGTAGACATGTATATAAAATGTGGAAGCATAGACAAGGCATGTGAACTATTTGATAGAATGCCTGAAAGAAATGTTCTCTCGTGGACTATAATGATTGTTGGATATGTACAAAATTGTTTTATCGAAAAGGCTTTAGACACTTTCAAGCAAATGAAATTGGAAGGCCATAAAGACAAATTCCACAACCTTTGCCAGCATCCTCCCTACATGTGCAAAAATGGGAGCTTTGGAATAGGGTATGGACATCCATCAAAACATAATGAATAGAGGAATTTTGTTAGGTGTTGTACTTGCAAATGCCCTGCTTGACATGAATGCAAAATGTGGAAACATGGACAAGGCTCACGAATTATTTGATACGATAACGCAAAGAGATGTTATCTCATGTGAACAATCAACACATGTGTGTACGGGAGGAAGGGATTGCTGCTACAAAATTGAACACTCACTCCTCAATCACAGTTCTATGGTTTTACGAGATTAAACTAGGACAATTAACCACCACATGTATATTTTTTGCAACATGAAATTAAAAAATTGGGCAATTTGAATCTACCTCCTGTGTGGGATTGCAAGCAATGCCACAAATGCCTTCGACATGGGTTTGATGTTCTTGGGGGTTGAAGTCACCACAGATGCCTACGCAGGAAATTTGCAATACAAATGAATTCCCCTCTTCTTTTTTTTTAACTTATAATGGCCATTCTCATCGGAATTACGATGAACTCGAGCACTTTTTTGGACAAAACAAAATTCTCATTGCTAATGCCTTCTTCGTCAAAACCAAATGGGAAATTTTCGTCAGAATTACGATGAATGCTGGCATTTTTTCAAAAAAAATCAAATTTAGCCACAATATACCTTCTCCGCCGGAAACCTCAGTCAAAAATCTAGTCCAAATGTATTAGTGTAACAAGTTTCCTCCATCCATGATAATATATCCTTCCTTTATAACTTGATTAAATCTTGTGTCTATAAATTAATTATTAATATGATTTTAACATGATAATATTAAATAATCGATCAATTGAAAATTGAAGTGTCAAACTTTAAAATGTTAATTGCTTTATTTAGTATAAGGTTCCATCTAGGCTAAATGAGTTCGCAAGATCGAGGTCTTGGACTTATTTTCGAATATATATAATTCCACCACGATATCCTCTACCAAAGAAATTATTATTATCTCACCATTTAATAAATAAATAAATTCATTTACGCAAAAATCTCTAAATTACTTGACAAAGATAATATTAATCTCCAATAACCATTAATTGCTTTTAGGAACTAAATAAATTTGTCCTAGCATTTAGATTATTAATGTCTATATTTAATCCTAACAATAATTAAAATGTGATTAAACTAATTTGACTAAAGGGGCAATTAAATCCATAATGTAAATTGCCCTATAAAATTTAGTTTGGAATAACCTAAATTTAGGTGAACAACAATAATTCCCCTATAGCCAGATAACTTACAAAATTCGCTATAAAATCCTAAAAGATTAAACTCTAAATGATATTTAAAATTTAAAACATCAAATCAAATATTTATATGCCCATATGTTTATATAAAACCTATATAAAATATAAATACATATTAAAATAAAATAGACCTATACATGCATATATATAATCATGTGTAAATATATATATATATATATATATATTTTGGAACCTAATTAATAGAATAACCACAAACCCTAAAATTGTAAGTTATAAATAAGGAAATGATATTAACAATATTAATATATTTCTCTTCCTTCAATTTCTATCTTAATTTTTTTAATAATTCAAATATACCCTAACCCGAACCGGGTTAGGGTTTTATATTTTCATGCAGGGCCGAGGGAGAGTGGCGGCGACCATGGTGGAAGGAGCAGTGGAGGGTTTGGAGGAGGACTGCTAGGGCTGGGAGGTGGGCACCCTGGAACATCACTATGGTTACCCATAGTGGCGGTCGGGCACCACCCACTGTTGGTAAACACAGTGGCGGGCCAGGTGTGCTTCCATTGTGCTTACCCACAGTGGGAGGCCCCCGAGCCGACACTGTGGTTGGCCACAGTGGCGGCCCCCATGCCGCCCACTATGGGTAGCCATAGTGGCATCTCGAGCCTCGCCGCCCATTGTGTTGAAACACAGTGGGATTCGTCTCTGAAGCCCTCGATTTGCTTTTTTTTTAAAAAATTTAAAACTTCTTTATTTTATATATTTTTTGTTTATTATATATATATATATATATATCTGTGTGTGTGTGTGTGTGTGTGTGTGTGTGTGTGTGTGTGTGTGTGTGTGTGTGTGTGTTTATATAATTTAAATATAAATTTAAGCAGCAACTAAATTAGATCAGAAAATATTGAAATAAATCTTAGAGATAGTCATGTTAATTTTAGATTTACTTTCTGCAATAAATCAAAGGAAAAATAACAAAATTTAATAAACTTTAACATCAACTACATTAACCTAGAAATCATTTAAATTGACCTTAGAGATATGCATGTTGAATCTATTAAAGCATGATATGTATTTGGAAATAAATAATTAGAACTAAATGCAAAATTTTCTCTTACTAACATGCAAGCTTTCTACTTTACTCTTTTCCCATTTTTTTTCAATATGCATAAGAACATAAAATGAACCTTTATTTTCAAAACTAACATGCATACTACAAATATTATTTCAATAACTATACATAACTTAATCCAAGATAAACATTTCATTGTTGCAACGAAAGAATACTCAATAAAAATAATGCATTTCTTTAAAGTGTGTTTAAAATACAATATAGTCAACAATACAAATGGGTGATATACCCAACTAGTCTCTCATTTCTATTAAATGACTTTAAATAAAATAAATACATTTTCTTTTTAAGGTAAATACAACATGCAACTTTTATTTACATTTCTGCAACATAAAATATAGCATGTTTTTTTTTTCTTAATCTTTTTCTGCAACCCAAATAAAAACAGCAACTCCTAGCTTGACTGTTTCCTTCCATTCCAAGCAACCTGCAAATAAATCATAAGGATTGACCATGGAGGGCTGACCTCCCAGCCTAGGCTTACTAGAAGCCACCCTCGAGCTTGGAGAACCAAGCCCTAGATAAGTTACAGACATGCAAACACAACAAGCAAGGAAAAAAACATATAGCAAACACTTTCCCAACCAAGGCCACACTTCCTCACAAAATGTGATGTTTTTACATGGGTGGTAGTGGACCAAATACCCTGAGGAGAGTACAAAAATAGTAGATCACAAAGCCACCTCATGGCAAACAAAGATATATCACAAGTTCATTACCCCCACATCCTTATGCCCCCCAAGGCATCCATGCCATACTTTCCCTCCTTATGACCCCCAAATGCATACACAAGGCTATGCAACACCCCTTATGTTCGCTCTCATAATGAGAGCCTCTCACTCGAGGGTTGTCAAAGTCCTACAACCTGCAAGACCATTGTACTCTCCCAAGAGTAGAAGGCCTTGGTTACTCCCAAATCACAAGAAATGCATAAAATAAATAATAGAAAGGTCACATAATAATTTTCACAAAGGAAAGTACAAGAAACAACTTTTACATACAAGCCATTTTTCCAACATAATCATGCAACATAAAAAAAGAAACCAGAAAGGAGAGGATAATCCAACCTTCAATCTGCCCAAAGGTTTGCTAGAACTAGTTTGAGGATGAGCAACCCAAATCCATGCATCTTCCTTCTACACTTAGCCAAAATTCTATCCCAAAACTATATTCTTTCAAAGTTGCATAGTCTCCAACATTGGAGAGTGGGTGATTTCCCACAAAATCTCTCATTCTTGCCTAAAAAGACCTTAGTGAGAGTTATCGCAAGTTTCTAAAATTGAAAAAGGAAAAAGTAAGAAAAAGTGGAAAAAGGATCTCTCATCAAAAAGAAGGTTATCTAACCTAGATGACACCTTCTAATTTAAATTTTCGCTCACCTTAGGAAACCCACCTTTTGAGGTGACTAAATAGTCACATGGGAGTAGACACATGCCTAAAAATACTCCTAACCGATAGGTATACCTTATGAACTTTAGGAAACACCTTTAAATTACCCCTGGGAGTCCATTTGACCCCTTATAAACCTATCTAAAGTTTATTTTCGGGTCAAACTTGAGTTGACCACTTGAAAGATTCTCTACCCAAGGAAAATTTAGAAACACATTCAAATGTTTGAAAAAGCTATGGTTGAAACAACTCCCTCCAAGAGACAAGTCAAAAATCAAGACATAAATCAACACATGTGTCAAGTGACACAATAAAATACATTACAAAATTACACATGGAAATGGTCTCTTGTTGGATTTAAATAAATCAATAAATAAAATTTAACACACATGCATCATTTACTATTACAAATAAAATACGATACATACGGGGTATTGTCTCTCCAAATAGACAACCCTGGCTCTACGAACGTACATAGGTCTAGGTTTGGTTCTCCATAATATTTCCATGGTCACATGGATAATATTTTTGCGCATCTCAATTACACATTAGTACTTCCAAATAACCTCATATCATATTTAAACAAATGAATATGAATACATGTCAAACACTCTGCATACAATTCACATTTAAAACAATCAATATATCTTATATCCAAAACAATCTACATAAGCAATTATCATAGTCCTCATAATTTTGATCCATACATAAGACATGCATCCTATTTCTATTATCGTAGTAAGGTTTTGGTAATCCAATAATGACATACATCATCTCAAATTTATCCTATTCTTGAATCATATAGAGTTCTATATCTATAATGCATAGAAGTGAAGCATCCATATATATCAATGTTATCCAAATCGTGGAACCATATAAGTTCTAAATCCATAATGCATAAAAATAAAGCATCCATAACACATCATAATGTACACTGCAAGGTTAAATGATTTTGTAACCTGGTTCAATTACTTTTCTCACCAATCTATCCGTCTAACATAGCCCATCCTATTGAATTATAGCATTTATTAGTAAGGTCAACCATGGTCAACTAAGTTAACCAGAGCTTGATCGGGGAGGGGCTCTACATCCTTCTCCCCTAGAGATCGACTTACTCCTGGAAGTCGCATGAGTAGAATACGAAATAGGGACATAACATTTCCCACAATTTCAATAGGTTACTCTAAATCTTATCTTGCCTACTAGAAAGATGCATTACCAAAGCCAACTTATTATTGTAATTAGCTTACTATCTTCATGAGGTTAAATTCTTACATTTCCCTTCAATCTCAGGTAGGTGTTTACAAAATTCTATCTTTCAACAACTTACATTAATGCACCATCCAAATTATATCAATAACACACATCCACGCCCATAATCAAGGTTACACATGGTAGTTTACTTATTAATTTCTAGAAGTCGTACTTATGAAGGGTTCATGTAAAACATGTTTATCCCACTGCAATGGTCATCCATGCTCACCACTAAAGAGAATTGACATCATAGTTTATCCATAATGTATCTACTTATTTTACATCAAGGTGCCTCATAAGGGGATTAATTACATATTTGGCAAACCACCTAGGTGCATGATTTCTTCCAACACCCTTAGGCAACAAGGAATAATCATGTTTAAGTTCTTTGAATCTACCCATAAGTAGGGAATTTTTTACTTCTAGGGCCCAGAATGCTTGGTATTTCTAGGCACCAATGTTTTAGTTTCATAGGTACATTATTCGCACAACCCAAACATTAAGGTACATAACCATCCCATTCTAAGGGAGTGATGAAAATTAATAATTCTTTTTTTTTTTGTTTGTTCTCATCCACGCAATCATCTCCATACACATGCCAAATTTACCAGTTTGCAATTATCGTCACTTTCGCAATTCGTTAGGTCTAGTTCACACACACACACACTATATATACATTTTTATTTTTATTTTATTTTTTTGTTATAGTATTCCTCTCTTAGATTACTTGCAAATAATTTTATTTAGGATAATATTCCTTTCTTTACCTTATTTCGAATAACATCCTTTGTTTATTCCATGTGCCTAATTTCACTCCTTGCGATATTCTCCCTTGACACACTAACACTGGTTCAACGAACATGATAGACATTACACAAATCACATCACTAGGGCTAGCTATAATAATGTCAAAATGACCACTTGACACTTTAAAATATCAAAATAGAAGTTACTTTTACCAAGTCCAATCAAAGAAGAAAAGTGTCGGCATTTGAAAGATATTAAAATTAGCAACATGGCAAGTGCCATAGCTCCAATAAAAAGAAACATAAATTTAGTGGTCCTTTCATCATAAAAAATAAATAAATAAATAAAAAGAAAGTACTAGTCCCTAGGTCACAAAATACTATTCAAAGAAATTCAAAAATACTATCGAATCCAACTTGAAACAAGATGACCACTCTAGCCATGCTATAGGGAGTAACAACAGCACATCACCCAAGATCACACATCCTGAGTGTGTTAGGAAGTGATTATTAGACTCTTGAGATTCTTAGATTATCTATATTCCTTTATTATTTACGAAATAACTTATACACATGAGATTGCAATTGTTTTATAGATCATGTTCCATTTTAACCTTTCACGTGATTGCTATCGCAAGCCACACTTTTCAACATAATCCGTTATCTATTTAGGTTTATTAACATCCATAATTATATCTAACAGGTGATTTCACTAACTCTACCATTCTCCATCCATTCTTCTAGGATTTCCATTAATTTTCTTGATATGCTAAACCTTGGGTCAATATTATGTGGTAACTCATGCATCGACACTTTCTTGTCTTACTCACATGCGGTGGATAGTTTGGCACAAAATTGTCGCTTGTATACTTAGAAACACATAGGATTTTTATCATATAATTCTACTAGGGACATCATTTGTTTTCTTAGCACCATTGCTAGCTCCTTGAATTTTCACCTCTGATTATTCTTTCATTCTCATCAATAAGGAGAATGTTGTAAAATTACTAACACTTATGGTTAAGAACCATTTGGGGTGGACTAATTGTCAAGTGAAATCAATAATGCTTGACAACTAATTCCTTCCCATAAATTTCATGACATATTTCAAACAACGCGGAGAGTTGACTTGTTCCCTCCTACTTCCCTTATGCAACTTATGATATCAACAGGGTGTGCACTCGAGAAGTGACCAACACTCACCCTATTAATTTAAATTTGGTAAAAAAAGAAGTTATCTCTTTCCATATTACTTATTTATATTTATTTACTAGCCAATTTGCGGCATATAGCAACTTATAATTTCTTTCAAACCACATAAACCACCTTATTATCATAATATCCTATTACCCAATTACGGTATAACATAAGGGTGTCCAATAATTACCAATATCTTAAGACTCCCATAATTTCCAAGTTCTCCCTTGGCTAACCACAAAATTCGGCTCCTTATCCATGTTCTCATAAAATATCTTATATTGTCAACTAATCGTCATTAAAACCTTCATATTATAATATTGCTATACTATCTTTCCATAAGCCATTTCCATCTGCATGTTGTTTCATCCATACTTAATGTTTTCACATACCTTAACACTTGAGTGCCATAAATGTACAAACCTGCTTCAGTTGTGTCAAGTAGTTAAATTGTTGTTACATATTGTCTTGTAACTAGCGACTAGCCATGATTGGGTTACACTTTTCTCCTTAGGTTCTGAATGAATATTAGTTACTCATTCCTAGAGTATAAGGTCCTAATACTTTTACACTCCTTGCACTTCAATAGAGATTTTTGTACGATTCCCAAATCATCCTTACTCTCCTTGCCATTAATTTCTCCAAGAATGTTCTCAACAGGGAACTAGTTGTGGCTTTACTTTGCTTATTTCCCCAATTATATAACTATAGATGAACTTAGGGTTTATTGCAATTACGCGCTCTAACCCAAGAAGGTCATGTATCCTTACTCCTTAGTTAATTCATCTATAATATTGCTAGGGTCCACTAATCAAGGAGATTGTCAATCATCATTTTAGTCCTTATCTTCAGGGTTATACAACTCTAGCTTCTCTGTATTGCTACAAGGATTGTCTAACGAATGTTCTTAATAAGCAACCTAGCCTAACAACATGCTTAAGGCACCTAATAATTAGGATAGGGTAATGCTTCTTTCTAATATTCGCAAGAGTACCTCTTAACTCTTCTTCATTGTTGTCTCAAATGGCGGTCATGGTCTTCGAACCACCAAAATTTTTGCATAGCTTAAAAAAATTAACTTGAATTGTCGCTATCTCAATTATCTTGTTTATTGCGTTTTCATCTTATGTCTAACTAGCTTTCTTGACTTGCCAAGTCAAAAACATACCTCGATGGATGGTATTCTCTTAGTTACCATTAGATGTATTTTATTGTAGGGTTAACTTCTCATACTTGATTTGACTAGGGCAATAATTGCATTTGGGTTCCCATTGAATGGTAATCTTATAATTACTAATGATCTAAATTTCGATTTTTAAATACTGAGAATATTTATAATTTTAAAATTTTTGTAGCCTTTGGGGTCTTATTATGCCATAAACAATATGACTAACTACTTTCAAATTTTAGGGCTTTTAGTGACCCTTGGAACCCCTTGAATTTGATATATGTTGATCTGTTGATTTAGAAGAATTTTCACTTATGTTTCACTTGGTTATTTTGTAAATTTTCCACCTAGGTGTTATACTTCGAAGCCATAGTTTAGTTCAACTAAGTTATGAATGTAGCCCATGCTCACCAGTGTATGAACCTAGGGCTCTGATACCAAAATGTCATGCCCAAACTTCTGGGCAAAAACACACACAACAAATTTTTTTTGAAACACTTTATTATATGCAACCTATGCTTAAATAGATGTGACAACTTAATAGGTTTTTCCAATCAAAATCTTAAATTTTAATAAAATGTCTTTCTAATGGGAGCGATGAATAGAACAAATTTATCTAGAAGCCTCAGGTTTCTATAAAACTCCAAGACGACAAGTTAGGATACTCCTAACATAACGAATTATGATAACCCCTATAATCAAACGGAACAAAATGATTTTTATAATAAATTCACATCGAATGTCCCTTTTATTACAGTTGCAAATTATAAATTCTTAATTAGATCAACTTCTACTAACAGGCGTTAATATAATTACCTGATTCGATAATAATTATTTATCTCCTAACAAGTTTCCTGCATCCGTGATAATGCATCCTTCCTTTATAATCTGATTAAATCTTGCTTATATAAATTAATTATTAATATGATTTTAACATGATAATATTAAATAATCGATCAAATGAAAATTGAAGTGTCAAACTTTAAAATGTTAATTGCTTTATTTAGTATAAGGTTCCATCTAGGATAAATGAGTTTGCAAGATCGAGGTCTTGGACTTATTTTTGAATATATAAATAATTCCACCATGATATCCTCTAGCAAATAAATTATTATTATCTCACCATTTAATAAATAAATAAATTCATTTATGCAAAAATCACTAAATTACTTGACAAAGATAGTATTAATCTACTTTAGCTAGGAAATGTGGAAATTATCAAAGCAAATATCAATATTAGTCATAGCTCAATTACAAAAGCTCAAATGCAATGATCAATCCTAATTACATCCAATAGAGATATGAAAACAAGATATTCAAGATCGAAAACTTAAGCAAACCAAATGCAGACTTGAATGTCTCCTTCATGCGGCTCCATTGTCCCTCTTTCTTCTTCAAATAGCTTTGTTGTAGATCTCACCTACTAGTGCATGTTCATGATATGAAAGCAAGTAGACAAGATGATTGCTCAAGAATACTCAAAGCATGATTGATTCGACAAAGTGGTTATTAGGTCAGGATTGAAGAAATTCATCCAATTTATAGACAAATTGGAGAAAAGATCAAATTAGCATGAAGAGATTCAAATGGAAATTGCAAATCAAGAATGTCAATTATGACAAATTTATGACAAAATTATGACAAATTTCTATGTCAAAATTGGTTGATTGATAATTATGACAAATTATGACAAATTGAAATGTCATTCCCATGAAATTAGGAGAAAAATAGGAGGAAATTGAATTAGAAATTAGGAAAAATAGAAAATTAGAAAATAAGAATTAGGAAATTAGAAAATGAGGAAAATAGGAATTAGGAAATTAGAAAATGAGGAAATAGGAATTTAGTGAATTAATTAATAATTTTTAATTTATTAATCAATTCACAAAGAGGAAATTTAGAAATTGATGAAAAATTAGGAAATTAGGAGGTAGGAGAAATTAGGTAAATCAATTAATAATTTGTCATTTATTAATTAATTCACAAAAAGAGGAATAATTAGTTAGCCAATTAAATTAAACATTTAATTGTGACACGAAGACCTAAAATAAATAAATTATTTAACCTAGAGGGAGAAATGACAAATAAGGTTAAATGAATAAATCATGAAACCCTAGAAGATGAATTAGAAAATGCAAGGATGACAATTAGGTCTTGATGAAGGATAATTGATATCAATTCGATTTGATCATGATTCTGACTTATAAAGGACCAATGCTGACAAACGATTTGATTGATAAATGCACCAATTGACGAGGAACAATGACCAATTGATCCAAATTGACATGATTGAAAAAGACAACGATCGATAACAAATCGATCGCAAAATGACCAAATTGGCAAGAAGACAAGGATCAATGACAAAAATAGATTGCAAAATGACACGATTGAAAATGTCAATGATCGATGACAAATCGATCATAAGACGACAAGATTGATGACAAATTGATCAAAGGACAAGAATCGATGACAAATCGATTGCAAGATAACAAGATTGAAAACGACAATGATCGATGACAAATCAATCGCATGATGACAAGATTGATAAGAGGACAAACCCCTAATTAGGATTGATGATGTCGAAAATGATGACAAATGAATACGCACATAGATGTGACAGGATAAGATTGACCAAAATCATGACATATATTGCTATCGACAAGACCAAATTCAAAAGCGAGACAGATGAGGGATGTAGAAGAAGGACTCGATGCTCACAAATGATAAAGACCAAGTGTGTGACATAGGAGAAATGTTAATGCGATGCAAAAACCCTAAAATAAGGCAATGCGCAAATGTTAAAGTACGATTCCGCAAGCGTTGACCATTTTTAGATGTCTACATTTTGCCCCTCTTTGAGACAATGCAATTTTAAGCATTGTTTCAAAGAACAATAATGAAAATTCCCCAAACAATGACAATGACATATGCATGCCCCCTCGAGGAATTGGCCGGAAACATCCAGAAAAGAGGCCAATTGATCAATAAGAATGATAGAAAATGATAGGATCAAATGGACTACCAAGACTGATGGAAGAAATGTTAGTAAGAAGAAATTAGACAATGGATAGTTAGAGATGAGGAGAAACTTGCTTTCACTAATGCACTTTGTAGGTGAGAACCTTTATTTAATGTAGCAAAATGGATGCGTAGCATCATGGCATTGAAGGCCAGAGCTGAAATGCAACCCTTTTTTGCAAAAGACAGACACATCACAAACAAGCAACAATCACAACAAAAAAAGAAAAGGACCATGAACCATCCCGGTCACTCTAAATCACTCAGTGACATCATCGAGCAACATAGGAACATGACCAAAGCCATAGATAAATCAATTAAAAAGATAAGATGCACAAATTCCAACAAATCAAACAAACATCTTGATCTTCATTGTCAAAAGTTGAAAGTGCTGATAGGACGATCATGTTGTCTGGTTTCAGGACATGCGGTACCTTGTCTAAGACAGGACACAGTCTAGTTTTGAGTATACCACACCCTATATAAGACCCATGATAGTAGAGACAAGGACAAATGATTTTGAGGTTGATTGATATGACAATTTTGATCAATTTGAATGGCTGGTTTGATTGAAAAGTATCATTTGTTAATGCATGATTTCATTTAAAACACAGTGTTGGATTGTGTGTCATTGAATGTATGCTTAGCGATCTGTCTATGCACAAAGGGATGATTTATTGCAAAATGCTTGTTTTTGGATTTTAATGTTTTGAAATTTTTTTTTTTTTTTTGTGTTCATTTTTTTCAGGACTTTATTTGACTTTTTAGGGATTTATTTCAGGACATTTTTTGATTTTTAGAGATTTTTTTTTTTTTAAGACATTTTTTGATTTTTTTGGATTATTTCAAGACATTTTTCAATTTTTTAGAGATTTTTCAGGACATTTTTCCATTTTTTTAGAGATTTTTGTCAGGACATTTTTCAATTTTTTTGAAGATTTTTTTTTAGGACATTTTTCAATTTTTTTGAATTATTTCAGGACATTTTTCAATTTTTTTTTTGATTTTGCCCTTAGTGTCTAGCAAGGCAAGGAATATGACAGGTGAATAAATAGGCTTGCTGAAATGTTGGTGGATAGAGGGAAGCCAAAGGCCTTTTAGTATGGAGACAATACGGATGCAATTTTCAAGGGCTATTGCGTGATGGGACAAGAGACTGGATATGACAATGTAAAGTAGTGACATGGCATGAGGGACATGTCAAGAGGTTTTTGAAACCATGTTTAAATTTTGCATCCTTATGTCAGATCAAGATCAAGGAATGAAAAAGAGCGTATGGATAGGATAAGAAGACCAAGAATGGGTAAGGGACATGGACTGAAGGTCAGGATAGGCTAAGGGATAGTGGCAGAAGCTAGGGAATATGGATGAAAAGTTATAATAAGCAAATGGATAAATACCAAAAGCTCTGATAGACTGAAAGCTGCAAACAAGATGCATGATGCTCATGATGATCATCAGCCTTGTCAAGATCAAAGGTGGAAAGAGGAAATGGAGATGAGGGACAATAGGATAATGGAGGGTAATGACAGGGGTTCGATAGGATAATGGAACAATGAAGGACAAAAGGATATGATAGGATAAAACCTGCCCCCAAGTGTGGTGTGCAAGAAGTTCATAAATTATGCATGATGCCTGTTTGCCAGGTTTTCATCATGGTACTTGCCCAAGGCACCTGTTTGCCAGGTTTTCACCAATGGACGAATTATTTTTGCTTTACTTTTTTCCTTTTTTCTTTTTTTTTTTTGTATTTTGACATTTTAGTCAAAAATGGACACATGATAGGGGATGAAAGAAGGACTCAAACATCTTTTTGCTTGGATAGTAGCCTTGAAAAAAATGGACCATGACCTTTAAAAGTATGCTCAAAGATGTTGGTAGGATAAGGACATGGAAAATAAGATGAAACTAAGGTGAGGATTTATGCAAAGGATGGGGTCAAAGGGATGGAAGGATGGAAAATATGAATTGGATAATGGATATGGTATTGGAAGAATTGGGCTTCAGTGGATGGAAATGAAGGCAAGATCAACTTTGGCACAAACCTTGAGGGGTGGTGGATTGATGGAGGAAAAATGGATCTCAGATTGTGAGATTTGGATGGAGGAATAGCTTGGGATTTTGGGACATAAGGGCCCAAAATGGATGAATAAGGTCATGGAGGAACAAATTTGAGAGGGTTGGATGGAGGAATAGCAACTTTGGATGCCAAGTTAGATGTTTCTTTAGGCTTTTGTGCTTCAAGGAGCCGCTTAGGTATCCACATGGTTTTTGATTTTTCATGCTTTTGTGGTTCCTTGGAGTGCATTTCTTGCACAAGGGATTTAGGAACCCATATATATTTTGACTTTGCTTTATTTTTCTCATTGGGCCTTTGTGACCATTTGGATATTTCTTTTTCTTTATAGATCATATTGTTCTTTGGTTTGACATGTCGATTATATTGGACATGTTGATCCTTGAATACATGTGGATTGCTAGACTTATGACATTTATACTTGGCATCCAAATTGCTTGGAGGGGGAAAGGAATGCATGGACGGATATGAATGAAATGGAGTTATTTTGGATTAATGAAATTTACTCAAGGATGTGTGCCTTTTCTGACCTTGCATAGAGGAGGAAGGGATATAAGGACCTAAGATGGATGGAAAGTATGATGGGGAAGGTGTATGTTTGGATTTTGTAGGGGTACCCACGTCTTGAGAGTGAGTTGTGTGGACATGACCCTTAAGATCTTCTTTAACATGAAGGGATTCTTGCTTATGGAGATCTACTCCTTTGCCTTTATGAATATCTTGACTTGTAGGATACTCTTTTCTTTGGGAAGAAGATGCGAGTCCATTATGAGGTGGATATGATATGAGAGAAATAATGAGATCTTGAAGTGGATCGGATTGCACCAAAGTGGAAGAACCCATTATGCATGTCGAGGGTTCATGAACATGTTGCACTAACACGGTAGAATCATGAGGGGGATTAGGATCATGAGGGGGACTAGGATTGTGTAGTGGACATGGTTCAATGACAGGCTCCTTCAAGAGATGGAATGGGAGAAATAATGGGATCGTCAGAAGAAATGTGATCTTGGAGTGTATATGGAGCATTAGGACAAGGAGATGGAGGAACAAAACGATCTTGTGGAGGATCTAAAGGAATAATTTGATCTTGACAAGGAGGAAGATCATTGGAATCCTCTTTAAAGGTGCTTTGCTCTTGACTTTTAATGGGATCATCGGAAAGGATGGAAGGGATATCTTGATCTTTCTTAGGAAGTGGAATGTCAATGCGATTTGAAAGGACATTGTGTTCTTGGAATGGAAGGGGATCGTTTGGGATTGGATGGACTAGGATATCTTGATCTTGCTCGAGGAATGGAGTGTCAATAGGACTTTGGATAGGATGGACAAGAATAGGGGAATCATCATGAGTTTCTGGGAAGATGAGATCCTGGTCAACAATTGGATGGGATGATAAGGTTTCGGGATCTCGATCTTGATTTTCTTTAGGACTCATTTCTTCATGCTCTAAATTATCCTCTTGATATGGGGTTGGACTTTGGATATGCATGGGGGATTCTGACAAGGAACCAATGTTTTGGCATGAAGGAAATGCACTTTGAACATTTGTGATGGATTCTGGCAAGGAATAAATGCTTGAACATGAGGAAGAGGGACTTCGAATGGGGTCCTCTAAAATAGGTAATGGCAATAAAGTGCATGGTGGCATTGGGTCTTGTATTTCTAAAACATGACAAGGATGTGCATCATGAATTGGATTATCTTGGCAATCAATTATGGATAGCTCTTGGATAATTTCATCCTTGGGTGTATTGTTTGATGAGGACAATATGGAAGGTTCCCGCAAAACTTCTAAAGGTGTAGGGATAGATGCTACTAGAGAGTCAATTTGCTTGTGAGGGGATGAGGCATTGCTAGACATAAGTGTATTATTTTGATCTTCCTCAAAGAACTCACTTGGTAATTTCCTTAAGAGCATTGCAATAAAGCCACCTTTCTTTTGAGGTTTTGACATGGTTGTATTTGGAATTTGAACTTGTTTGGAAAGGAGTTGGTTCTAGTCTGACGTCATGTTTTGATATTGAACTTGGTTCAATTGTTCTAACATGTTTGAAACTTGGCTTGGTGTGTGCTGCAACCTTTGTTTTTGGATGTTTGGTTGTGGTTGTTGACATTGATATGTTGATTGAACTTGTTGATATTCCACCATTGGTTGAACTATTTGTTGACATTGTATAGTTGGTTGGACATATTGTTGAAATTGGACCATTGGTTGTGTTGGTTGATTATGTTGGACCATTGGTTGTGTCTGTTGGAAATGTTGGAGCTGTTGAACAATTGGTTGTGATGGTTGAAAATCTGATTGATAGTAAACACCTTGTTCTTGTTGTGAAGGCACATAATGTTGTTGTCTCTTTTCTTGAAATTGTTTCATCATCTCTATTTGTGAGAGGAGAGCTGGTATGTTTGATCGTTCAAGAAGAGATCTTACATCAATTGGCTCAATCTTTGGATTTTGACCTGGAAATTTTTGAAACATTTTGGACATTTGTGATCTATTCTTCTCAATTTTTTTCACTCTTTGTTCCAAAATCTCATTTTCTTGAGCTAGTTTCTCTAGTTTTTGTATTTGGAGACTTGTTTCATCATAAAAAATTTGATCGATATTGCCTTGTTGTTGGGTTGGATATAATTGTGATTGCCTTGGATTAAAATTTGATTGCATTGTCGGTTGATACATCAAACTTTGTTGCATCATTGGTGCTTGGAACCTTGTTTCAATAGTCATGTCACTATGCAAATTCAATATTTTTTGGAATTTTTTTATTTTAAAAGGATGATTTATGATATGCAACTAAATGCAAACTAAATAAATGAGAATGCAATCTATGGCAAGAATGCAACCTATGTTTTTGGTTGTTTTTCAAGATTTTGACAAACTCTTTGGAATGCAAATCTAAAAGAGACCCTTAGGAAATTGAAATGATGTCTAGACCTCAAAGGACAAAAGGACCAAGTGACAATAGGACAAAATGACAATGTCTCCCCTATATGCTTGGATACTAAGCTAGGTTTGACCAAATGACAATAATGACAAAAAGAGAAAAGGTTTGATAATGTCTAGACCTCCTAACAATGACTTAGGGTTTATCAAGGATTTGGATTACTCAAGTATGACAAAACCTAGTTTTGACACTATATGCTAAGGGAAAATTGCTATGCAAATGACTCTAATATGATATGATAATGACCTAAGCTTAATGAAGAGACCTAGGGTATGCAAATGCAAATGTATGACAATGTCAACCTAAGTTTGAATTATGAAATTGTATTACTCTAATGCAAGAGGACACATGGAAATGGATGACTTTTATTGATATGCAAAGGAGTATGACCTAGGTGAAACCTAACCTTGGTAGTTCACAATGAATTTGCAAAATGCAAACCTAGGATGAAACCAAATCTAAGTGACATGAATGTTGAGAGAAGATTTTGAAAAATGTTTGACAACCATGTTTGAAGGTGTTTTGAACTTTGTTGGATGAAATACTCTTGTGTTTAACCTTGTTTTGAATTAATTTTGTCTTGTTTTTGAAATGAGACACAACCCAACTTTTGACAAGAAAGAAGACAAGATATTTCAACTTAGACTCAAGACAATCATGCTCATTCACACATTTCTTATGGTAGGCAAGGACATTAGGTACTTGAGAGGTAGACTCATTATGGGATTCAAAGAGAATACATAGATGCTTGACCCCACGGGCTCCCCTCCACGGCACTCACTTCTCAGGGCAGCCAAGCATCAGTCTCCATGGAAATCTCCCCATGGCGAACTTAGTATCTCTTCCAAGTATCCGAACTTGTCCTTCTCAAGCAACTAGAAGGATTTTTGGCCTCTAAATACAAGGTGTTTAGTAAGGATTTCTGTTAAGTGTTACTCCTTGGTGTCATGCAAGCGTGATTGAGAAATTAAGCTCACCAAGATACCAAACAAATGTAGTCGCGCAAGCACGATTTAGACTGTGAGGTCCTACTTAGATGTTGATATGAGAAAGAGTTCAAGGGTCATCACTTCCCAAGTAACTACAATTCCCACGTAACCCTTCCTTCAAAGCTTTTGCTCATCAGGTATTTATTTATAGTGAGTTAGAATGCCAAGGTATTCTAGCCATACTCACTTTGGGTCGTTCCCTTCTCACGATTGTCACTTGCTTGCAAAAGCAAATGGTCGGGAAGGTAGGCCCTCTAAACGTGACACACAATCAAAAACATGAGCATGGTATTGAAGATCTGGATTTCTGATCACCCTAAGAAGGATGAGAGCATACTCTCCTACTCCAATGTCAAACTCAACAATAAGAGAAAACATATATTCATTCCATCCTATTTAGAAATCATACTAAGTGCCTATAAATTAATTGCAAACACAAAGTTTAGTTGTAGTCCAAGGCAACCTGCAAAACCCAAGTCAGAAGTTTGATATGTTTAGTCTTTGACTATCGAACCTACACAAAAAAGTGTTAGTAGTTTCATTTGTTATCTTTTCCATGTGTATGCCAAGGTTCTGCACAGAGAATCAGTACCAACAAAACCAAAAAAAGTAGAAACAGAATGCAAAAGAAAACAATTTGCTAGTGAAAAACACTATCTTTTACCTCTATTTCTGGTCCTACACAGGCGCAGAATGTCTAACACAGGCACAGAATGCTTGACACAGGTGCAGAATGTCCTTGACACAGGTGCAGAATGCTTGACACAGGCACAGAATGCTTGACACAGGCACAGAAGTTCCCAGAAAACCCTGCACTACCTTGTTTCTTAGGTTTTTGACCTACAAATCATCTCAAAAGCACTCAAAAGCATGATTAGGGGGTTAGTTCACGTTGGGTTCACCAATTAATGTAGCTAGGAAATGTGGAAATCATCAAAGCAAATATCAATATTAGTCATAGCTCAATCACAAAAGCTCAAATGCAATGATCAATCCTAATTACATCCAATAGAGATATGAAAACAAGATATTCAAGATCGAAAACTTAAGCAAACCAAATGCATACTTGAATGTCTCCTTTATGCGGCTCCATTGTCCTTCTTTCTTCTTCAAATAGCTTTGTTGTATATCTCACCTACTAGTGCATGATCATGATATGAAAGCAAGTAGACAAGATGATTGCTCAAGAATAGTCGAAGCATGATTGATTCGACAAAGTGGTTATTAGGCTAGGATTGAAGAAATTCATCCAATTTATAGACAAATTGGAGAAAAGATCAAATTAGCATGAAGAGATTCAAATGGAAATTGCAAATCAAGAATGTCAATTATGACAAATTTATGACAAATTTGCACTTTCGATGCAAAATTGATTGATTGATAATTTATGACAAAATTATGACAAATTTATATGTCAAAATTGATTGATTGATAATAATGACAACTTATGACAAATTATGACAAATTGAAATGTCATTCCCATGAAATTAGGAGAAAAATAGGAGGAAATTGAATTAGAAATTAAGAAAATTAGAAAATTAGAAAATAAGAATTAGGAAATTAGAAAATGAGGAAAATAGGAATTAGGAAATTAGAAAATGAGGAAATAGGAATTTAGTGAATTAATTAATAATTTTTCATTTATTAATCAATTCACAAAGAGGAAATTTAGAAATTGATGAAAAATTAGGAAATTAGGAGGTAGGAGAAATTACGTAAATCAATTAATAATTTGTCATTTATTAATTAATTCACAAAAAGAGGAATAATTAGTTAGCCAATTAAATTAAACATTTAATTGTGACATGAAGACCTAAAATAAAAAAATTATTTAACCTAGAGGGATAAATGACAAATAAGGTTAAATGAATAAATCATGAAACTCTAGAAGATGAATTAGAAAATGCAAGAATGACAATTAGGTCTTGATGAAGGATAATTAATATCAATTTGATTTGATCATGGTTCTGACTGATAAAGGACCAATGCTGACAAATGATTTGATTGATAAATGCGCCAATTGACGAGGAACAATGACTAATTGATCCAAATTGACATGATTGAAAAAGACAATGATCGATGACAAATCGATCACAAAATGACCAAATTGGCAAGAAGACAAGGATCAATGACAAAAATAGATTGCAAAATGACAAGATTGAAAATGTTAATGATCGACGACAAATCGATCATAAGACGACAAGATTGATGACAAACTGATCAAAGGACACGAATCGATGACAAATCGATCACAAGATAATAAGATTGAAAATGACATCGATCGATGACAAATCGATCACATGATGACAAGATTAATAAGAGGACAAAATCCTAATTAGGATTGATGATGTCCAAAATGATGACAAATGAATACGCACATAGATGCGACAGGATAAGATTGACCAAAATCATGACCGATATTGCTATCGACAAGACCAAATTCGAAAGCGAGACAGATGAGGGATGTAGAAGAAGGACTCGATGCTCGCAAATGATAAAGACCAAGTGCGTGACATAGGAGAAACGTTAATGCGAAGCAAAAACCCTAAAATAAGGCAATGTGCAAATGTTAAAGTATGATTCCACAAGCGTTGACCATTTTTAGACGTCTACATCTACAATAACCATTAATTGCTTTTAGGAACTAAATAAATTAGTCATAGCATTTAGATTATTTATGTCTATTCATTATCCTAACAATAATTAAAATTTGATTAAACTAATTCGACTAAAGGAGCAATTAAATCCATAATGTAAATTGCCCTATAAAATTTAGTCTGGAATAGCCAAAATTTAGGTGAGAAACAATAATTCCCCTATAGCCAAATAACTTACAAAATTCGCTATAAAATCCTAAAAGATTAAACTCTAAAAGATATTTAAAATTTAAAACATCAAATCAAATATTTACATGCCCATATGTTTATATAAAACCTATATAAAATATAAATACATATTAAAATAAAACAGACCTATACATGCATATATATAATCATGTGTAAATATATATATATATATAGAATTCTTTTTGTCCCTAATTAATAGAATAACCACAAACCCTAAAATTGTAAGTTATAAATAAGGAAATTATATTAACAATATTAATATATTTCTCTTCCTTTAATCTGTATCTTTATTTTTTTTATAATTCAAATATACCCTAACCCAAATGGGTTAGGATTTTATATTTTCGTGCAGGGCCGAGGGAGAGCAGCAGTGGCTAGAAGCGATGACCGTGGTGGAAGGAGCGACAGAAGGTTTGGAAGAGGACTGCTAGGGTCGGGCAGTGGGCACCCCAGAATACCACTGTGGTTATCCACAGTAGCAGTCGGGTGCCGCCCACTGTGGGTAAACACAGTGGCGGGCCAGGTGCCCTTCCACTATGGTTACCCATAGTGGGAGGCCCCCGAGCCAACACTATGGTTGCCCACACTTGTGGCCCCCGTGCCGCCCACTGTGGGTAGCCACAATGGCAGCTCGAGTTGCGCTGCCCACTGTATTGAAACACAGTGGGATTCGGCTCTGAAACCCTCTATTTGCTAATTTAAAAAAAAAAATTAAAACTTCTTTATTTTATATTTTTTTGTGTTTATTATATATATATATATATATATGTATATGTATATATATGTATATGTTTATATTATATATATATATATATATATAGGGCTGACTTTACTATGCAAATATATATTATTTTCTTTTTGAACTCTTAAATAGATTAAATAAAACTTTCAGATTTTAAAACAAATGCATTTCTTCCTTTTTTTTTTTTTAAATCCCATGTAGCTAAAATTAGAGATAGACTAATCAACTTTAGATATAATTTTTGCATTTAAGTGAAATGACAAAATTAAATAAATTTAAGCAGCAACTATATTAGATCAGAAAACATTGAAATAAATCTTAGAGATAGTCATGTTAATTTTAGATTTACTTTCTGCAATAAATCAAAGGAAAAATAACAGAATTTAATAAATTTTAACAACAACTACATTAACCTAGAAATCATTTAAATTGACCATAGAGATATGCATGTTAAATCTATTAAACCATGATATGTATTTGGAAATAAATAATTAGAACTAAATGCAAACTTTTCTCTTACTAACATGCAAGCTTTCTGCTTTACTCTTTTCCCATTTTTTTTCAATATGCATAAGAACATAAAATGAACCTTTATTTTCAAAACTAACATGCATACTTTAGTTAGAAGTTTGAGGTGGGCTTTGCCTACCATGTACATACTTTAGTTAGAAGTTTTGTTGTGTTCATCCCATTTTTGGTTTGTGTTTGGTTTCTCCAGCTATTCCCTATGTTGTTTCCTCTTTGACTCTATTGCCCAATGGATAGTGCACTAGATTGCGAACCAGAGATTTTGAGTTCATCCTGCATCCTTTGTAGTCCTTGTCCCCAGTCAGAGCCAGTTGTTGCCCCCATATTTGGCCTACATAAAATTTGAACTTTAAATCAGTCTCAACATCGAGTAAAGATCCAATAGCTATTTTTGCATAAATAGTGAACACGCAATCCAAGGTCCTTACTAGTCAGAATATGAAAAATGAAAGAATTTTGAAAATTATCACAAATTTAGGGAAATCACTTGACACTCAGAAACTAAACATCATTTTGTATCACATGTCCAACTTTCACCTGAACCCAGTTCATATTTTGTCATATTTTAAACTTTCAATTTTTGGTGTTTGTTGCTCCCAAATGATTAAAATGTCTCATTTAAGGCTTTTTCATGAGGCGCAAATAATTGTGTGGATCTATTTCCCTACCATTAACATGTGTTTCAAATTTCAAGACCTAACTCCCTACCGTTTGAAAGTTATGCCATTTTTCTCCAGCCAAAGCAATATATTTGAAATATTTAAATTATTTCTCAAATAATAATTTAATATTTTAAATTATTTTAATATGTCTGATCTTTTGTGCTTAAAAAGTTGTTCAAAAGCATCGGTTGCACTCTTCCTTTTTTCCTCTCTGTGATCAATGGTTTCTAAGGTCTAAAGGATAGCTCATTGAAGCACAAGGTTAGAAATGCTCACTTTTGAGCATTCTTAACCTCATTTCTTAACCTTTTGCCAAGAAGGTTAGAAATGCTCACTTTTTGAGAATTTCTAACCCATATTTCTAACCTTTCACAAAAAGGTTAAGAATGCTCAGTTTTTGACCATTTCTAACCTCATTTCTTAACCTTGCGGGTCCCACTTTGTCAAGAAGGTTAGAAATGCTCAAAAAATGAGCATTCTTAACCTTTTTCATAAGAGTTTTAAAAACAAAAAGAGCTTCAAGTAGCAAGTTATGAACATTCATCAATGCACTAGAGATAGATCAATTCACCAGATGTTGAAAATGTAGCTGCTCTAGAGGCATGAAAGTAAAATGGAAGCTATGAAAGGAATGTTGACGTCCACCACCATGCCATGAAATGCAGATATGTGGAAGCTTAGTCAATGTCGTGATTGTTTGACAGAACACCACGTATAATGCAGAAAGTGGAAGCATAGACTAGGCAAGTGAATAATTTGATTAAATTCTCCATATAGTGACGGCAGCCGCAGTTACCATGCAAATGTTTAATTAATCACAATATGGATATTTACAAAGAAGCTGTCAGAATATTTCATTTCATGAAGCATCCTAGAACACACCTTAATTGTTAAGCAACCAGCATGAGCATTTCATTCAACAGCCTTTGTACCAGTAGCTTAACCTGGGTAAGGCATTAGTCCCCTTGGTTTACCATTTATTGAACTCGAGGAAGAGGCCTCAGAATGACAAGTGAAGATCCATGGCTTCACCTCTCCCATTGGCAGATATACTGGTTGATTATTAGTTGATAGACATAGCTAAAAGGGCTTCAACTATGGTATAGGTTGAAGAAGCTGATAGAGCAGCACTCTCAGCAGTGACAGAAGAGAATGGATGAGTCCAGGCTATAGATAGTATTGTTTGGTGGTTTAGCAACAATTATTCACTGTGATCAATTTTGAGATCTTCTACCACAGAGCTCTAAAGTCAAGTGCATGTGTCTGAAATGATGTTGGCGAAGAAAATTTTTGGAGGTCTCTCTTCAAGAACTTGTTTGTACCTCAAAGGTTAGTAAAGAACTTACCACAAGTCAGTGCTACTTCTCACAAAATCTATTGAGAGCGATAGCAACTTCACATTTTATTCTAAATGTAGCCTATGACTCATGGCAGGTTATAGAGATAAGATGCTCCATGCATTAGAAGTAGTTCAGTCATCAACTTAGGGAGGGATATACAATAACTCATGTCATTAGCATTGCCAAACTAATTTACAAAACCCGTGGAACTCGATTGATTCTCTAAAGATGAAGTCCAAGACAATTGGAGAGGCCGTTGGAGAATGGTTTTTTTTTGTTTTTTTTGTATTATCGATGTGTTGTCAAATATATTGATTGTTCATATCCATGCGATTCTTTTTCTACATGCATAAAGAAAAACTTCACAATCCATCCTCTCTAACAACACAAAAATGGAACTTCATAATAGAAAATGGGCATCCATCAAAACATAATGGATCGGGATTTTTGTCAGATATTAGAGTTGGAAGTGCTTTGGTAGACATGTTTGCAAATATTGGATGCATAGACAAGGCATTTAACTGTTTGAAAACCTCCTCAAGGAAATATGTCACTCAGAAAATGTAAACCATGGAAGTAGATTGTGGGCATAGGGAAAGCACAGACCCACGCATGTCAACTGTTTGGCAAATTTCCTCAAAGTATATCATAAATGGCATGCATGTTAATTGTTTGATAGAAATCCCTCATAGAAACGTGGTCTATTGGCATGAGAATGAGGAAGTTTGATTTTCACAACCTTTTCCAGCATCCTCCCTGCCAACGATAAGATAGAATCAATTGATCCATGGCATAATCTCTAATAAAAGAAAATGGGATTGCATCTGCGCAGATAGACATAAATATGAGTGAAGAAGAATAAACAAGGAAAGCGAGTTGTTTAACTGAATGCTCAAAGAGAAGTTTCCTCATGGAACGCATTCATTACGAAATCTGCACAAAGATGAATTTTCTATCTTTTGCACACCCTCCATGATGTGAATGTGGAACACAAATTAATACCATGACATTATTTTGTTAATAGAGATGAAAGGACAGCAGTCGAAGGCGTAAAATAGATTTATTATTATTGACCAAAAGAGTTCTTTTGCGCAAATACATGTCTCTTATTCCTCGGGCCTCATTGATTCTACCCACCTCTATTTATAATTGGCTCTACAAAAGGTAGAGGGATTGGATGCTTATGATATTAAAGAGTGTATGGGGTGTTGATATAGTGTAGGTGTGGCACCACCATCCTAGCAGGAATGTAGCAGCTCTACGGGTATCAGATGCCAATGCCTAGGAAAAGGAAGATTTTCATTCTCCATTATTTATTATTAAGCTATCAATGATGCAATGAAGTTGGCTTTGATATTACCTTACTCTGGCCCACTTCTACATTAATCAAGTGTGCATATAGAGTCTGTTGACTCGCACTTAGTCTTAAAAATAGTGGGTAAAACCTAGGAGTTGGAAGATCTAAAGATAAACTATATTTTATAGCATAGATAAGCACAGGAACTGTTTGACAAAATGCCTGAAGAGAATGTCATCCCATGAAATAATTGTAGATTGTGTACAACATGTATTTTGCAAGGAAGTTCTTGATTTGAATTAATAAGGCCCCCTCAAACACCTTCTGATGATTGAAGTGCAAAATTGAAATTGAATGCAATCACAACCCTTTAAGAATGAGAACATACTGGAGAGTTGGTATATCATATGTGCCATAAATTTGAGAGATTTAGCACCTACTTATTTAACGTAAAGGTTCGAATATCCTATTGAGGAGAGAATATGTGAAACTCACAAGGATGCTCTGATGTTGATGATACATATGTTATAGTAATGGTGTCAATGCATTAAATCAAGGAACATGGAATTCAACTTTTCTGAACATGAATCAGATGGTGAGATGATTACGAGATCAAATAAAGAAAATGAAGATGGAGGCCATCTCGACAAAAACAACAATGAGTTATTTCTTCAATGTAATAGGTTTGATATTTTCTTTTTGTAAAAAAGTGACTTATGTCACTTATTCTAACCCAAGGTTAGAAAGTTGACTTCTCCTGCACATAAAAGTGTAGGTTACTAACTCATTGAGATTTACGTAGAAAAGAGTTAGTTATTAACCCATGATTAAAGTTGGTTATAAGGTAGTTATCCTATAAGCCTCTAAATAGAAGGCTTTTGTAATGTATAAAGGGGGAGACTTTTTATAGAGGGGAAAACTCTGCTGGAATTCTAGGAGGAACTTGTAATGACTTTTTGATTTGCACTATGTGTAGAAAGGATTTTGGACTTGTATATTTCCAAAAGGATAATGAAGAAAATGTCTTAGTTCATATGTTCTAAATGATTCATGTGTTATTATTGTCAATTTCTCGTATGTCAAATTGGTAGTCTTTTTATGCATATGTGTGATCTGTACAATTGATGTGATGATGCACAAGCAACCTTTGGTATCTCAGTTTGAATGTGTTGAAGTGTCGTATCTCTTCGTATGTTGAGATTTGTCATTCTTCTTTATCGTCATCTCATGGCTAAGCATGTTACCTTATAAACTCCCCTTGTAATTTGTTGCTAATGTTGATAAATCTCATTTGATGGTCGTATGTCTATTGTTGGGGTTTCTATCTTTATTTCTTTTAAGTTCTATGTTTTCTCCTTTATGTACTTTCAGGTTAAAAGTACACAAAAATCCTAACCATCCCTATCATACGAGGGAGCTGCCCCTCTCAAACAAAGAGGAAGATCGCGTTTCACAGAATGATCTCTCCAACTGTTGGAACGTTTCTCACTGCTTATCGGGAAAATAGGGTCAGTTTCAGATAAACAACCACAGTGACAAATCTGTTTACCTACAATACTACAAATATTATTTCAGTAACTATAGGGAACTTAATCCAAGATAAACATTTCATTGTTGCAACAAGAGAATACTCAATAAAAATAATGCATTTCTTTAAAGCGTGTTTAAAATACAATTTAGTCAACAATACAAATGGGTGATATACCCAACTAGTCTCTCATTTCTATTAAATGAGGACTTTAAATAAAATAGATACATTTTCTTTTTAAGGTAAATACAACATGCAACTTTTATTTACATTTCTGCAACTGAAAATATAGCATCTTTTTTATTCTTAATCTTTTTCTGCAACCCAAATAAAAATAGCAACTCTTAGCTTGAATTTTTCCTTCCATTCCAAGCAACCTACAAATAAATCATAAGGCTTGACCATAGAGTACTGACCTCCCAGCCTAGGCTTACTAGAAGAGACCCCAGAGCTTGGAAAACCAAGCCCTAGATAGGTTACAGGCATGCAAACACAACAAGCAAGGAAAAAAACATATAGCAAACACTTTCCCAACCAAGGCTACACTTCATCACACAATGTGATGTTTTTACATGGGTGGTAGTGGACCAAATACCCTGAGGAGACTGCAAAAATAGTAGATCAAAAAGCCACCTCATGGCAAATAAAGATATATCATAAGTTCATTACCCCTATTTCCTTATGCCCCCCAAGGCATCCATGCCATACTTTCCCTCCTTATGACCCCCAAATGCATACACAAGGCTATGCAACAAGGGTCACATATACACCCCTTGAGTTCGCTCTCATAATGAGAGCCTCTCACTCAAGGGTTGTCAAACTCCTACCAGCTGAAAGACCAGCCTACTCTCCCAAGAGTAGAAGGCCTTGGTTACTCCCAAATCACAGGAAATGCATAAAATTAATAACAGAAAGGCCACATAATAATTTTCACAAAGGAAAATACAAGAAACAACTTTTACATACAAGCCATTTTTCCAACATAAGCATGCAACGTAAAAAAAGAAACTACAAAGGAGAGGATAATCCAACCTTCAATCAGCCCAAAGGTTTGCTAGAACTAGTTTGAGGAGGAGCAGCCCAAATCCATGCATCTTCCTTCTACACTTAGCCAAAATTCTATCCTAAAACTATATTCTTTCAAAATTGCATAGTCTCCAACAATGAAGAGTGGGTGATTACCCAAAAAATCTCTCATTCTTGCCTAAAAAAACCTTAGTGAGAGTTCTCGCAAGTTGCTAAAATTGAAAATGGAAAAAGTAAGAAAAAGTGGAAAAAGGATCTCTCATCAAAAAGAAGGTTATCTAACCTAGATGGCACCTTCTAATTTAATTTTCGCTCACCTTAGGAAACTCACTTTTTGAGGCAACTAAAAAGTCACATGGGAGTAGACACATGCCTAAAAATACTCCTAACCCATAGGTATACCTTATGGACTTTAGGAATCACCTTTAAACTACCCCTAGGAGTCCATTTGACCCCTTATAAACCCATTTAAAGTTTATTTTCTGTTCAAACTTGAGTTGGCCATTCTAAAGATTCTCTACCCAAGGAAAATCTAGAAACACATTCAAATGTTTGAAAAAGCTATGGTTGAAACAACTCCCTCCAAGAGACAAGTCAAAAATCAAGACATAAATCAACACGTGTCAAGTGACACAATAAAATACATTACAAAATTACACATGGAAATGGTCTCTTGTTGGATTTAAATAAATCAATAAATAAAATTTAACATGCATGCATCATTTACTATTACAAATAAAATACGATACATATGGGGTGTTGTCTCTCCAAATAGACAACCCCTAGCTCTACGAACGCACATAGGTCTAGGTTTGGTTCTCCATAATATTTCCATGGTCACATGGATAATTTTCTTGTGCATCTCAATTACACATTAGTAGTTCCAAATAACCTCATATCATATTTAAACACATGAATATGAATACACATCAAACACTCTGCATACAATGCACATTTAAACCAATCGATATATCTTATATCCAAATAAATCCACATAATCAATTATCATAGTCCTCATAATTTTGATCCATACATAAGACATGCATCCTATTTCTATCATCGTAGTAAAGTCTTGCAAATCCAATAATGACATACATCATCTCAAATTTATCCTATTCTTGAATCATATAGAGTTCTATATCTATAATGCATAGAAGTGAAGAATCCATATATATCAATGTTATCCAAATCATGGAATCATATAAGTTCTAAATCCATAATGCATAAAAATAAAGCATCCATAACACATCAAAATGTACACCGCAAGGTGAAATGATTCTGTAATCTGGTTCAATTACTTTTCTCACCAATCTATCCATCTAACATAGCCCATCCTATTGAATTATAGCATTTATTAGTAAGGTCAACCATGGTCAACTGAGTTAACCAGAGCTTGATCGGGGAGGGGCTCTACATCCTCCACCTCTAGAGATTGACTTACTCCTAGAAGTTGCATGAGCAGAATACAAAATAGGGACATAACATTTCCCACAATTTCAATAGGTTATTCTAAATCTTGTCTTTCCTACTAGAAAGATGCATTACCAAAACCAACTTATTATTGTAATTAGCTTACTATCTTCATGAGGTCAAATTCTTACATTTCCCTTCAATCTCAGGTAGGTGTTTACAAAATTCTATCTTTAAACAACTTACATTAATGCACCATCCAAATTATATCAATAACGCACATCCACTCCCATAATCAAGGTGACACATGGTAGTTTAGTTATTAATTTCTAGGAGTCATACTTATTAAGGGTTTGTGTAAAACATGTTTATCCCACTGCAATGGTCATCCATGCTCACCACTAAAGAGAATTGACATCACAATTTATCCATAATGTATCTACTTATTTTACGTCAAGGTTCCTCATAAGGGGGTTAATTACATATTTGGTCAACCACCCTAGGTGCATGATTTCTTCCAACACCCTTAGGCAACAAGAAATAATCACGTTTAAGTTCTTTGAATCTACCCATAAGTAGGGAATTTTCTACTTCTAGGGCCCACAATGCTTGGTATTCCTAGGCACCAAGGTTTTAGTTTCATAGGTACATTATTTGCAAAACCCAAACATTAAGGTACATAACCATCCCATTCTAAGGGAGTGATGAAAATTAATATTACTTGTTTTTTTTTGTTCTCATCCACACAATCATCTCCATGCACATGCCAAATTTACCAACCTGCAATTATCATCACTTTCACAATTCATTAGGTCTAGTTCACACACACACACACACACACACACATATATATATATATATATTTATTTTTATTTTATTTTTTTGTTATAATTTTCCTCTCTTAGATTACTCACAAATAATTTTATTTAGGAGAATATTCCTTTCTTTACCTTATTTTGAATAACATCCTTTATTTATTCTATGTGCCTAATTTCACTCCTTGCGGTATTCTCCCTTGACACACTAACAGTGGTTCAACGAACATGATAGACATTACACAAATCACATCACTAGGGCTAGCTATAATAATGTCAAAATGACCACTTGACACTTTAAAATATCAAAATAAAAGTTACTTTTACCAAGTCCAATCAAAGAAGAAAAGTGTCGGCAATTGAAAGATACTAAAATTAGCAACATGGCAAGTGCCATAGCTCCAATAAAAAGAAACATAAATTTAGTGGTCCTTTCATCATTAAAAAAAATAAATAGATAAAAAGAAAGTACTAGCCCCTAGGTCACAAAATACTATTCAAATAAAGTGAAAAATACTATCGAATCCAACTTGAAACAAGATGACCACTCTAGCCATGCTATAGGGAGTAACCGCAGCACATCACCCAAGATCACACGTCCTGATTGTGTTAGGAAGTGATTATTAGACTCTTGAGATTCTTAGATTATCTATATTCCTTTATTATTTATGAAATATCTTATACACATGAGATTGCAATCGTTTTATAGATCGTATTCCATTTTAACCTTTCACGTGATTGCTATCACAAGCCACACTTTTCGACATAATCCGTTATCTATTTAGGTTTATTAATATGTATAATTATATCTAACAGGTGATTGCACTAACTCTACCATTCTCCATCAATTCTTCTAGGACTTCCAGTAATTTTCTTGATATGCTAAACCTTGGTTCAATATTATGTGGTAACTCATGCATCAACACTTTCCTGTCTTACTCACATGCAGTGGATAGTTCGACACAAAATTGTCGCTTGTATACTTAGAAACACTTAGGATTTTTTTTATTTTCATTTTTTAAATAAAAAAAATAATCATATAATTCTACTAGTCACATCATTTGTTTTCTTAGCGCCTTTGCTAGCTCCTTGAATTTTCACCTCTAATCATCCTTTCGTTCTCGTCAATAAGGAGCATGTTACCAAATTACTAACACTTATGGTTAAGAACCATTTGGGGTGGACTAATTGTCAAGTAAAATCAATAACACTTGACAACTAATTCCTTCCCACATATTTCATGACATATTTCGAACAACACAGAGAGTTGACTTGTTCCCTCCTACTTCCCTTATGGAACTTATGATATCAAGGGGGTGTGCACTCGAAAAGTGACCAACACTCACCCTATTAATTTAAATTTGGTAAAAAAAAGAAGTTATCTCTTTCCATATTACTTATTTATATTTATTTTCTAGCCAATTTGCAGCATATCACAACTTACAATTTCCTTCAAACCACGTAAACCACCTTATCATCATAATATCCAGTTACCCAATTACGGTATAACATAAGGGTGTCCAATAATTACCAATGTCTTAAGACTCCCATAATTTCCAAGTTCTCCCTTGGCTAACCACAAAATTTGGCTCCTTATGCATGTTCTCATAAAATATCTTATATTGTCAACTAATTGTAATTAAAACCTTCGTATTATAATACTGCTATACTATCTTTCCATAAGCCATTTCCATTTGCATGTTGTTTCATCCATACTTAATGTTTTCGCATACCTTCACACTTGAGTGCGATAAATTTACAAACCTCCTTTGGTTGTGTCAAGTAGTTAAATTGTTGTTACATATTGTCTTGTAACTAGCGACTAGCCATGATTGGGTTGCACTTTTCTCCTTAGGTTCTAAACGAATATTAGTTACTCATTCCTAGAGTATAGGGTCCTAATACTTTTACACTCCTTGCACTTCAATAGATATTTTTTTACGATTTCCAGATCATCCTTACTCTCCTTGCCATTAATTTCTCCAAGAGTGTCTTCCCATTAGGGAACTAGTTGTGGCTTTACTTTGCTCATTTCCCCAATTATATAACTACGAATGAACTTAGGGTTTATTGCAATTACATGCTTTAACCCAAGAAGTTCATGTATCCTTACTCCTTAGTTAACTCATCTATAATATTGCTAGGGTCCACTAATCAAGGAGATTGTCAATCATCATTTTAGTCCTTATCTTCAGGGTTATACAACTCTAGCTTCTCTGCATTGCTACAAGGATTGTCTAAGGAATGTTCTTAATAAGCAACCTAGCCTAACAACACGCTTAAGGCACCTAATCATTAGGATAGGTTAATGCTTCTTTCTAATATTCGCAAGAGTACCTCTTAACTCTTCTTCATTGTTGTCTCAAATGGCGGTCATGGTCTTTGAACCACCAAAATTTTTGCATAGCTTAAAAAAATTAACTTGAATTGTCGCTATCTCAATTATCTTGTTTATTGCATCTTCATCTTATGTCTAACTAGCTTTCTTGACTTGCCAAGTCAAAAACATACCTCGATGGATGGTATTCTCTTAGTTACCATTAGAGGTATTTTATTGTAGGATTAACTCCTCATACTTGATTTGATTAGGGCAATAATTGCATTTGGGTTCCAATTGAATGGTAATCTTATAAGTACTAATGATCTAAATTTCGTTTATTAAATACCGAGAATATTTATAATTTTAAAATTTTTGTAGCCTTTGGGGTCTTATTATGCCATAAACATTATGACTAACTAGTTTCAAATTTCAGGGCTTTTAGTGACCCTTGGAACCCCTTGAATTTGATATATGTTGATCTGTTGATTTAGAAAAAATTTCACTTATGTTTCACTTGGTTATTTGCAAGTTTTCCACCTAGGTGTTATACTTCGAAGCCATAGTTTAGTTCAACTAATTTTTGAATGTAGCCCATGTTCACCAGTGTATGAACCTAGGGCTCTGATACCAAAATGTCATGCCCAAACTTTTGGGCAAAAATACACACAACAATTTTTTTTTGAAACACTTTATTATATGCAACCTATGCTTAAATAGATGTGACAACTTAACAGGTTGTTCCAAGCAGAATCTTAAATTATAATAAAACCTCTTTCTAATGGGAGTGATGAATAGAACAAATTTATCTAGAAGCCTCAGGTTTCTATAAAACTCCTATACGATAAGTTAGGATACTCCTAACATAACGAATTACGATACCCCTATAATCAAACGTTACAAAATGATTTTTATAATAAATTCACATCGAATGTCCCTTTTATTACAGTTGCAAATTATAAATTCTTAGTTAGATCAACTTCTACTAACAGGCATTAATATAATTACTTGATTCGATAATAATTATTTATCTCCTAACAAGTTTCCTCCATCCGTGATAATACATCCTTCCTTTATAACTTGATTAAATATTGCGTCTATAAATTAATTATTAATATGATTTTAACGTGATAATATTAAGTAATTGATCAATTGAAAATTGAAATGTCAAACGTTAAAATGTTAATTACTTTATTTGGTATAAGGTTCCATCTAGGCTAAATGAGTTCACAAGATCGAGGTCTTGGACTTATTTTCGAATATATATATATATAATTCCACCACGATATCCTCTACCAAAGAAATTATTATTATCTCACCATTTAATAAATAAATAAATTCACTTACGCAAAAATCTCTAAATTACTTGACAAAGATAATATTAATCTCCAATAACCATTAATTGCTTTTAGGAACTAAATAAATTAGTCCTAGCATTTAGATTATTTATGTCTATATTTTATCCTAACAATAATTAAAATGTGATTAAATTAATTCGACTAAAGGGGCAATTAAATCCATAATGTAAATTGCCCTATAAAATTTAGTCTGGAATAGCCTAAATTTAGGTGAACAACAATAATTCCCCTATAGCCAAATAACTTACAAAATTCGCTATAAAATCCTAAAAGATTAAACTCTAAAAGATATTTAAAATTTAAAACATCAAATCAAATATTTACATGTCCATATGTTTATATAAAAACCTATATAAAATATAAATACATATTAAAATAAAATAGACCTATACATGCATATATATATATATATATATAATACACACAGACACACACACATATATATATATAGAATTCTTTTTGTCCCTAACTAATAGAATAACCACAAACCCTAAAATTGTAAGTTATAAATAGGGAAATTATATTAACAATATTAATATATTTCTCTTCCTTCAATCTCTATCTTTATTTTCTTTTATAATTCAAATATACCCTAACCCGAACTGGGTTAGGGTTTTATATTTTCGTGCACGGCTGAGGGAGAGCGGTGGCGACTAGAAGCGGCGGCCATGGTGGAAGGAGTGGCAGAGGGTTTGGAGGAGGCCCCTAAGCCGGCACTGTGGTTGCCCACAGTAGCGACCCTCGTGCCGCCCACTTTGGATAGCCACAGTGGCACGTCGAGATGCGCTACCCACTGTGTTGAAACACAATGGGATTCGGCTCCGAAACCCTCAATTTTCTTATTTTTTTTTTAAATTTAAAACTTCTTTATTTTATATTATTTTTTTTTTATTATATATATATGTATATATATATTTATATGTATATATATATATATGTTTATATAATTTAAATATATATATATACATGTATATATATACATATACATGTATATACATATATGTATACATATATACATATGTATATATGTATATATATATATATATATATATATATCTATATATATATATATATATATATATATATATATATATATATATATATATATTGGATGCATAAGATATCTAGGGCTGACTTTACTATGCAAATATATATTATTTTCTTTTTGAACTTTAAATAGATTAAATAAAACTTTCAGATTTTAAAACAAATGTATTTCTTTCATTTTTTATTTTTTTTAAATACCATGTAGCTAAAATTAGAGATAGACTAATCAACTTTAGATTTATTTTCTGCATTTAAGTAAAATGACAGAATTAAATAAATTTAAGCAGCAACTATATTATATCAGAAAACATTGAAATAAATGTTAGAGATAGTCATGTTAATTTTAGATTTACTTTCTACAATAAATCAAAAGAAAAATAACATAATTTAATAAATTTTAACAACAACTACATTAACCTAGAAATCATTTAAATTGACCTTAGAAATATGCATGTTAAATCTATTAAACAATGATATGTATTCGGAAATAAATAATTAGAACTAAATGCAAAATTTTCTCTTACTAAATGCAAGCTTTTTACTTTACTCTTTTCCTTTTTTTTTTCAATATGCATAAGAAGATAAAATGAAACTTTATTTTCAAAACTAACATGCATACTACAAATATTATCTCAGTAACTATAGGGAACTTAATCCAAGATAAACATTTCATTGTTGCAACAAAAGAATACTCAATAAAAATAATGCATTTCTTTAAAGTGTGTTTAAAATACAATATAGTCAACAATACAAATGGGTGATATACCCAACTAGTCTCTCATTTCTATAAAATGAGGACTTTAAATAAAATAGATACATTTTATTTTTAAGGTAAAAACAACGTGCAACTTTTATTTACATTTCTGCAACTGAAAATATAGCATCTTTTTTTTTTCTTAATCTTTTTCTGCAACCCAAATAAAAACAACAACTCCTAACTTGACTTTTTCCTTCCATTCCAAGCAACCTGCAAATAAATCGTAAGGCTTGACCATGGAGTGCTCACCTCCTAGCCTAGGCTTACTAGAAGCCACCCCCGAGCTTGGAGAACCAAGTCCTAGATAGATTACAAACATGCAAACACAACAAGCAAGGAAAAAACATATAACAAATACTTTCCCAACCAAGGCTACACTTCATCACAAAATGTGATGTTTTTACATGGGTGGTAGTGGACCAAATACCCTAAGGAGACTACAAAAATAGTAGATCACAAAGCCACCTCATGGAAAACAAAGATATATCACAAGTTCATTACCCCCACATCCTTATGCCCCCCAAGGCATCCATGCCATACATTCCCTCCTTATGACCCCCAAATGCATACACAAGGCTATGCAACAAGGGTCACATATAAACCCCTTGAGTTCACTCTCATAATGAGAGCCTCTCACTCGAGGGCTATCAAACTCCTACCACCCGCAAGACCATCCTACTCTCCCAAGAGTAGAAGGCCTTGGTTAGTCCCAAATCACCGAAAATGCACAAAATAAATAACAAAAAGGTCACATAATTATTTTCACAAAGGAAAATACAAGAAACAACTTTTACATACAAGCCATTTTTCCAACATAAGCATTCAACGTAAAAAAAGAAACCAAAAAAGGAGAGGATAATCCAACCTTCAATCTGCCCAAAGGGTTCCTAGACCTAGTTTGAGGACGAGCAGCCCAAATGCACGCATCTTCCTTCTACACTTAGCCAGAATTCTATCCCAAAACTGTATTCTTTCAAAATTGCATAGTCTCCAACAATGGAGAGTGGGTGATTGCCGACAAAATATCTCATTCTTGCCTAAAAAGACCTTAGTGAGAGTTCTCGCAGGTTTCTAAAACTGAGAAAGGAAAAAGTAAGAAAAAATGGAAAAAGGATCTCTCATCAAAAAGAAGGTTATCTAACCTAGATGGCACCTTCTAATTTCAATTTTCGCTCACCTTAGGAAACCCACTTTTTGAGGTGACTAAATAGTCACATGGGAGTAGACACATGCCTAAAAATACTCCTAACCCATAGGTATACCTTATGGACTTTAGGAAACACCTTTAAACTACCCCTAGGAGTCCATTTGACCCCTTATAAACCCATCTGAAATTTATTTTCGGGTCAAACTTGATTTGACCACTCCAAAGATTCTCTACCCAAAGAAAATTTAGAAACACATTCAAATGTTTGAAAAAGCTATGGTTGAAACAACTCCCTCCAAGAGACAAGTCAAAAATCAAGACATAAATCAACACGTGTCAAGTGACACAATAAAATACATTACAAAATTACACATGGAAATGGTCTCTTGTTGGATTTAATTAAATCAATAAATAAAATTTAACACACATGCATCTTTTACTATTACAAATAAAATACGATACATACGAGGTGTTGTCTCTCCAAATACACAACCCCTGGCTCTACGAACATACATAGGTCTAGGTTTGGTTCTTCATAATATTTCCATGGTCACATGGATAATTTTCCTGTGCATCTCAATTACACATTAGTACTTCCAAATAACCTCATATCATATTTAAACACATGAATAAGAATACACATCAAACACTCTGCATACAATTCATATTTAAACCAATCGATATATCTTATATCCAAATAAATCTACATAAGCAATTATCATAGTCCTCATAATTTTGATCCATACATAAGACATGCATCCTATTTCTATCATCATAGTAATGTCCTACAAATCCAATAATGACATACATCATCTCAAATTTATCCTATTCTTAAATCATATAGAGCTCTATATCTATAATGCATAAAAGTGAAGCATCTATATATATCAATGTTATCCAAATCATGGAATCATATAAGTTCTAAATCCATAATGCATAAAAATAAAGCATCCATAACACATCAAAATGTACACCGCAAGGTGAAATGATTTTGTAACCTAGTTCAATTACTTTTCTCACCAATCTATCCGTCTAACATAGCCCATCCTATTGAATTATAACATTTATTAGTAAGGTCAACCATGGTCAACTAAGTTAACTAGAGCTTGATCGAGGAGGGGCTGTACACAACCACTATCAATGATCCAATCATCAGAGTTATCCATCCTGGATACTAATGCCTTGTGGTCTGACATCTCTTCTTGAATGGCTACAAACACAATGTCTCCATTAGCATCACCAACAGATTCCTCATCAGTGATACCACCATCAACAACAATAAGACAATCTCTTTTTCCTTTACCCTTGTACTTCTTGAATTTCTCTCATTTGTGCTTATTATCACCATTAGGATAGTTAGCAACAATGTGTCCAATCTTGTTACATTCACAACATTTCAAAGGTATTGCCTCTATATTTACCTATACCTCTAGGCAACCATTTGGCCAACAATGCTTCAAGCTCAACGAAACTATCTTCATCATTTGCTTCTCTGCTAGATCTGGATTCATAACTGTGACTAGAATCTCTACTTTTTCTCATAGATGGGTTAGTAATAGAATCTCTAAATGGAGACTCAAATTTATGTACACTACCATCATAACCATTTAATTCAAAAGCAGTAAGCTTGCCAATGATGGAGTCAAGAGTTACCTTAGTTTTCTCAATGGACTTCCGCTCCTGAATAGCTGCAACTCGGATAGCGTAGACTAGTAGCAAGGTTCTCAGTACCTTACTGGTCACTGTGGAATCTTCCACTTTACCTCCTGCACTCTTAATTTCACCGACTATCTCTTTTATCCTTTGACCATATTGCTGGATATTCTCACCTTCAACCATCCGCATGTCATCAAATTTTCCTCTTAAACTCTCTTCTTTAGCAATCTTAACATGTTCATGACCCCTATAAATCTCTTCAAGTTTTTTCCATACCTCATATGCAGTTTCAAGACCATGAACATCTACATACTCTGCAATCAAACAAAGAACTGATAATAGCCTCCCATGCTTGATGATTTTCTTGTTGCTCTTTCTTCTAATCATAAATCAATATTCCAATAGGTGCAACATACTTAGTATTGACATGTTCCCAATACTGACTTCCCAAACTCTAGATATAAATTTTTATTTTGTTACTCCATATCCTATAGTTCTCTGTATTAAACTTCAGACCTTCCTTCTTCATCATGATCTACAGATCTTTACCTCAACCTGTTAGGCCTAGACCTTAGAGGGCCCGATAAGCTCTGATACCAATTGATTGTATGATGAAAGAATAAGTATTCGGTCAACTACTAAGAGGGGGGGTGAATCAGTAGATAGAAAAAACTAATACAAACTTCACCAATCAATCTCTCAAAGTAAACTTAGAACTAACAATGAAATAATCTCTGTCAAGATAAAAACTCATAAGATAAACTAGTTGTCTGTTACAACAAATTAACAGTAAACAACTTCTTCATTTCTCAATGCTTCTAGTTATCATGACTTATCAAAATATTTAAGTAGTTAAGTAAATCAACCATGAAAACATAATGACAAAAACATTCACCACTTGACAAAAATATTTTTGACGTGGAAACCAAAATAGGTAAAAACCACGGTGAGATGAGACTCATAAGATAATATCTGAACTCTTTTGAAGTTCACCCTGTTAGGAGCCTAGCTTGTTAAAGCTTTACAAAAGGTCTTGTTAAGAACTGATCCTATTAAGAATCATTCGGTGAAGGTATTGACTACAAATGCCTTGTTAGAATCAATACCTTGTAAGGGGTAACCTCCGTAGAGGATTTAAAAATCCAATCTAATGGACCACCTTGTTAGAGGATTTGAATAGCACCAAGCTTGTTAGAGCTTACCCAGTTAGGGGATTTCAATTTTTCTATAATTGTTAGAAAACAACAAGAGTTTGTTGATCTGTTTGAATAGCACTACAATTGCTTGATTAGATCCATTTCATGCTCCTATTTTCCTTTACTCAAATTGCAGATACATCATCTGGTTCGGCAACCACACACTCAGCTGAACTGTATCTATCGCTTTGCCAACTCTATCAACTAAACAACTTCATTAACCTTAAATACAAATCAATCAGGTCGGTAACACAACAAAAACCTAATTCTCATCAAGATTACAAACAAATTCAGTTCAAGTATGACCATTGGATTACATAGAAATCTCTACACATCAATCAAGAAAAACTTGATTGCTCCTTGATCACCACTTCATCAAACTTTGTAACTCATCACTTGCTTTGCATTAGATGTAATACATTTTCTCATTCCCTAGACAAAAACCATTACAACAACTCGCCAAAATCTCTTGAAATTATCTTCAAACAATAATAATGCATGTCATCATCATTATTGCTCATAATCAGATCATAAACCAATATAACCAATTCACCAAACTTAAATAGCTTAGGGTTTATAAAAAATAACAAGTAGGGTTTACCAATTACATCAATAGATAAGGTTTACACCGGTTACCGATTCATTTCACAAATTCTTCCTACCGGTTACAGTTACAATATTACAACAATATCATTACCGGTTTAATTGGCATCAATGACAACATAACATATCATTAATTAAATCTTCATGCAAATGTCAACAATTTTGTGTGTTCACTCTTGCCTTTTTGTGTGAAGGAAAGATCCAAATTATAATAAATGGTCAAAAAATGCACTATTGTAATAACCAACTTTGTGAGGTTTTGAATTTTGGTTTCCCAATGGTTAGTTGGTTGAGTGTACATGTTGGGGGTAGTTGGAGGAGTTCCTTGGCATGATACAATCCTGAGGAATGATGCCAACAGGTTAGGAAAAACTTTGAATGAAACTCTTTCTTTCAAAATAAAATTGTGACTGCAATTTATTCATTTTCTTGTTTTTTTTACATTCTGTATAGATGGTTTACATGATCACTAAATAGGAAAAGTTGAGGCAGTGAATCATCTCTCATTTGGTGTTGGTTTGAGGTCTGGAGACCCTCTGGTTTAAGAGTTACATAATTTTCTTTATCGCTGACTTGAAAAAACCCTCAAAACCAGGGTTTTGATGCAAAAAGGGGCACAATTTAGAATTCCACCATGGGAATGGCCTTAAACCTTTGGGAATGTTGAATTGTCATGTAGTCTAAGTGTTCCCATTGGTTTGAGAGGTAGGAAGTGTCATTTTGGTATTTTTGAGATGATGCCCTAGGCTTGACATCTCTTATGTGACAAGCCTATGCAGTGGAAGAAGTGGATGAAACTCTTGGACAACAGATTGATAAGTTAGTAAACTTGGCAAGGGAGGGACCCTTGAACATGTGCAGACCTATGATAAGTGCCCAATCTTCCTTCCTATGTGACTTGTGAAGACTTTTAGAATCAAGTCTCCAACACCAACTAGAGAGGCCCAATTAGGTGTAGCGTGGACAAACCATTGACACAATGCCTCCTAAGGCAATGAAACCAGAGGCCATCAAGAAGATGGTAGAGGATTTGCTTGTTGAGAAACACAAAGAGATTGGACAGTCCAAAGGAAAGTACAAAGCATGAGATGATGACTCAGAGGAAGAGAAAGAGAATGAGGAGCAAGAGGCTTAGAAGATGACACATAATCAAAAGATGTTCTTGGATGCTTTGAAGTCAGTAAATAGAGACAATGCGTAGAGTTTGCCTACCTATGGTGGTAGCATGGATGGAGAAGAGGTGCTTGAATGGATAGAATCACTCAACAACCACTTTGAGTACAAAGTGTTTATGGTGAAAATGGATAACAATAATAACAATATTGAAAGGCTAAATGAATTCAACCACCAAACCCTAGCCTAACAATGAACAAAGATCCACCATAACATATGAAGATAACCTAAGACAATGCAAAATAACTCAAAATCACAAAGATTATACCATCACATGTCCAATAGGGTTTTGATCTCCATTCTTCCTATCTCCATTGATCTTGTTTGATATGCTTGCTCTCAGATTTTTGTATGCACAAGAGCTCAACAAAGAACGGAATGTGGTTGCAAGTAGGATCGTAGTGTAGCCAAGTACTCCAAAATCAGTCATTAGGGTTTGACAATGAAGAAAGAATCTTCTTAAATAGAAGACACAATAAGAAATGGAGGGTTAAGATTGAGAGGTGTAAAAAGAGAGGTCGGCTAGGATTAGAGGGTAGGTAGAGGAAATAATAAAATAATGAAAGAGGTAGGTAGTGTAGGAAATAAGAGATAAATGACATGTGTCATGTGTAGGAAAAGATAATGAATTAATTAAATAAATAAAGAATTATTTAATTAATAGAAGAAGTAGGACAATTAAATAAATAAAATATTTATTTAATTTAGGAAAGGGATAATTTAAATAAATAAATGTATTTATTTAAATGAGAAATAAGGCTAGAAGAGGATAAATGAATTAATTAAATAAATAAAAATTTATTTAATTAATAGAAGAATTAGGCTTAGATAATTAAATAAATAAAATATTTATTTAATTAGACATGACAATTTTGGGTGTCTACATTTTGCCCCTCTTTGAGACAATGCGGCTTGTTGCGTTGTTTCAAAGAAAATAAGATGAACTGATACAGAGTTGCCCCAAGATGGGAATTATATGCCCCCTCGAGAGATTGGATGAAAATGTCTGAAAAGATTGCAGACAATCTCTCGATAAGAAAGACGGGATAGAATGGACTGACCGGATAAAGTGACAGAGTCACGGGATAAAGAAGACTGGCTCGGGAAATGAGAGCTAGGGCAATCTATAAGATAGACCACGGGGGAAAATACATCCTCATTGTCATCTACACCATCACAAGAGCATAGTGCAAAGCGAAAATAAAGCAGCAACAGTCAGCAGCGATGGCTTTTGTTCACAGATTCGACCGTGTTCGCCGATTCTAGAGGCCAACGGAGGCAGGAGAGCCAGTGAGTACCACAAAACCTCCTCGTACTTTGATGCATTTATTATTGTCATTAATTCATACTAGGTAATGTAATAAATGCGCATTTATGTCAAGAAAATGTGTTTGTGTCCAAAAATGCGAATTTGTGTCTTCCAGGTCAAATCGGCAGTTCTATGATGAACATACGCTGTCGATTGGATAAGCTGCTGAGAGGATACACTCAAGAAGGTCCTCTAGGGAAGACTAAGATAGATCAAGGCACTTTGTGATGAACAGTGAGTACCAAGATAGAGTACTTTGTGATGAACAGGGAGTACTAAAATATGAGCAGCACTTTGTGATGAACAGGGAGTGCAAATGTGAGTAACACTTTGTGATGAACAGTGAGTGTCACACACGTAGTACTTTGTGATGAACAGGGAGTACTACTAGGATAGATAGCAACACTTTGTGATGAATAGTGAGTGTCACTAGGATAAATAGCTATGTGCATTTAGATAGCGAGTAGCATTTTGTGATAAACAGTGAATGCCACTATGACTGACATGATTTGATTTGCTTGACTGCAGGAGTACTTGCCAATGCTGGAGTCACAGGAGAGATTCCCATCGACTCAAAGGTTGCGACCTGAGTTGACAGTCGAGGACTGAGCTACGATTGAGGTTATGGGATTGAGATACATTTTGTATGTGCCTGAGTTTCGGGTGAACATGGGATTGTTGACTGCACTGGCTGAGAGATGGCACTCAGAGACTTGTAGTTTGCATCTGCCGATGGGTGAGATGACAGTCACCTTGAAGGATGTATATAGGATTCTACGGATACCGATCGATGGGGAGTTAGTACCCTATGATCGAGATGGAGATAGGGATGCACTGAGACGAGTGTTCTAGGATCCAGGACTAGAGATGAGGGTGGGACATGTGGCATGGGATACCATGACATGGACAGGATTAGCACTACCAATAGTGTTGACAGGAGTTGTCAGTGGGTTCCTCTGTCTGGATAGGATGACACGAGGGGTGACTGCAGGGGACACAGGGGCCAGGAGAGTTGATCTTGGGGTGGGTCCTTCTAGGGCTCAAACTCCATCAAGGCCAAGCGGCTCCGAGGGAGGGAGTTCATCATAGCCTTAGAGGGCTCCCTATGTATCAGTATTGTACCATTTTTGTATTGTAGACACCTGCGGGTGATTTTGTAGCCATATGATTCTTTTGAAATCATTGTATCATGACACTTTTGATTATATATGAGAGATGATCCATTTTTGCGGTAGCTATATGCATGTGTACCTTATGTGATGAAATGTTCTTATGTGATACATGTTTTATGATATGGATGCTTATATGATGTAATGCAATATTTTTGTTCTTTTATGTTGTATATGTGATGCATGATGCAAATGTGAATGTATGTAATGCAAATGAATATGATAATGCAAATGATTATTTACATAATGAAAATGTGAGATGTGCTAACATGTGTTGTATGCAGGATGTGATGCAATTGTGATATCTATATGTATGTATGAAATGCTTATATGTGGTGATGTAGGTGTAACTATATGAAATGCAAATGTTTTTGGTGTGTCATTATACTCAGTCATGTGATAGCGGGCTACACGGACTCGAGAAGGACAATGGAAGTCAATCGAGAAAGGGGGATTGAAGACAGAAGATATGAATGTGAAAGAGCTTCTTGTGCGTTATCATCATTGAGCTTTATTATGGCAGAATAGGTTATGACAATCGAGGCATTTGTTTGGCCCAGAAAGTCATTGTACCTGTTTGCATGGAGATAAGACAGTCACAAACAAGGAATGCCCCAGTTCATACTAGACTCACAGTGTCCTCATATCCTTGGACAAGTCATAGCATTACTAAAAGACAATCCACAGACAGCAAATGCAAATAGGTGACGATACCCCATCCTCGCCTTTCTAGTCAAAGACATCCTGGAGATAGAATCTCTAGTCAAAGACATCCTGGAAAAGCTAAAAGACATGTCACCAAAAAGATAAAATCAAAAGAAAACCAAGACTCGACACCAACATCCACTGTAGTCCTCAAGTTTAGTGTCTCTTGTCACTTGTTTAAGTCTTATTCGATTGTGGTCACAATGTTCACTTTCACAAAAAGGATAGATTGCACTGAACCATATGTTGTCTGAGTCTGTTGAAAGATTTGATTTGTTGAAGCCCATTGTTGCTGCTGTGTCTTATCTGAAACTGACTGAATCCATGAAACTGATACTTTATTGCGGAGAAGACGAAACTTTATTGCGGATTGGCGATGCAGATGTTGCATTATTGCGGATTGTGCGCGAATAGACTGAAGGAAGCTGGAAGAAACTGTACTCCTCGAAACATGTGATGTTCTCAGTTCCACACCCATCACTAGACGTAGGATTTTGCCTTAGCCACAGATAGGATCTGATTTATTATGGATGGAAAGGGAGTGAAAAGGGAGGGTTATGGATGGCTAACCAATCTTAGGTAGATCAATAACAAGCCATGATGGGAATGGGTAAGTTTATTGTGAGCGAATAAGTTGTGAGTGTGTGCAAAGTGAAAGGATGAAAGTGAATCCTGAAGGAGGGAGGAGCAAAGTCCCTACGCATGGCGCTGGTGACCCAGTTTTCACCATGATACTTGCCCAGGGCGCCACCAAAGTGGTTTTCACCGTTGGACAAAATTATTTCTCTTTACTTTTTTCAATTTTTCAATGTTTTTTGTGTCACAAGGCGCCTGTTTGCCAGGTTTTCACCAAGTAACGATTTTTTTGTTTTATAATTTTTTTGTATTTTTGAAATTTTTTGATTTGTTTGTATTTTTGAATTAGGATATTCTGAAGAGCTATGTGTAGAACCTGCGAAGGTGCATGCTGTTGATAGGATCCTCCAAAGGTTCACCTTCTGTAGTTGAGAGCTGATATGCCCTAGATCCATATGCTGCTGTAATGATGTAAGGACCAAGCCAATTTGGTTTGAACTTGCCCTTCTTCTCTCTGTCTTGCTGATTTTTAGGATTTTCTCTGAGAACCAAGTCACCTACCTCAATTGTGCGAGGCTTGACTTTGTGATTGTAGCTACATTGTTCCTTGACTGAATGATGTGTAGCTTGAGTGTCTGTCTTCCTTGATAAGGGAACTGAGATAGAATTACTAGTGTGTGGACTACACAGGCCCGTATGCGTGTCACCTGAAGAAGTTTGGGCATCCTTGATAGCAAAGTCCTTCGAGGAAGCTCCATTAAAGGTCCATGATGTATCGCCAGAAGGTAAAGGATGTGTGGAACAAGTGGATGATTGGTGAAGGCTTATGATTGTGAAAAGAAGTGAAAGTAGGATAGCATGATGGAGACTTAGGATCAACAAGTATTCTTTTTGACTTACAATTGTAGAATTTTTGCCCCCAGTTATTTTGATATTAGGGGAGATCAACTCTTGCTCTTTTTGCTTCATATGAGTTTTATCCTTGACTTTGATTTTTGTAGAGTCCAATAGCTTTTGATTTTGATTTGGACTGAAGCACTTTTCTTTATTTTTGACTTTTAGATTTTTCTTTTCAAAGCTTGATTTTTGATCCCCAATTAGTAAGGGCTTTTGTAATTCTTGTTCATCCAAGTCTAGAAGTGGAGTGGAAATGGAATGAGTGGATGATATGGTAAGGCTATGTGAGTTCTCAAGAGCGTTGGTGATATGCTCAATAGATTCTTTGTTGGAACCATTCTTAGGACTATTGATATCAAGAGATGCTTGCACCACTAGAGGAGATTTGCATTCAGACTTAGTAGCCACAACACTAGGTGGTTCACACCCAATTCCTTGGCATTGAAAATTGTTTGTAGGTTGTTCTTGTTGACAGAATACCTTAGGAGATAATGGGAGTTGGTCAACATGAAATATATACTCACCACATCCTAGGTCTTTAATCTTGAACTTTTCTTTTAGCTCTACTTGTTTGGATGTAGAAGCTTTTAAGGATTTAGGATTCACATATGCCGATGAAGGAATAGCTTCTCGATTAGCTGGAATTGTTATTTCGGATCTAGGTTGCAGATTGTTGCAATATATGAATGGATTTGGATCCTCTTTGACGGTCACTTCAACTCCATTGTGTGGAAACTTGATACATCGATGATATGTAGATGGGACTGCGCTCATTTCATGAATCCATGGGCGTCCTAGCAATATGTTGTATGTGAGATCAAGATCAAGTACTTGACAAACCACATCCTTTGTAACTGGCCCAACTCTGAGAGGTAAGGTGACTGTGCCCTTGGATGAATGCTCTTCATCATCATATGCCTTGATGGTAATTTTGTTTGTAGAATTCACAGCTTTGTTAGAATATCCCAATTGTTTAATAGTGCTCAATGTACAAATGTTTAGACCTGCTCCTCCATCTACCAGGACTCGTTTGATTCTATGTTTGTGTATGAAGGCTTCGATGTGTAGTGGTGCATTATGTGGCTGACTTACGGAGGCGTCATTGGCTTCCGTGAATGTAAGGGAGTGTGGAATGGAAAGGTATCCCACCATGGCTTGAAATTGGTCCACGTTTAGATCAGTAGGAACAGCAGTATCTCTCAAGATTTTATCAAGAATGGCTTTATGTGCGGGAGATATGCGTAATAGTTCAAGGATTGAAATGAGCGCGGGTGTCTTCCCTAACTGTTCTACAAGGTCATACTCAGGTTTGGTTGATGAAGAAGCAGTGTTTTTAGTTGGAGCACCTTGCAAAGTAATTTTACCTCGACGGGTTGTAACATGACACTTAGAGGTAGGTTCAGAAGAAGATCCAACACCTCTTAGGACAATCTTGGGTCGCTGAGGAAGATTCTCAGGGTTTTTGTTCTTGATGGTAATAGTAGAGATATGATTGTCCATCGAGATATGATTGATAGTTGAATCATAGTTATAGGATGCTCTGGTATAGTTGGCTTGATCATCTGTGACTTTAGCTTTTCCATTGTCGTGCTTTGGGAATGGTTCCTTAAATATCTCATGTTCTTGATTGGATGAGTGTCCCTCAATCTCAATGTCACCTCTATCAATGAGATCTTGTATGATGTTCTTCAGTCGATGACAATTTCTCATCTTATGACCCTTGCTCTTATGAAATTCACAATACTCATCATCATTCCACCAATTCGGCTTAACCTTTGGTTCATATGGAGGAAAATCTGGAACTGTGATTACCTTGTTTGCCACAAGCTTCTTGAAAACTGACTCAAGTGGTTCTCCCAATGGGGTGTACTTCCTTCGTGATCTGGAAGTTGTTTGAGTATTCACTTGATTGTTTGTAGAAATTGATCCTGAAAAGATGAATTTGGGTCGCACCGTGTTGGCATCAACAACACCATCATTGACTGTGTTCTTGTTTTTATTCCAAAATCTTGGCTTGTCTTTTCCTTTAAAGTCATCTTTGTTTTCCTTAAATATCTTAATGACTCCTTGTTCAATTAGGACCTTTTCTGTTGCTAAGCCTTTTTCGATAACGTCCTTGAAGGTAGACAAACAAGCTTTCCTTAAGTCATAACCAATCTCTTTGTTAACATTTTGGGTGAACATCTCTACCATTTTTTTTTGTGGGATTTCGCAAGAGCATCTGCTAGCTAGATTTCTCCATCTTTGTAAAAATGTTGCGAAAGATTCTCCTTCCTTTTGTTTAGTATTGCATAGAGTAGTGACTGAGATATCTGTTTCTATATTGTAGGAGAAATGCTGAATGAATGCCTCTGCTAAGTCGCCCCATGACTTAATACCGGGAGGTAATTGAGAAAACCATTCCATAGCTTGATCTCCTAAGCTCTGCGGGAATAATCTCATCAAATATGTCTCTTCTGCTGCTACCTCAATGCAAGCTGTGAAAAATTGTCTTATGTGTGCCTTAGGATCCCCTTTTCCTCTATACTTATCAAATTTAGGCGTCACAAAGTGTGCAGGAAATGGAGGCATTGGGATTCTCTTATCAAATGGATAAGGACATATGTCTCTCATAGTGTATGTTGGTTTTGGTGCATTTATGTCCTCCATTTTCTTTTGTAAGTCCCTGATTTGTTGTTCCAAACTGCTCTTAGGTGGAGATCGACTTCTTGGACCATATCCTATGTTTGAGGTACCCATTGGAGGAGGAGCATGTTGCATATATGGATGATATTGATCATACACATGTTCATATGGAGGAGGTCTGTAATGATGTTGCATATATGGACCACTTGGTATAGATTCATGTTGAGGAACCCCATATCTATTTTGTGCATGTATACCATATTCTATAGGCATGTCATGTTCTATTGTGTTGCCCCCAAATTTGACATGAGGTTTCCTTGTGTCCAAATTTTGAGTATGCCTTTGAATGTCCACTTGTTTTGATTGATCCATAGCTTGAGCATGTCTATCTGCATAAGACTTCCATAATGGTCTTCGAAGGTAAGTATCATATGTTTGACGGTGTGTATGTGGGATTTTTGGTTTTTGAAGCAAAGCGGATGGTGATTCAGGTACCATATGTGGTCCTCTATTTCCTCCACTATTAGGTCTCCTTTGATCCATGTTGGAGTGAGTTTGTTGCGAGGGTTGGTTTTCCATAAGTTGAGACATGTCAAAGTCATGAGGTATTTTAGCTCCACTTTGTGCCATCATGTGTAAGAAGTATTGTCTATCCCTCTTCATTATCTCTTCAACCAATCTATTGAAATGAGGATTCATTATGGATTCTTCTACATCTGCTGATTGTATTGAAAAGTTGTCCACATTGTCATTGTGTGTAGCATTGTTGTTTATAGTGTCCATGTTCTCAACATTTGGATTGTTTCTATAGGCATCCATGTGAGGTAATGTAGTATGATCAGAATTGAAAAAGATCTCATTGTCATACTCATAAGAACTCATGTTTGCGGACTCTTGAGCCTCTTTAGTTTCTCTCCTAGATTTTTGAAGATGGGTTTCAACCATGAACTAGGTATTGACCAAGATGTGTGAGACTAGATGAAAAATGGAAAGAGTATGGAAGACCAAGAGTTGGATGAAATGTAATAGAGTCTGAAGTGTACTTGTAATGTCCAAAGTGTAAGACCAAGTATGTATGTAGTAGAGTAGGTGTGACTTCCAAAGAGACAATCGTTTCTCTTGATGAGGTAAGCTAACCTTGACCCTAAGTAAGACCAAATGAGACCCAAAGGTAAAAAACCTTGATGAGGGACCACTTAGCAAAGTGTAGTTGTATGTAGTGTGTTGACAAAGTATGATGAGGACAAGCAAGTGACCTTTTGACTCAAGTTTAGACAATTGTGAATGTAAAATGAGATGTGAAGCAATGATGGACTATGTGAGACCCAAGGACAGGTTGAATGCTAGATGAAACCTGAAGAAACAACCTAGGAAGCTCAAGTATTCCGAAACTGATTTCTTTTGTTTGCTGGACTGTGAAATTTTTCCAATTTGTGAAGTTTTTGGTTGTGACCAAATCTGAATGTTTGACTATTTTTCGTGACAAGAGGACACAATGTTGATGAGGACTCAATGTTTGCAAGTGTTTAGACTGTCAAATTGTGTTGTTTGATGTAAAATTGTTTTGCATACACTTGAAGACACAAAAGACACAATGTTTTGCTGTTTGGTCTTGATTGTTTGAATGTTTAAAATAAGTCAAGCACAATTCTTATGGCTGGCCAAGACAATAGTTGTTGATCCCACATGGGGTTTTACCCCCGAGGCTACGCTATTCAGAGTGGATACTTAGATGCTTGACCTCACTGGCTCCACCCTCAGCACTCACTTCTCAGGTCAGCCAAGCATCAGTCCCCATGAAAACTCCCCATGGCGAACTTTGTATCTCTACTAAGAACCGTATGTGTGTGGGCCGCTACCAGAGGTCCGACCTCCTGCCCCAACAACTAGAAGGATTTGGGCTTCTAAAACAAAAAGGTGCTAGTAAGGGCATCCGCTCGTGTGGCCATACATGCGGCACTTTCAGCTCTGTAAATACAGAAGGCTCCCAGCCGGTAGGGGTTACGCCCTACAACTGATCAAATAAATTTGATCAAACGGGTTTATGGGGAGACATAGTGTCGGTATGAACTAATCAGCACACGTTATTCATAGTTTTCACCATGAATACATTTGATTATAGTGGTTCGGATGAGGTGGGTTTTCCTCACTACCACTTGGGTCGTTCTCTTCTCACTAGTAGTCCTAATGACCACACGGGAAGACAGGCCCTCTAAAGATTGAACAAAAAGAGCCTATTACTCAAGACACAAAAGACAATGATTCAATTTTAGTGCACCAATTGAAGTGTTTGCTAGTCTATGAAAACAAGGCACACAATAAAAATCCAAAAACCCTTGCCAAGGATCTGCAACAAAGATTTATTAGTAGTTTGGATTGTTTGAAATAATCACCCCTTCCTGCAAGCACACAAGTTAGGTAAATTTTAGATCCAAAAGACTTTGTGAAATAGGGGCCTTCAATAATGCGTTTTGTTGACCAATTCAAAGATCTGATTCATCATAAAAAAAGACCACCTGTAAAATTTCAAGAGATTTCCAGAAATGTAAGAAAATCCAAAAAATTTGCTAATTTGCTCCAAAAATTAATTTTTTATGAAAAATCATAAAAAAATTCATATAAAATGAAAAATCGATTCAAAAAATCTGAAATTTTTACTAGAGAGTCCTTATGGTCTTCCAAACCTGCACAAAAAATTTTCTGCAACAAATCCAAGCAGTTTGTGAGATATGAGTAAAATAATGCAAAACCCTAATTTTCAAAGATCTGATTTTTGAAGAATAATTTTGCATCAAATTTAAAATCAAAAATAACATATCCTGTGTATAATTCTGAGATATTTCCAAAAATGTAAGAAAATCTGAAAAATTTGCTAATTTTCTCTCAAAATTAATTTTTTATGAAAACTTATAAAAAATTCATATAAAATGCAAAATCGATCCAAAAAATCTGAAATTTTTAGTGAATCTTTCTGATACTTTTCCTGACCTGCACAAAAAATGTTATGTCAAAATTCGAAGCCATTTGTGAGATCTGATCAAAATAACAAAAAAACCTAATTTTTAAAGATCCAATTTTTAGGGAAATATTTTGCATCAAAATTAAAATCACAAAGAATAGATCCTGTGTATAATTATGAAATATTTCTAAAAATGTAAGAAAATCCGAAAAATTCTCTCATTTTCTCTCAAAATTAATTTTTTATGAAAAATCATAAAAAATTCATAGAAAATGAAAATGTGCTCCAAAAATTCTGAATTTTGACTTGAGAGCTCCTGATACTTTTTTCAAGCTGCAAAAAAAATTTGCTACAAAATTTTCTATCTGTTTGTGAGATATGATCGAATCTCTCCAAGATCTTGATTTTGTGTCCAAAACCCTAGCTGCACAAGGTTATTCTCCAAATTGTTTTACAAAATAGCAATATAGGGTTAGAAAAATCTGCAAAAAACATAGATCTAACAAAAATCCATGTCCCACGGGGCGTGCCAAAATGTGTATGGTGAAAATGGATAACAATAATAACAATATTGAAAGGCTAAATGAATTCAACCACCAAACCCTAGCCTAACAATGAACAAAGATCCACCATAACATATGAAGATAACCTAAGACAATGCAAAATAACTCAAAATCACAAAGATTATACCATCACATGTCCAATAGGGTTTTGATCTCCATTCTTCCTATCTCCATTGATCTTGTTTGATATGCTTGCTCTCAGATTTTTGTATGCACAAGAGCTCAACAAAGAACGGAATGTGGTTGCAAGTAGGATCATAGTGTAGCCAAGTACTCCAAAATCAGTCATTAGGGTTTGACAATGAAGAAAGCATCTTCTTAAATAGAAGACACAATAAGAAATGGAGGGTTAAGATTGAGAGGTGTAAAAAGAGAGGTCGGCTAGGATTAGAGGGTAGGTAGAGGAAATAATAAAATAATGAAAGAGGTAGGTAGTGTAGGAAATAAGAGATAAATGACATGTGTCATGTGTAGAAAAAGATAATGAATTAATTAAATAAATAAAGAATTATTTAATTAATAGAAGAAGTAGGACAATTAAATAAATAAAATATTTATTTAATTTAGGAAAGGGATAATTTAAATAAATAAATGTATTTATTTAAATGAGAAATAAGGCTAGAAGAGGATAAATGAATTAATTAAATAAATAAAAATTTATTTAATTAATAGAAGAATTAGGCTTAGATAATTAAATAAATAAAATATTTATTTAATTAGACATGACAATTTTGGGTGTCTACACAAAGAAATTACTAAGGAGAAGAGAGTGAGTTTGGAAAAGTCTAGGCTCAAGGGGTCTACCTTGTTGTGGTGGATGGTATTGCAAGAAGAAAGGGTGAATGAAGTGAAGAAGAGTATATCCTCCTTGGAGAAAATGAGGAACAAAATCAAGAGCCAATTCCTACTGTTGTTCTCCATTTTGAAACTTTTGTTTCTTCTCTTTAAAAGTGAAAATTACTGCCTATGTGCTGCAATGGAAGAGAACAACCAAAGTTTGAAATAAAGACAACAATATGAGGTTTCAGAATTAGGAAACCTCCTACACTTTAAGCTTATAAAAGCTTGGGTAGGTGAACCCTTTTAAAGACTATTTTCTCACAAAAATAGTAAATGGTTTGCAGAAAACCAGTGTAAATTCTTGCAAACTTTCCTTAGTGACCAATACAACTAACCTAAATGGAAAATTGATTTGAATTTTTTAAAAGGGATCACAAAATGTAACAAAAACCAACAAATAAACTAGTGCCTTATCCGAGCAACAAAGTCATCTACAACAGACTGCAATCTGACAAGAGAAACTAGTACACAAATCACAAGTTCCTGATCTATCAACTCTGAATATGCTTGACATACACAGAGTCCAAATCTACACTAGATTTCATCATCAAATCCACACCAGAAATATTGATATCAATAACTTTGTTCAAAGTATATTTATATTTTTCTCCTTAAGAAAAAGACTCAAAATAACTTCATTAGATGCCTAGAAAATCATTCAAATAAGAAATCCTTGATTACTTAAATGGAATAAACACCAGTACAATGACATAAAGACAATACAAATCAGAATTTAAATTCTCTGGACTATACATTTCATTCCTTTGTCAAAAGGTTACAAGTACTTCATATTTGACTCAGAAATTGCTAAGACAGAGGCTTGTATTAATTTTTCTAGAGTTTAGCTACAAAAATTTGTGTCGTTTTTCTAGGTAGCCTTAGTATCCTTTTATAGAAATCAGGATGCAACAAGCTTCGGACTCCCTAGAAGAAAAATCTTACCCTAGCAGTCATTTATTGCAAAAGTTATATTTATGTTCCATTGCAGTTGAGGGAGAAATCTAACATTCTTTCTAGGATGTGTGCTTCATTAATTGACTGGGCATTCATTTGGAAAATGGTCGAAAGGGTAATTTTCTATTACCCAAAATCGGATAGAACCACCATTAGCTTCATAATGCTGATGGGTCATCTAATGCCAGAGCATTGATAAGTTCTTATCTAAGAAAACACACAGTCGTGCACCATTATGTTCTCTGCACATTGCCTTGAATACCTCTCACCAGCTTTTCACTTCGAATAAAATCTAATGGGATTCACACATTCTGCCACTGATTCTTTTGAATAGTTTAAATTTTGGTGCCAACGGACTAGGGAGGTCTTCTTTTTGAGCACCTTTGCTTTAATCTCCATGTTGTGGTGTTTAAAGTTCGGATGTATTTCCGTTGCGGTATGTGACAACCATCTGATTATGGGAAACTAGAGCACCCTTTAACTTTCTTGAGTAATCCACTTAGAAACGAGCCCCACCACTTGGAATCTAGTTGTTAAAAACTTAACCACTACCACTAGTTTGTCATCGTAACTGCTTACCTTAACTACTGGCATTAACCGCTATTGCACTTGGCCTACAGAAAATCATCACCTTTTGTCTAAGAAATAACTTTTGAGATCCTGAGGTCACTGCCCCAAAAACTCTTGTCGTGGGCTACACTTGACTGCAGAATCAGATTCCTTGGATCAAGAGATTTCCAAAGATATATGACAAATCAATATTTGGGTAAAAATTCAACCCTCAGCCATCAATCCCTCTGCAGGTCGATCATTTAAGCTTTTGTCTTTTCACCACAGTCAAAAACTATATTTTAACTTGACTTTCGTACGTAGGTTTCAGCCACATGTCACCTCCTAGTTCGCTCGTGAGTCCCTCTAGACTCCACCTCTCTTGCCACCTCACAAGGTGCCAAGTTGTGGCCATTAACATTCAAGCACCTCCATCTTGTAGTATGGTGACAGCTATAGATCTTCCTTCAAACTGTTCTTCCTATGGGTCCCACAGCTTAATCGCAGAGTTGCGCCTCTTAGCCATCGAGCATCTTTCCATCGTGACATGGTGACCAACATCATATAATCCATCCAACCGTCAGATCCCTCTTGACATGCCCACCAATTAATTCACATGCGCTACTCTCTCCTCTGGCGGGCCTCCCACGTGTCCCTTCTTGATTTGCTCCGAGCCCACCTAGACTGCCACCGCAACTGCCACATCATCAGTCACCATGTCATAGAGGATAACCATCAGGAACCTTCACATAACGGTATAGCGACAACTATTAGATTGGCACAAACCTGCTTGGTCTTTACCTCTTCATCCATACGTGCTACGTGTCAGTCTTTGACCTGCCACCGGATCCACCTGAGCATGACCTCATTCACCACCTCAGCACCACCGAACCCACCACCTATTCTAGTTTGTTAGGCCTCAGTATTCAGCCAAACCTCCCCTTCAGCTAGCCGCTTTCATATTTTATTTTCATTGACACCTTTCATGTCGATGAAACCGATGCCTTTGGTGAGTCCATTTAGAGGTCCATCGAAGCCAAGATCTACTCAATGTTCATTTTGATGAGATGCCACTTATCTTCCTCATGTAACCACTAGACCTTCCACCTCATCAGCTGCATGTCACCACGTGGCACCTCATGATTTGCTCAGAGTCCACCTCGGCGCCACTTGTCATGAGGGTATTCATTTCAGGCACTTCATAATCATGGTTAGCCCTAGAATTTCACCCCACCATTGATCTGTCATTGGATTTCAGCAATCTGCTCAATCATTAGCCTCTACTGATTGACTCACTCTTGTGCCATGTCATCACCACGTGTCTGCCACTTGTCATTCTAAGATCTACTTGGGCACCACCTTTCCGTCGGGTCTGGCATGCATCAACCTCTAGTTCACCATTAGAACCACCTGGGCACGACCTCATTCACCACCTCAGCTCCACTGGACCCACCGTCTACTTTGGTCTATTTGGCAGTAATCTTTCGGTCAAACTTCCTCTTCGGCTATCTATTTTCATGTCCTATCAAAACCCTAGTTTCATCAACACCTTTCATGTCGATGAAACTGATGCCTTCGGTGAGTCCATTTGGGGGTCCATCAAAGAAAAAGGCTTGCTTGATGTTCATTTTGATGACATGCCTCCTATCTTCCATGTGGCACCACTGGACCTTCCACCTCATTAGCTATGTGTCACCACATGGCACCTCATGATTTTCCCAAAGTCCACCTCAACACCACCTGTCACGATGGTATTCATTATGGGTACTTCATAATACCATTACAGTGACAGTCATGGTTAGCCTTATAATTTCACCCCATCGTTTATCTGCCTCGGATCTGTCGTTAGATTTCAACGATCTACTCGATCATTAGCATATCCTAAGTGGCTCTCTCTTGTGCCGCAATGTGACCATGTGTCCACCACTTGTCTGCCACCTCATCAGTCACCAAGTCATGGCTATTAATAGTCGAGCACTTTCACATGGCAGTATAGCGATGGTCGTTCGATTGGCTCAAACCTGCTCGATCCTAAACCTGAACCACTCACCCCTTTTTGGCATGTGCTTTGTCGCCAAGTCATGGTGATATCTAGTGAGCATCTTTATGTCACAACATAGTGACAGCCATTGGATCTTTTGCGATCACCGTTGATTTGCCTGACTTGCTCACTGGTTATTTTGCCTTTTCGCTATAAAATTTGGGCGCGTTGAGATGCGCACAGGGGGCCCACCAATTCTGAGCTGCTACTTGCCAAAAGTCGGTAAGATTTGATACTTAATATATATGGGGCTTTGCCTTTAAATACTGAAATGCACCTCCTCGTGATCAATGTGGGATAAATGGACCATGCCTGGGCCCTTCCATTGGGTCATCGGGGCCTCTCCAAAAGCCTGCGAATCTTTATTTTCCTGAACTACTTGCATTAACTGTTGGCCACGGTTCACTGCTAGTCAAGTCACAGGTGATAACCATTGATAACTTTTATTTTGTGGTATAGCGACAGCCGCAAGATCTAAAGAAGCTTGCTCAATCTTTAGGAAACCCGACAGATACGTAAGAAAAAGACATAGGACTTAGGACAAATTAAAATTTATCAAAATCCACCTAGGCCTAGACTTTAAAAGGGGCCCCCTCTTGATGACGCATAGACCCTTCCACTTAAGTGGAAAAAGTAACGAGCAAAGACCTTTAATAAAAGAAAGGGACATTTTGACCCTTGAACATTGAACTGATTTGCAAATGGTTCAAAACTGACATAGCGCATTCTCAGTTGCTTATTAAAAAACATTACAAAGCTATGACTCATGCAAGAGAAATGGTTGAACCAAAAAGGTTCAAGGGTTCAAGTTCAATGTGAATTACAATAATGTGCTACAAAGGTTGAATTCTTCTAAATGTTTTCATGAAAAAGCAAAAACCCTAAACCCTCAACATTTTATGGGTCCCAACAGTGGCTCTAACTGGGGATGGTTGGACGCAAGACCAGTGCAAGAATCTAGCAAAAACTCTAGAATACAAACCAACAAAATCCTAACGGAAGAAAACCTAAAATATACACATCCCACCGCTACTGTGCATGCACTGAAACAAATCAAGAGAAGTAATATTTCAGGAGTTGTCCATGCACTAAAAATTCTTGTACTTTGCCATTCATTCTTTGCAAAATGTATGAATCTTTTCCATTGATATCACAAACAATTAAAGGGCCTATCCACAACGATTCAAATTTCTTATGCTTTCCTTTGTCTTGGTCTTTTGCATTCCACTACAACACCATGTCATCAATCTGGAACTTTCTTGCACTAGTCCTTTTATCAAAAAGGTACTTCGACTATAATTGAAGTTTCATAATCCTTTTATGGGCTACAGTTCTCATTTTCTCCAGCTCTACCAACTAGATCATTCTTTCTTCCATGGGTTCAAACATTTTTAATTCTTCAATTTGCAAAAATTGGTAAACTGGAAGCAAATTATTCACAAGTAACCTGGCTTTCACTCCATAAACTAGCTCCAAAGGTGATATACCAATGGCCTTTTTTACAGTCACCCTGTTTGCCCATAAAGCTAATTTGAGCTTTTGATCCCAGGACCTTTTATTTTCCTCTAGGATCTTCTTGATGATGTTGAGGAGACTTTTATTACTTGATTCTCCTTGGGTGTTTCCCTGTGGGTGGTAGGGTAAAGAGTATGACATAATAATCCCATAATTAGCACAAAACTCTGCAAGCTCCTCAGACCTGAAGCACATAGCGTTGTCCATGACTATTTTAGATGGCATAGCAAAATTTGTCACTATATTATCCATCAAAAAATTAATGACTACCTTACTAGTAGCCTGTTTGGTAGGTATGGCTTCAATCCACTTGGTGAAATAGTCTGTAGCCACCAGAATCCATCTGTGACCTTTGCTTGATTTTTCTATTATCTCTCCAATAAAATCAATGCCCCATTGAACAAAAGGGGCTTCAACTGTAACAGAATTCAAAGCCAAAGCACTAGCATACCTTAGTTTAGAAGAAAACCTATGACAAGGATCACATTTTTTAACATATTTATGAGCATCCGTTAACAAAGTTGGCCAATAATACCCTGCTCTGATTATCCTACCAGTAGTAGTCTTAGCTGAATAGTGGCCTCCACACACCCCATTGTGCATCTCTTTCAGAACCTTCTCAGCTTGGAATTCATCCAGGAAAACCAGTAGCATCCCATCACCATTCCTCCAATATAGGTCTCCCTGAATAAGAACATATTTCTGTGATTTTAACTTTAATGATCTCCTCTGGCTGTGTGTCATACCCTCTAGACATGAGGCATTCTTCAAGAAGTATACCACATCTAAATACCATAGCTGCATGTCAATGCTGGTTACAAAATCTTGTTCAATCTCAACATTATTTATGTCAATATCCTTAAAGTTTGTCTCAGTCATTAACTTGGCTAAGCCTAGACCTCTTACCAGCTTTGTGATTTTAATCTCAAGATCAAATTCTTATATTATGCTTATCCATCTGCATCTTTTTCCAGTTACTTCAGACTGGGACAGGATATCCTTGACAGTTGCATGTGGTACATAGGCTACAATTTGGGTGTTTACCAGATAAGAATGAAATACATTAACATCCTTGACTAGAGCATATGCCTATTTTTCCAAGATTTCATACTTTAACTCAGCAGCCTGTAAATATTTTCTATATAAATCAATTGGATGTTCATATCCTTCATCATCCTTTTGAAGCAAAACTGCTGCTACTATGTGATAAGAAGCAACAGAAAATATTGAGAAAGGCTTATTGTAATCAGATGATTTTAGCACTAGTGCTTCCTAAATAGCCTTCTTAATTTTGTCAAAAGCCTATGCAACTTCTTCATCCCAAGAAAACTTTGCATCTTTCATCAAAAGCTTCACAATGGGCTTGACAATTTCAGCAAAATTTTCAATAAATCTTCTAACAAAATTCACCTTGCCCAAGAAAGACTAAATCCCTTTAACATTCTTTGGCTGAGTTACATTATTTATAGCTTCAATTCTTTTAGGGTCTATTCTAACCCCTTCCTTAGAGACAATATGCCCCAATAATTTTCCTTCAGTCATTGCAAAATGATATTTTCTTGGGTTTAAGGATACACCAAATTCCAGAGCCTTGCAAAAAACCCTTTCCAAGTGACCACAATGATCAACTGCCTTCTTTGAGAAACACGTCAAATCATTCTGGTAAACAACCATTATGATGTTGATAAACTCCTTAAAGGCTACATTCATTTCTCTCTAAAAAGTAGCTCCAACATTCTTTAGACCAAATGGCATTCTCACATACACATAAGTCCCCCAAGGGGTAGTAAAAGAAGTCTTAAATTGTTTAGACTCCTTTACTAATACCTAATTATAACCTGAGAACCCATCCATCATTGATAATAAATCACAACTAGTTACCCTTTGTATCATAGCCTCCATATTTGGGGAAAAATAATTGTCTTTTAGAGAAGCAATATTCAAATTTCTAAAATCCACAGAGAGCCTTATATCCCCATTCTTCTTTCTGATAGGGACCAAGTTGGATACCCATGAAGAATGCCTTATAGGTTTTATAATTCCCCCTTCCCTTAACTTGGTTAATTCTTGTTGCATTTTGGTCTCCAAAAGGGGGTTAATAGGTCTTTGCTTCTGTTCAAAAGGCTTAGCATCAACATGCAGAGGAATTTCATGTTGGAATAAGTCTTGTCTACATTCCTTTAGGTCCTCATAGGACCAAGAAAAAATATGTTTATATCCTTTTAATAAGTTAATGAGGTTGGTCCTAATATGGGGAGATGGGTTCTTCCCAATATATACCAACTTAGGGGATGCTGTTGTCCCTATGTTCACCTCATCCAAGTCCACCAACTTTGTAGATGATGCTTGATGTAAGTGACCATCACTGTAACTGAACATGCCCTCTAGTTCAACTAGTCCCTTGGGTATTTCATTTGTCTCTAGCTGCACTATGTCACTTCCAAAAATGGTTTCATGTCCATCTACTACTTCCACCAATGCATTGAAATCAATCTTTTGACCTTCATAGTCATCTATGCATTGTACAAATCTAAGGATGTCTTTATCATCCTCAAAAACTTGCCAATTGTACACATTATCTGGGATGGCTGGTCTCGATTTTGTCTCAATTATTGAAACTCCATTCAATGTTACATCATCATTCTTTAATACAACATTACCTAAAAAATCTGCCATAATGCACTTAGACCTTTCAATCTAATCAATGGAAAATGCATCAAAGTGTTCAATGACATCCCAAACAACATGCTTGTACCTTCTTAACTTGTCATCTTTAGATGCATATCTTAACCTTATCTGAGACACTACAAGTTCAAAATCTCCATAAAACCTTAACAACTTGATCCCATGCCTTTTAGCAATTTTTAAGCCTAATAACACAACTTCATACTTAGTTGTATTGTTTGTACATTGGAATGCTAATAGAAAAGAATACTTAAAGGTAATACCTGATGGGGAAACAAATAGCACTCTCACTGCAGACCCTTCCTTAGAGAAAGCTCCATCAAAGTACATCTGCAATAGGCCTTCTTGTTATGATTCTAGCTCATCAACAATAGGATCAGTATTCTTCAACTGAGGCTAAATGGGTTCAATAATGAAGTTATCAAGATCCACATCGATCATGCAATTAAGCATGTTTGGGTCTATTTTTTCAATAACCACTGGGGCACGTGGTTCTTTGTACAATTTTATAGAATTCCCATTCACTGGGATAGGTGCATATGACAAATCCAGTTGAAGATGTCCTCCAACAGTAGTAGCCCACTATCTAGATAGAAGCATGCCTTAATGTGGCTTGGTGTCTGTAACAATTACATCCATTTTATAAGTAGCTTCAGGTAAAGCTACTATTTTTACTTCTACATCTCTCATAGTACCCACAACAGGCACTTCTCTATTATCCATGGCATAACACCTCCCATATGAAGTGTGTATTGACAAACCTATCTCTTTCATAACCCCATAAGGTATCACATTAGCAGTTGCACCAAAATCTATCATGCATTTTTTTTATCAATTTGTTATTTACTAATAGTGTTACATAAAAGGGATCTATCTAAGATGGTTCTTGATTAATAGTCATTCCCACATAAACTTCTGGGACCCCTTGTTCTTGATCCTTCTCATCCTTTGCATTTCCCCTTTTAGAAGAAGCATCTCCATCTGATATACTTGAAATCAAAGAAAAAATAGTCTCTCTATGTTATTCTATTTTTAGCAGCTCTATCAAAGGTACTGAAACCTTCATATGTGTTAAAGCTTGAGTCATATCAAAAGCAGTGTTAACATTAGACTCAACATGAGTTTTAACCTTTTCTGCCTTCCAGTGACTTGTTCTCTTGTCACCAGTGGTTTCTGCCTTACATCTAGTTGTATTAGCAATACCAGGTTTCATTGAACTACTTGACTGAACACCTTTATCCTGACTATCTTTGACAGAAGTTTTGTTCTCAGTGGACCTCTTAGAAGAAGTTTCTTTAAAAAATAGAGAACCATGCATACCTTGATTTCCATCATCTTTGTTTCTTCTCAGATTATAGTTATGATTATCTTTAGCTATTGCAGCCTTAGTAAGATTCTTGACTTCCTCCTCACTAGGCCTTCTAAGGTGAATCTCTTGACCTTCTATTCTGACTACATTCAAAGTGGGATGCCAGTCAATTGTCAATTACTCTTGGCAATTTTCATTGCTTCTTGAGACATTATATTCACTTGCTTCATTCTCTGAAGACTCACAGTTAGTTTCCATAGTATACTCAAACATATTAATTGCAGGTTCATCCTCACTTCTCATGGATTCATTTAGAGCTTGAGCCACAACACACTGATAGGGGGAATATGGCCCATCACATGCCATACACCAAGAGGTATTTTCCACATTGTGTACATTTCCTCCCTTTATAGGATCAAGGGTATTCTGATTTTGTGTGCCTTTTGATTTATCTTGCATAGGTTTGTCATCTTTCCATGTAGTGTTATATGGCATGTCATGCAATCTAGCAGGTCTGTCTTTCTAGTTGTAGTGAGGCTTGTTAGGTTTACTTACTTTAGCAGTAAGATCCTTGATAGAATTCATTAATTTCTCTATCTTATCCTCTTCTTTGGAGGATTTATTTTGTTGTGGTTTTTTTTCCTACCACAATATTCCATCAGTCCTTCTTCCCACTTTACACGATGTTTTTTTATTACTCTCTATATTGATTGTGATTCTAAAAGCATCTCTTAAACTATGTGGTTTCTTATCTCTGAGAATGTAAGCCATTTTGGGGTCAAATGCATTATAGTAGGTAGTTAGACACACATTTTCATCTAACCTCACTACTTGAAAAAGTCTATGCATTGCCTTTTGAAACCTTGCATTAAAATCTGTGACAACTTCATTATCAGATTTACTGATGTTGTTAAATTCATTGAGCATGAAGCTCACATTTGTCTTGTCTCCATATTTCTCTTGAAAGTAATTTTTTAACTCTTCCCAAGAGCTAATGTTGTCTACAGGTAACCCTCTGCACCAATCTCTAGCATACTCAATCAAAGATTGCACAAACAACTTCATGATAACATCCTCATGTGCAATTTCATAGTCATTAATCATGTCACCAAAACATTTTAGATGTTCTTCAACACTGATAGCATTGTTCCCATCAAACTTCTGGAGTTTATCCCTCATTTCAATAGGGACATGGTTTGGATATCTAGGAATTCCATCAAAATACAACGGCCTATACAGCTCAACATTTATTGGTCTCCTTTGAAATTGACTTCCAATAAAGTTGTTTCCAGTATTTACCCTTGGGCCTAAACTACCAGTTATAAGAGTTTGATGACTTTGATTATGGGATGGTCGATGACTGGTTTGGTTTGCTGGAATTGCGCTTGAGGGAATAGCAGAATTATTTGGGGCAACATTTTTAGATTGGATAACGGGTGGGATATCACTTGTTTGTATCATTGGTTGGGTGTTCAACAAAGAGGCAGAAGTATGTTGGGATGCAGGATTACAATGATCTACAAGTGGGAAAGTTATAGGAGGAGCTTTCAAGCATCGTATTTTCCTCCTGAACTCGATATTAAGTGCTTCTATTTCAGCTTTCTCTAACTTTCTTTCTGGGTCTTCATTTTCTTTGCTTATCCTTTCTACCTCAATCTCACGCAACATCATTCTGTGGGGTCCTTCTGCACTTCCTGACACCAAACCAACAAATATATTCTCTACTATTTTTTGCTTCCCTTTGTCAAAAATAGGTTTGGCAGGTTGGGGATCATTGTGGACCTCCCTACTAGGTTGTACTGCAATTTTAGGTGAAAAAACAATTTTTGGATCAAGGATTTCCCTAATAATAGGACCTTGCTCTTTAATCCTAGGTTCTTCTTGAGCAAACAACTCAAGCTCTGCAATCTGTGTTAATAACCTATCTCTTTCAATGAGTTTGGCTTTGGTTTCATTCTCCTTTTCCTTTTCTTTCTTTTTTCTTATGGCAATCAATCTATGCACTCTTTGATTTAGAACCTCAATCTCCTGAGACACCTCATCTTGGTTTGGCAAGGTTTCCTCTAAATAAGACACATTTAGTTGGTCCATATCAATTGGGCTAATATGTCCTTCCATAGTTTTGGGAATGGAACTGGCTCTATTACTTGTACTATGCCTATCTCTCCCAAAAATGCTAGTATTAGATAATCTTTGGTGAAAGGTTTGGATATCATCATTAGTGCCAAATAGGCCAGCATGAAAACCCATAATATCATGGTCAAAGTCATGAGAAGAGGCATTGGACCTTGCGTATATAGGATGCTTAGAAGACTTACCTATTTGATTACTCTTATGTTTCCATGAATGATTTAACTGCTCAGGAATAATAGTTCCTCTCTAACCTTTCTTGACTGGTTGAGGTAACTGTTATCAATGTTTAAGAAATGGGTTTTCTTTTCCCATGATTGGCTAGGTTTTTGAAATTTTGAGTCAAGTATGCTATTAACTGCTTCAAATATGTTTTAGGTCTTTAAGGGTTAAGAGTTTTTAGTTTTAAATCGCTCAAATGTCTAATCAAAACCCTCTGGTTTCTATTCCTACGTTACTTTATTCACTTAAGTAATGGGTCTTGGGGTCATGTGAAGTGTCCCCCCCTTGTTATTTACCTAGGCGGTTGTTAGATAATTGTAAAAAATCTATGCCTTATGCCTTTGTCCTTCTAATGTTGTCAGGTCCAGTAAGTGTTGCACAACTTCTAGATGAATCCACAACTTCCACTATTTCATTAGGCGAAGTTGTGAGTGTGTTAAGCTATGTGAAATAGCGAAAGGAAAAAGCATGTCCGACTGTGTGCATTGGATCTGGTTTAATGAGACTCCATCTCGCCAAAGATCTAATGGCTGGCATTGATTCACAGCCAAAACGAGTGAGTAAATTACCTTTCATGAAATGGTGAAAAGGTTTGGAGGGACCCAGCGGTGAAGACTTTTCCACGACTAAAAGGCGATCAAGTTCAAAAGAAATCAATGGCTCGCGTTGTTTCGTGGCTAATAGATGCTCACATATTATGCTCTGCAAAATAGAGAAAGGTTTTTTGGGCTTGAGCAAAAGAGGTCTATAAGAAACATAATAGATGCATAGGTTCTCAAAGATCTAATGGTTAGCGCAATTTCATAGGAGAAAGATGCTCGACAGATAGCTTTCGCGAAACAGTGAAATGACATGGCGTTCCAAGCAAGCAGTCCAGCTGGTTGAGATGGCAAATAAGATAATGACACGTGGCCAAAAATCAAAGTGGTTAGCGAATTGGATTTAAGGACTAATGAGTGGGTCAAAGAAGATGAGTCATGCTGGGAGATAAGAAGTGACCTGGTAGATACAGGTGGCAAGGATAAAGTGGATCTGATGTTTTCTCTCGGTGAATAAAAAGTTGACATGTCAGTTTAGGAATGACTAGACACCAGGTGGATAAAGCTGAGTCAGACAACCCACGTCTTTCGGATTCAAGTAGGTTGTTAAGCATCAAGAAAGTTTGATATAATCTAACAGTTCACGTGTGTTCAGGAAGGTAAGATGCTAGTGTTTTAAGGTCTGTGAAATGGCGAAAAAGCTAGTGGGCCCGAAGAACAGGTAAAGAATGAGGAAGGTAAAAGAGGATCAACTCTACTTTGATCCAAGGGTTCTTGTCATTTCATGGATGCAAATAAAATGAGGATTAAGGCCTATGAAATGCTGAAATAGAAAGAGAGGTTCTTCCTAGCATGACATGGAGTGACAGTTGTTACTTCTTGTAAAGCTTGATGGTGATGTGTCGATTGACACGTAGTTTCAAAAGGTGATTAAGGGCCCACCAAGGTGTAACTGGCGGTTATGCAGGAAGTAAGACACGTGATTGATTCTAAACTAAACCCGAAGAGTTTTCTAGGGCTAATGGCCGAGTGCCATGTGGCATTTGTTAACCGATGAATAAGTGGGGTAAACAATGCCTGGATAAAGGTCTCACTTAAAAGATGGTCATCTCAAGATTGATCCAACACTTCTCGTTGTTTTGTGGCACAAAGATGTGAGTGGATTAACCTCTGCGAAATAGCAAAAAAAAGTTAGCCGTCGAGATGAGGCGTGGTTAGTGAAAAAGTTGACGGTCCCAGTAGGAGTTAAAGGTTGGGTGGTTAGAATTCCATCTAATGATTGGTGTAGCTTCGCGAAAGGAAAGTGCTCGAGGGATAAAGCTTGGGAAATGGCGAAAAGGAGGTAGGGCCCGATGCAAAGGCAAAGAGGTTAAAATAGTGTAAAGACTAATCAAGTCTCATCTGATTGGATGGTTGGCATGATTTTGTTTGGAGAAATTGCTAGGATGTTATGCTCTGCAAAATGGCAAAAGAGCAAAAAGGAAATATACAGGCATGTTATGACCCGTTGGAGCAAAATTTTTGAATTCTTCTATGAATTCAATTCTGAAAGGATGGCCGAAGGATGCAGTATCAATGTCATAGTTAAGAGCTTGACTACCATATGATCTCGCATCAATCGAATGAAGGCATCATTTTAAAAAATTGTTGCAGAGAAGCAGTTGTAGCGCAAATTTCTTCAGTTGCAGAGTGGATTTCTGCAAGCAAAAAACAGGTTCTCTTGTACTCTTGCGTGGCAATTATTTGACAGTGTGTTTTAATTGAGGTTTTGATTTATTACATAATAGTTGGGGCTAGTAATTAAATTTCTTGCATATTTGTTTAAGATTGCACCTAAAAGAGAATTCTCAGGAAAGGTTAATTACCAGGAGAGGGCTATCTATGATGATTTCCTAGAATAGTTGACAATGTCAACTAATGTGGTAGCAATGGTAAAGGAATTAGTGCCAAGAGCTCCTCGCCTAAAAATAGAAGAGGGATTGTATGATAAGGGTAACTAGCAAAGAGACCCTCAAATTGGGTTGTCTAGGTTGGGATTATTTAAAGTTGGATTTGGTATGAGAAACTCCCCAGCACCAATGAACAGTATCTAGGAGTTGGATGTAGGAAAATTGGTGGTCGCTGGAGTATTCATGGATGTGTATATCCTAACTTAGATTGCACAAAACTATAACCCAATCACCAGAAGTGTTAAGGATATAAGTGGGAAGACCCTCACTGAAATAAATAATGAGGTGTTTAGAAATGCTTTTGGGCTTAGTGAGTTTACCAATTTTTTAGAGCCTATTAACTTTAAATCACTAGCTCAGGTTTACAGTGTGCAGAGGAATCACCTTAGAAATGGGCCTCTTAAAGAATTCTTTGTGAAGATAGGTGGGTTAACAGTTGTAGGACCTAACACTGATTAGCCTTTTTCTTTAAATCTGTTACCCTTAGGGCCAAAGGATTGTACTGGTCGCTTTGCCAAATTTTAGGACAAGATGCTGAGGCAAATATGCCAACTCATTACATGTTAATGATTGCTCAAATTTTGAACCCTTCTTTGGTAGTGACCTTTGATTATGCTTCCTTTATCATTGATGCTATCCATGAAGGATTGATAGGAATAAATAATGGGAAAGTGGATAGGCCTTTTGGATGGTACTCCCTCCTCATGCAATTATTTTTGTTCAAGGGTGGTGACTATTTTGCAAGTGGAATGGATATTGTGATAGAGAAAGATGGAGAGAAGATGCCAATGCAGTTATGGAGTGCAGTACTATCATGGGACAGAGAAGATGCAAGCTTCTTAAAGTTTGATAAATGTTTTGCATCTAAGAATAGGACTCTTATGTGTTCAGAGAATCCAAGAGTCCCTAAGGTTCTTTTGGAATTCATTAGGCTAAAAGTGTTTGCTGAGAATATTAAAATTATCTACAATTGGGGTGATATCTACTTATACCCTATCTCCACAGTTTTCAGAGTATATGGTTTCAAAGGCACTCCATTTTTGTTACCTTATCATGTCCCTCTTAAAGTGGGAATTGCAAAGATCCTCAGGAAGATTGGTAGTGTGCAAGAGGCAGAGCTAATAGGCAGAGGTAAAGGGATCATTTTCCCTACAGTTACCATAGCACATCAATTTGTGATAATTAAAGGAGGTTGGAAGTACTTTGAAGATTTCCTTCAACCGTACCATTTGTCAACTGTAGTATCCCGATGTGCTGACCCTAAAGATTTCTTCAATGACATGTTCAGAAAGAGGGTAATATGCAGAGGTAGACCCCACCAATTCTAGTTTCCTAAAGACCTCATTACGAATGAGTTTGATTTAGAGGAGAAAGACCTGAGGAAGGAAAAGTGGGTGGCCTACAAGAAGACTTTAAACTTTGTGCACCAATTTGACACTAGCTATGACCCTTTGTCTAGCATTCACCCCTTTGAAGAGAAGATAATGTTCTTAATTCTTTGTTTTGAGGATGTGATGCAAACATTGAAAGAAAAGAGGGAGGTTGTAATTAAGAACAACCCTGAGAAAGCAAGACTGGTTCTAAATAGGTCTGCATCTACCAGAGTAATCCCTCCTGGTGATTACATGTTGCATAAGAAGTCCAACTATAGTGTGTTGATGCCAACAACAGGGGAGCCTTCTACCTCAAAAGGGAAGAGGAAGATACAGGATGTCATTGACATTCAAGATAGCCCAAAGAGACAAAGAGTGGGAAAGGAAGTACAATTTGATGAACCTTTGTACTCCCCATCTCAATCCCCTATTCATATAGAAGATGAATAGGTAGCAACTGAGCAAATATTACAGTTAGGCAGTCTTGGAGAGATAGCATACACATATGATGAAGTGGAAGAGGGAATGCCAGAAGAGCCCCTTACTGTTGAGATGAACATCACTACTAATGAGTTCAAAGGCTAGAAGTGGGATCTTGAGATCAAGCAAACCAGTGAGGATTTCTTGGCTGACAACAATTTTGTCACATCAGGAGCTTTCGTGCAATTTGTGTGGAAGCAAAACATTGATAAATTTAATGCTAGGTGTGAAAAGAGGAAAGGTGAGCAGCCCCACTAGGATCCAGCTGTGGTGGAGGAAGAGATAAAGCACGAAATGGTTGATGAGTTTAAGACCATCACTATCGAGCAGGAAAGAGACATGGTAGCACAAGCTGGGGTGCTCATTCTCCCCAAATGGGACATAGCAGATGCCTTAGTTCTAGAGGTAGTAAGAAAGGAAACCAAACCTATGGAGGCAGTCACTTTCAGCAAAGATAATGTTGCACTGGTCATGTGGTCTCTTAAAAGAGATGAAAATAAGAGGAATAAAGACACCCTAGGGTCAAGTTACCTTGGAGGAATGATAGTGAAAAAAGTGCAGAGCATTGAGGTAGTGGAAGCTGCTAGCATTGTGCTAGAGACTGCAAAGTTTAGTGTTGCAGTAGCAGAAAGAGAAGCTAAGGAAAAGGCAGATCTCCAAGTTAAGTTGGAGACAATTTTGAAATCTTACAATAGTGCCAAGGAGAAGTAAGGGATAAAGATAGCATCATCGCCAAGCTACAAAGCTAGTTGGCAAGACAATACCATCAAGGTGAGTCCTCAACATTGATGATCTCCTCTTCTCCTGCAAGACCTCCACCTACTAGCCCCATTATTGAGTTCCCACCATCTCCAGCACCTTCTAGTTCTTAGTTGATTGAGATCACTCCCCATGAGTTGGAGAATTTAAAATAGGCTCAAGCTATATATGCAAAGAAATATGAAGAGAGAGTAAAGGCTACAATTTTAAGTTTTGCTGACACTATAGGGTCTTTACTAATGTATAACAACATGAGTAAGATTTTGGAAATATGGAATGAGTTAAATGGGGACAAGGCTATATTAATGCCTATTTTTGATAAATGGAGACCCAGAGAGTAGGATATAGAACTAATTTGTGTATCCTATGATGAGGCAAGGGCTGACCCCATTATTAAATCCACCAATGATATGACAAAGGATTTAGTAAAGTTGGCAGAAGGAGTAGATAATGCAGATAGAAAGATCAACTTATACAAGAAAGAGTACACTGATCAAGTTTTTGAATTACTCCCAGGAGGTTTTGTTAGCCCAACCCAATTAAAGGAAAAACAAATATGGCTTAAGGAATTGGAAGCCAAATTGTCACTGAGAATAAAAGGAATTGTTAAATTAAAGGATGCCTCCATATTTGTCAAAACAATTGAGGAGATTGAGAAAATCAAATCTCATTATGGTTTCCTAAATTCAGAGGTCAATAAAATGAGGAATTCTTGGAAAAGATTAGCCAAGACAAAAGAAAAAGTAATTAACTTCTCATGGCCTACTGATGAGGTGTATCAGGAATGGACAAGAAAGTACACAGTGCTTGATGTGGAGCAGTTAGAAAATGTTGCAACAAAACAACAAGAGGAAGAAGCCACAAATGTTGAAAGAGACTTGTAACCGCATTTGTAAAAGGTTTTGTAACTTCTCCTTAAGAAGTAATGATTGTAACAAACTCTCCTAGGGAAGTCCGAAGCTATGTGTGCATCCATATTGTTATAAATGGATACCAAGACTAGTGTAAAGAGGGATCACAAGGAATTGTAAGAAAATGCTATAGAAATTTATCTAAGCTTTTTTCAAGTTTTGATGGAGAATATTTGAATGTTTTTGTAATACTTTCAGAACAAATATTAATACACAGACCATTGGTTTTGAGTTTAAACTTTGTGTTGTCTTCAAGTATGTTTGCAAATGTTTATTGTTTCATTTTGAGTAATCTAGGGTTATTCCTTTTGAATATGGGTTGCAAGGCAATTTTCAGTAAAAATGTTTCTTACCTTTTCTCTTCAGGAGGGGAATTAAATATGTAGGAATCATTTTTTACTATTAAATTCTTTATGGGATACTTTGAATTTTGATGAACACAGTTTAGTCTGGTATGAATAAATTCTTATGTGTGTCAAGCATATATAGGGAACTGCAGAAGCCAACCTGATGGAATATGTAGAGATGTTTGATTGTGGAAGTATTGTTTGAACTTAGATGACTCTGTGACCTTAGATAAGGCACTGATATCTATTAAGGTTATCTTCTATACATCTTGTAGATCAATATTGAACATGAGTATAAGTTTCATTCCTCTATTTCAGTTAGTTTTAAGGTGATAAGATCCACTGGTTTTCAGATTGGTTTGATGTGGATTTATCTTTTAAAAGTGTGAATTCATTTCACAAAGGTATACCTGCCTGAACTTTGGATAAGTTCGAAGTGTAGAAGGTTAATCAAACCTTGTCATATGTTGTCCTGAAAGTTTCCTTCTCTTTAATCTCTCTTCTACATACAGAGTTATCATATCACTATAAGGATTTTAAAGTGAATCAGATTTTGAGAACAACAAAAGTGGCAACTCTGCTAGGGAGAGTCACAATAAGGATCCAGACATAGATTTGTGCTTAGATTTATAAGGAAGAATCATTGTGTGTTCGTGGAATAGATTGGTGCTTCGGTGAATATAGAAGTGGTATCTGGAGGTCCCTTTTTGGAAGTTCCCTTTATTTTCTTTTGATATTTGATTTGGTCTAAAGTTTTGCAATGTTTTATTCTAAGCTTGTTTTCATATTTGCCGTAGTCTTATGGGTGGCGACTCTGTTATCTTGGAACCAGTCCTTGTGAAATACATAAAATTCTAAAAGGAAGACAAGCATAATGTAAGGAGGAAAAAACAATAGATCATTCATGAAGAAGTATCCTTGTGAAACTTTGCAAGAAGGTTTGCCAGAACTGTCACGAAGAGGTCAAAAAAGATCAGTGCTTCATGAACCATCAAATGCCGCTTGGGTGCAAAAGAATAATAATACTAGTAAGATACCTGATCGACCTGTTTATGCAAAGTCTAATTCTTCTTCTAGAGAATCTGAACATGATATATTAGGTTTTCATTCGGGATTGTTTAGAAATATAGATAATGCTCATGCTTTAAATCAAGATATATCTCATGTTAGTGTGTTTGTGAGAGATAGGACTAGTTTAAATGCAACCAGACATTCTGTGCCTAGAACAATTGATGGAAATATCAGCTTGATTGATATAGACCAGGTTAATATATCTGACTCTGAGGAGAATTTCCCCAATGAAGATAAAGTGTCACAGGAAATAGAAGATTTAAATAGGAGGGTGCACCACTTAATCTCCTTAAGAGCCCAAAAGGAAGCAAATAATGGAAATGAAGTCAAAGAAAAACTAATGGAGAGAGATAGGCTTCTTAGGAAAATAGCTAATCTTGAAGTGTTGGCTAAGGAAAAAGAAAAGAGTGATGAGGAAGGCCCTGTGATCAGAGAAATTTTAATCCCTAAGGCTAAGCGAGCATATAGGTCAGTAGTCCAACCAAATAGGGAAGTACTTAGTGATTCACAGCCTCCTAGGAATAATGTCGATAAGGGGAAGGAGAAATGGGTGGATGATAGAACTAGATGTAGAAATATAAAGGAGATTTCTCATAGGCTATCAGCACATGAGAGAGAGACGGAAAGAATGAGGAAGGAAAAGGAGGATCTACAAATGGAGCTAGAGAAAGCTGAGTTGGAAGCAACTAATCAGGAAGTTAAAAGAAAAATTAGTTACCTAAAAGCTCCCAATATCATTTTTCCATCAGAAGATCTTAGTAAGCCTGATCCTCAGCAAATTTCCCTCCCCCTGGTTAAAATTCAGCCTATTGTGCCTGCTAATACAACATTAGTGAGTCAAATCCCTGTTAACAATCAGCATAGCCAAATATCTCAGTCCCCAATTCCAAAAGTCAAAATGAACATGGGAAACAATAATGTTTCTAACCGTTTTCAAAGGAGACCTATCAATTTGGGGCAGTATAGACAATTGTTCTTTGATGGGATCCGAGATATCCCAACCATGTTCCTATTGAGTTAAGGGACAAACTCCATAAGTTTGCCGGGAATAATGCAATTAGTGATGAGGAACATTTAAAGTCTTTTGGGGACCTAATAAATGATTATGAGATAGTGGATGAAGATGTCATAATGATATTGTTTGTTCAGTCCCTGGTTGATGATGCAAGAGATTGGTACAGAGGTCTTCCAGTTAAAAGCATTGGGTCATGGGAGGACTTTAAGAATTGTTTTCAAGAACAATACTATGACAAAACAAATTTGAGCTTCATGCTCAATGAATTTAATAACATCAGAAAATTTGATAATGAAATGGTCACTGATTTCAATGCTAGATTTCAAAAGACCATGTATAGATTATATCAGGTGATGAGGTTAGATGATAACATGTGTTTGAACACCTATTATAATGCATTTGATTCTAAAATGGCCTATATCTTAAGGGATAAAAATCCACATAACTTGAGGGATGCATTTAGGATTTCCATTAATGTGGAAAGCAATAGAAAAGCATCTGGGAAGTTAGGAAGGAGAACTGATTGTAGGTTATGGCAAGAAACAAAACAACAACCTAGCAAAGCTACTAAGGAGGAAGACAAGATAGAAAAGTTGGTCATTGCAATGAAGGATCTAACTGCCAAGGTAAACAAAAATGATAAGCCTCATTATAACTAGCAAGATAGACCCCCTAGATTGCATGACATGCCTTATAATACTAACTGGAAAGATGGCAAACCCCAAAATGAGAAGCCTAAAATTGCTCAGAATCAAGATAGTCCAGATCCCTTAAAAGGGAAAAATGTCCATAATATAGAAAACACTCCTTGGTGTATTGCTTGTGATGGGCCACATTCTCCTCATCAGTGTGCAGTAGCTCAAGCCCTTGAAGAGTCCATGAGACAAGAAGATGAGCCTGACATTAACATGTTTAAGACTATTATAGAGAGTGATGAGGAATCTGTACAAAGTGAATACAGTGATGTGTTGGATAATGAAAGGTTTGTTCAAGGACAACTAACACTGGACTGGCATCCTACCTTGAATGTGGTAACAATTGAAGATGAAGAAGTTCATCTTAGAAGGCCTAGTGAGGAAGAAGTTAAAAATCTCACCAAAGCTGCTATTGCTAAAGCAAAACACAATTACAACCTAAGGAGCACCAAGAAGGACAATGATCAGGGTGAACCTAGTTCCATGTTCATAAAAGAGGTTACTCAAAAGGGGACAACAAGTAGTGCTACTACTTTCCCTAAAACTGGTCAAGAAAAGAAGGAACGGGTTAAAGATGTACCCAAGAGTACAGATGATAAAAATACCAATTATATACAAGGAGCTGCCACAACAAAAAGGGCAAGTCAGCTTAAAGCAGAAAGAGTTAGAGCTAATACTAAATTAAGCAGTAGTTCCACATTTGACATGGCTCAAGCTCTTACACAATTAAAGTTACTATCCCATTAATAGAATTACTGAAAATAAAAGAACCTAGGGATGCAACTTTGTGTTTGTTTTCTAATATACACAGTCCTACCCACCAGTTCAGCTAAAAATGGAAAGGATTAGGAACTCCAAACCCTAGAGGTTTATGTTGGAACCACTATTACTCAAGAGCCTTCATAGGTAGATCCTTTTTATGTTACTTTTTTAGTAAATAATCAGCTGATAAAAAATCGCATGATAGGTTTAGGAGCTGCTGCTAATGTAATGCCCTATGGTGTTATGAAAGAATTAGGACTGTCAGTAACCACTGTATATCGAAAATGCTATGCTATGGATAACAGGGAAGTACCTGTGATAGGCACAATGAGAGATGTTGAAGTAAAAATAGCAGCATTCCCTGAAGCAACTTACAAAATGGACATTATTGTTACTGACACTAAACCCCATTATGGTATGTTGTTGTCCAGGCAGTGGGCAGTAGCAGTAGGAGGAAATGTCTAATTGGATTTATCTTATGCCACCAACCCAATCAATGGAAATCAGGTCAAGCTGTACAGAGAACCACATGCTCCTAGGGTAATTGAAAATGTAGATCCTAGTATGCTCAATTGTATGATTGATGTGGATCTTGATAATTTCATATTACAACCAATTTTACCCTAGTTGAAGAATACTGACCCCATTGTGGTCAAACTAGAATCACAACAACATGGTTTATGGTAGATGTATTTTGATGGAGCTTGCTCCAAAGAAGGATTTGGAGCAGGGGTTCTCTTTGTATCTCCATTAGGTATAACTTTTAAGTATTCTTTCTTATTGGCTTTCCAGTGCACCAATAATACTACAGAGTATGAAGCCCTGTTATTGGGGCTTGAAGTTGCAAAAAGGCATGGAATCCAGTTGTTGAAAGTTGTAGGGGACTTAGAATTGGTTGTCTCTCAGGTAAGATCCAAATATGCATCCAAAAATGATAAATTAAAGAGGTATAAACATGTAGTTTGGGATGTCATTGCGCATTTTAGTTCATCTTCTATTAATTGGATAGAGAGATCAAAGAATATTATGGCAGACTTTCTAGCTAATGTTGCATTGAAAAATGATGATGCAACACTAACCGACATTTCCACTGTGGAAATAAAATCTAGGCCTACCATCCTCGATAATGTGTATAATTGGCAAGTTTTTGCTGATGATGAAGATATTCTTAGGTTCATTCAATGTGTTGATGATTATGATGGACAAAAGATTGATTGCAATGCATTGGTGGAGGTGGTTGACAATATGGAAACAGTGTTTGGAAATGACTTGGTCTAGTTGGAAACAAATGAGATACCTAAAGGGTTGGAAGAGCTAGAGAGCATGTTCAGTTACAATGACAATCACTTACATCAGCAGTCTACCACCAAGTTAGAAGAGCTGGAGGAGGTAAACCTAGGGACTGAATCACTCCCTAAGTTAGTATACATTGGGAAGAAATTACCCCCTCATGTCAGAACTAATCTTATTAATTTATTGAAAAGATATAAACATGTTTTTGCTTGGTCTTATGAAGACCTAAAGGTGTATAGACAAGACCTTTTTCAGCATGAAGTTCCTTTACTTCAAGATTCTAAGCCTTTTAGACAGAAGTAGAGACCTATTAATCCCCTGTTAGAAACTAAGATGCAGCAAGAATTGACTAAGTTAAGAGAAGTGGGGATTATCAAACCTATAAGACATTCTTCATGGGTCTCCAATTTGGTCCCAGTAAGAAAGAAAAATGGGGACATTAGATTGTGTGTGGATTTTAGAAATTTGAATGTTGCTTCTTTAAAAGACAACTACTCTTCCCCCAATATGGAAGCTATGCTGTAGAGAGTAACAGGTTGTGATCTTTTGTCCATGATGGATGGTTTTTCAGGATACAATCAAGTGTTAGTGAGGGAATCTGAACAGTTCAAAATTGCTTTCACTACTCCATGGGGAACATATGTCTATGTAAGAATGTCATTTGGATTAAAAAATGTTGGAGCTACATTTCAGAGAGCTATGGATGTAGCCTTCAAATAATTCATCAATATCATCATGGTGGTTTATCAAGATGATCTAACTTGGTTCTCTAAAAAGGCCGATGACCACTGTTGACATTTGGAAAAGGTGTTCAATAAAGCTCTAGAATTTTGTGTGTCATTAAATCCCAAGAAGTGTCATTTTGGGGTCACCAAAGGAAAATTATTGGGGCATATTGTTTCCAAGGAAGGGGTAAGAATAGACCCTGAAAGAATTGAAGCAATAAACAAAGTGCCTGAACCAAAGAATGTTAAAGGTATTCAATCTTGTTTGGGTAAGGTCAACTTTGTCAGAAGAATCATTGCAAACTTTGTAGAGATAGTGAAACCCATTGTCAAGTTGCTCAAGAAGGATACCAAGTTTTGTTGGGATCAAGAAGCCTCAAAGGCTTTTGCTGAAATTAAAAGAGCCATTCTGGAAGCACCAGTGCTGAAATCTCCTGATTATAGTAAGCCCTTTTCTCTGTTCTCTTTTGCTTCGTACCATATAGTAGTTGCAGTGTTGTTACAAAAAGATAATGAGGGATATGAACATCCCATATCCTTTTATAGCAAGTCTTTGCAAGCAGAAGAATTGAAGTATGAAACCATGGAGAAATAGGCTTATGCTTTAGTTAAAGCTATTAAGGCTTTCAGGCCATACCTTGTGAATGAAAAAATCACTGCTTATGTCCAACATGCTGCAGTCAAGGATATTTTATCCCAATCTGAGGTTACAGGAAAAGGTACAGATGGATCAATAGAATCCAAGAATTTGACTTGGAAATAAAGATCACCAAATTGGTGAGAGGCTTAGGTCTGGCCAAGCTCATGACTGAATCTAATCTTCTGAATGTTGAGATAAACAATGTTGAAATCAAAAGTACTTCAGTCACTAGTATTGAAAGGCAACCTTGGTATTCAGAGATAGTTTGATTTTTAAGGGATGCTACATTTTCAAAAGGAATGACACATAATCAGAGAAGAACTCTAAAACTCAAGTCACAAAAATATGTTCTCATTCAAGGTGATCTATTTTGGGGAAAAAGAGATGGAGAACTGCTAATGTGTTTGGATGAATTGCAAGCTAAAAGGGTGTTGATTGAAATGCATGACAGAGTATGTGGAGGCCATTACTCTGCTAAGACAACTATTGGTAAGATAATCTAGGCTGGGTACTATTGGCCTTCCTTATTCAAGGATGCTCATGAACATGTCAGGAAATGTGACCCATGTCAAAAAATTTCATCCAATTTGAAGTATGAAGGAGCTCTACCCCTGCATCTAGTCATAGTGGAAGCCCCTTTCGTCCAATGGGGCATTGATTTTATTGGAGAGATTGTTGAGAGATCAGGAAGAGGTCATAGATGGATCATAGTAGCCACTGATTATTTTACTAAATGGATTGAAACTATTCCCACAAGAAGAGCTACAAGTACAGTTGTCATTGACTTCCTGATGGACAATGTTATAACTAGATTTAGAGTACCTGCAAAATTAGTAATGGACAATGCCATGAGTTTCAGGTCAAAAGAGTTTGTTGGATTTTGTACCAGTCATGGAATAATCATGTCTTACTCTTCACCTTATCATCCTCAGGGAAATGGACAAGCTGAATCTAGTAATAAAAGCCTCTTGAACATTATCAAGAAAATCCTGGAAGAGAACAAGAGGTCTTGGGATCAAAAGTTGAAATTAGTCTTGTGGGCTGACAGAGTAACAATCAAGAAGGCCATTGGAATGTCACCTTTTGAACTAGTTTATGGTACACTAGCTAGACTGCCAGTAAACAATCTTCTTCCAGTTTATAAATTCTTGCAAGTTGAAGACATGGAGCTATCTGAACCTATGGAAAACTGAATGATTCAGATAGTGGAAGTGGAGGAGATCAGAACTCTAGCTCATAAGAGAATCTGAAGATCCAACTGTAGTCCAAGTACCTTTTTGATAAAATGACATCATTAAGGAAGTTTCAAATTGATGATATTGTTCTTCAGTGGAATGCAAGAGGATAGGACAAGGGAAAACATAATAAATTTGAATCATTATGGATGGGTCCTTTTGTGGTCTGTGATTTAAATGGAAAGGATTCTTATTTTATAAAAAATATGAATGATGAAGTACAGGAATTTCTAGTGCATGGACAATTCCTGAAACATTATTTCTCTTGAAGTCCATGCATAGTAGGTTCTTTATTTGTATATATTTTGTTTGCTTCTTGTTGTTTTCGTTTGGATCTATGTTTTGGTCTGTTTCTCCAGAGTTTCCTGAGTTTTCTTGTGTTGACCTTGTGATCAACCATCCCCAGTCAGAGCTGTTGTTATCAATGCTTAAGAAATGGGTTTTCTTTTCCCATGTTTGGCTAGGTTTTTGAAATATTGAGTCAGGTATGCTATTAACTGCTTGAAATATGTTTTAGGTCTTTAAGGGTTAAGGGTTTTTAGTTTTAAATCGCTCAAATGTCTGATCAAAACCCTCTAGTTTCTATTCCTACATTACTTTATTCACTTAAGTAATGGGTCTTGGGATCATGTGAAGTGTCCCCCCCTTGTTATTTACCTAGGTGATCATTAGATAATTATAAAAAATCTATGCCTTATGCCTTTGTCCTTCTAATGTTGTTGGGTCCAGTAAGTGTCGCACAACTTCTAGATGAATCCATGACTTTCGCTATTTCATTAGGTGAAGTTGTGGGTGTGTTAAGCTATGCAAAATAGCCGAAGGAAAAAGCATGTTCGATTATGTGCATTGGATCTGGTTTAACAAGACTCCATCTCACCAAAGATCTAATGGCTAGCATTGATTCGTAGCCGAAATGAGCGAGTAAATTACCTTTCATGAAATGTAAAAAAGGTTTGGAGGGACATAGTGGTGAAGACTTTTCCATGGCTAAAAGGCAATCAAGTTCAAAAGAAATCAATGGCTCGCATTGTTTCGTGGCTGATAGATGCTCACATATTATGCTTTGCGAAACAGCGAAAGGTTTTTTGGGCCCAGGAAAAAGAGGTTTATAAGAAGCATAACAAATGTGTAGGTTCTCAAAGATCTAATGGCTAGCACAGTTTCACAGGAGAAAGATGCTCGACAGATAGCATTCACAAAACAATGAAATGACATGGCATTCCAAGCAAGCAGTCCAGTTGGTTGAGATGGTAAATAAAATAATGACACGTGGCCAAAAATCAAAGTGGTCACCGAATTGGATTTAAGGACTAATGGGTGGGTCCAAGAAGATGAGTCATGTTGCGGGATTAGAAGTGACCTAGCAGATACAGGTGCCAAGGATAAAGTGCATCCCGATGTTTTCTCTCAGCGAATAAAAAGTTGACATGTCAGTTCAGGAATGACTAGACACAAGGTGGATAAAGCTAAGTCAAACAACCCACGTTTGCTGGATTCAAGTAGGTTGTTAAGCATCAAGAAAGTTTGATATAATCTAATGGTTTGTGTGTGTTCACAAAGATAAGATGCTAGTGTTTTAAGGTCTGCGAAATGGCGAAAAAAGCTAGTGGGCCCAAAGAACAGGTAAAGAATGAGGAAGGTAAAAGAGGATCAACTTTCTTTTGATCCAAGGGTTCTCATCATTTCGTGGTTGCAAATTAAATGAGTATTAAGGCCTGTGAAATGGCGACAGAGAAAGAGAGGTTCTTCCCAGCATGATGTGGTGTGACAGCTATTACTTCTTGTAAAGCTTGATGGTGATGTGTCGATTGACACGTAGTTTCCAAAGTTGATTAAGGGCCCGCCAAGGTGTAACCGGTGGTTATGCAGGAAGTAAGACACGTGGTTGATTCTGAACTAAACCTGAAGAGTTTTCCAAGGCTAATGGCCAAGTTCCATGTGGCATTTGTTAACTGATGAATAAGTAGGGTGAACAATGTCTGGATAAAGGTCTCACTTAAAAGATAGTCATCTCAAGATTGATCCAATGCTTCTCGTTGTTTCGTGGCCTGAAGATGTGAGCGGATTAATCTGTGCAAAATAGTGAAAAACCATTAGCCATCAAGATGAGGCACGGTTAGTGAAAAAGTTGATGGTCCCAGTAGGAGTTAAAGGTCGGGCAGTTAGAGTTCCATCTAATGCTTGGTGTAGCTTCGCGAAAGGAAAGTCCTCAAGGTATAAAGCTTGTGAAATGGCGAAAAGGAGGTAGGGCCCGATGCAAAGGCAAAGAGGTTAAAATAGTGTAAAGACCAATCAAGTCTCATCTAATCAAACGGTTGGCATGATTTTGTTTGGCAAAATTGCTAGGATGTTATGCTCTGCGAAATGGTGAAAGAGCGAAAAGGAAATATACAGGCATGTTATGACCTGTTGGAGCAAAAATTTTGAATTCTTCTATGAATTCAATTCTGAAAGGATGGCCGAAGCATGTGGTATCAATGTCGCAGTTATGAGCTTGACTACTGTATATGATCTCACATCAATTGAATGAACGCATCATTTTAAAAACTTGTTACAGAGAAGCAGTTGCAGAGCAATTTTATTCAGTTGTAGAGCAGATTTCTTCAAGCAAAAAATAGGTTCTCTTGTACTCTTTCTTGGCAATTACTTGACAATGTGTTTTAATTGAGGTTTTGATTTATTACAGAAAAATTGGGGCTAGTAATTAAATTGCTTGCATAGTTGTTTAAGATGGCACCTAAAAGAGAATTCTCAGGAAAGGTTAATTACCAGGAGAGGGCTATCTATGACGATTTCCTAGAACAGTTGACAATGTCAACTAATGTGACAACAAAGGTAAAGGAATTAGTGCCAAGAGCTAGCTAAGAGACCCTCAATTTGGGTTGTCTGGGTTGGGATTATTTAAAGTTGGATTTGGTATGAGAAACTCCCCAGCCCCAATGAACAGTATCTGGGAGTTGGACATAGGAAAATTGGTGGTCCCTAGAGTATTCATGGATGTGGATCTTCTAACTCAAATTGCACACAACTATGACCTAATCACCATAAGTGTTAAGGATATAAGTGGGAAAACCCTCATTGAAATAAATAATGAGGAGTTTAGAAATGCTTTTGGGCTTAGTGAGTTTACCATTTTTTTAGAGCCTATTAACTTTAAATCACTAGCTCAGGTTTACAGTGTGCAGAGGAATCACCTTAGAAATGGGCCTCTTAAAAAATTCTTTGTGAAGATAGGTGGGTTAACATTTGTAGGACCTAACACTGAGGAGCCTTTTTCTTGAAATCTATTTACCCTTAGGGCCAAAGGATTGTACTGGTCACTCTACCAAATTTTAGGAGAAGATGCTAAGGCAAATATGCCAACTCAGTACATGTTAATGATTGCTCAAATTTTGAACCCTTCTTTGGTAGTGACCTTTGATTATGCTTCCTTTATCATTGATGCTATCGATGAAGGATTGATAGGAATAAAGAATGGGAAAGTGGATAGGCCTTTTGGATGGTACTCCCTCCTCTTGCATTTATTTTTGTTCAAGGGTGGTGACTATTTTGCAAGTGGAATGGATATTGTGAAAGAGAAAGATGGAGAGAAGATGCCAGTGCAGTTATGGAGTACAGTGCTATCATGGGACAAAGAAGACACAAGCTTTGAAAAGTTTGATAAATTTTTTGCATCTAAGATTGGGATTCTTATATGTTCAAAGAATCCAAAAGTCCCTAAGGTTCTTTTGGAATTCATTAGGCCAAAAGAGTTTGTTGAGAATATTAAAATTGTCCACAATTGGGGTGATATCTACTTATACCCTGTCACCATAGTTTTCAGAGTATATGGTTTCAAAGGCACTTCATTTTTGTTACCTTATCAGTTCCCTCTTAAAGTGGGAATTGCAGAGATCCTCAGGTAGATTGGTAGTGTGCAAGAGGCAAAGCTAATAGGTAGAGGTAAAGGGACCATTTTCCCTACAGTTACCATAGCACATCAATTTGTTGTAATTAAAGGAGGTTGGAAGTATTTTGAGGATTTCCTTCAACCATACCATTTGTCAACTGTAGTATCCTTATGTGCTGACCCTGAATATTTCTTCAACAACATGTTCAGAAAGAGGGCAAAATGCAGAGGTAGACCCCACCAATTCCAGTTTCTTGAAGACCTCATTACGAATGAGTCTGATTTAGATGAGCAAGAGCTAAGGAAGGAAAAGTGGGTTGCCTACAAGAAGGCTTTAGACTTTGTACACCAATTTGACACTAGCTATGACCCTTTGTCTAGCTTTCACCCTTTTGAAGAGAAGATAAAGTTCTTAATTCTTTGTTTTGAGGATGTGATGCAAACATTGAAAGAAAAGAGGGAGGTTGTAATTAAGAACAACCTTGAGAAAGCAAGACTGGTTCTAAATAGGTCTGCATCTACCAGAGCAATCCCTCCTGGTGATTACATGTTGCATAAGAAGTCCAACTACAGTGTGTTGATGCCAACAATAGGGGAGCCTTCTACCTCAAAAGGAAAGAGGAAGATAGAGGATGTCATTGACATTCAAGATAGCCCAAAGAAACAAAGAGTGGGAAAGGAAGTACAATCTGATGAACCTTTATACTCCCCATCTCAATCCCATATTCATATAGGAGATGAATAGGCAGCAGCTAAGCAACTGTTAAAGTTAGGCAGTCCTGGAGAGATAGCATACACATATTATGAAGTGGAAGAGGGAATGCTAGAAGGGCCCCTTACTACTAAGATGAACATCACTACTAATGAGTTCAAAGGCCAGGAGTGGGATCCTGAGATCAAGCAAGCCAGTGAGGATTTCTTGGCTGACAACAATTTTGTCACATCAGAAGCTTTCATGTAATTTGTGTGGAAGAAGAACATTGATAAATTTAATGCTAGGTGTGAAAAGAGGAAAGGTGAGCAGCCCCACAGGGATTCAACTGTGGTGGAGGAAGAGATAAAGCAAGAAATGGTTGATGAGTTTAAGACCATCACTCTCAAGTAGGGAAGAGACATGGTAGCATAGGCTGGGGTACTCATTCTCCCCGAATGGGACATAGTAGATGCCTTAGTTCTAGAGGCAGTAAGAAAGGAGACCAAACCTATGGAGGGAGTCACTTTCAGTAAAGATAATGCTACACTGGTCATGTGGTCTCTTAAAAGAGATGAATATAAGAGAAATAAGGACACTTGAGGGTCAAGTTACCTTTGAGGAATGATAGTGAAAAGAGTGTAGAGCATTGTGCTAGAGGCTACAAAGTTTAGTGTTGCAGTAGCAGAAAGAGAGGCTGAGGAAAAGGCAGATCTCCAAGTTAAGCTGGAGACAATTCTGAAAGCTTACAATAGTGCCAAGGAAGAGGTAAGGGGTAAATATAGCATCATCGCCAAGCTACAAAGCTAGTTGACAGGACAATACCATCAAGGTGAGTCCTCAACATTGATGATCTCCTCTTTTCCTGCAAGACCTCCACCTACTAGCCCCCTTATTGAGTTCCCACCATCTCTAGCACCTTCTAGTTCTCAGTTGATTGACATCACTCCCCATGAGTTGGAGAATTCAAAACAGGCTCAAGCTATATATGCATAGAAATATGAATAGAGAGTAAAGGCTACAATTTTAAGTTTTACTGACACTATAGGGTCTTCACTAATGTATAACAACATGAGTAAGATTTTGGAAATTTGGAATGAGTTAAATGGATACAAGGCTGCATTAATGCCTATTTTTGATAAATGGAGACCTAGAGAGTAGGATATAGAACTAATTTTTGTATCCTATGATGAGGCAGGGGCTGACCCCATTATTAAATCCACCAATGATATGACAAAGGATTTAGTAAAGTTGGTAGAAGGAGTAGATAATGCAGATAGAAAGATCAACTTGTACAGGAAAGTGTACACTGATCAAGTTTTTGAATTACTCCCAGTAGATTTTGTTAGCCCAACCCAATTAAAGGACAAACAAATGTGGCTTAATGAATTGGAAGCCAAATTGTCACTGAGAATTAAAGGCATTGTTAAATCAGAGGATGCCTCCATATTTGTCAAAACAATTGAGGAGATTGAGAAAATCAAATCTCATTATGGTTTCCTGAATTTAGAGGTTAATAAAATGAGGAATTCTTGGAAAAGATTAGCCACGGCAAAAGCAAAAGTAATTAAATTCTCATGGCCTGCTGATGAGGTGTATTAGGAATGGACAAGAAAGTATGTAGTGCTTGATGTGGAGCAGTTAGAAAATGTTGCAACAGAACAACAAGAGGAAGAAACTACGGATGTTGAAAGAGACTTGTAACCGCATTTGTAAAAGGTTTTGTAACTTCTCCTTAAGAAGTAATGATTGTAACAAACTCTCCTAGGAAAGTCCGAAGCTATGTGTGCATCCATATTGTTATAAATGGATACCAGGACTAGTGAAAAGAGGGATCGCAAGGAATTGTAAGAAAACACTGCAGAAATTTATTTGAGCTTTTTTCAAGTTTTGATGGAGAATATTCGAATCTTTTTGTAATACTTGCAGAAGAAATATTAATACACAGACCATTGGTTTTGAGTTTAAACTTTGTGTTGTCTTCAAGTATGTTTGCAAATGTTTACTATTTCATTCTGAGTAATCTAGGGTTATTCCTTTTGAATATGGGTTACAAGGCAATTTTCAGTAAAAATGTTTCTTTGCTTTTCTTTTCAAGAGGAGAATTAAATATGTGGGAATCATTTTTTACTATTAAATTCTTAATGGGATACTTTGAATTTTGATGAACACAGTTTAGTCTGGTATGAATAAATTCTTATGTGTGTCAGGCATATATAGGGATCTGCAGAAGCCAAACTGATGGAATATGTAGAGATGTTTAATTGTGGAAGTATTGTTTGAACTTAGATGACTCTGTGACCTTGGATAAGGCACTGATATCTATTAAGGTTATCTTCTATTCATCTTGTAGATCAATACTGAACATGAGTATAAGTTTCATTCCTTTGTTTCAGTTAGTTTTAAGGTGATAAGATCCACTACTTTTTGAACTGGTTTGCTGTGGATTTATCTTTTAAGAGTGTGAATTCAGTTCACAAAGGTATACCTGCCTAAACTTTGGATAAGTTCGAAGTGTAGAAGGTTAATCAAACCTTTTCATATGTTGTCCTGAAAGTTTCCTTCTCTTTAATCTCTCTGCTGCATACAGAGTTATCATATCACTATAAGGATTTTAAAGTGAATCAGATTTTGAGAACAATAGTAACCCTTCTTGCAACTTCTCTTGAGGGTTTATCTTCATATAAGATCTTGTATTCCTTCTCCTATTCATCTTGCTAACCCTATGAAGTGACTGTGATTTCTTCTAAAAGAACACTGGTATTTTTTTTACTTTAGAGTCGCCACCCAATATCTTGGGAATAAAATATATAGTTTAACATAGTGAATCACTTACAAGACACTTAAGAATGAAACTATTAATCTTTATAAAAGTAGATAATAGTATTCTAAGATTCTATGAGATAGATCAAGGATTTTCTTTAGAAAGAAAAGCTCAATAATTTTCAAACTGAAACCAAGGGAACCTAATCTCAACACTTTTATGCAATAAAGACACAAATCTGCAGTATAAGACTTATCTAATTTGACTCTCCCCAAAAGAGTCACCAATTTTGTTGTGGTGACTTGGATGGGAAAACTTCACTTACAATCTTATTCAACAATCTATACCAGAGATCTTTAGATTACTCCCCAATAGAGTCACCAATTTTGTTGTTCTCCATTTTGAAAACTTTTGTTTCTTCTCTTTAAAAGTGAAAATTACTGCCTCTGTGCTACAATGGAAGAGAGCAACAAAAGTTTGAAAGAAAGACAAAAATATGAGGTTTCAGAATTAGGAAACCTCCTAAACTTTAAGCTTATAAAAGCTTGGGCAGGTGAACCCTTTTAAAAACTATTTTCTCAAAAAAATAGTAAATGGTTTGCAGATTACTAGTGTAAACTCCTACAAACTTTCCTTAATGACCAGTACAACTAACATAAATGGAAAATTGATTTGAATTTTTTAAAAAGGGATCACAAAATGCAACAAAAACCAACAAATAAACCAGTCCCTTATCCAAGCAACAGATTCATCTACAACAGAGTGCAACCTGACAAGAGAAACTAGTACACAAATCACAAGTTCCTAATCTATCAACTTTGAATATGCCTGATATACATAGAGTCCTAATCTGCACTAGATTTCATCATCAAATCAACACCAGAAATACCGATATCAATTACTTTGTTCAAAGTATATTTATATTTTTCTCCTTAAGAAAAAGACTCAAAACAACTTCATTAGATGCCTAGAAAATCATTCAAATAAGCAATCCTTGATTACTTAAATGGAATGAACACCAGTACAATGACATAGAGACAATACAAATCAAAATTTAAATTCTCTGGACTATACATTTCATTCCTCTGTCAGAAGGTTACAAGTACTTCATATTTGACTTAGAAATTGCTAAGACAAAGGCCTGTATTAATTTTGCCAGAGTTTAGCTTCAAAATTTTGTGTCCCTTTTATAGGTAGCCTTTCTATCCATTTATAGAAATCGGGATGCAACAAGGTTTGGACTACTTAGAAGAAAAATCTTACCCTAACAATCATTTATTGCAAAAGTTATATTTCTATGCCATTGCAGTTGAGGGAGAAATCTAACATTCTTTCTGGGATGTGTGCTTCATTAATTGATTATGCATTCATTTGGAAAAAGGCCAAAAGGGTAATTTCCTATTACCCATGTAGACGTCTAAAAATGGTCAACACTTGTGGAGTCATACTTTAACATTTGCCAATTGCCCTATTTTAGGGTTCTTGCGTCGCATTAACATTTCTTCTATGTTGTGCACTTGGTCTTCATCATTTGCGAGCATCGACTCCTTCTTCTGCATTCCTCATTTTTCTCGCTTTTGAATTAGGTCTTGTCAATAGCAATCTTCAGTCATGATCTTGGTCAATCTTATCCTATCGCATCATGGTGCATGCTCATTTATCATCATTTTGGATATCGTCAATCCTAATTGATGATAGAATTAGGGTTTTGTCCTCTTGTCAATCTTTCAATCATCTTTAGCTTGTTAGTAATCATTTGTGATTATCAGTTTATCAATCTTGTCATTTTGCGATCGATTCATCATCGATCCTTGTCCTTTTCAATCATGTCAATTTGGATCGATTAGTCATTGTTCCTTGTCAATTGGGGCCTATCAATTTGATCTCCTTGTCAATCTTGGTCAATTTGTCATTGATTTTTGTCAACCAATCTCAATAATTTATCAACATTGGTCCTTTGTCAATCAGAATCATGATTGAACCTACATTAATTTCTTGTTGTCTTGACCTAATTCCTTGTCCTCTTATTTCTAGGGTTTTATGATTTGTTCATTTAATCCTTTTCTTCTTCTTTGTGGGTTAAATAAATTTATTTATTTAGTCCTAGGTCTCTTTCATGAATTAATTAATGGATGAAAACCTATTAACTAATTCACCTAATTTCTATTTCATCTTTTCCCTCAATTTTATAATTTGCTAATTTCTCCTAATTCCTAATTTCTATTTCTACTTCAATCTTGTCATAATTTGTCATACATCTTGCATAGCAACTTGCCATAATTTGTGCATAATTTGTCATACTCCTTGCATAGAAATTGTCATTTGTCATACTTTTGCCATTCTTGATTTGAATTTCCTTTCAAATCTCTTCATGCTAATCTTGCCCTCTCTCCAATTTGTCTATAAATTCGATGAGTTTCCTCAATCAAAAGATCAATCAATCACATTTTCGAGTAACCTTATGCTACGAATTTCATCTCTCAACATACTGCTTTCCACTTGCATTTTGCACTTGTAGGTGAGATCCACATCAAATTCGAAGGTGAAAGAAGAACAATGGAGTCACATGAAGGAGATATCTACGTCGGTTTGCTTCAATTTCATTAAATTTGAATATCTTGTCTTTATGTCCTCATTGATTGGATTAGGATTGTTTTCATTGCAGTTTTAGGTTTTGTGATTGTCCTAATTGTTATTGTTTTGATGCTTTTCAATTTCCTGATCTACATTTTTTGGTGAACCCAATGTGAACTAACCCCTTAACCATGTTTTGAGTGCTTTTTGAGCTATTTGCAGGTGAAAAACTCAAGAAACAGGGTGACTCAGAGCTCTCTAGACACTTCTGTGCCTGTGTCAAAGTGTTTTGTGCCTGTGTAAGGCACACAGGTGCAACTTGATAGGTTATGTGCCTGTGAAAGGTATACAAGCACAACTTGATGGGTTCTATTCCTATGTTGAGACATTTTGTGCCTATGTAAGGCCAGAAACAGAGGTGAAATCAGTTGTTTTTACTTGCAAGTTTGTTTGTTTTCATTCTTTTTTCTGCATTTTGGTTTTTCTTTGGTACTAATTCTCTGTGCAACATTTTGGCATTACATGTGACGAAGACTAAAAATACAACTACTAACGAATCTTATGCAGGACGCAGTCAAAGACTCTCACTAAAACATATTGCTTGCGATTTTTAAAGTAGTTACACATTTCATTTCTTAAAGGTTAATGAACACCATGCATGCTTTGTCTATTTTTTTTTTATTGCATGTTTTAACCCTTAGAACTGGGCCTGCCTCCTGATTTTCTTGGCACTTCGCATAGGCATTGGTGAGAGGGAATGACCCTAAGTGGTGACAGGCTAAAGCCAAGCTCTTCCGAACCACTCTAAATAACTATGGATGCAACAAAAGTTGTAGACAATGGGTGCTGGAATGGTATTGCAATGATTTATTCGCTGGATCAATACCCACCTGAACAGATGCCTTTACTAGAATCTCTTTTTTTTAGATGCCAAAACCCTTCTATCTATTGGCTCAGGCATTGTGATACGTGCATGCCAAAGACACCTCTCATGTACACCTCAGTTAGAGATAGCAAGTTCTTGGGAAGTGATGCCCCTTGAACTCGAAGCTTGGTATGCCCGAGAAGTGAGTGCATTGTAAGGGGGAGCCAGTGCTACCAAGCATCTAGCTATTCGACTGAGTGTTGTATTTTATGGTTAGAGGATTCAACAGATATTGCCCTTGCCAGCCATAGGATTTGTTGTGAATGTGCTTGATTGTCTTGAGTCAAAGTCAAACAAACATTTTGTCTTCCGTGATTGTCAAAAGTTAAATAAAAAACAAACTTTCAAAAGTGCTCATAATCAACTTGGGTTTTCAAAATCAACAACCTTCAATTCAAAACAAAATCCAAACAAAAGTCCAAATTTGTCCAAGTATTCATCCAACATTTGAACATGGCTTGTCAAAACATTGAATATCTTTGTTTCAAAATTCATGTCACTTTAGGCTAGGTTTTGCATAGTCCAACTTAGGTCCTAGGACATATTATCATCTCCCTTCATTGTAGCTCTTTTCATTACAAGAATCCTCATTTTGCACTTAGATTCAAAATCATTTCCCTAAGTTTGCATTTCATTGTCATATCCAAGCTAGATTTCCATTTAGGTGACATTTGTGCATTATCCTTGTCATGCTAAAATTAGGTCTTGCCTAGGTTGCATTTTGCATATTCCAAGTCATTGGTCTTCGCATATCCTTATCATTGTATTGTCATCTTGTCTTGGCTTCATCTTGTCATATCATATCCTTAGATCATTTTCATGGCATATCCTAAGTCATTGTCATAATCATTGCCTTCTTGCATTTAGTCTCAAAAATTTGGTTTGTCAAACTTGAAAAATCAAAACTTTGGATGATACCCTAAGTTGTTGTTAAGGAGTCTTGACCTTGTCTAAAATTTGTCCTTTCATTAATATCATTTTTTGTCAAACCTAGCTTAGTATCCAAGCATATAGGTGAGACATTGTCAATTTGTCCTATTGTCATTTGGTCCTTTGTCCTTTAAGGTCTTGGCTTCATTTCAACTTCCCAAGGTTGAGTCTTTAGGTGTGCATTCCAACAAAGTTTGTCCAAACCTCGAAAAACAACAAAAACATAGGTCGCATTACCATTGCTTAAGATTGCATATCATTTCCAAAAATTCTTGAAAAAATAACAAAAAAAAAATAGGTTGCACTTAGTTGCATAACATTATCAAACCATAGAAACTCAAAGGTCCAAAGTAAGGTCACATTTTAATTGCATTTAGTTGCATCTAGTTGTCATTCCAAAAATTCAAAAATAGTCCAAAAACATTAAGTTGCATTGTCATCCTTTTAGGTTGCATTTGTCAATCCCATTAGTTGCATTGCATAGTGACATGTTTGTTGAAATGAGGTCTCAACCTTCATATGAAGCCATGTCATCACAATTGAGAAATCAATCATGTCAATCCAATCTCTACATGTCTCAGAACTTGGATCAAACTTATCATGATGATGTAAATCTCCAAATACAAAAACTAGAGGAGAAACTAGCTCAAGAAAAGGAGATTTTGGAACAAAAGGTGAAAAACATTGAGAAGAATAGATCACAAATGTCCAAAATGTTTCAAAAATTTCTAGGTCAAAATCCAAATATTGAGCCAATTGATGCAAGATCTCTTATCGAGCAATCAAACATACCAGATCTCCTCTCACAAATAGAGATGATGAAACAATTTCAAGAAAAGAGACAACAACATTATGTGCCTCCACAACAAGAACAAGAAGGTGTTTACTATCAATCAGATTTTCAACCATCACAACCAATGGTCCAATTTCAACAATATGTCCAACCAACTATACAATGTCCACAAATAGTTCAACCAATGGTGGAATATCAATGTCAACAACTACAACCAAACATTCAAAAACAAAGGTTGCAACACACACCAACCCAAGTTTCAAACATGTCAGAACAATTGAACCAAGACCAATATCAAAACATGACATCAAACCAAGACCAAATTCTTGCCAAGAAAGTTAAAAATATAAATCCAACCATGTCAAAACCTCGAAAGAAAGGTGGCCTTAAAGAAAGGATCTTAAGGAAATTACCAAGTGAGTTCTTTGAGGAAGATCAAGATAATACACTTATGTCTAGCATTGCCTCATCCCCCCACAAACAAATTGACTCTCTAGTGGCATCTATTCCTACACCTTTAGAAATTTCACAAGAACCTTCCATATTGTCCTCATCAAACAATACACCCAAGGATGAAATTATCCAAGGGCTATCCATAATTGATTGCCAAGATAATCCAATTCATGATGCACATCCTTGTCATGTTTCAGAAATACAAGACCCAATGCCACCATGCACTTTATTGTCATTACCTATTTTAGAGGACCCCATTCGAAGTCCCTCTTCCTCATGTTCACGCATTGATTCCTTGCCAGAATCCATCACAAATGTTCAAAGTGCATTTCCTTCATGCCAAAACATTGATCCCTTGTCAGAATCCCCCATGCATATCCAAAGTCCAACCCCATGTCAAGAGGATAATTTAGAGCATGAAGCAACATGTCTTAAAACAGATCAAGTTCAAGATCCTGAAACCTTATCATCCCATCCAATTATTGACCAGGACCCCATCTTCCTAGATATTGATGATGATTCCCCTATTCTTATCCATCCTATCCAAAGTCGTATTGACACTCCATTCCCTGAGCAAGATCAAGATATCCCAGTCCATCCAATCCCAAACGATCTCGTTCCATTTCATGAAAAAAATGTCCTTTCAAATCCCATTGGCATTCAACTTCCTAAGAAAGATCAAGATATCCTTTCCATCCTTTATGATGATCCCATTAAAAGTCCAGAGCAAAGCAACTTTAAAGAGGATTCCAATGATCTTCCTCCTTGTCAAGATCAAATTATTCCTTTAAATCCTCCACAAGATCCTTTTGTTCCTCCATCTCCTTGTCTTAATGCTCCATATACACTCCAAGATCGCATTTCTTTCGATGATCCCATTATTTCTCCCATTCCATCTCTTGAAGAGCCTGTCATTGAACCATGTCCACTACACAATCCTAGTCCCCCTCATGATCCTAATCCCCCTCATGATTCTAACATGTTAGTGCAAGATGTTCATGAACCCTCGACATGTATAATGGGTTCTTCCACTTTGGTGCAATCCAATCCACTTCAAGATCTCATTATTTCTCTCATATCATATCCACCTCATAATGGACTCGCGTCTTCTTCCCAAAGAAAAGAGTATCCTACAAGTCAAGATATTCATAAAGGCAAAGGAGTAGATCTCCATAAGCAAGAATCCCTTCATGTCAAAGAACATCTTCAGGGTCATGTCTACACAACTCACTCTCAAGACATTGGTATCCCTCCATCAAAATCCAAACATATCCCTTCCCCATCATACCTTCCATCCATCTTAGGTCCTTATATCCCTTCCTCCTCTATGCAAGGTCAGCAAAGGCACACATCATTGAGTAAATTTCATCCATCCAAAAGAACTCCATTGCATTCATATCCATCCATGCATTCATTTCTCCCTCCAAGCAATTTGAATACCAAGTATAAATGTCATAAGTCTAGCAATCCACATGTATTCAAGGATCAACATGTCCAATATAATCGACATGTCAAAACAAAGAAAAATTTGATCTATAAAGCAAAGAAAAAATCCAAAAGGTCACAAAGGCCCATTGCTCAAAAACATAAGTTAAAATCTATATGGGTTCCTAAATCCCTTGTGCAAGCAATGCACTCCAAGGAACCACAAAAGCATGAAAAATCAAAAATCATGTGGATCCCTAAGCGGCTCCTTGAAGCACAAAAGCCTAAAGAAACATCCAACTTGGCATCCAAAGTTGCTATTCCTCCATCCAACCCTCTCAAATTTGTTCATCCATCACCTTCTTCATCCATTTTGGGCCCTTATGTCCCAAAATCCCAAGCTATTCCTCCATCCAAATCTCACAATCTGAGATCCATTTTTCCTCCATCAATCCACCACCCGTCAAGGTGTGTGCCAATGTTGATCTTGCCTTCATTTCCATCCAGTGAAGCCCAATTATTCCAATACCCTATTCATTATCCAATGCATATTTTCCATCCTTCCATCCCTCTGGTCCAATCCTTTGCATGAATCCTTGCCTTAATTTCATCTCTTTTTCCATGTCCTTATCCTACCAATGTCTTTGAGCTTACTTTTAAAGGTCATGGTCCATGTTTTTCAAGGTTACTATCCAAACAAAAAGATGTTTGAGTCCTTCTTCCATCCCCTATCATGTGTCCATCTTCTATTGAAAATGTCAAAATCCAAAAAAAAATGTGAGAAAAAAAGAAGAAAAGAAAAAAAGTAAAGCAAAAATAATTTGTCCACTGGTGAAAACCTGGCAAACAGGCGCCTTGGGCAAGTACCATGATGAAAACCTAGAAAATAGGCATCATGTGTAATCTATGAACTTCTTACATATAGTACTTGGTGATAGTTTTTATCCTATCATATCCTTTCATCCTTCATTGTTCCATTATCCTATCGAACCCCTGTCATTACCGTTCATATCCTATTGTCCCTCATGTCCAGTTGCCCTTTCCACTTTTGATCTTGAAAAGGCCGAGGATTGTCATGAGCATCATGCGTCTTGTTTGCAGATTTTAGTCTATCATAGCTTTTGTTCTTTATCCATTTTCTTATTATAACCTTTCATCTATATTCCCTAGCTTATTGCAACTTTCTGCCACTATCCCTTAGCCTACCCCGACCTTCAGTCCATGTCCCTTATCCATTCTTGGTCTTGCTTATCCTATCCATATCTTATCACTATATATACACTCTTTTTCATTCCTTGATCTTGTTCTGACATAAGGAAGCAAAATTTAAACATGGATTTAAAAACCTCTTGACATGTCCCTTATGCCATGTCACTGCTTTACATTGCCATATCCAATCTCTTGTCCCATTGTCTCCATAATAAAAGACCTTTTTCTTCCCTCTATCCACCAACATTTCAGAAAGCCTATTTATTCACCTGTCATATTCCTTGCCTTGCTAGACACTGGGGGAAAAATCATAAAAATTGAAAAATGTCCTGAAAAAATCTCTAAAAATCAAATAATGTCCTGAAAAAATCTTTAAAAATCAAATAATGTCCTGAAAAAATCCCTAAAAATCAAATAATGTCCTAAAAAAATCCCTAAAAATCAAATAATGTCATGAAAAAATCCCTAAAAATCAAATAATGTCTTGAAAAAATCCCTAAAAAGTCAAATAAAGTCCTGAAAAACGAACAAAAAAATGGTAAAAAACTCAAAATTCCTACAAAGTGAAAGACATCAAAATCCAAAAACAATTTCTTTGGCATTTTGCATTTTGTCAATAAATGGTTCCCTTTGTGCATAGATAGATCGCTGAGCATACATCCAACGACAATCAATCAAACATTGTGCTTTAATGAAATCACACATTAACAGATAAACTATTGGACCAAGCAAGCATTCAACTTGATCATAGTTGTCACATCAATCAAAATAGCATCAACATTACCATTCATCCTTGTCAATATTATCATGGGTCCTATACAGGGTGTGGTATACTCGAAATCAAACTGTCTTGTCTTAGATGGGGTACCGCATTCCCTAAAACCAGACAGCATGATCATTCTTGTTTTCCACTTTTGACAATGACGATCAGTCTGTTTGTTTGACTTGGTTGAATTTGTGCCTCTTATCTTTTTACTAATTTATCTTTGGCTTCGATCATGTTCCTATGTTGCTTGATGATGTCACTGAGTGATTTAGAGTAACCGGGCTGGTTCATGGTCCCTTTTGTTTTTTGTTGTGTTTGTTGTTTGTGGAATGTTTGTCACAAACTGGGCCAACTATATCATTGGGTGTCTATGATAAGTACATTCACTTTGTGAACACCGCACATACCTCGACCCTTGATGTATTCACCCTAGGATGCTTCACTCATTCCTTGTGTGTGATGTGTCTGTCTTTTGCAAAAGGGGTTGCGTTCTGGCTCTGGCCTTCAATGCCATGATGCTCTACATCCACTTTGCTACAATAAATAAATGTTCTCACCTACTTATGTGCATTTGTGAAAGCAAGTTTTCCTTCATCTCTAACTGTCCTCTGTCTAATTTCTTCTTACTAACATTTCTTCCGTCAGTCTTGGCAATCCGTTTGAACTTATCATCTTTTGTCATTCTTATCGATCACTTGGCCTCTTTTCTAGATTTTTCTAGGCAATTCCTCGAGGGGGCATGCATATGTTATTATTATTGTTTGGGGCATTTTCATTATTGTTCTTTGAAACAACGCTTAGAATCGCATTGTCTCAAAGAGGGGCAAAATGTAGACATCTAAAAATGGTCAACGCTTGTGGAGTCATACTTTAACATTTGCGCATTGCCTTATTTTAGGGTTCTTGCGTCGCATTAACATTTCTTCTATGTTGTGCACTTGGTCTTCATCATTTGTGAGCATCGAGTCCTTCTACATTCCTCATTTTTCTCACTTTTGAATTAGGTCTTGTCGATAGCAATCTTCAGTCATGATCTTGGTTGATCTTATCTTGTCGCATCATGGTGCGTGCTCATTTATCATCATTTTGGACATCGTCAATCCTAATCGATTTTAGAATTAGGGTTTTGTCCTCTTGTCAGTCTTTCAATCATCTTTAGCTTTTTAGTAATCATTTGTGATTATCAATTTGTCAATCTTGTCATTTTGTGATCGATTCATCATCGATCCTTGTCCTTTTCAATCATGTCAAGTTGGATCGATTGGTCATTGTTCCTTGTCAATTGGTGCCTATCAATGTGATCTCCTTGTCAATCTTGGTCAATTTGTCATTGATTTTTGTCAACCAATCTCAATCATTTATCAACATTGGTCCTTTGTCAATCAGAATCATGATCAAACCTACATTAATTTCTTGTTGTCTTGACCTAATTCCTTGTCCTCTTATTTCTAGGGTTTTATGATTTGTTCATTTAATCCTTTTCTTCTTCTTTGTGGGTTGAATAAATCTATTTATTTAGTCCTAGGTCTCTTTCATGAATTAATTAATGGATGAAAACCTATTAATTAATTCATCTAATTTCTATTTCATCTTTTTCCTCAATTTTCTAATTTGCTAATTTCTCCTAATTCCTAATTTCTATTTCTACTTCAATCTTGTCATAATTTGTCATACATCTTGCATAGCAACTTGCCATTATTTGTGCATAATTTGTCATATGCCTTGCATTGAAATTGTCATTTGTCATAATTTTTCCATTCTTGATTTGAATTTCCTTTCAAATCTCTTCATGCTAATCTTGTCCTCTCTCCAATTTGTCTATAAATTGGATGAGTTTCTTCAATCAAAAGATCAATCAATCACATTTTCGAGTAACCTTATGCTATGAATTTCATCTCTCAACAACTTGCTTTCCACTTGCATTTTGCACTTGTAAATCAGATCCACATCAAATTTGAAGGTGAAAGAAGAACAATGGAGTCACATGAAGGAGATATCTATGTCGGTTTGCTTCAATTTCATTCAATTTGAATATCTTGTCATTATGTCTTCATTGATTGGATTAGGATTGTTTTCATTGCAGTTTTAGGTTTTGTGATTGTCCTAATTGTTATTGTTTTGATGCTTTTCAATTTCTTGATCTACAACCCAAAATGGGATACAACCACCATCAGCTTCATAATGTAGGTGGATCATCTTGTGCCAGAGCATTGATGAGTTCTTATCTAAGAAAGCACACAACAACACACCATTATGTTCTCTGCATATCGCCTTGAATACTTATCAGCATTTTCATTATTGTTCTTTGAAACAACACTTAGAATCTCATTGTCTCAAAGAGGGGCAAAATGTAGACATCTAAAAATGGTCAACGCTTGTGGAGTCATACTTTAACATTTGCGCATTGCCTTATTTTAGGGTTCTTGCGTCGCATTAACATTTCTTCTATGTTGTGCACTTGGTCTTCATCATTTGAGAGCATTGAGTCATTCTACATTCCTCATTTTTCTCACTTTCGAATTAGGTCTTGTCGATAGCAATCTTCAGTCATGATCTTGGTTGATCTTATCCTGTCGCATCATGGTGCGTGCTCATTTATCATCATTTTGGACATCGTCAATCCTAATCGATGATAGAATTAGGGTTTTGTCCTCTTGTCAGTCTTTCAATCATCTTTAGCTTTTTAGTAATCATTTGTGATTATCAATTTGTCAATCTTGTCATTTTGTGATCGATTCATCATTGATCCTTGTCCTTTTCAATCATGTCAAGTTGGATCGATTGGTCATTGTTCCTTGTCAATTGGTGCCTATCAATGTGATCTCCTTGTCAATCTTGGTCAATTTGTCATTGATTTTTGTCAACCAATCTCAATCATTTATCAACATTGGTCCTTTGTCAATCAGAATCATGATCGAACCTACATTAATTTCTTGTTGTCTTGACCTAATTCCTTGTCCTCTTATTTCTAGGGTTTTATGATTTGTTCATTTAATCCTTTTCTTCTTCTTTGTGGGTTGAATAAATCTATTTATTTAGTCCTAGGTCTCTTTCATGAATTAATTAATGGATGAAAACCTATTAATTAATTCATCTAATTTCTATTTCATCTTTTTTCTCAATTTTCTAATTTGCTAATTTCGCCTAATTCCTAATTTCTATTTCTACTTCAATCTTGTCATAATTTGTCATACATCTTGCATAGCAACTTGCCATTATTTGTGCATAATTTGTCATACTCCTTGCATAGAAATTGTCATTTGTCATAATTTTGCCATTCTTGATTTGAATTTCCTTTCAAATCTCTTCATGCTAATCTTGTCTTCTCTCCAATTTGTCTATAAATTGGATGAGTTTCTTCAATCAAAAGATCAATCAATCACATTTTCGAGTAACCTTATGCTATGAATTTCATCTCTCAACAAATTGCTTTCCACTTGCATTTTGCACTTGTAAATGAGATCCACATCAAATTTGAAGGTGAAAGAAGAACAATGGAGTCACATGAAGGAGATATTTGCGTCGGTTTGCTTCAATTTCATTCAATTTGAATATCTTGTCATTATGTCTTCATTGATTGGATTAGGATTGTTTTCATTGCAGTTTTAGGTTTTGTGATTGTCCTAATTGTTATTGTTTTGATGCTTTTCAATTTCTTGATCTACAACCCAAAATCGGATACAGCCACCATCAGCTTCATAATGTCGGTGGATCATCTTGTGCCAGAGCATTGATGATTTCTTATCTAAGAAAGCACACAACAACACACCATTATGTTCTCTGCATATCGCCTTGAATACTTATCAGCATTTTCATTATTGTTCTTTGAAACAACGCTTAGAATCTCATTGTCTCAAAGAGGGGCAAAATGTAGACATCTAAAAATGGTCAACGCTTGTGGAGTCATACTTTAACATTTGCGCATTGCCTTATTTTAGGGTTCTTGCATCGCATTAACATTTCTTCTATGTTGTGCACTTGGTCTTCATCATTTGCGAGCATCGAGTCGTTCTACATTCCTCATTTTTCTCACTTTCGAATTAGGTCTTGTCGATAGCAATCTTCAGTCATGATCTTGGTTGATCTTATCCTGTCGCATCATGGTGCGTGCTCATTTATCATCATTTTGGACATCGTCAATCCTAATCGATGATAGAATTAGGGTTTTGTCCTCTTGTCAGTCTTTCAATCATCTTTAGCTTTTTAGTAATCATTTGTGATTATCAATTTGTCAATCTTGTCATTTTGGGATTGATTCATCATCGATCCTTGTCCTTTTCAATCATGTCAAGTTGGATCGATTGGTCATTGTTCCTTGTCAATTGGTGCCTATCAATGTGATCTCCTTATCAATCTTGGTCAATTTGTCATTGATTTTTGTCAACCAATCTCAATCATTTATCAACATTGGTCCTTTGTCAATCAGAATCATGATCGAACCTACATTAATTTCTTGTTGTCTTGACCTAATTCCTTGTCCTCTTATTTCTAGGGTTTTATGATTTGTTCATTTAATCCTTTTCTTCTTCTTTGTGGGTTGAATAAATCTATTTATTTAGTCCTAGGTCTCTTTCATGAATTAATTAATGGATGAAAACCTATTAATTAATTCATCTAATTTCTATTTCATCTTTTTCCTCAATTTTCTAATTTGCTAATTTCTCCTAATTCCTAATTTCTATTTCTACTTCAATCTTGTCATAATTTGTCATACATCTTGCATAGCAACTTGCCATTATTTGTGCATAATTTGTCATACTCCTTGCATAGAAATTGTCATTTGTCATAATTTTGCCATTCTTGATTTGAATTTCCTTTCAAATCTCTTCATGCTAATCTTGTCCTCTCTCCAATTTGTCTATAAATTGGATGAGTTTCTTCAATCAAAAGATCAATCAATCACATTTTCGAGTAACCTTATGCTATGAATTTCATCTCTCAACAACTTGCTTTCCACCTGCATTTTGCACTTGTAAATGAGATCCACATCAAATTTGAAGGTGAAAGAAGAACAATGGAGTCACATGAAGGAGATATCTGTGTCGGTTTGCTTCAATTTCATTCAATTTGAATATCTTGTCATTATGTCTTCATTGAATGGATTAGGATTGTTTTCATTGCAGTTTTAGGTTTTGTGATTGTCCTAATTGTTATTGTTTTGATGCTTTTCAATTTCTTGATCTACAACCCAAAATCGGATACAGCCACCATCAGCTTCATAATGTCGGTGGATCATCTTGTGCCAGAGCATTGATGAGTTCTTATCTAAGAAAGCACACAACAACACACCATTATGTTCTCTGCATATTGCCTTGAATACTTATCAGCATCTTTTCACTTCAAACAAAATTTGATGGGATTTGCACATCTCTACCATTGATTCTTTTGAAAATTTTAAAATTTTGGCGCCAATGGACCAGGGAGGTTTTCTTTCTGAGCACCTTTCCTTTAGTCGCCA